>NC_090321.1:187536933-188179379 GCF_040869045.1 Eurosta solidaginis
TCTACTTCAATATCCACCAATTGGTAATGCTAGGGAAATTTAAGTCGTTCTTTCTCCGGAGTGGGGTCTGCCCTCTTATTTTGCTTCCATAGGTGGGTGCCTATATGAACACCTTCTTCGCCCAAGCATCGTCTTTCATTCGCATAATATGGCCAAACCAGCATTACCACTGTTCTTTGATTCGCTGGAGTATGGAAATCATTAAACTTTCTTCGGTACTAGTTTTTGGCAACGCCTACAGTCCCGTAAACCTTTCGAAGAACTTTTCTATCTAACACTTCAAGGACAACCACATCTGATGTTGTCAACTTCCATGCTTTTGCACCACATATCTGGGCGGGTACGATAAGTGACGTGTAGAGCAGGATCTTCATTTGCCGAGAGAGGACTTTACTTTTTAGTGGTCAACTTGTCCAAAGTGGCATTTATTTCCATAAGTGGTTCCTCGCTTGATGTCTAGGTTGACGCTGTCGTTTGCATTAATGCTGGTCCCCAACTAATCTAAGTCCTTTAAAATAAAATAAATGTAAGACGCGATAACTTCCGAAGAGATCTAAGGCCGAGCTTCTCTTCCGATTTGCGTCGTGCTCCTTTTGATTTTCCCTACAAATTGGCCGGACGGGACCTACATGTTTTATGCCGACTCCGAACGGCATCTGCAAGGCAGATGAGTTTTCACTGAGAGCTTTTCATGGCAGAAATACACCCGGAGCGCTTGCCAAACACTGCCGAGGGGCGACCCCGCTCAGAAAAATTTTCTTCTAATTGAAAAATCTTATTTCTAAAATTTTGATGTTTCTTTGCCCGGGGTGCAAACGCGGGGCATACGGTGTGGTAGGCGGAGCATGCTACCATCACACCACGGTGGCCGCCACGTCCTTTATTATTTTAAAATTACGGAAAATCCTGGGTTCAAGTCCAAAGCAATATCAAAAATTTGAAAACAAGTTTTTTCAATTAGAGAGCAGTTTTACTAAGTGGGGTAACACCTCGACAGTGATTTGGCAAACACACCAAGTGTATTTCTGCCATGAAAAGCTTCTCAGTGAAAACTCATCTGCCTTGACCAACGACGTAAATTGGAAGAATTGCCTAAATTCTCTTCGGAGGTATATCGCGCCTTGTATTTGTATTTATGGCCGCCAACAGTGACGTGGTATAAAATATACCTAAATAAGTTGACTCTTTGGTTGATGACAGCAGGTACTTTGTTTTGCCCTCATGAAACACCAAACCTTTGCTTTCCGCTTCATTTTCCATTTTGGGGTAAGCAGAACTGACGGCGCCGTTGGTCAGTCCGATGATATCAATGTCGGTAGTACATATCGACTTGTCATACGAAAACTAGCACTTTAAAATTTTTTTACATTGAATGCCCTGCTATTTTTTATACCCTGTACTTGTACACAGGGTATTATAACTTTGATTGGATAACGGTTGGTTGTTCAGGTATAAAGGAATCGATAAAGATATAGACTTCCATATATCAAAATCATCAGTATCGAAAAAAAATTTGATTGAGCCATGTCCGTCCGTCTGTCCTTTAACACGATAACTTGAGTAAATATTGAGATATCTTCACCAAATTTGGTACACGAGCTTATCTGGACCCAGAATAGATTGGTATTGAAAATGAGTGAAATCGGATTATTAACCACGCCGAATTTTTATACAATGTGACGAATATGAGTGACACTAAGTGATACTCACATCCCTAGTCTGATGCTAAGTAAATAAAGTCACAACAACAATAAAGCAGACAGTCACTTGTATCTACATAAACGAATCAAACATTAAGTCTATACATATGTACGTATACGCAGCTGAGAAGCAACGCACAACCACATGCATATATCTGAGATACTCCCGAAAGTATGCAATGAGAGAAGCTATAAAATCGTGCAATTGTAGTTACAGCTGAGAAATTTGATAGCTGATAGCCAACTAGTAGATTCTGGAAATGGAAGCGCCTAGAAGATGCGAACGAGGAAATCAAAGAGTATAAAAGGCAGCGACAGATAGAGGCGCTAAAATCAGTTTTGAATTAATTGCGCTATCTGTCGGGCAATAGTAGTGTTATTTATTGTGAAGTACTTTAATAAAGGCCGTTTTGCATTATTAAATATTGGAGCTACTTATTCAACAGTTTAGTGATTCGAACCTCAGTAGAAGATTGCAAATAAGAGGATTTGCAGTAAATCGTTACAATTGGTGTCAGAAGAGGAATTGTTGAATAAATTCGGAAGATTGAGAATACAACTTGGACATGGCAAAGTTGAGTGAATTGAGGATCCAGCAACTGAAAAAGGAGTTGTAGAACCGTGGATTGAATACAACCGGCAAAAAGATCGAACTTCAAGCACGGATACGAGAGGTATAGGAGTCGCAAGGAATTGATGTGGACGAGTATGTCTTTTATCCTGATGGGGACGAGACAACAACAAAAATTGAAGAGAAAAACGAAACATCTCAGACAGTTACGAGCACAGACTTGAACATGATTTTGGCTGCAATATCTGCACAAACATCGACAGTAACATCAATGTCGTCGCAAATGTCAGAAATGTCGACACAGATTACATCAAAGATGGAAGCACAACTGAAAGAACAAGAGACAGGCATAACAGTACAACTCGAAGCGCAAGAGGCGCGTATATCATCAAAACTCGAAGCGCGCATGGACGAGAAAATACCGCAGTTTGAGGAAAAAATCGAGGCCGAGGTGGATGCTTTGAGAGGTTGTATACAGGAGTTGCAACTAAATCGCCCAGCTGTTTCAGCAAGCAATACGAAGGTAAAAACTCTGTCTTTTGACAGCTCT
Source organism: Eurosta solidaginis (assembly GCF_040869045.1). Taxonomy (NCBI): domain Eukaryota; kingdom Metazoa; phylum Arthropoda; class Insecta; order Diptera; family Tephritidae; genus Eurosta; species Eurosta solidaginis. Next base: position 187,539,755 of record NC_090321.1, read on the forward strand.
GTTCCTTTCCAGGTGCTTAAGATTCAGTTTGAGAAGACCGCAGCAGTGAACAACTGGAATGCTGAAGATAAAGTTGCTGCACTGTTCATGCATTGAAAGGGCCTGCAGCTGAGATTCTACAAACCATTCCAGAGGGCGAACGGAACTGTTATGCAACATTGATGGGTGCTCTAGAGAGACGATACGGAACTGAGCATAGGAGATAGATATACCAAATGGAGTTACTGAACCGCTTCCAGAGGCCTGGTGAAACATTGCAAGAGTTTGCGTTGGATGTTGAAAGGCTGGCACATTTAGCGAATGCGGACGCACCCGTGGAATACACTGAAAGGGTAAAGATTCAGAGCTTTATAAATGGCATACGGGACGTCGAAACAAAGTGAGCTACATACGCAAACCCAAGGCCAACATTCGCAGAAACGGTGCCACAAGCTCTGATTCAGGAAACAGCGTCGCTTCTATGTAAGCCAGTTTTCAAAGCACGCCGTGTGGAAGTACAAAGGCCAGAGTGGGTAGACGCAATATTGGAGGTGCTGAAAGGATCGCAAAAGCGGAGTGAAAGAGTTATCAAATGCTTCAAATACGGGAAGCCCGGTCACATTGCACTTCATTGCGATCTTGATCCTAGTGGTTGCAACAGCATGAGTGGTCTTTATAACAAAGCTGGAGGGGATGGGCAAGAGCGAGTAAGATGTAGAGATCGAGAGCTAGTTCCAGCTATTGAATGTCCTGTGATATCTGTGTCGCAAATTGGTAGAAAATCGAGCAGTCTTACCGTCAGAGGTAATGTGGATGGCAAAGAACGCTTTGAAGAAAAATTAAGGAAATCGGTTAAGGACCACGCCCACTTTTATATAAAAGATTTTTAAAAGGGTCGTGGAGGAATAAAATAAGCTATATCTTTGAAAAAAAGAGCTTTATATCAATGGTATTTCATTTCCCAAGTGGATTTATAACAATAAATAGGAAAAACTTCAAATTTAAAAAAATGGGCGTGGTACCTCCCCTTTTATGACTAAGCAATTTTCTATGTTTCGGAAGCCATAACTCGAAGAAAAATTAGTTCAGAATATAACCATATATATATACATATGTATTATTGCGCAGCCTTGTGACACTGTTAAGCACACAAAACAAACTACAACAGCATTTCAAGTGTCCAGCTGGGTATGTAATGTTCGGTTTCACCCAAACTTAGACTTCCTTACTTGTTTTATCATGAAACTGGCATTCTCACTTCGTTATAGTCGAATGGCGAAACGTATAATCCGTTGTGAGGGATTGTAGCATTGCTTCGCCATCTCTCTTGATATCTAGCAAAACTTAAGTAAAAGGATGTCGGCTTCCTGTCGTCACTATCATTCCCCCAGGTTTTGAGGCCTTCCCTCATCCTGCGGAATCCATTTTTGCCCATTAAAACCGCCAATCAGCATTTCAGGTTCTTCGTATTTAGAAGGCCGTCGGCAATCTCTTCAAATCAATGTTTATGTGCGAATGGGAAAGTGTATGTAAGATTTGGGTTAAGCGGAAATGGTTATTCCAGGTGAGCAGAAAAAGTGTCTAACAAATCAATGAAGCATTCAATGTACAAACAATATTAACACGTCTTACCAGAGCCCACGCATGCATGCACAACCCCTGAGCTTATTAACTGACAAGCGTATTGACCTCAATTTCACTTGAACACATTTGCAGTTAGAAAGTTTAACCCATATATATACATAAAGTAATACTGCCAGCTCTGAACTTATTACATTAACTCACCTCAATTGCTCTGTATTTACTTCATGCGTTCATGGCGTATTGTAGAAGCCAAATAGCAAGCCAATATAATGCCCAATATTTGTATGAACGCAATACCAATTCCGACGCCAATCAAAATTATCGCGTTCTTATCGATGCGTTCTCTTAATTTGCCCACGCAACCTTCCTGCAAAATGAATTTGATAATTTAAATAATTGTTCATATTTTATTTTTTTTCAAAACTCCATATGTACCTGAAAGTATTTGTCGCGGCCCAGCGCAGGCGATTCGCTGCAGTGTCCAACAGCTTCATCAATATATTTTTCGCGACAGCAACTGGCTGGCAACGTTTTATTAGCGCTCAGTGTACGCCAGTCGGTGGGGTTCTCAACTCCACAACACATCAGTTTTCGTTGTACATTGTTCCAGGCCACCATATCTTCATTGTTAGAACGTTTTATAGATTGTTGTAGTGAATTTTTCAACATCATTTCAAGATCCGATTTGAAAATTGCAGCCGCAATGCCCACAGCTAGTTCGATAATAAAAATGATGGCGAGCAATACCGCGAACTTTTGTGAAGTAAGAATTGAATATGGAGAGAAATTAGAAAATATGTTTATTTATAGTCTAAACGCTTCTATCATGATTGTCGACTGTGGACCCTTTTGTGGAGTCAGGCTTAAGACAATAGCCATCATCCAGTGAGTTTTACAGCTCCGTATCATGCTCAATTCTCAAAATTACTTATCTTTGTGACGGATGATGGCTAATGTAACTCTGTGCCGAGATGAGTTATTGAATATAGTTATAAGAAAAGTAAATTTATCCCCAAAGCTGTATTAACAGCGTTGCCGATATCATCTTTTACAAAACATCAATTTTTGGCAGCACAAATAAAAATTTCGATTGGCGCTATTGCGTAGACATATTGCCATGATTCAGCCAATATATACCGTTAGTCTAGTCCTTTGCCAAAAGTCGGCTTGAAGCCTTTTACATAGTCGCAACGCTCATGGTCGAAAAAACGCATGTTTAAAAACGACGCTGGAAAGGTCGATCATGAGTGCGCACCGTTGTAATTGCCTACCCCTCTGTCCCACTCATATTCGGCAAAAGAAGTATTTAAAGAGGAGCTCCAGAGTTACTTTGCCCAATCCTTAACAACCATGATATGTGTGTGAATATCATACTCACAGTCAGCAGTAGCGTTGGTGATTCTTTCATGGCACCATAACAACCCAATGTCGCAATCAAAAATATAATCAAACCGGTTACAATAAGTACGATTGGTGGCGCCGTTACACGACCCTCTACAAAGTGACTGAATTGGTTGACATCGGCAAGCACTACGGCGCCAGCTATCAAAATTCCCAGGCCCGATATCTGAAAATGTACAAAAAATTTAATATTTAATCAAATGACGAAGACGGTGTTCCAAGTTTATCTGAACCGGTCTGAAATGAATTTAAAGATCACCAAGCGCAGTAAAGAACATTTGTGTTAAGATTTAAAAACAAGTTCGGTGCGGGAGGTGTAAAAAAAGATTCTTCGCTATATCTTTTCGACGAGGAATGTATCGGTATGTCAAATGGGCATGGAATGCCGGCTAATGCATACAATGCCCAAAAAAACGGAGAAAATTGTCCAATTTGATCTAAGAATCAGTCTCTTTAATATCACATATTGTTACCGTCTCAATGTAACGTTACAATAGTACGACGCCACTATAACTTCACTGCGCCTAGGTTAGGTTACGTTAATCGGTCTGGATGGACATGCACCCTTAGCGTTACCGGAAGTTTTATCGACAAATAAACTGGAAAACCTCATAAAAACCAAAACCTATGTTATAAAATGACGCCGTCCTTTTGGCAAATACTTGGCGCTTTCTAGAACTTACCCTACATACAGCTTAGAGATTTGATAGCTTTGTCGTTACTAAAATCTGAACTCCTAATAGCTTCCTCATGTACTACACAGCTAACACATGTCATCCAAAAGCCAAATTTGCTGCTGGCGCCTCAGTCCTCGCAGATCTATTTTTTTCAAAAAGATTAAATCACTGAACGCACATTTACCGACTACCTCCTTCAGGCTCCGCTCTTGGTACCCGCTCGTTCCCGCCGCCCAGTTGTGGCCTACCCGTTACTCGTCACCGCTCCCAGGACCATCGGCCGCCCGCTAACAGACCGAAGCTCAGATGTTGCCATTCCGGTACTTTCCATTATTATCACGACTTCGGTCACACATTATGCTTTCGAATTTCCCTCGGTGCCCAACAGTTGCTGTTCTGAGATTACTCGTTGCGAACATCGGTCCTTGGGCGTACAGTTTTTCGGCTACTACTGCGATCGCCTGCCTAACTTTTACCTCCGAGGATATTTAGGCCGAGCTTCTCCTTCAATTTGTGTCGTCTTCTTTTTTTGTATTTCCTTCCAACAAATTGGAGGGACGAAACCTACATATTTTATGCAGACTCCGACTGGTAGTTGCAAGGCAGATGAATTTTGACTGAGCAACTTTTTAATGGCAGAAATACTCTCGGATGCGTTTGTCAAACCACTGCGGAGGAGCGCCTACGCTTAGAAAATCTACCCTGTCCTCCACATACTAAAAAGCCAGGCCATGCCGCTCTCCAATTCCTTCGTATTGGAAGCTGCTGTCCTTTTAGCACCTCAAGCCGGGCGTGTGTGTGTATTCGGTCTTAGCACATAAATTCCGTCTTTTTATTCAGTGAGGGACTGTAGGATCTTTACTTGACCCGGTATTGGTTGTGTGCTGAACCAGCGTTTGACAAAAAATATACCTCATAGTGCATAACCGACAGATTTTGAGAAAAGAATCGAATTGTAGATTTTAAATCCACTTTAGATTTAACTAAAAAAGTAGACATCGTATTCAGGTTACCTACAAAACGCATGTGGTTGTTATATATATTTGTAGTACTTAGCACTGCTCGTTATTTGCGATGAAGGTACGACATGACGAAGGAACACCAACTGGAGAACATTGTTTGACTGCCGAAAACGGCCAATAAAAAATTTGATGGCAGTTACGAAAAGGCACCAGAATGGCTTGTCTGAGGATCGTTACCTTCTAAGTATTTTTGAAATGAGAAACGACAAGCAGATTATGAAATATTCAAGGAACATGGCTATAGCTCATCTTAAAATATCGACTTGTACAAAGTGGGGCCTATGACACGCACTTATATACTCCCTCCCGACTTCCCTGACCAGCACTGAAGCTAGTTGTGTAGGCGGCTAAGTTTAGTTCTGTGCAAAGCGGGCATAAATATTTAAATCAACACAACGAACTACATAACTCTTTGTATATCTGCATTTACTTTAAAGGTTATTTCAATGTCAGATTATATTTTTCGATAAAGTCGCAACGAATGCTCGTTGATGTAAAAAGTTCTAATGTGCCACATAAATAATCCAACTCACATTTCATTGTTTGTGAGCCAGTCGTCTAATGGTGGCTAATGACCATTGTATGCATACGAACATTTCTTGTTAATCTTAACTTCAAAATTTCATTACCACAAATATTCTTTGTGCAGGTATGGCGTAGTTTAGTTCGACGGGATTTACTTATCGCATAGTTTAAATAAAGCACGTAACCAAATCGTCACGCTATTTGTATATTTGCTGTGACACAAGAACCATAATCGGTCAATAGTTGAATAATTTCATAGCCCAAAATGGGTCAATAGCAAATTCAATTGCTAATCCATAAGGAAGCTAGACATATGCTCGAAGTTGAAGAAGTGAACTCGCGAGAGACGATTAGGAAATTTTAGGCGGAGTGAATTTTTGACAGATGAGGAGGGCTTAAGTGCTTAACATTCTTAAAAGCCCTTCTTCTACTTCTTCTTCTTGGAGGTTCCCCGAAAGTTTTGCGAGTTTTGATACTTTACCGGAAATCGATCCGAGATGTTCTGGAAAATAGCACCAACAAGGTAATAGACCGACCATCTCAGGAACGATTTGATATGACCTCCTTCCATGCACATTCCACCTGTAGACCTGGTAGCAAAGAACATAGCATTAACAACTGCAACCAGGCTCGGTGCCTCGGGGCAGCTTGAGATCCGACTATATGGCCATAGTAGTATAGCGTCATCAATCACAAGACGAACATACTACCTGATTCCCTATCTGCGCTTCGAGGGAGATCTTAAGGCCACAATAGAGGTGGACGGTTGGCGTAAGGGTGCGCAAATGGCGGACACAGATGGTTCCAAAGTAGTGGAAAGGAGTAGGGTCTGCGGTATACTGTACTGATCTGGAAATAAGCAGATCCTACCGGCTGCCGGATTACTGTAGTGTTTTCCAAGTGGAAATATCAGCCGTAACCAAAGCAGTAGGAACCCTGGAAGAGAATAGCTTAAGCTGCAACCGTGAAACCTTTTATATTGACAGTCAAGCAGCACTTAAGGCAATAATCTCGTATAGCACAGCATCTAAATGAGTGTTAAAGTGTAAGAAGTCTCTGAAGAGAATCGGGACAGGAAGAAGCATATATCTATATTGGGTCCCACGGCATATGGAAATAGATGGGAATGAAAAAGCGGACGAACTAGCTAAAAAGGGCGCATCCCTTGAAGCTTGCTCCGTAGACGTCCCAATTAGACTGGGCGAGATTAAGCGAAGGCGAGAGGTGCACATGATCGACCAAGCGGGAAAGGCGTGGGTTCAATCGCGGGGCTGTAAAGTGTCGAAGATTATGTGTAGGTCTTACAACCTTAGACTAACAAAGTTGCTTCTATCATTAAAAAGAAATCCCCAGAATTCGTTACAATATTCATTACTAGCTCGATCAGCTTCTCAGAGCGAGTTCCAGAAGCATGCAAAAAAGCTGTGCCCACTATAGTGAATCTGAGTAGATTAGTGACAACCTTAGGCGATAGTGAGTGGAGATCAAGGAAGTTGCTTTCATCTTACACGGTGCAGAAATTTTGCTAGATGCAATATAATTCCGGAACAACCGAACCGGTGTGAATAAGTTCAGTTTACCACATGGGGAGCAGTGAAGCCAGCTCTACTACTGAAAAGTGGACAGGGGAATTGATTTCCGAACTAAACTAATGGTTGAGGTGACTATGTTGAGGTCGACGTGTTCTTGACTAATTCTAATTTGGCCAAGGTAATTGCATACACTGCGGACGAAAGCAAATACTTCCCTGAAGAGCGAAGAAGGGAGCTGCCATCAAAAGCATGACCTGCGATCGTGGCAGTTGGGGCACAATTAGCATACAGAAATCAGAAAATCAGAAAAAATAATTTCATGCAAGGTCTATTGGCTTTTCATCATTGTAGGGTAAATCTCCATTCCCACTCATAAGACGCGCAACAAATTTATTAAAGCAACATAAAATATTAGACACCGTAGTTTTTTAATTGTCCCTTGGCGGCGTTAATGACCTGACGGCATTCAAGTGCACGATGTACTAAACATTTTGTGAACTGGACATGCGCAGCTCTACATATTCATGCAAAGAGGGGCAAATAAAAAATTACCCTTCGATAATCGCTATTTATGTACATATAAACATATTTGCGTGCTGATATTTACACTGGTAAACACTGATTTTGTTGCACGTACTTTGTAGTTTTTTTTCTACATATTAAGGTAACCTCGTCACGAGGTAAATTGACGGAGTCAGTTTAAAAATGTCTTTGTTCGTGTTTAATTTTACGAGTTTGTCAGAACGAAATAGGTGCACCTCTTTATTCATATACCAGCTGTCCTGTCATCACACTGATTTATTGGCGGTCTATCGCCTAGGCTATTTTGGCCATTTGGGAGCAACAAAAGAAATCCAGTCTTCATGAATTCAGTGTAAGTCTCACCTTCTGCTGCTTCCAAATATGGGTGTCTATTGGAATACTTTCCAAGCCGGAGCGGCTTTATCTATTCGTGTAATATGACCAAGAAAAAGAAGACTTCAGGCTTGTTTTCGTTACACTAAGTTCATATCTGCGTGAAACTCATACTGCTCATAATTAAATCTCGACCAACCAGCCCGCCGTCACTCTCTACTTCCATGAAAGCCTGCCCTGCTAAATATGTGTATGATACACTCATATTTGTAGCAGGATTTACCTCGGGTAGGTGAGGTTGACAATTGGGTTACGGAAGCTATGAAGCTATAAAGCTTTGTATTGCGCTTTTTAACCCCATGAGTACCCCTTGTGTTTGTTGTTAATGCGGGTTCCGATTTTGCCGAAGTTCCTTGTACTCTGAAATTTACGTCCATCAATAGTAACATGCTTGCCAAGTCACAAATGCGCCGATTATTTCTTGGATGGCAGCAAGTACTTCCTCTTGCCATTGTTCACCACAAGTCCTATTTTTTACTTTTATGGCGCTATCTTTAAGGTCAATTATGTTAATATCATCATACTTCATCCATGCCACGCTCTTATCATAGATTGTATCATTGCAGTTTAGATCTGCGCTAAGATTATCTTCTTTAACATAAGATAAAATACATCGTTAAATAGCGACTTTTCTGAGGATTCGTTTGGTTTCGAATATATAGAAGAGGTCCCTTCCATTCCTTAAATAGCCTTTGGTGCAGCTCCCGTCATTTGGTAAAGCCTTATTATTCAGACTGTCGCATCTATATGCAGCGTGGCACATATAGGCATCGTCCGTTTTCCAATGGCACAGCGACATTCCTCATCGTACCATCACTGGGTGAATCGCACTAGTTCCGAACTAGAGCAGAACTACCGCATTATATACGGTACTAGTTATAATTTTGTCACTTCGTACTTCGTACTGCTATCAACTGACACTTTTAACATTGTGATGCCCTACGAAATGGAAACTGCCTCCTCTGCAGACCTTTTGGACGCAATCTTAACTAGCTCAGTCGAAGGTGGCTCCCTTGATAAATCTATTCAAATTGATATAGCGTCAATTTAAGCGCTGTTGGTACAAGTAAAGCTGTAACTGTACCGCTATGATCCTATTAATTCAGAGGTGGTCAGATAACTGGAAGTTCGAAACTGTCGTTTTGTATGATTGTCTCCCATATTTCCTGTTGTTGTTGTTGTTGCTGTTGTTGTTGTAGCAATAAGGACACTCCCCGAAGGTCTTGGGTAGTATTATCGATGTTGATGGTCCTTCACCGGATGCAGATCCGGTACGTTCCGGTACCAAGCGCGACCATCTCGGTAACGATTTGTTATGACCACATGCGACCTTCTAGGCCATACCGCCCTCCCACCCCTAGATCCATGAGGACTTCGGGGTCGCCAGGGCCTCGGTTGTTAATGTAACAGGATTCGTCACGGATAGGTGAAGTTGACAATTGGGTCTGGAGAAGCCTATATATTGCGCTGGCAACCTGAAAGGGTTGCGCTACACAACCCCTTGAATTTTAGTCGCCTCTTACGACAGGCATACCTATGGCGGGTATATTCTAACCCCCCAACCCGCTGGGGGATCCTATATTCTCTGCAGGGATTCTATGCGTATCTTCAATCACGACGTGGCAAGTTTCGTGTTCTTCGATCTCGTGGCGGCTATGGCGTTTGATGTACCTTTTATGTTGAAGCCTGTTACTGCAGATTACCATATTTCAAGCCACGCTGCAGTTAATCATCGTCAACCATTTGAGATATGTTGTATCGAGGAAGCTTAACTTTGTGACTATAGGACCACAGTCCCTTTCTCTTCCACCCCTGGCATATAAGTCGCCAAGGGTGTTTTTGATGCCATGGGGGGGGCATCATCCATCGTCTATTGGTAGGTATGCGCAAATAAATGATATATTAATCAACATTGCCTTAATGCGGAGTGCGGTGGAATGCTCTATTAAAGCCGTCAATGACAGTACTTGGCGGCGAAACCTCTTTCCCATTAAAAAAGCATCAACGGCTTCTTCCTGTAAACATTTGGCCTGAAATTCCTGAAAATGTTTGTCGTCATAAAAGGGAGATCTCATCCGAGACTTGTTGCCTAGTGTATTTATTAAAAGCAGTTTTACGTAGCGGGTCCCAATGAACAACCCGAGTACTACTGATTCCGAACAGTGAATTTTTCGGTCTGCCGAATTCTATGCCAATTAATAATGGTGTAGTTCCGTATGGAGTAAAATGTTAAATCGAATCTACTTCTAACGGTAAAATTTTACAGCACGTACGAACGCTTTAGCACCGCTATAAACGAGTCAACAAAAAAAAATTTACTTACCGCAAAGACGATATTGAACGCGAAGAGGATATATTTGATTACACTCATGCCGCAGGTACGCATTTCGAAGTTCATTTACCGTTACTGATATATGTTTGTATACTTTAAAATGTCGGGAGTAGATAAATTCAAAATTTTTGTAGTTGAGCAAATTTCAGATTCAAAATTTCACTGACACAAAATAGCAAAATATTGCTTTCAATAATTTTTGTAAGTACATAAGTAGTTTTTAAATATCATTTAAGTTTTGTTATAAATTTGTTTCAAATTAAATGCACTTTTCTGCCACAACTGAAGCCTTTACACCGGTTAGAGGTCGTTTCCAGTCTATAAATTTCTTTTTGAGCAAACACGTCCGTTAAAGTTGGCGCTTCGAAATGAACTGACCATCCATTCAGTTAACGCACACCTTTCAATATTCAAAAAGCTAGAATGCTTTTAGGCGCACTAGCATGTGAAAACATATTCACACAGTGACCAATACAATAAAAAAGTGGATGTATTGAGTACATGTTTCCGTTCGACACGCTGTGGCTTAATATATAGATATATACATATGAACTCGTTTAACGGATTTTTACTACAGAACGCCTGCACGAGTTGTGAATTGTTGGTGTGGGCATTGGCGTGAATTGAAGGAGGGCATAATTTTGTGTGGTTACTATTTGTTGTAAACTATTTACTAGTAGTACTATTGCTACTTGGTTCCAAGAAATTCGAACCACACTTACTCACACATCAGCACCAAAGCCTCTTCATATTTAGCCCTACCATAATTACTCTAAATGTGGTCATAACGAAAGTAAAAGTGATCCAGAAAAAGTACATACATACATATTTATATACATGCATATATAGGGTTACTATACGAGGGATACTATTTCGGGTACTGGAATTAAAGCATTGTTGCCCGAGGGGGTTAAGAGGCTTAGAATAAAACTGTGGTAAGGCATATATGTCGTAAGGTGCGACTTAAATTTCGGACCGGTACCCGCTAGTGCGCCCATAAGAATACCTGTAAATGAAAAAAAGTAACAATAAGCCTCGGATAAGATCTCCTTTTTCTGAGGTAAACGTTTAAGGATTTTGATATAAGGGCATGCACCTGAAATATTCGCTAGAGGGAGGACAATATAACCATGCGATATCTACCGCTGTGACCATAAGGAGGGAAACGCAAATTGCAGCCATAGTGTTGATTTTGTGATGGGCGAGAGACTTTGCCGACAAGTACCGTCATTTACTATTGAAAGCGAGAGCCTCATCGCAATTCTAATTACGGCGAGGGTTCTCAATGTTGTACGAAAAACTAAAATAAACATATGATGACTGCCTTCGACCCATCAGGTTATTCAACTGTATGCCGATCAGAGAACACTAAATTTAATCGATCAATCGGTCATGATCCATGGGGAATATCACCTTGTGGCAGTTACTATGCAGCGAAGAATGTGGGCGTAGTAATCCAACTAAAGTTTGCTGAAGACTACTACGTCCTGGTCTCACATCTGCTTATTAAGAACATTCTTTAACTTGAAGATGTAAGCGAGCAGTAGGTGTACATTACTTTCTCATTGCGTAATGCTGCTGCGGTTTCCAGTCAGCCCGGAAAATCAGCTGGATGACGATAAATGCCTCACTGCCTGGAAAATGTGGACACTGTCTAGCGTGCACTATAGTGAAGCTGAAGCTGAGAAGGAGGAGGAACACCCTGCAATAGGCTTCTGATGCTGATAGGAATAATTGGACCCAAAAAATCCGGCAGATAGTGGAAGGTTTCAAGACCGGAGTAGATTCTCCCGGGGAGGTCAGAGCTTTTCTACCCATTGCTAGATAGTGAGGGAGATGACGGACTCGATATCCCAATCCTTGAAGAGGGAATATATGCACGTCCGCCACCGACTTTGATATAGAAGCGAAATTAGTAGGTATTGCAGTAAGCGTCAAAGAAAGAATGCACACATTCGCGTATTGGCTTCCACGTTTGGATAGGCAATTAAAAAGTAAAGCCCTTTATCGACGAAATCAACTATTTCTCTTAAGTCTTTTACATGCCTGCTCTGATACATGATGTTGGAAATCATGAACGGTATGGAGAAATGGGTAATGAGTATCCAAGTGAATAGCTCCCTCTCTCTATCCCTGAAGGCGGTTTAAAGATAAGATGTATGCAGATATAATAATAGGACAACAAATACAGGTCGGAAAACTTCGTTGGCTGGACATCCTTATCAACGCATTTATGTATTTCGAAGCATGGGGAGGGATACACCTCCACTGAATCGGGAGGGACAGGTGGAGGGAGATTTGATTTTGTTTTGGCTTGCTATACAACTACCCAATTTATGACGAATGAAATGTCGAAACATGTTTTGCCATATGAGATTTTACTTTGCGACCAGTTCCCGAAATATAAACACTGCCCCTGGTATACATAGCTTATAGTCATGTTTAAAACTATACAGGCGTGTATACATATAAGCTGCGTGGGTGAAAGTGTTCAATGCCCCTACCTAAAAGAAGAAATTGCCTGCTTCTATTGAGGTCATTCTACATACACCTAAGACTTTCAGGCTTAGTAAACGACTTATGTTGGCTGCCCTTCTTTTCAAAATTCAAATTTCGTGTTTTTTTAATTTCCTACAATTTTTATTCGCTTCTTTTTGCAACTTTGTTGTGTAAAAGTGGACCGACTTCATACTCGCACCGACTTTGTAAGTACTCGTTATCGTCACCAATCGGTGATTAAAAATCTTACGAGAAACGGGCACAAGATTCCGCTGGTGTAGGTTCCACCCTGTCTTTATTATTTGCTGCGCTATTACCGGCATGACTCAACTTAATACATATGACCCATCTCAAACTTTTAAATGCTGAAACCTCATTGCTTGGCTGAATCGACAGCTTGACTTCTCTCAAACGACAGAACATTGATTGCCGGTGTTGCGTGTTGCAATAAATTCTTGTATTTTTATGTAAAGTATAATATTTTATATTAATTTTAATTACATATTTTATCTTACGCAAATGATTTATAGAAGCGCAGGTTTTTTGTTTGTCGGTTTGTTTGTTAAATTTTTATTTAACAACAAGTAATTAAACCGATTCCTAACTAGGCTGCTGTTTCGAAAATGTTCCGTCTCAGGGACCTTAATCTGTAACTCGATTGGATAGAAAATCCAATCCGAAAGTTGTCAAATTGCAAGCATCTTTTTTGAAATTCGAAGCAAATTTCTTGGTTGAAGAACGCTTTAGCCATAGTCCGGTGAGTTTTTTGGCTCCGTGTCTCGCGGAAACGCCCTGGATCAATTGTTTATCTCGCTCCGGATCTTTTCGATGGGATGACAAGGTTTAGAATTTAAATAGAAAAATCTCCTCGAATATACATTTTTCTAAAATTTTTCGACATATTTTTAGCGATGAATGCAAATGTATCAGTCAGAAAACACAAACTAAAAGTTGCGCGAACAGGGCTTTTGGTCTTTGTTAAATGTAGGTCTACCGATTTCAATGACCCGTACATTACCACAACATTTTCTACCTCGGTGATTAAACCAATCTGGGAATATGCCTTAGTAGTATGAATCCCACGCTATTAAGTTCATTGCGAATCGGTGGAAAAAATATTTTTACTTTTCGCGTTAAGGGACTTTCCAGTTGCTCCCACTACAGAGTCGTAAAGCGATGCTTGGCTTCTTATTTGTGGTAAAACTTACAAGAGGGATGGGAAACAGCCCATTTCTGCCAAGTGCGATTGGGCCTTCGAAAAATTTTCAACCACTTTCCTTAAGCACATGCAGATCTTATTTTGAACTGAATAAACCTTTTCGTTATAAAACTGAGGATTTAAATAAGCATAAAACTAATTTTGATACCTCTGACGCGCTCCTCCTATTTAAGAACCACATACTTTACACCTTAAAGAATTAAAAACAATGATTAGGGCAGGTGGCTTGAAAGCACTTCCTTTCCAACCTCCTACGCATCACAGCCCTAATTACAGTTTTGTAAATGTATTCTGCTTCTTTGAATTGCTCCCATTCTGACAGCATCATCTATCATACTAAACACAGAAAGCTTTAAAATCGTTATAGGGATCATATCGTCACGTCACGTCTATCTCGACTGCAATATTCAAAAATTAACATATCGTTTGTGCATAATTTATATTTTTTGCAGGCTGCTGGTCATTAACAAGCCTATACTATGGTGCTCTGAATTTCGTCTTTGCGACATCATCAGCAAAAACAAGAGACATTTTTCTTGCTATGTTTGCCTTGGTATTTGTGCTTTTTTAAATTAAACGGTTTTATTTAGGTTGACTTGACAGGCTTGGCTGGACAGGCAACACTTTTTTGTAATTGAAATTTAAGTAACTTCCCGATAAGCTACAAGCTTGAATCTTGGAATATAGTTCAGAACCCGATGAAATGCAATAATAAGAAAAAAATCGCCGCCAGGTGGCGCAAGGATCGAGATATTCACAAAAATCGTATTTGTGGTCCGATTTGGCTCATATTTGGAACACATAATACTCTAACGAATTTACTGCAATTCCCCTTATTTGCAAATCTTCTACTAAGGTTCGAATCACTAAACTGTTGAACAAATAACTCCTATATGGAATAATGGAAAAATTGCCTTTATTAAAGTTCTTCACAATAACACTTATACTTTGCAACTAGCTGGCTTAATAACCAAACTGACTGATAGCTCAAATCAAACTGAATTCTAGCGCCTCTACATTTGCTGCCTTTTATACTCTACGATTTCAACGTTCGCATCTTCTAGGCGCTTCCGTTTCCAGAATCTACTAGTTGGCCATCAGCTCTCAAATTTCTCAGCTGTAACTACAATTGCACGATTTTATAGCTTCTCTCATTGCATACTTTCAGGAGTATCTCAGATATATGCATGTGGTTGTGCCTTGCTTCTCAGCTGCGTGTACCTACATATGTGTAGACATAATGATTGATTCCTTTATATAGATACAAGTGACTGTCTGCTTTATTGTTGTTGTGACTTCATTTACTTAGCATCAGACTAGGGATGTGAGTATCACTTAGTGTCACTCATAATCGTCACACTGCCCTCCACCTATGTCTGATCGTCCCGATCAGACAAATTTCTCGATCTAAACGCTGCTAGCATCTCCAAATGTACCACTCTTCTACTCCGTGGTTTCCCAGTGGTTTGTATGCGGTAGATGGTATCACTGATCTTCTTCGCAACTTTGTACGGGTCTTCCCAACTGCACCGAAACTTGGATGGAACACCTTTCCGCCGGTGAGGGTTGTATAGCAGTACCAAATCTCCCTCTAGGAAACCTTCCGAATTATTTTCCTTTTCGTACCTCTGTTTCATCTTACTACTCATTATCCTGGACCGTTCCCTCACACTCTGTTGTTTGACCAATGAACTACTTCGTAGTGCTTGCGCTTGACGGATTGGCTTCGCATAATCAGTATCGTTCCCACGTTTTACAACAGTAGTGCGCGCTGGCTTGAAACCACCCTTGCATTATTTCTGGAAAATTCTTTCGGTCGTTTTAGTGCGTGCATTAGGGTTTGTCAATGCCAGTGTTTTTCTCGCAGGTAACTTTGATTTCGATTTATTTGGCCCATTCGATCCATCAACCTTTGCTCGATCTACTTTCCTTGACTTTCGCGGTCTCTGTCGAATCTCCTCCACCAGCACTCGATTACTGCTGAACCCTTTTTCCAAACTGAAGTTAAGTGGCACATCTTGGTTTTCATAACGTATCACCCTTCTCTGCATATCGATCTTGATGTCATGGTCAACTAAGAAATCCACTCCCAATATAACTTCATCAACAATCTCCGCCACAACGAATTTGTGTAAAACCATGACCTTCCCAATTAAGACTTCACAGATCACTTCTCCCCGGACTTGGTTATACTCGCCAGTGATCGTACGCAACCTCGCTCCAGGTAATGACTTTACTCTCCTGTAGACCAAATCAGATCGAATCAAGGAATGAGATGCGCCCGTATCTACAGTCGGTACATGTTCTTTACCATCCACATTCCCTCTGACGGTAAGACTGCTCGATTTTCTACCAATTTGCAACACAGATATCACAGGGCATTCAATAGCTCTCGATACCTACCTCTTACTCGCTCTTGCTCATCTCCTCCAGCTTTACAATTACGGCCATCCACATTGTTGGAACTATTAGGACCAAGATCGCAATGGAGTGTAATGTGACCGGGCGTCCCGCATTTGAAGCATTTGATAACTTTTTCACTCCGCTTTTGCGATCCTTTCAGCGCCTCCAATATTGAGTCTGTGGCGCCTATACTTGTTGTCAATACACTGTACTTTTTTATTATTTCTTTTGAACAAATATGCTAAGAGTTTTTTGTAAAAGATTGAAAAGATTTTTTTGGTGATTAAAAAAGTTTAGTTGTTCAGAAAATATTGGTTTGTGTAAAAATTAATTTCTTAAATATATTATTTAAGTGAATCCTTTTCTAAGGCACTTAATTGGTGACCCCGACAGAGCTTTGTTAATATTATTCAAGCATGTTCAACTCTCCGCATCTAGCGCCAGTAACCAGAAGTTTCACGAGCCGTGGTTTATACGAATCCGAACAGCCACAACTTGATCAGCATGAAATGGAACAAGAGGAACATTTTGCTGATGCATCCAACATCATGGTCAACCCATCAAGTGCAGCAGCCGCCGTGTTAATTAAATCACAGCCACCAAAACTACAAGGATATGCAGTAACTAATATCCAATCATGGTTTATTCGACTAGAAGCATACTTTCAGATTCATGGATTGCAGCAGGATGAAGATAAGTTTAACGCCACCATCGTCAATTTAGATGAGCGCCTTTTCGATCAAGCTTATGATGTTATCGACAATCCACCAATCAGCAACAAGTTCGGAGTCCTTAAACAAACTCTCATTGATAAATTTTCAGCGTCATCTTTAACTCGTCTAGAGCAATTGTCCTCCGGTATACAATTAGGTGACAACAAACCAAGTCATATGTTGACACAGCTTCAAAGGACTAATGTTACGCGTGATCAACAAATTATAAAAGACTTTTGGCTGCAACGTTTACCAACTGCAGCACGTGAGTAATTGTTGGTGTAACTAAAACCCAACCGTCCATGTCAGTTGAAAGCCTTGCTAAAATTGCTGATGAGATAATTGACACTATGCGTTGAAGCTGTAGGCACGCAACAACATGTCGAAGCTGTTCATCACAGTAGTAATCGCCATAACCACGATCGATTTTCACAAATTGAGCAGTCCATTGATCGTTTGGAAAGTAAACTTAATCAGTTACTCAGAAGCGATGCTCAAACTTCAAAATTATCATCGCCTGTTAACATAAAAACTGCCGATGTGTGCTGGTATCACACAAAATTTGGTGAAAAAGCAAATCAGTGCAAGAAACCCTGTTCTTATCAAAAAAACTAGTTTCGTCGACGACGTCATTTGATAGCGTCGTCGATGATCAAATTGCAACAAGCTCTGGACTTTCTAACAACTTGTTTTTTTCGAAACGTCTTTTTATCACAGATCGCTCCACCAAACGCAAGTTTTTAATCGATACTGGCGCAGATGTTTCATTGATTTCTTCCTCGGGTATTGGAAATTTGACAAGAACTTCTCCCGTACTTTTCGCAGCAAACAACAGCCCTATTCCAACTTTTGGCACCATTCGAATGCCGATTGATTTTGGACTTAAACGAAAATTCGAATGGACGTTTGTAATAGCATCCACGGATTACAATATAATTGGGGCTGATTTTTTAAATAATTTCGGGTTAGTTGTTGATATTAAAAACTCGTCTATCGTCGATGCACTCACTAAATTTCAAACGAAAGGTATCAACATGTTAAGCAAAAATTACAGTTCAATCAAGACGTGTGATTCATCCTCACCCTATAGTCAGCTCTTAGCTGAATTTTCTGACATAACTCAGTTAAACAAAATTTCATCGTCCTCATCTACGGCAACCGAGCATGTAATTGAAACACATGGTCCACCTGTCACGGCAAAACCTCGTCGACTCACTGACGAGAAATTGAAAGCTGCAAAGGAAGAATTTTTTTCCTTATGCAGCTTGGCATATGTAGACCATCGAAAAGTCCGTATGCCTCACCACTTCATATGGTTCGTAAACCTAACGGATCTTGGCGGCCTTGCGGGGACTATAGAGCACTCAACGCACAAACGATGCCAGATAAATATCCCTTGCCACACATGCAAGACATTAGTAATATTATGTACGGAAAGTGTATTTTTAGTAAAATCGATTTAAATCGTGCTTATAATCAAATTCCGATTAGAACGCAGGATATTCCGAAGACGGCTATAATAACACCTTTTGGCCTTTTCGAGTTTACTCGTATGACATTTGGCCTTTGTAACGCAGCACAGATATTCCAGCGTTTCATGCATGAAGTTTTAGCAGGTTTAGAATTCACATTTTGCTATCTGGATGACATTTGTGTAGCGTCGTCATCATCAGCTGAACATTTACAACATTTGCGTAAAGTTTTTGAAAGGTTGCGTCTCTTTAGCCTCACCATTAATCCCTCAAAATGTGAATTTGGAAAGTCTGAAATACTTTTCTTAGGACATGTGATTTCCAGTACAGGCATAACACCAAATCCAGCAAAAATTGAAGCCATCGTGAATTATCCGATACCCACGAAAGTTTTTGAACTTAAAAATTTTCTGAACATGATAAATTTTTATAGGAGATTCATTCCGCATGCAATTGTACATCAACAACCCCTTATCAAGTTAATTCCAGGAAACAAGAAAAAAGACAAAAGCCTAATTGAATGGACGCCAGAAACAAAACATCACTTCGAGCAATGTAAGCAGAGTCTTGCCAACTTTACTCTTTTGAATCACCCTCAACCCAAAGCAGAAATTGTGTTATGCTGCGATGCTAGTAATACGGCCGTTGGTGCGGCTTTACATCAAATTGTCAAAAATCAACCACAGCCACTTGGTTTCTTTTCGAAAAAACTGTCCGCTGCTCAACAAAAATATAGCACATATGATCGTGAGTTATTGGCAATATATTTAGCTGTAAAACATTTTAGGTATGCTTTAGAAGGACGCGATTTCGTCATTTGGACAGATCACAAACCGTTAACATTTGCTTTCTTGGAAAAACAAGACTCATCAACACCTCGTCAAATTCGTCACTTAGATTTCATAGGCCAATTCTCAACATGCATTAAACATGTTCCGGGAAAAGATAACATTACAGCTGATACATTATCCCGAGTAAATGCTTTGCAATCGATGAGTACAGTTATAGATTTTGATGCTATAGCAAAAGAACAGCGCAAATGCGCGGAACTAAAAGCTTTTCTTGACTCTAAAACAACCTCTCTTCAGCTCAAACCTTTAAACTTTCCGCAGTTGTCCAATCCTCTCGTTTGCGACTTTTCGACATCTTATGTAAGGCCTTTCATACCACGTCCTTGCAGAGACAATTTAATTGCAAAAATACACAACTTAGCACACACCGGTATCAAAGCTACTTCTAAAACCATTCGTGAACGTTTCGTGTGGCGGCATATGCAAAAAGATATTGCAATTTTCGTTAAGAACTGCATCAATTGCCAATGCGCAAAAATACAAACACACACATCGACACCTTTACATCGGTACGTACTTCCATCTCAGCGCTTTGAGCACATTAATATTGATTTAATTGGTCCTTTACCCCCATCAAATGGATATCGTTATTGTCTTACTGTTATTGATCGATTCTCAAGATGGCCTGAAGCTTTTCCAATTACTGATATCAGCGCGGAAACTGTAGCAAGCAAACTCGTAAGTGATTGGTTTTCAAGGTTTGGAGTACCACTTCGCATTACTTCCGATCAAGGAAGGCAGTTTACATCCACACTTTTTACTGAGTTATCAAAACTTCTTGGAATCAACCATATTAAAACAACAGCTTATCATCCGCAAGCGAATGGTTTAATAGAACGATGGCATCGTACATTAAAGGCATCTTTAATGTGTTTCAACACCAACAATTGGTCTCAACATCTACCTCTCATTCTTCTGGGTCTTCGGTCTACGTATAGACCAGATATTGGAGCCAGCCCTGCTGAAATGGTTTTTGGTGCTTCACTAAGGCTGCCGGGCGAAATATTTACCGACAGTAAATTCATTCCACAGAACGAGTTCGTAAAAAACTTAACAGATATAATGCGATCCATGCGTCCATCGGATACGGCACATCATACAGTTAAAAAGCCTTTTGTCAATTTAAATTTAATGAATTCCACGCATGTTTTTGTTCGAAATGATGCGAATTCCCCTGCACTTACTCCACCATATGATGGTCCGCATAAGGTCAAAAAACGTTATTCGAAATTTTACACAATTATTATCAAAGGAAAGCCAGTCAATGTTTCACTAGATCGTCTAAAGCCAGCATTTTTATCAACTACTTTCGATCAATAGTCCCACGAATCTATTCATAAATTCTGGCGGGGAAGTAGTGTGGCGCCTATACTTGTTGTCAATACACTGTACTTTTTTATTATTTCTTTTGAACAAATATGCTAAGAGTTTTTTGTAAAAGATTGAAAAGATTTTTTTGGTGATTAAAAAAGTTTAGTTGTTCAGAAAATATTGGTTTGTGTAAAAATTAATTTCTTAAATATATTATTTAAGTGAATCCTTTTCTAAGGCACTTAAAGTCTACCCACTCTGGCCTTTCTACTTCCACACGGCTGCTTTGAAAACTGGCCTACACAGAAGCGACGCTGTTTCCTGAATCAGAGCATGTGATACCGTTTCAGCAAATGTTGGCTTTGGGTTGCGTATGTGGCTCGCTTCGTTTCGACGTCCCGTATGCCATTTATAAAGCTCTGAATTTTTATCTTTTCGGTGTATTCCACGGGTGCGTCGGCATTCGCCAAATACGCAAGCCTTTCGATATATGACATATGACGCAAGCTCCTGCAAAGTCTCATTAGCTTTTTGGTAGCGGTTTTGCAACTCTATTTGGTGTATCTGCTTCCTGTGTTCGCTTCCGTATCGCCTCTCTAGAGCGCTCATCAATGTTTCGTAGTTGTTCCGCTCTCCCTCGGGAATAGTCTGTAGGATTTCAGCAGCAGATCCTTTCAATGCCACGAATAGTGCAGCAAACTTTATCTTCAGAACTCCAGTTGTTCACTGCTGCGGTCTTCTCAAACTGAATCTTAAACACCTGGAAAGGAACAGAGCCTTCAAAAGACGGTGTTTTTACCTTCGGATTGCTCGCTGGCACAGCTGGGCGGTTTAGTTGTAACTGCTCCATACGACCTTTTAACGCTTCTATCTCGGCATCAATTTTGTCCTCGAGTTGTAAAATTTTGGCATCCTGCTCTTCCAGTTTCACAAAGAGCTGCGATGATACCTATTCCGAAATTTGTGCCGACATTTCAGATATACGTGCCTCTTGCGCTTCCAGTTGAGATGCCAAATATGTCTTCTGTTCTTCCAATTGCGATGTTATACGTGTCTCCTGTGATTCAATCTTCGCTGTTATACGGTTCTCCTGCGATTCTAGTTATTTTTCCATCTTGGATGTTATGCGTGTCTCTTGCGATGCCAGTTGAGATGACATTTGTGACGACATTTCTGAAATGCGCGCCTCCTGTGCCTCCATATTGGATGTTACTGTCGATGTTTGTGCAGATATTGCAGCTAATATTGTGTTCAAGTCTGTGTTCGCCATTGTCTGCGGTGTTTCGTTTTTCTCCTCAATTTCGGTTGTTGTCTCGTCGCCATCAAGATGAAAGACATATTCTTCCACGTTAATTCCTTCTGCTTCCATTGCCTCTCGTAGTCTTGCCTGAAGTTCGAGTTTATTGCCGGTTGTATTCAATCCACGGCTCTCCAACTCTTTCTCCAGTTGCTGCATCTTCAATTCACTGAACTTTGCCATGTCCTTGTTGTCCTCTGGAATTTATTTAACAATTCCTCTTCTGACACCAATTGTAACGAATTTACTGCAATTCCCCTTAATTGCAAATCTTCTACTAAGGTTCGAATCACTAAACTGTTGAATAAATAACTCCAATATTGAATAATGGAAAAATGGCCGTTATTAAAGTACTTCACAATAACACTTATACTTTGCAACTAGCTGGCTTAATAACCAAATTGACTGATAGCTTAAATGAAACTGATCTATTTCCCGACAGATAGCGTGCTTAACTGAGAAACTGCTTGATAGCTCAAATCAAACTGAATTCCAGCGCCTCTACATTTGCTGCCTTTTATACTCTCTGATTTCAACGTTCTTCTTCTAGGCGCTTCCATTTCCAGAATCTACTAGTTGGCCATCAGCTCTCAAATTTCTCAGCTGTAACTACAATTGCACGATTTTATAGCTTCTCTCATTGCATACTTTCAGGAGTATCTCAGATATATGCATGTGGTTGTGCCTTGCTTCTCAGCTGCATGTACCTACATATGTGTAGACATAATGATTGATTCGTTTATGTAGATACAAGTGACTGTCTGCTTTATTGTTGTTGTGACTTCATTTACTTAGCATCAGACTAGGGATGTGAGTATCACTTAGTGCCACTCATAATCGTCGCAATACATACAAGAATAGAAGGCGACCTATGAAAAAAATTAACGCTAGGTGGCGCAAGGATCGAGATATTCACAAAAATCGTATTTGTGGTCCGATGTGGCTCGTATTTGGAACACATAATACATACAAGAATAGAAAGCGACCTATGAAAAAAAAATCGCCGCTAGATATTCAAAAAAGTCGTATTTGTGGTCCGATTTGGTTCATGTTTGGAACACATAATACACACATGAATAGAAAGCGACCTATGATGTCCGATTTGGCTCATATTTGGAACAAATATTACATAAAGTCCGGTAGAAGTGACATCAAAATATTTTGCAGTTGGAGGAGGGACAAGCATACGTGGCGCAGAGTGGAGTAAAGTCTTTGGAAGGATTATGTATTGAGGACTTAGATTGCAACAAATTGTCAGGAAAGAGTCCTTGTAATAATGAGTCAATAAATGAACTAAATAGAATGAGAAATAACAGGCAATTAAATAAAGACTAAAAACTTGAAAATAAAATAATTAAATAAATCTCTTTAAGTTAAACGGTTTTATTGAAAACAATACTTAAATGAAGTAATAATAATACTAAAAGCAAGAAAATAATAAGGTAGGTCCTAGGTAGTAGTCATCACACTCCTCACCAATCTAGGGCGTTGATCAGACAGTTAAATAAAAGCGTTGGACGCGCCAAATTTCTATTGATAGTTATATATAAGACAAACTGGACCTTAATCAAGTTATGCTACACCTCACATTTTTAGAAACTTCACGCGCCCAATGCTTTTATTTAATTGTCTGGTCAACGCCCTAGATTGACGAGGAGTATGATGACTAGTACCTAGGACTTACCTAATTATTTTCTAGCTTTTAGTATTATTATTACTTCATGCAAGTATTGTTTTCAATAAAACCGTTTAACTGACTTTTTTTTTTAATTATTTTTTTCTATTCAAACCCAATTATATGATCACATCGAACATTCCAGGCCTATGGATTTTAGTCGTTCTTTGCTGCCGCGGGAATATTTTAAGCCCCTTAACCCGCTGGGCATTCCCGGACGTTTTCTTCAAAAAAAGATTTTTTTTCTGAATAATCAGAACATATCGACGGCTGCAAGTTCGTCCCATCTAAGAATATTTTTCAAAAATTTCTCATTTCAGAATTTCTATCCAAAACGCTCTAGCTAATGTCAAAATGTAATGAATTTAAGCTCAGTATGGTTGTTTTTAAAACTAATTCTGAGATAGAGCGTTTTTGATGCAAGTTCTGAAATTTTTTCAAAAGTTTTGTGAGATAGGACGTTTTCAAAACGGTAGTCGAGATATGGTGGTATTTCTCTCAGCAGTCGTTATGCCTTATCTGGAGCAGATACCTCTGAAAGACAGAAACAATCGTTGTTCAAACAGACATCCGAACATGGCAAAAGGATTTTTGTAAAATAAAAGTTTAAAAAATATAAGGCGAAATAGACACCGAAGAGAATTTGGGCCGAGCTGCTCTTCCAATTTGCGAGCTCCATTCAATTTGTCCTACAAATTGGCGGGACCTACTGGTTTTATGCCGACTCCGAACGGCATCTTTGCCCGATTCTGTTTTTGCTATTTATAAACGATATCTCTACAACTATAAAATATTCTAAAATCTTGATATATGCTGATGATGTAAAACTTTTTAAGACTTATGCGTCGATTGAAGAACGTTCTTTACTTCAGACGGATTTAAATTGCTTAACTGCTTGGTGCAATGTGAACCACATGCCGCCTAATCTTCAGAAATGTAAATTTATGTGTTTTTCGCGTAGGACTTTACAACCAGCTTCTTACACAATTAACAACCAAAACCTTGAAAGCGTTAATGTTTTTGTAGACTTGGGAGTTACAATGAACTGCAAACTTATCTTCAGCACTCATATAAGTGTGACTGTCAATAGAGCTAAAGGTGTCTTAGCATTTGTGCAAAGGTGGTCAAAATAGTTTAGCGACCCCTACGTTACGAAAACCTTCTTCACAACATTGGTTAGACCGATATTAGAGTATGGCTTAATAGTCTGGAATCCGCGTTTTCAAGTCCATATTGACAGGCTCGAATCAATACAAAAACAGTTTTTACTATTTGCTTTAAGGAAGTTTCAATGGATCTCTTCAGTTAATCTTCCACCCTATACTAATCGGTTAAAACTTATCAATCTTCCAACTCTTGCTAGTCAAAGAGAAATGCTTGGCGTCATATTTATGACAAAACTACTGAATGGATCGATTTCAAGCCCATTTCGTCTGAACGAAGTGAACTTTAGTGTTCCCTGTCGCACTATGAGACACTACAAACCTCTTCTTTTAAAACCATGTTGAACGAATTTCGAACTTAACGATCCTTTCCGATGTTTGTGCCAAGATTATAACTCTCACTCATCACTTTGATATGTCGGACTCCCTTTTTTCTATAAAAAAGACTGTCCTTATCTCTCTTAATCGTTAATGCAAATATATTTTTGTTTTATTAATATATTTTTGTTTCCATATTCTATTAATTTAAGTTTTACCCTCAGCTGATGATATTTCTTCTGTAGCTGAGCAGTTTTAGATCTTGATGCTTGGCAAGCCACTGTCCATCAATGACTCGGCCAAAACAAAAAAAAAATTATAAATATTTAATAAAATTAATAAATAAAAAAATAATGAACAGGATTAGCCTGGTGTCATTGGGCCACTTGGGGGCACTGCGCTGCCACAACGTCCATTTATTATCTACAAGGCAGATGAGTTTTCATTGAAAAGCTTTTCATGGCAGAATCCTACTCGGAATTCTGTCAAAAACTGCCAAGGGGCGACCCCGCTTAGAAAAATTTTCTTCTAATTGAAAAAAACTTTTAATGTTGCTTTGCCTGGGGCGTGCGCCTAAGATCTACGGTGTGGTAGGCGGAGCACGCAAACATGACACCACGGCGGCTGCTGGTAAATCAAGAATATTAGAGTTTTACCCTCCCTGCAAAAAATTAGCTAACTAAGTTGATGCTAATGAGCTACATAAGCTAATGTGCATTTTTATACTCAGTTGAACAGAGTTCGCAGAGTATATTAATTTTGATTGGATAACGGTTGGTTGTACAGGTATAACGGAATCGAGATAGATATAGATTTCCATATATCAAAATCATCAGTATCGAAAAAAAATTTGATTGAGCCATGTCCGTCCGTCCGTCCGTCCGTCTGCCCGTTAACACGATAACTTGAGTAAATTTTGAGGTATCTTGATGAAATTTGGTACGTAGGTTCCTGTGCACTCATCTCAGATCGCTATTTAAAATGAACGAAATCGTACCATAACCACGCCCACTTTTTCGATATCGAAAATTTCGAAAAATATAAAAAGTGCGATAATTCATTACCAAAGACGGATAAAGCGATGAAACTTGGTTGGTGGGTTGAATTTATGACACAGAATAGAAAACTAGTAAAATTTTGGACAATGGGCGTGGCTCCGCCCACTTTTAAAAGAATGTAATTTCAATGTTTTGCAAGCTGTAATTTGGCATTCGTTGAAGATATCATGTTGAAATTTGGCAGGAACTTACTCCTATTACTATATGTGAACTAAATAAAAATTAGCAAACTCGGAGTATGAACACGCCCACTTTAAAAATTTTTTTTTTTTAAAGTCAATTTTTAACAAAAAATTGAATATCTTTACAATATATAAGTAAATTATGTCAACATTCAAATCCAGTAATGATATGGTTCAACAAAATAAAAATATAAAAGAAAATTTCAAAATGGGCGTGGCACCGCCCTTTTTCATTTAATTTGTCTAGAATACTTTTAATGCCATAAGTCAAACAAAAATTTACCAATTCTTCTGAAATTTGGTAGGGGCATAGATTCTATAACGATAACTGTTTTCTGTGAAAATGGGCGAAATCGGTTGAAGCCACTCCCAGTTGTTATACACAGTCGACCGTCTGTCCTTAGGCTCAGCCATTAACACGATAACTTGAACAAAAATCGATATATCTTTACTAAACTTAGTTCACGTACTTACCTGAACTCGCTTTATTTTGGTATAAAAAATCCGACTATGACCACGCCCAATTTTTCGATATCAAAAATTACGAAAAATGAAAAAAATGCCGAAATTCGTTATCAAATATGAAAAAAGGGATGAAACATGGTAATTGGATTAGTTTATTGACGCAAAATATAACTTTAGAAAAATTTTTTAAAATGGGTGTGACACCTAACATATTAAGTAGAAGAAAATGAAAAAGTTCTGCAGGGCGAAATCAAAAGTCTTTGGAATTTTGGCAGGAATACTGTTCATTGTATTACATATATAAATAAATTAGCGGTACCCGACAGATGATGTTTGGGGTACACCCTGGTCCATATTTTGTTCGATATCTCGAAAACGCCTTCACATATATACTTAAGGGCCACTCCCTTTTAAAACCCTCATTAATAACTTTAATTTGATACCCATATCGTACAAACACTTTATAGAGTCACCCTTGGTCCACCTTTATGGCGTTATCTCTAAAAGGCGTACACCTATAGAACTAAGGCCCACTCCCTTTTAAAATACTCATTAACACCTTTCATTTGATACCCATATCGTACGAACACATTCTTGAGTCACCCCTGGTCCACCTTTATGGCAATATCTATAAAAGGCGTCCACCTACAGAACTAAGGACCACTCACTGTTAAGATACTCATTAACACCTTTCATTTGACACCCATATCGTACAAACGCATTCTAGAGTCACCCCTGGTCCACCTTTATGGCGATATCTTGAAAAGGCGTCCACCTATAGAACTAAGACCTACTCCCTTTTAAAATACTCATTAACACCTTTCATTTGATACCCATATCGTACAAACACATTCTAGAGTCACCCCTGGTCCACCTTTATGGCGATATCTCGAAAAGGCGTCCACCTATAGAACTAAAGATCCCTCCCTTTTAAAATACTCATTACCACCTTTCATTTGATACCCATATCGTACAAAAACATTCTAGAGTCACCCCTGGTTCACCTTTATGGCGATATCTAGAAAAGGCGTCCACCTACAGAACTAAGGACCACTCACTGTTAAGATACTCATTAACACCTTTCATTTGACACCCATATCGTACGAACGCATTCTAGAGTCACCCCTGGTCCACCTTTATGGCGATATCTTGAAAAGGCGTCCACCTATAGAACTAAGACCTACTCACTTTTAAAATACTCATTAACACCTTTCATTTGATACCCATATCGTACAAACACATTCTAGAGTCACCCCTGGTCCACCTTTATGGCGATATCTCGAAAAGGCGTCCACCTATAGAACTAAGGATCCCTCCCTTTTAAAATACTCATTACCACCTTTCCTTTGATACCCATATCGTATAAACACATTCTAGAGTCACGCCTTGTCCACCTTTGTGGCGATATCCCAAAATGGCGTCCACCTATAGAATTATGGCTCACTCCCTTTTAAAATACTCTTTAATACCTTCCATTTGATACCCATGTCATACAAACACATTCCAGGGTTACCCTAGGTTCACTTTCCTACATGGTGATTTTCGCTTTTTTGTCTACAAAGCTCTCAGCTGGGTATGTAATGTTCGGTTACACCCGAACTTAGCCTTCCTTACTTGTTAAATTATTATTTTCGTTGACAAGAGTTAACTATATTTCTTTGGCGATGCCCGAAAAAAAGTCAACGCTGGTTACGTCTGCATGACATGACCAGCAAGAAGTAATGAGCTGCTGGTTCCTTTTATGCATGACCTTGCACCTAATGCAATAGATGACTTCTCGGAGTTATTTTCGGTATTCTCGTAACATAGTAAACTGTTAGTAAGCTTGTTTTTGGCAATTGAAATTTCTTTCTTCAGGGCTTAAAGTGTTATTTGATGAAAATACTAAGCACTCTATTGGAAATACAAACTTTTAATACCTGACCTGAATTCCTATATATCGTCGATGCCTTTGCAAAACCCTCTATCGACAAATTGCAAAACCACCCAAATACCAATATTTGGCAAACTTGAGATTTCTTAGAGATCAGTACATTCCACCCTATCCATAAAAAGTCATAACTTTTATTTACTAATGCTTACTTAGGCTCTTTTGACCATTAGCGTTTGGTGCAAATAAAAAAAAATTATTTCACCATTCCAACCCGACGTTTCGCTAGTCTCTCTAGCTTTTTCAAGAGCGATCTGTGTATTTTAATAACAAAAAGCAAAACATTTTTCTAATGTGTACCTGGCTTTTCCTTGAACACATTAGAAAGCCTGCGAATATTGCAAAGAAGAGACAAAACGATAAACAAAAAGGAAGATACAGATGACGTTGCTGCTGCTTACACCCTCTGTCTCTAACATTAATTCGTTTTAGTATGACAATGATACCACTATGGAATGGTACCGAAAATAATTTTAGTTTTAACAAATTTGTTTAAATAGTCCAATTATGTGAGTTTTCTATATAAATCGTGTTATATTATTCAAAGTGTTTTTTGCCTCTTGTTTTCTGATATTTGTTTGTATGTAATACTGTGATTACTAATATTGAAATGTTACGCACTTATGCCTTTTCTGTTTTTTATATTAATGCTTTGCTTTTTGTTATAAAAATACACAAATCGCCCTTGAAAAAGCTAGAGAGACTAGCGAAACGTCGGGTTGGAATGGTGAATTAAGTTTGTTTTTATTTGCTCCAAACGCTAATGGTCAAAAGAGACTAAGTAGGCATTAGTAAATATCATAACTTTTATATTTGAATATAAATTTTGTAAAATAACGGCTAAATTGAATTTGAACTCCAAAATTGCATTTAAGCTCTTTTTCTTATATGACGCGATTAAAGGGGGAAAACAGGGGCAAACTAAATGTTCTGCTATATATTGAAAAAAAAAAAATATTACTTTAATTTATCATTAAAAATTCTAAAATAAGTTTTTCTGCTCTCCTGTATAATTCAAACGCTGTTAGATAGACGGTTTTGCAGTTGGATGATAGACGGTTTTGCAAAGGCATCGACGATATGAACAAACAGAACACTAGAAAGGAAATACATTTAATTGTATCTAAATAAATAATTTTTATAAATTGCGTACATCCCCAACTTTTTCTTGCTCAAATTTCAATAAGTAGGTGTTCATACACGCGACAAGAAATTTGGATCAACTACTTTCCCATGAATATTGATTTTCTAGACCGCCTACACACAAACATCTACCGAAAAGTATTTCAACTAATAAATGAAGTTATATCGCGTGATTGCGTTGGTCGCATAAAGGAAAATGTCAAGAAAATTGCGGTCAAGAAAATTTCAGTTAATGTGCAGGAATTCATGGCTTACTCAGGAGTCATTTCTAGCGACACCAATCAAGATTCAAATGCAAATTCTTATTTTTATTGTGGGGCGATTTGTGCCAGTAATTAAGGTTTTGTGTTTTGGTATTTCACAACACCAAAATAAAAGAAATATCATGAACAGAAACTATAAAAAACACTCACACATTTCTAAATGCAGGTGAATGTCGTACTCAAACTTTTAATTGTTGAGCTGCACTAGGTAAACTTAATTATCCTAGTATAACTTGCGGAAAAATTGACAGGTAAAACCCATTGCAAAATAATTAATGAAACTTCTTGACATGAAAGGTGTAAGTTTGTTAATGAAATGTGTCACAGTAATGAAAAATTTTGAAAAAATTATTAGCAAACCCTCCTTCGCTTCGCTGGGGTTTGGTTGTTGTTGTTGTTGTTGTAGCAGTGCTTCGCCCCATCCAATAGGTGCGACCGATCACAAATTGTCATCAATATCCTCTAACGGGAGTCCAAAGCAACTTGCTGTTTCAACAGGGGTGGACCATAATGTGAGGGGTGTTAGAGGCGTTGGTTCCACATTACAATTAAAGAGATGGTTGGTGTCATGAGGGGACACATTGCTAGCAGGGCATACATTTTGTATGTCGGGGTTGATTCTGGATAGGTAAGAGTTTAACCTGTTACAGTATCCAGATCGAAGTTGAGCGTTTCCCTACGTAGTGTGCGTTCTTCTTCCGCAAGTTTTAGGTACTGTTCTTTGAGTACTGGATTCACCGGGCAATTCCTGGCATAAAGGTCCGACGCCTGTTTGTGAAGTTCACTGAGGACCTGCTTGTGTTTTTTGCTTCATACGGCTGAGTTCTCAGGTGCCGGAGGTGACTCCTTAAGCCCCTGGGCGGTGTTGGCTCATCAATCAGATGTCTGTTGGGGTACCCAGGTTTCTGGGTATTCAACAGGAACTGTTTGGTTAGCACCTCATTTCTATCCCTGAAGGAGAGTATTCTCGCCTCATTATGTAGATGGTATTCTGGGGACATAAGAACACAGCCCGTGGCGGTTCTGAGAGCAGTGTTTTGGCAGGCCTGTAGCTTCTTCCACTGAGTAGTTTTTAAGCTTGGCGACCATATAGGGGACGCGTAGTATGCAATCGGCTGGCCAATTGCTTTGTAAGTGGTAATGAGCGTTTCTTTATCTTTTCCCCAAGTACTGCCAGCAAGAGATTTGAGGATTTTACTACGGCCCGGAGAGAGAGCTGAGGTTTGGTCTAATATAAAAATATATTATCTCTATTTAATTAGCGAGACATGCTCATATTGCCTTATACAGTTGTTTTTGTTATTGATGTTAGAGAAAATTGCAAAGTTTACAAACGGCGATAGTTACTAGAACATGTTTCTGAATTTCACTTCTTCATCAGCTAGTTTCTCGGGAGCTGAGTATTGAACTCGAAATATCCAACATTCGTACTTTATACTAGTGTAAGGAAATTGTATAAAGCAATATGAGCATGTCTCGCAAATTAAATACGGATAATAATATTGATATAATAGTGAACACCGGAAGTACTGCTAATAAAAGCAATACTATAAAAATCAAATGTTTAAGGATTAAAAGTATATAGAATTAGTATGTACCTAAATGGTGGTTAAAGGAACAGCAACAAAAAGGCAATACTTAGAGACCAATTGCAAAGCGAGCAGCGGGGTATTCATATGGCCTTTACACCAGTATAAAGTATGAAGATTGGAGATTTCGAGTTCAATACTCAGCTCCCGAGAAACTAGCTGATGAAGAAGTGAAATTCAGAACCATGTCCTAGTAACTATCGCCGTTTGTAAACTTTGCAATTTTTTCTAATATCAATAAAAATACAAAATGCATAGCCGTATAATTTTTTGGCGATTTGTGTAAAAATACTACACCAGTTTGCAAATACAATGATGCTAGACCATTTGTACAAAATCCTGAACTCCCTTGAAAAGGACCTTACACCTATCTAACCCGACATCGGGGGGGTTAAACTCATACATTTTTGATAAATTTTTTCAACACAATTTGGATCAAAAAACATGCTTTGTGGATTGCATTCCAAAAGCAATAGATATTTAGCATTGCATTCTCCAAAAAATTATATACGGCTTTGCATTTGCTACGTCATGGCAAATACGCAACCTCAAAAACCGTAGTTTATTTTTGTTGATGCGTTGCATACATGCGATATAAGTTATATAAATGACCGATCTCTATGATTTTTTAGACAACATTTTTTGTAATATATGTAAGCATTGTTTGAATTATCTATTAAGATGGGGCAGAAATTACGAAAAGTACCAAAAAGTACCCTTATATCCCTTAATATTATTTGAAAGAAATAAAAGTCATTGAATGTTTGGCAGTAACCTATAAAAAACCAAAACATGCGTAATTTTTCGAAAATATGTGTCTTTAAATATTCAGTCTTTAATATGGAAAATAATTTCCTATAATGATTAATGTGTGTCTAGGCATTAACATCCCAACCGTATATCAAATATTAATTGTTCACCAATGAGCTAAGAAATATAAACATGAATGACATTTCGAAGGCGGTATTCCTTATGCTATCTACCACCAGATTCACTAGTGTTGAGTATTTTCTAATGACTTACAATGTCAGAGAACTGCAGAAGTAGACTGTAACTCGATATTGGATTTAAATTTTTAGTTATTTGCTAAAAATTTTGGTTGCATGAAGGGTGCTGTTCTATGGATATGACGTCTTTTGCATCACAACTAATTTTTCGATGCCGACCATTTCGGAAAATAGTAAAAAATCAAATAAGCAGACTGATTCCGCAGTATGTGGCGCGTTTTGCCATACCACCTTTCTTATGGATTAAATTAAATTTTATTAATTTTTATCAACCATTCGCTTTCTGCATTGAACGCCTCGACGGCTATCCCATTGTTTCTTGGCGCTTTATTGCTTTCAAGTCGGAATAGATTGCTTTCGCAGAGTAGCGGTAAGAACCAATAGTCTATGTCAGCAGCTTTCCTTCGCGTGGAGCTGCTCCTAATTCAAGTACCTTTGACTTTACTAAAATAGTCACTCATTCAATTCTCTGATACACACTTGCGTACGTTTGTAAAATCATATGTCCAAATTCGTATCAGGATATGTCATTAGAGAGCTAATAGAAATATACTTACCTCAAAAATAATATAGGCCAATAAAGGTAAATAAAAAACATGTATCATAAGGGATGTTATTTTGAAGTGAATAGAAAAAAGAAGAAAAAACAAGAAAGGAAAAAGCTCGAAAATCGAATTATAATTGCGGCAACCGCATAAACACACAGCAGAATAAGTTTGTGTTCAAAACTTTTTTTATATTAGGTATTGACCAAGTTTTTCTAATGTATCTTTTTTTGATATTTACATATACTAGCAGACCCAGCAGACTTTTCTCTGAGCTAAATAAGGTATATCTTTCGCTCTTCCTTTTATTCGATCTTCCCTCTCCCTTCCTTTGCCCTGCGTCTTTCTTTCTTTCTGTATTTTTCTCTCCTTTCCTCTGCATATCTCTAGATCCCTCTCTTTCTCCCTTCTCTGCTCGAACTTTCTTTTTTCTTCGTCTTAATATATATCTTTCTCAGTCTCTTTCTTCTTGCCTTGCTTTTCGTTTTTCTCGTTTCCTCTATCTAAATTTGTAGCATTCCGCTTTCCGAAAAAAGTAGGTAAGAAATATTAATATAGACGATTTACAAAAAAACCGCATTATGAATAAGACGATTTTGCATAGATCGGTCCCTATTCAGCTACCCAGAAAAATAGTTATTTTATAGAACGGATCGATATCTGGTTCAGTTTTAGTAAATTTCTTTGCAGATTTATAATGCTTTAATCGGTTTAGTTGCAAAAATGTATGCGTGACGATGAAACCAAAATGATATCTATATCTATAAATCTTATAAAATAAAGTCGCTAAATGCCATGTATGCACACAACTTCACACAGAATGCTCCGATTTTAAAACGGTTTTTTGCATTTGAAAGCTTAGCTACGTGAGATGGTATAGTTAATATAATTTGAAGGTATATATTATAGGGGCGTGGCAAATTGCCAAAATGTAGTAAAAAATCATAAAATTTTTGTTTACACAGCTATAACTCATTAACGGATGGATGGATTTAAAAAATTCTACTTTTCAGTAAAACTTTGAAATATTTACATTCGATATGCATCAAAAAAATACTTGATTCCTTTCTTATATCAGCCAAATTGTTTAAACAAAAGTAACACTTTAATCAAAAAATGCGTATGTGTGTTTGTTCGCTGTGAACTGTCCGCGCTAATTGCTTTTGAGTGAGGCTTGATGCGACACATACATACGTACATATATAGCATTCGCTGCGTTATTTAACTTCGGGCCTGGGTTTATAGGTATGTATGGATGTACATCACTACATAGTATATAACAAAGTCGCTTTTTCTGTCCCTATGTCCCTTTGAATGCTTAAACCTTTAAAAATACGCAACGGATTTTGATGCGCTTTTTTAATAGATAAAGAGTGATTGAAGAGGAAGTAACGGATGAACATATTTGGCTGAAAATTGGTGGAGGGGTAGCTTAGAACCGGAGAGACAGGCATAGGCTAATTTTATCCCGTTCTGGATAGTGTCTTGAGATCAAAACGTGGACCTGGGTAATCCTGGGATTTGTTTGTACAATATGGGTACCGAATGTAAGCTGCTTATGAGTACTTTGATACAGGGTATTTTTTGTACCCGCGGGTGACTAAGGGTCTCGAGATATAAGCGAAAACGTGGACGCGGGTACCCCTAGAATGTGTTTATAGAATATGGATAACGAATGAAAGCTGTTGATGACTGCTTTAGTACAGGTTAGTTTTCATACCTATTGGTGACTAGGGTCTCGAGATTGAGGCCAAAACGTGGACCCGGGTACCCCTAGAAAGTGTTTATACAATATGGATAACAAATGAAAGCTGTTGATGAGTGCTTTAGTACAGGGTAGTTTTCATACCTATTTGTGAAGGGTCTCGAGATATAGGCCAAAACGTGCATCAGGGTATCACTAGGATGTGTTTTTACATTATGGGTATCAAATTGAAGCTGTTGATGAGTGCTTTAGTACAGAGTAATTTTTATACCGCTGGATGACTAGGGTCTCAAGATATGGGCAAAACCTGGACCACGATTCCCCTAGAATGTGTGTGTAATATGGATATCAAATGAAAGTTGTTGCCGAGAGCTTTAAAGTAATTTTCATTGTGATATTCGATTTAGTTGCATTAACCTGGCAAAACTGATAAATGTGCATGCGAAGCCGAAATAAAGACATGAATTAATAATACCCACATAACTATTTACAAACGTCCTATTCGATTTGCCTGGAAATAAGGGGTGAAGAAGAATGGGAAAAACTTTAGAGAAGAGAAAAGACGGAAGGAGATTGAGAAAGAGATAGAGTGAGACGAAAATAGAGATAGATGAAGCGAAAAGCGGGAGGGAGGAGTGAATAAAAGGACTAAGAAAAAGTGATGAAGGTGAGGGGGGGGGGGGGGCAGAGTTAGACGGAAAAAGTTTATTAAAATGTATGGAGATAGACCAAATTTAGGGCAGAACAACGTCTGACGGGTCTGCTAGTCTATATATAATAATCAAGTTAACAAGTAAGGAAGGCTAAGTTCGGGTGTAACCGAACATTACATACTCAGCTGAGAGCTTTGGAGACAAAATAAGGGAAAATCACCATGTAGGAAAATGAACCTAGGGTAACGCTGTAATGTGTTTGTATGACATATAATTTGTTTATACGATATGGGTATCAAACGAAAGGTGCTAATGAGTATTTTTAAAGGGAGTGGGCCTTAGTTCTATAGGTGGACGCCTTTCGAGATATCGCCATAAAGGGGGACCAGGGGTGACTCTAGAATGTGTTTGTATGATATGGGTATCAAATTAAAGGTATTAATTGGGGTTTTAAAAGGGAGTGATCCTCAGTTGTACATGTGAAGGCGTTTTCGAGATATCGACCAAAATGTGGACCAGGGTGACCCAGAACATCATCTGTCCGTTACCGCTAATTTATTTATATATGTAAATCCACGAACAGTATTCCTGCCAAGACTCCAAGGGCTTTTGATTTCGCCCTGTAGAACTTTTTCATTTTGTTCTACTTAATATGGGAGGTGTTACACCCATTTTGCAAAGTTTTTTCTAAAGTTATATTTTGCGTCAATAAACCAATCAAATTACAATGTTTCATTCCTTTTTTCATATTGGTTTAGAATTATGGAATTTTTTTTCATTTTTCGTAATTTTCGATATCAAAAAAGTGGGCGTGGTCTAGTCGAATTTCGGCCATTTTTTATACCAATTCAAAGTGAGT
The DNA here is from genome assembly GCF_040869045.1 of Eurosta solidaginis. Taxonomy (NCBI): domain Eukaryota; kingdom Metazoa; phylum Arthropoda; class Insecta; order Diptera; family Tephritidae; genus Eurosta; species Eurosta solidaginis. The sequence goes on from NC_090321.1 coordinate 187,576,042, forward strand.
TCAGAAAAGTACGTAACTAAGTTTAGTAAACCCGTGGCCACCGTGGTGTGATGGTAGCGTGCTCCGCCTATCACACCGTATGCCCTGGGTTCAACTCCCGGGCAAAGCAACATCAAAATTTTAGAAATAAGATTTTTCAATTAGAAGAAAATTTTTCTAAGCGGGGTCGCCCCTCGGCAGTGTCTGGCAAGCGCTCCGATTGTATTTCTGCCATGAAAAGCTCTCAGTGAAAACTCATCTGCCTTGCAGATGCCGTTCGGAGTCGGCATAAAACATGTAGGTCCCGTCCGGCCAATTTGTAGGGAAAAATCAAGAGGAGCACGACGCAAATTGGAAGAGAAGCTCGGCCTTAGATCTCTTCGGAGGTTATCGCGCCTTACATTTATTTATTTATTTTAAGTTTAGTAAAGATATATCGATTTTTGCTCAAGTTATCGTGTTAAGGGCCGAGCGGAAGGACATGCGGTCAACTGTGTATAAAAACTGGGCGTGGCTTCAACCGATTGCGCCCATTTTCAGGAAACAATTATCGTCATAGAATCTATGCTCCTACCAAATTTCACAAGGATTGGTAAATTTTTGTTCGACTTATGGCATTAAAAATATCCTAGACAAATTAAATGAAAAAGGGCGGAGCCACGCCCATTTTGAAATTTTCTTTTATTTTTGTATTTTGTTGCACCATATAATTACTGGAGTTGAATGTTAACATAATTTACTTATATACTTTAAAGATAATTTTTTGTTAAAATTATACTTAAAAATTTTTTTTTTTAAAAAGTGGGCGTGTTCTTCATCTGATTTAGCTAATTTTTATTTAGCACATATATAGTAATAGTGGTAACGTTCCTGCCAAATTTCATCATGTTATATTCAATGACTGCCAAATTACAGCTTGCAAAACTTTCACATTACCTTCTTTCAAAAGTGGGCGGTGCCACGCCCATTGTCCAAAAATTTACTAATTTTCTATTATACGTCATAAGGACAATCCACCTACCAAGTTTCATTGCTTTATCCGTCTTTGGTAATGAATTATCGCACTTTTTGAATTTTTTGAAATTTTTGATATCGAAAAAGTGGGCGTGGTTATAGTCCGATTTCGTTCGTTTTAAATAGCGATCTGAGATGAGTTTCCAGGAACCTACATATCAAATTTCATCAAGATACCTCAAAATTTACTCAAGTTATCGTGTTTACGGACGGAAGGACGTACGGAAGGGCGGACGGGCGGACGGACATGGCTAAATAAATTTCTTTTTTCGCCCAGGTCATTTTGATATATTGAAGTCTTTATCTATCTCGATTAGTTTATGCCGTTATGGATTGCCGTTATGCGAAGAAAGTTAATATACTCTGTGAGCTCTGCTCAGCTGAGTATAAAAATGTATACACAGGTACATATGTATGTATTCGTGTTGAGGAAACCAGCAAGCGCATGCAAACGAACTCAGATTTGATCTCACGAGTAAATAAACGAAGAATGTGTGCGCACTTGTTTTGTTGGAAGTATTGCGCGAGGATCAGAAAATATAAGTAAATGTGTAATTTTCTTTGCTGATATTCAAGGTGTTTACAAAAGCAATCGAAAATATATAAGTTGGAGTATTTATTACTTTTGTTGGTTTCAACAATTTTCTGTAATACTTTGTAAGTGTATAAAATAATTAAAAATAACATAAAATAAAATATAATAAGAGAAGGAAAGAAAAGGAAATTAAAGGAAAGGAGAGGAAAGGATATGAAAAGAAAGAAAGGAAAGGAAATAAAAGAAAATAAAAGAAAAGAAGGAAAATAAAAGAAAAGAAAAGAAAATAAGAGAAAAGAAAAAATAAGGAAAAAAAATCAAAGGAAAATAAAGGAAAGGAAAAGAAAGGAAAGGAAAGGAAAGGAAAGGAAAGGAAAGGAAAGGAAAGGAAAGGAAAGAAAATAAAAAAATAGAAGAAAAGAATAGAAAAGAAAAGAAAAGAAAAGAAAAGAAAAGAAAAGAAAAGAAAAGAAAAGAAGAGAAAAGAAAAGAAAAGATAAGGAAAGAAAAAGAAGGAAAGGAAAGGAAAGGAAAGAAAATAAAAGAAAATTAAAGAAATCGTATTTTGAAAGACTGGTAGGTGTGCTTTGTAAATATACAAGTTGTGTCCCTACAATAAACTTACCTATTTGGACCGAAAATAAAGTCTATACAAGATTCATGTATTTTAGCTAGTTAGAGATTTTTATTTTTGTTCAAACAAGGAAATACTCGAATGACTATGTAAATATTAAGTTAATTCATAAATAAATAATATAGGTAACACAATTTTACTGATAAATGGCTTGGTTTGAAAACTTTGATTTTCTGGAATTTCACTTTCCATCTATGACATGATGTGGCCAATTAACGCTGTCAGGATAATAGCCGAAAAGCTAGCCAGTGATACAGGACTGGTATTGTTGAAGCAGGGTAATTCATGCATATCACCTCTAAAAATGTTGGTATTTAGAATTTTAAAAATATATTAGCGAAAATTGAGAAAAAAATATGCACAAAATTGTACGTAAAAGCACATTTACATAGACACAAATTAACTACACAGTAAATTACATACATCAAAGAGACTGAAAGAATAATTTTTTTATTAATAATACTAATAATTTTAATAACAAAAACACACACATTGAGAAGAAATACATCTATTTACAACGCTTTCCTTCAATAAAAATATGGTAAAGCATATGTATATGGATATGGCAGACTCGATGTTAAAATGGGATAGATAGCATGATCTTGTGGCTGTTGATGCGGCACATAAAATGTTGGTTGGCATTGTATGGCTGATGGTTGAACAGATGAATTTTCGCTGTAAAAATATGATTGTTTTAAGAATTGTTTACAAGTTTTTGTTTTTTGTTTTTTGCTGATTAAGTTTTCCAAGTGTACACCATTTCTACTTTATGCTGGGAAATTTTAGTTTTAAAAACAAAAAAGGTTATGCTCAAGGTGTATTGTTTCTAAAATTTTGATGTTGCTTTGCCCGGGCGTAAGCCCAGGATCTTCATTGTGGTAGGTGCAGTACGCTACCACCATACTACGGCGGCCGCCTGACACATGATATTTACTCTACATTTAAATTGGAAACTTGGTGGAGGTTATGTTAAGGGCCCATTACTGATACTAAGCATATACTTGATTTTACTTGGCGTAAACTTGGCAGCTTAGCAACGATTATACTCCACTTAGCGCATACAATCTGGCATCATAACCAATAATTGTCAAAATGAAATGGAAACAAACAAATGGCATCTCAAAATGTAAACGTCACTTAGAACTTATATAGAAAATCATAATTCAACAGACTTCTAAAGCCCCCATTACTGATACTTAGCATAAACTTGGCAACTTAGCCACGATTATACTCCACTTGGCGCATACAATCTTGCATCATAATCAGCGTTGAAATTTATTTTTAAATAAATGTCAATTTGTATGACAAAATGTCAAAATGAAATGGAAACAAACAAATGGCATCTCAAAATGTAAACGACACTTAGAACTTACATAGAAAATCAAAATTCAACAGACTTCTAAGTCAAGTTAAGTGTTGCCAAGTTTTGAGTAATCAGTAACATGCAATGTTCATTTAACAGAACTGTAAGTGACAGTTCTCAAGTCAAGTCTATGCTAAGTATCAGTAATGGAGCCTTAAGTCAAGTAAAGTGTTGCTAAGTTTTGAGTAATCAGTAACATGCAATGTTGATTTAACAGAACTGTAAGTTACAGTTCTCAAGCCAAGTCAAGTCTGGGCCCTTTAGAACTGGGTACATACCCATAACTGTTGACAAGCAAGTTCCCAGTAAGAATAGTACGGGTTAATTGATTAGTTTCAAAACTGAGAAGGTCGGGCATGGAGAGCGCACTCTCTTAATATTTGAGTTGGAACGCCAAGAAAATTTGTGTTTAGTTTACTTTTCGCTGAAATCGAAGACAATCAGACAACGATTTTTTGCTAGGGTTTATGCTGGGATTTCGACTTTGCCATTAACCATTAGCTATTTTGTGTTTTTTTGCAACCATGCAACGCATTTCAACTATGTTATCTATACAAGTTTGAAATAACGATGAAGAACTTAGTGTTTTTGCGCTAGACAAAGATTGAGGAGTCATTAGCCAAGTAAAATTTATTTGATGAAATACAATGTATATATGTCTTTGGAAAAGTTCGTAGGACTTTATACAAAGGATAATATCAATCTATTTTACATAAAAGACGAAGTAAAAAGAAAAGAAGAAGAAGAGAGGAAGCGGAAGGCTGGGAAATTGGGAAAGATTTGGGAAGAGTAAGACACAGGAAACAGATAAATATTGAGGTTTGACAAAATGTAAATTCTCAGTTTGGATATCGCGTTGTTTTGCTATAGACTCAACGTTTTCTTAAACTTTTTTCAACTTGGTTGCTATTTGAAAACCATTTTTACAAGAAGGCATTTCTAGGAAGCTGGTTGACGATCCGTTGAATGAATCGGTATACTTAAATATGAAAAATGTTTATATTCGCTTGATGTTACGCTCATCATGACTAACGTGTTCCCATATATGTATATTCAACCCAGTTTTTATTGCTTCCATTTCGTTCTGGATATGTTGAAATGGGTTTGAGAACATAAAATTCCTCAATTTTATTTTAGCTATTACATAATGTTTTGTTCTCAAATTGAGGTTCAACAAAAATTTTTGTTGGCAGAAAGGAGCAGAATGCCAAGTTAGAATCCAAAATATCCCGCAAAAGCTTGTATTTGGAGCTTTATCGTCATTTTGTAAACAATTCGCACCTCATATAATTTAAAAATGTTCAGTTTATACTTTCGTAGTAACAGTTGTTAGGTTGAATGGCTCGATGTTACTTTTATTTACATACATATATATTCATTAGGCCGGGTCGATTTGTGGGGAGGCAAAAAAATCGCCCATTGCTCTGTCTAATCATATTCTAGGGATCAAAATAAGAAACTTTGCGGAACGAACCATGCCTCTATAACGAATTCTGTTGTCCCCCCTTTGGGTTGTAGGGGCAAATTTTGAAAAATCCCACTTTGAAATGCCTATGTTTTTTATTTTTGTAGTTTATTTTTCTCTTTAGAAATTTATTTAGTCAGAACATATGTAAATGAAAAAATGAATTTAACTTAGTAATAGAAAAGAAATTAAAAAAAATTATTAGAAATTAGCGTTTTTACATCCCCCTTTTAAAACCGAGGCATCACTGTGATGCATTTGCAAGTCGTAAACATAGTTATGCGGGTTTTTTATTCAACCGTTTTAAAAAATGAAGTTATCACTGTGACACAAATGCAGATCGTAAAATTGCTTGTGTTGTTTTTTTTAAGCCACCACAAGACACAGCAGGTAGAATTGAAATTGCCCCTACCCAAAAGTTCGATCCAAAGGGGGGACATCAGAATTCGTTTTAGAGGTATGGTTCCTTCGGCAAAGTTTCTTATTTTGATCCCTAGAATACGATTTTCACAGAGCAATGAGCGATTTTTAAATCGACCCGCCCTAATATTCATGTAAGTAATTACCTTATACGGGGTGATTGAATACATTACACTCGACCGTATCTACACATTAAGCAATTACCATATAGTCCGTTTGTTGTTTATAAGGTGCATCTGCAGGTGTTTTTAGATATGCACATATACTCAAAGGATGATTATCTTACCCATATAAATTTAAACACATACTGAACAGTGCACACAAATCTACATACAAACATACATAAGCAAAATAATTAATTAATTCGATAAAAACTTTCAATTTATTCGAGACATTTAACACCAACTCTTTTAACAAAAACATAAATAAGAAGAATAATGAAAAGTGCAAAAAATTAGGCAAAAGCATAACGAAGAAGTTGTAGAAAATTTGCGTTAAGGACAATAGACAAAAAAGGAAAAATTGCGTTAATTAGGATTAATTAAGATGTTGGAGCTAAAGCAAAGCTTAGATATTAAAATCATTAAATCCTAAACATTAACACCATTAAAGAGTGTTGAAGTGAAAGCGTTTTTTTTTTTGTTTTTGTATAATTACTTTACGCCAATGACACCGCAAGCCAAGCGTCCACCTGCATTTCCGGTCTTTTTCGAATCGGGATGGCCACCCTTGCCCAAATCATCGGTCAATTCGTGCACAACTAAACCACGGCCGAGAATTGTGCGTTTGCCAGTTAAACTGATTAAGTGATCGGTGAAAGTTGTGTCGACAATGCCATTTGCATCGGCTTCCACATTACCCAAATCGCCAACGTGACGCACTTCATCACCAGGTGCACCATGCTCCATCTGTAGGAAGAGAAAAGTGTAAACTTGTTATAGATAAACTTTTATTTTGTGGAACGGACAATGAATATCAGCTCATTTCAAGCCGTTTTGACAAATGCTCAGTTTTGCTTCGGTTTAAATTAAGCATTGTTCAAAAGGCCATACAAAGCGTTTTTTGGGCATTATCCAAAAATTTGCATACATATATTAAAGTATGTAAATTACCTTATCTGGATTAAAATGTCCACCGGTGCTGGCGCATCCATTAGTTAAGTCACCCTTCTCATGCACATGAAAACCGTGCTTACCCGGAGCCAGCCCAGTTAAGTAAACATGTACGTGAACATTTTCAGAGCAACCATTTTGCATGAATGTAACATTGCCCTTTACAACGGGACCTTCCATATAAGCAATAGCTTCAATGGTAGCACTTTTCTGTTAGCAAATATTTAGAAATATACAAAGTTGATATGTTTATACACATATAAATTAAAATTATAGAATGGAAACGTGTATGTATGTACCTCCGCTAGGGCGCTGACCGTACACAAGGCCAATGTGGCTATTAAAGCGTAATGATAATGCATTTTGTGTTGTTTTGATTTTAGCGATTTGCTGAAAAGAGAAGATAACCGAACGGTTTATTCGAAATTTATATAAACATTTGCGAAATAGAATTTATCAAAAATATATTGAAAGAAATATAAGCTGTGTTTTTTACATGTTCATACATATGCGCCTAAACTTTATATGGACTGCTAAGTGTATAAATTTATATACACTTACAAAACTGTTGCGCATAAAATTAGTACTAAAAAGTGTATGTCTCCACTTTAAATTGTGGCATGCTTTAAACATTATTACCGAAAAGGTTTGTGTATCGGCTATTTCTCCAAACAATTTTAAGATGAGAGCTTTTTTAGTCACAAATGCAGATGTATATACATGTACATGAAAACGCGGCTATTTTGTCAAACACGTTTATTGGTGTCTGAAACTCCCATATACTCGAAATTCTAAGATCAACAGAAGCTGCTATACAATTTCTGGTGATTATAATCTGATATATACGGACCATGTGTTGTGGTAAGCGATCACTGATTCATATTTCACATCACAATACTATTGTCCATGCGTACTCATTAGGTCCATATATTAATATTATTTTTAACTTTACTTGTTAAATTATATTCTTAAGCCTATTAGTTTATTGGTATAAACGGGGTGTAGTAATTAATATCAGGACTGCAAACCGGTTCGCACCAAACGGGCTCATTAACCGAGCCACTCTCTATTTTGAGGTTTGAACCACGAACCGCACGGTATTTACTTTAAAGCTCGAAGAGCGAGCCAAAAACCACCCAAAAAAAAATGATTCGGTTCGGTTCAAAATAAATTTATTCAAAACTAAATCCACTTTGCTTTAAAACTTTTTGCTTTTACTTCAAAGATTAATTAGGGTATAATACTGTTAAATTAAATTGTTCCATTCGGATCTGCGCATTTTGTTCCGAAAAATATATAAGTGCTCATTTTACTTCCTTTATATTAGGTCGGTTGAATTTTTGTCCGCTTTTCATACAAACCTTGCAATCGATTTTTATGTAACTTCTCATTGAGCTACAAACGTGAAACTTTACACATACGTTAGAACACCCTGACAATGCAACAAAAGGAAAAAAATCCGTTAGGCCTCGCACGGATCGAAATAATTAGATAAGAATTTGCAAATTTTCAAAGAAGCCTTTAAGTAACTTCTCGATGCGCTAGAGACTTGAAATTTCAAACTTAATTCAGAGGTCGATGACAGCCGACATGACACGACACAAAAAGATTCGCTAGGGAGCGCACGGGATGAGATATTTAGAAAAATCGTACGAAACGGAGTGAATTTTGGGATTGATTTTTATGTAAGTTCTCATTGAGCTACATCTGTAAAACTTCACTGATAGGATAAGACGCCGAGAAAATTTAAGATAAAAATAAAATAAGAAATGTTAAGCACTTTCTTTATATAAATGGCCAAAAATCAGCGAAAAATGTCTCCTTATATAAAGATATATTCTTGCTAAACTTTGATTTTTAAACATAGATCATAGATTTTTTGACATAGAAATTGCAAAACTATTTTTATTTTATAAAGATTTTTTTTTTAATCTGCATATACTCAAGTGTCTATGCCGCTGTGGTGAGACATGCGTGTTACCAGAATTTGTTAATCGACCAAATGAAAGTACTTGTAGTTTTATATGATTAAGTTTAATTCCTGCCCCGAGATCTGGCAACTATGCCGCCCTTACGCCCATCACGAAACTTAAGTATTCTCTTTTTAGAGATATCATTGCACATGATCTCAGATATTTCGCAATGCCCCACTTCTATCCAGGCCTTTCCTGCTTAATGAATCATCTGCAAATCATGTCTCCTTTTGATTTCTGCTGAGGGGATTGGGACGTCTACCTTCGGTTCATCAAGTGCTGCACTCTGCTTTGCCAACTCATCGGCCTTTTCGTTATCTTCTATCCCTTTAAGATCAGGAACCCAATTTAGATGAAGTACTGTGAGGTAGGTAGGTAGGTTGAACTGGCCGGTCCATGAGGACCTCACATAGACTGATTGAGTCCGTAGTGTTACCAGAAGTTTGTTTTAACGACCAAACTGAAAAACCCTATCAAAAACCAGGACCTATGTTATAAAATAACTCCGTCCTCTTGGCAAATACTAGAAGCTTCCTAGGACTTAAGCCACTTGCTGCTTCTAGATCTGACAGCTGTATCACTCCTAATAGCTGGAGTCTTAGCCTGGCAAGTGCACGGCACGAGCACAGAACGTGCTCGATCGTTTCCTCCTCCAACCCGCACTTCCTACACCTGCTATCACTGACCAAGCCTAATTTAAAGGCATGTGACGCCAGAAGGCAGTGTCCAGTCAGAATACCCGTCATGAGTCTACAGTCCTCTCTTTTTAATGATAGAAGCAACTGTGTTAGTCTAAGGTTGTAAAACCTACACATAATCTTCGACACTTTACAGCCCCGCGCTTGAACCCACGCCTTTTCTGCTTGGTCGATCATGTGCACCTCTCGCCTTCGCTTAATCTCGCCCAATCTAATTGGGAGGTCTACGGAGCAAGCTTCAAGGGATGCGCCCTTTTTAGCTAATTCGTCCGCTTTTTCATTCCCATCTATTCCCATATGCCCTGGGACCCAATATAGATGTATGCTTCTCCCTGTCCCGATGCTCTCCAGAGACTGCTTACACTCTAACACGCATTTAGATGCTGTGCTATGCGAGATTATTGCCTTAATTACTGCTTGACTGTCAATATAAAAATTAACACGGTTGCAGCTTAAGCTATTCTCTTCCAGGGTTTCTACTGCTTTGGTTACGGCTAATATTTCCGCTTGGAAAACGCTACAGTAATCCGGCAGCCTGTAGGATCTGCTTAATTCCGGATCAGCGCAGTATACCGCAGACCCTACTCCTTCCACTATTTTGGAACCATCGGTGTACACATGTATCGCCTCGTCCGCCATTTGCGCACCCTTGCACCAACCGTCCACCTCTATTGTGGCCTTAAGATCTCCCTCAAAGTGCAGGTAGGGAATCATGTAGTCTGTTCGTCTTGTGACTGAGGACGCTATACTACTATGGCCATATGGTCGGCGCTCAAGCTGCCCCGAAGCATCGAGCCTGGTTGCGGTCGTTAACGCTTTGTTCTTTGCTACCAGGTCTACAGGTGGAATGTGCAGAATGGCATACAGTGCAGCCGTCGGGGTTGTTTTCAGGGCTCCCGTAATGCAAAGCATCGATAGTCTGCATACCCCCTCTAATTTTTGAGGTATGTTGTTTTTTGTGTGGCTTTCCACCAAACAAGGACTCCATAGTATAGAATAGGGCTTACAATCGCTGTAAAAACCCAATGAGAAAGAGAGGGCGATAGGCCCCACGTACACCCCAGCATTCTTTTACATGCATAGAGTGCCGTTGAGGCCTTCTTGACCCTCTCCTCCACGTTGAGCTTCCATGACAGCTTACTGTCTAGGATGATTCCTAGATATTTTGTGCAAGGTTTCTCCTGTAAGGTCACCGCTCCTAACTTAGGCCTGGTCCAATTTGGGACCTTGTACCTCTTTGTAAACAAGACCATATCCGTCTTCTCCGCATTGACTTTCAGCCCGACATTAGATGCCCAGGTATGAATATCCCGAAGCGCCCGATCCATCAAAGAACTAATCGTTGGAAGGCATTTTCCACTTATGACAATTGCAACGTCATCTGCGTAAGCCGTAAGTTTTACGGGTCCCTCATCGAATTGCCTGAGCAGTTGGTTGATGACCAGTGTCCACAGCAGAGGTGATAGCACCCCTCCCTGCGGCGTGCCCCTGTCCACTGATTTCGTGGCCTCGTACAATCCCCATTGTGATGTAATCTTTCTGCAATTTAACATGCAGCCGATCCATCTGATTAAGGCAGGATGTACTTTAATGTAATTAAGACCATCCATAATCGCCCATTTTGCAACATTATTGAAAGCCCCGGCAATGTCCAAGAAGACTCCTAGAGCATACTCCTTATATTCCAGGGATTTCTCTATGCTTATTACCACCCTATGCAATGCGGTGTCTACCGACTTGCCTTTGGTGTACGCATGCTGTGTTGTGGAGAGCAGCTTTTCATCCACGTTGGACTTTATGTACACATCTATCAGCCTCTCAAAGGTTTTGAGCAGAAATGATGTTAAGCTAATGGGTCTATAGTCTTTCGGATACACGTGACCGATCTTCCCCGCCTTTGGTAGAAAAGCTACACGAGCAGTTCTCCAAGAGTGCGGTACATGATTCAGTCTTATGCACCCATCGAATATTATTTTAAGCCATTCCACGACCGCCCTACTTGAGACTTGTAGCATGGCCGGGAATATACCATCTGGGCCCGGCGATTTAAACTTAGAAAACGTCTTCACTGCCCACTCGATCTTGGTATCGGTCACCAAGCCCGGCACCACTAGCTCCGTGATCGAAGTGTGAGTGATGTCTGCTGGTTCTTCTAAACCGTCTCCCGATGGGAAATGTGTATCGAGAAGCACCTCAAGGGATTCCTCACTATCACGTGACCATTCCCCGTTCTCTTTCTTTATTAGTCCCTGGACTATGTTTCCCTTTGCTAGAACTTTTTTCAACCGTGCTGTTTCACTGGAGCACTCTATGTCCGTACAGAAACTTTTCCATGAGTTTCTCTTCGCCCTGGTAATTTCACGCTTGTAGATCCTCAGTAGATCCCTGTACTCGTCCCGACACGCTTCGCTTTCCGCGGTCTTTGCGAGTTTAAACATTTCTTTTACCTGTCTTCTTAGAAGACTCAGCTCATTGCTCCACCATGGCGGCTTTGCTTTTCCTCTGAATCTTCTTAGAGGGCAAGCTTTGTTATACGCAGTCATAAGCGTCCTTGTTAGGAATTCATTCGACTCCTCCAGTTCCTCTACATTAGCAACCTCTTTGGGTTGTCCCAGTTTCGTTTCTACATGTTTCTGGAATTTAGTCCAATTCGTTGCCCTAGGGTTTCTAAAGGTTCCTCCCTTCTCTACCCTCTTTAGTGGGATGCTGAAGCTTATATACGCATGGTCGGAGAAGGATGGTCTATCGAGAACCATCCAATCATACCTTGATATATCACGCTCGGAGCTCAATGTAATATCCAGAACATTGCTGGATGTTGGACCAATGTATGTAGGAACATTTCCCCTGTTGGCTATCTGTAAATTGGTTTGCAGGATGTAACAAAATAGAGATTCGCCTATCTCGTTCCTATCTGCTCCTCCCCACGCATTGTGATGCGCATTTGCATCTGCGCCTATGACCAACCGCCCTTTGCGCCCTTCCTCCTGTACTAGCCTTTTGCACTCCATCGGTGGAACCTCCGCAGCATGGGCCATGTAGCAGGACGCCAGGATAAATGCCTTGTTATTCTTTTGCTCAACGGCCACCGCTACGAGATCCTCGGTGGTGTAATTAGGCAGCATATATGAATGCAGCTGTTTCCTTACCATTACTACAGCTCGCACCCGTCCTTCCGTTTGTGCGTAGTAAACGCCAAACCCGCGCGCGCTAAGTCCAGAAAACTTTCCTCCCGATGAGAGCCACGGCTCCTGGATCAGCGTCACGTCAAACGAACCCTCCTCAAGGGTTAGGAGGAGTTCGCTCGACGCCACTTTACTGTGTTGGAGGTTTATCTGTAGGACTCGCAGCACCATTGGGCTGTTTGTCCCCCTCCAGCACCTTCGTCTTGACGTCGTCGTCCTCCTCTTGCCCTTTTGGTTTAGAGTATTCGAGGCCCCCTTCAGCCCCTCGTGAATGTTGTGCCGTGTGTTCCTCTGTGCGAGTCACAGCACCATTTAGCGGTTGGTCCTCTTCTAGCACGTTCGTGGTGACGTCGGGGACCTCCACCTGTCTTTTTTCCCTTAGGCTTCTGCGGCCACCGTGGTGTGATGGTAGCGTGCTCCGCCTGTCACACCGTATTCCTCGGGTTCAACTCCCGGGCAAAGCAACATCAAAATTTTAGAAATAAGGTTTTTCAATTAGAAGAAAATTTTTCTGAGCGGGGTCGCCCCTCGGCAGTGTTTGGCAAGCGCTCCGGGTGTATTTCTGCCATGAAAAGCTCTCAGTGAAAACTCATCTGCCTTGCAGATGCCGTTCGGAGTCGGCATAAAACATGTAGGTCCCGTCCGGCCAATTTGTAGGGAAAATCAAGAGGAGCACGACGCAAATTGGAAGAGAAGCTCGGCCTTAGATCTCTTCGGAGGTTATCGCGCCTTACATTTATTTTTATTTATTCTGAGATCCTTTTCGACTTCGCCCACTTCCAGCGTGTTAGGATTTTTATCCTCGGGACTTCTTTTCCTGAGTCGCATGTAAATTTTGCCAGTGCCAAAGGACATTTTGCCAAGCTGCGTGTACAAAATATCCTCCGCCTGCTTGTTTATTTGGAAGATGTAGAACTGACCATCCTCGGTAGGCCGAGATACAGTAAGTACCTTCCAATCCTGTGTCGGTATGTTCGGATTCTGTTTCTGCAGAAGTCGCAGTGTATCCTCCGACTTCATCACGCATGGTATCCATACCTTAACTTTTGGTACCGTGGGGATTTGCGGTTTATCCACCACCTCAAACCGCGCGTTCGTGCCTTGCCTTTGGAGGTTTGGAACGACTTCCTCCAGCTACCGCAAGCTCGCGATGTTGTCGCACGCTATCATCTTCACACCATTATACCATCCCCCCGAATCAAAGGTTGGAAGGGGCTTACTTGGTTGTTCCCGCATCATCTTAAGCATTAAGCTAATAAGCTCCCTTTCCACAGATCTCCACCTTTCAGTAGTCATTTGTCCGAACGGACTGCTACGATCAACCAGCGCCACAGTCAGTGACTGCTTTGCCACATCGCTCATCTTCTCGGGAAAAGCAGGAGTCTTAGTGTTATCTCCCTTTGGAACCTCCGAGAAAGCCGGAGTCTCCCTTTGGCTTATCTCCTACTTCCGTAGTTGGAACTTCCCTCTGACTGGCAGCTTTCGAGGTAGTTGCTACCTCGCTATTGGAACCCATCTGTCTTACAGCTTTGGGCCTACTTGTCTTGTCTATGCGACTGCCCTGCCTCGCGGCTCTAGGACTGGGTCCTTTCGGCCTCTTGAAAGCAGGCTTGTCGCCTTCTGCCGAACGTTGCCTCTTCATTCTGCCATTCGACGCTTCTTCCTCCTCGTACCGGTTGCAGAACCGAGGGTTTCTCGCAGCAAACCTTTTGAACTGCCTTCGACCTACTTCTACCGCTTCATGGGCCCATTCCAAGCGCTCGATCTCCACTTCTGTTGGGTCGACCACTGCTCCCATGCGTTGTACAATTCTTAGTGCTGCACGGTACTGCGAGAGAGCTCTTTTACTTCCTCTGCTCCGTACCCTTCTCCACTCTTCTACTCCGTTTTCATTTGTGTGCTTCTCCAACACGGAGTTCATTGAATCAGCACTACTCTCGCTCCCCGAGTCCGACGCATCGCTTAATTCGTATTTGTCGTCCTTGGACTGCGACTCAGTCCTCCTCTTTACATCCTCCTTATTACATTCAGGTAATGAGTTGTTCATCTTGGTCGTACGACCACCTGCCCGACAAGGCGGGCTCAGCGGTCCGGTATTATATACGGGGAAAGAATCGTCCGCCACAGCAGCGCCCCTTACTGCGGTAAGGCCATAAATACTTTCCGAGACGGCCCGGTATCGGGAAGGCTCCGTTCGAATACAGCCGAATTTATCCCCTGGCTGCAAATCGTCCAATAGGCACGGTCCGCATAACACCCTGGATTAGGGGGTTGGCAGTTCTTGGTCACCGACATCCCGCCGCCCTCCTATGAGGCGAAACGGCGTAGATGTCAGTCCTAAACAGCTCCGCCTCATAGTCGGGCGCTATGGACTTCGGCTAAGCCCTCACACCAACGACAAGGTGCCTACCCTAGTGAGGGTCTGTGAGGTACTGTGTAAGATTATTGCCTTAATGACCGCCTGACTACCAATATATATATTGACGATACTGTAGCTTAAGCAGCTTACTTCAGAATAGCTACTGCTATCTTCACTGCTATAATTTCCACCTAAAAGATACTACAGTTATCTGGCAGCTTGTAGGATCCACTTATTTTTATATCGGCAGACCCGACCCCTTCAGTTATTTATGAGCCATCGGTATGCACGTGTATAGTGTGTTCTGCCATTTCCGCACCCTTGTGCCAACCCTCCGACTCTATTGTGGATAGATAGATAGATAGTTTGTTTCGCCTTTAGTAGATGTCGCTGTAATGCTATGGCCATTGAGGATGCACTCAATCTGCCCCAAAGCCCTAACCATGTTGTAGGTTTTAACGCTATATTCTTAGCCATTTAGCACGCAGGGACCCCATATAAAAGTATGGGCCTGTCAATTTTCGTAAATACCCAGTGAGAGAGTGTTTTCGATGCATGCATATAGCACCATGGAGGTTTCCTTCTTTCTCTCTTCCACAGGTGTTAATACTCTGCTTTTAGCGCGCTTTTTTTCATTCAGTCCTAACCCCTCACACATTTTAGGAGGACTCATAATAATGAGTCCGATAGGAGTTCAATATATAAGAGAAATATGAGTTTCAGAAATTATAAAAAAATTCAATCATAAAAGGCACATATCGTTAGCTTAATGTGAAAATGTACTAAGTCACTTTTTTTAAAATTGTATTTTAATGCAATTTTAAAACTGAATTCAAAATACATCGATCACAAAAAAAAAAAATATTTAAATTTTTAATTTTTACGTGCTGTGGGCAATGATGTGTAAATGTGCTAAGTCGTCAGCTGTTAAAAAAATGTGCTAAGTCAACCTGTCAATAATATCAATCTGAATTACTAGTCATTTCTTTGTACGCTCATTTTATTTATTTATTGATTTCATTCAGTCTAAAAGTACATGCTTTGTTGTTGTTGTTGTATTAACGATAAACACACTCCCCGAAGGCTTTGGGCCATCCCGCCCTCCCCACCCCCTAGTTCCACGAGGAACTTGGGGTCATCAGAGCCTCGGCTGCCAATGAAACAGGATTCGCCACGGTTAGGTGAGTTTACAATTGGGTTGGAGAAGCTATATATTGTGCTGGCAACCCCTAGAGAAGGTTGCGAACACAACCCCTTGAAATTGGATTTATCCAATTGAGACATGTCTTTACTTACTTGATTGGCGCTTAACCGTCTAAACGGTTATGGCCGTCCAACAAGGCGCGCCAGTCGCTCCTTCGCTCCGCCAACCGGCGCCAATTGGTCACACCAAGGGAGTTTAAATCGTTTTCCACCTGGTCCTTCCAACGGAGTGGGGGCCGCC
This sequence comes from Eurosta solidaginis, assembly GCF_040869045.1. Lineage (NCBI taxonomy): Eukaryota > Metazoa > Arthropoda > Insecta > Diptera > Tephritidae > Eurosta > Eurosta solidaginis. Next base: position 187,592,223 of record NC_090321.1, read on the forward strand.
CTCTACCTCTGCTTCCATAAGCGGGTTCCGATAGAAACACTTTCTTGGCCGGAGCATCATCTTTCATTCGCATAACATGGCCTAGACAGCGCAGCCGCTGCGTTTTAATTCGCTGGACTATGTTGATGTCTGCGTATAGCTCGTATAGCTCATCATTAAATCTTCTTCGGTACTCGCCATCGCCAACGCGTAGAGGTCCATAAATCTTTCGAAGAACTTTTCTCTCGAACACTCCCAAAGCCGCTTCATCTGCTGCCATGGTCCACGCTTCTGCCCCATATAGCAGGACGGGTACAAGTGACCTGTAGAGTATGATTTTCGTTCGCCGAGAGAGGACTTTACTTTTCAATTGTCTACCTAGTCCAAAGTAGCATTTATTGGCAAGATTGATTCTTCGCTGGATTTCAGTGCTGATGTTGTTGCTAGTGTTGATGCTGGTTCCCAAATAAACGAAGTCTTTTACTATTTCGAAATTATGACTGCCAACAGTAGCGTGGTTGCCAAGGCGCGTATGCGCTGACTCTTTGCTGGATGACAGCAGGTACTTCGTTTTGTCCTCATTCACCATCAAACCCACCTTTACCGCTTCTTTTTCCAGTTTGGAGTAAGCAGAGCTAACAGCGCGGGTGTTTAGACCGATGATATCAATGTCATCAGCATATGCCAGTAATTGCACGCTTTTATAGTGTATTGTTCCAGTGCGGTTAAGTTCTGCAGCTAGTATAATTTTCTTAAAGAAATCGCACGATAGGGGGTCATCCTGTCTGAAACCTCGTTTAGTTTCGAACGGCTCGGGGAGGTCCTCCCCAATTCTGACTGAGCTGATGGTGTTGCTCAATGTCGTTTTGCCGTATAAGTTTTGCGGGGAAACCAAATTCAGACATAGCGGCATATAGGCAGCTCCTTTTCGTGCTGTCGAAGGCGGCCTTAAAGTCGACGAAGAGGTGATGTGTGTCGATTCTCTTTTCACGAGGTTTTTCCATGATTTGGCGCATTGTGAAAATCTGGTCGATGGTAGATTTACCAGGTCTGAAACCGCACTGATAAGGCCCAATCAGCCGGTTCACGGTGGGCTTCAATCTTTCGCACAATACACTTGAAAGGAGCTTATATGCGATATTAAGAAGGCTGATTCCACGATAGTTTGGTGCATTTTGCAGTGTCCCCCTTCTTGTGGACTGGGCAAAGAACACTTAGATTCCAACTCCTCGTCGCCGTACTTGAATAGCTCCGCGGGCAATCCATCAGCGCCCACGGCCTTGTTGTTTTTCAAACTGGTTATTGCTATTCTAACTTCGTCATAATCGGGCGGGGGGACATCATCGATTGCGGGATCGGGTTCTTCATTTCTGCGCGGTGAATTGATGCCTCCATTTAGGAGAGCAGAGAAGTATTCCCTCCATAATCTAAGCACTCTCTGGACATCAGTTACAAGGCGCCGTTTTCATTCTTACAGGAGTTTACCCCGGTCTTAAAACCTTCCGTCTGTCGCCGCATTTTTTGGTAGAATTTTCGGGCGTTATTCCTGGTGGCTAGCAGCTCAAGCTCCTCGCACTCACGCCTTTCTGCTTCTGCTTTTTTCTTCCTGAAAAGGTGTCTCGCTTCCTTTTCAACTCACGATAGCGTTCACACACTCCTCTTGTCGCGCTCGCTTTTAACGTAGCCCTGTAGGCAGCGTCTTTTCTTTCGGTTGCAACGCGGCATTCTTCATCATACCAGTTGTTTTTTCGTGGCCGCCGGTAACACATTTTTTCCTCGGCGGCAGTACGAAATGCTTTGGAGATATGCTCCCACTGCTCCTGTATTCATTCAGGATGAGTTGTGCTCTCAGAGAGCAGGTGTGAGAGTCGAGTTGCGAAATCATTGGCAGTCTGTTGTGATTGAAGCTTTTCGACGTCTAGCTTTCCTTGTGTTTTTTGTTCCTTGGTTTTAGCCGCGTTGAGGCGGGTGCGTATTTTGGCTGCAACGAGATAATGGTCCGAGTCGATGTTAGGTCCTCGGATCGTGCGCACATCTAAAACACTGGAGGCATGCCGTCCGTCTATCACAACGTGGTCGATCTGATTGCGAGTATTTCGATCAGGAGACAGCCATGTAGCTTGATGTATCTTTTTATGCATGAACCTCGTGCTGGATATGACCATGTTTCGAGCATCGGCAAAGTCAATCAGCCTCAGTCCGTTAGGAGAAGTTTCATTGTGTAGGCTGAACTTTCCGACTGTAGGGACAAAAACACCTTCTTTGCCCACCCTGGCGTTAAAGTCGCCAAGCACGACTTTTATATCATGACGGGGGCAGCGCTCGTATGTGCGTTCTAATTGTTCATAAAAAGTGTCTTTCACCTCATCGTCTTTCTCCTCTGTCGGCGCCTGGACGCAGATGAATGATATATTAAAAAATGTTGCTTTTATTCGGATAGCGACGAGACGCTCGTCCACAGGCGTGAACGCCAGCACTTGGCGACAAAGTCTCTCCCCACCACGAATCCGACGCCGAAACTGCGCTTATTCGTATGGCCACTCCAATAGCTGTCACAATTTTTTATCTTCTTTCTTCCTTGCTTCGTCCAACGCATTTCTTGGATGGCGGTGATGTCAGATTTTGCTTTGACGGTGGCATCAACCAGCCGGGCATCTGCACCAATCCCATACAGGGAGCGGACGTTCCAGGTGCATGCCCTCAATTCATTGTCCTTCAAACGTTTGCCATGGTCGTCATCAATAGAGAGTGTATTTATCCGAGGCTTGTTGTTATATTTCATTGGAGTATGGTTTTACGTGGCGGGTCCCAAGCCCAGCGCACAACCCGCTCAGCGAGGATGTAAATACTACTTGCACATTTATATAGCGAGCCGCTTGCTCCAAGACAGACGCCCGCTTGCAGCCGCACCTAGAGGTGTACAGACGCTGCCGATGAGATCTCCCCCGGCTAGCCCTTAAACCGATTATGTCAGAGTGGCCTAGCCAGGTTGTCGCCTTCTCACATTAGCTCACCGCTAAACGGATGTTTAACGGCTACCCAGAGGATACTTGGCCGCAAGCGACCGGCAGTAGTGAGCTGCTTGAACCGCATGCAAAAGAATCGCTCTGGCCATTCCCAGCTGAATGGCGGTCAGAAGCTTTCCCCACTTTCGTGGACTTCTACACACGACTCCACTCTCCTGTCTTTGGTGTATGATAAATGCTTTGCGCTGACTATAATCTACTGCAATTCTTACATGTCGATAACTATATGCTTTCTTACAGACTAGTTAAAAATAGACAACAATTCAAGCTTAAACTTATATAAACTGTTATTAAAATTAATAAGGCTACTGAATCGATTTGCTAGATGTATAGTCCTAGTTATAGGTTCATTCATAGTATAATTCGTTTTATGAGTTATTTCGATAAATAATCTATTATGCCGAAGATCACGCAGTGGAATATATGGAATGAACAAAGTAGATAAATCTTTGCTCTGATTAGTGCTAAAGTTTATTATATTATAGGCAAGCATGAGTGAGATAAAAGTTCTTCTGTCATGCGAAACCTGAAGACCAAGCAATTTGTGACTGCTGGTATATGATTGGAGGCCGTCTGGCCAGCATACGTAAAGCAATTTTGTAAAAAATTTTGGAACTTTCTCAATTTTATAGGAGTTAGATTCATTCCATATTATTGAGCAATATTCAATACCACTTCTGACCAAGGATATTTAAAGTGCCTTCAACGTCATAGGGTCCTTAAAGTCACTGGTGTTACGTCTACTGAACCCAACCATTGCAACAAATTTTGAAACAACGAAATCAATGTGACTAAAAAAAGAGAGTTTGGAGTCAAAAATTACACCCAAGCCTTTACTCTCTTGACAACGATTAAGAGATTTAGCATTTAGTTTGTAGATAAACTATGTGTCAGTTGTTTTTATGGAATAAGACAAACACAGCATTTGTTTGAATTTAAAAATAAGTTTTTGTCTGCGCACCATCCGGCGAAAGAGTCCAGATCAGAACCGTTAGAAATAAAACAAATAAATAAATGTAAGGCGCGATAACCTCCGAAGAGATTTTAAGGCGAGCTTCTCTTCCAATTTACGTCGTGCTCCTTTTTGGCGGGACGGGACCTACTTGTTTTATGCCGACTCCGGACGGCATCTGCGAGGCAGATGAGTTTCCACTGACAGCTTTTCATGCAGAAATACACTCGGAGTACTTGCCAAACACTGCCGAGCGGCGACCCCGCTTAGAAAAATTTTCTTCTAATTGAAAATCCTTTTTTCCAAAATTTTGATGTTGCTTTGCCTGGGATGTGAACCCATGGCATTCGGTGTGGTAGGCGGAGCACGCTACCATCACACCACGGTGGCCGCCAATAGTTAGAAATAGTTTGACAAATAAATAGTATTTTTTGAGAAATATATAGTTTTAGTGTTATATTTCAATCATTAAAGGGGAGGAGTGATGGGGAAACATATTGAGTAAAAAGTGCTAAGTCAGGAGAAAAAATTTGTTTTGAGTGAGGAAATTGTAATAAGTCATAAAATAGCTGCTGGGTTAGCATACATGATTTTTATTTATCTTTTTCAAAGCTTCTACACTCAAAAGTATTGCAACTAAGGTATCCTCATTTACAGTTTTGAAAAAAAGGTTATTTCAAAAATTATTCAGTTTTTTTCGTTTCCTGTAAAATTCGTAAAACGTGACTTAGTACATTTTCATATTAAGCTAACGATATGTATATGACTTCTATATGATGAAATTAGGAGCAGTATGCCAAGAGTGTAAAATTAGAAAAGCAGCTTCGGAGAAAAAATGAAAATTTAATTTAATTTTTAGCTTATACAAGATTTTACTATAAAATTCAAAAACGTACATATGCTAACATTGTGGAATAACATTGTTCTCGGTTTCGTGTCTTGATCTTGATTCCTGCTTCCGCCTACAAATTGCAAGTTTTGTGCTTTATTTTTTACTGGATTGCGACCAGATGATTGAAGAACCTCCATGGTATGTCAGGAAATATTTGTTGCCACTTCCTATATCTTCATGTTGATAATGAAAACACAAATTGAAGGGATTCTTCCCTTAATATTTTTAATTCGGTTCAGAATCAAAAATCCGCACTGAACGGGCAAATTCTAATCCTCAAGCTAAAGCACATAAATGACACCGAAAAATATAGCAGGCGAATTCGGAGCCTTTTATGTGTATTAGGAGTCTTATTGGACCCCTCTTTAAATTTATTTAATATATGAAATAGGGCTCATATTGTACGACCATTGCAAGAAGGGAAATACAATCATTTCAGACTCATAAATGAGCTCATAATGAGTGAAAATAATCCGAATTAGGACTCCTTTCTGACTATTTTTTGAGTTCAAAAGTTTGCTGAGAAGTTACTGAAGTAACTTATGACTTATTTGAATACAACATTTGTCATCAGATCTAGTAATTTTAAAATGGTTGAACCACTAGAACCAAACCGATTCGGCGGTTCTGAGCTACCCAGAAACCGGTCCATGAACCGGAATTGGAAAAAACCGCCCATCGATGTTTGTTACTTTTTGAGTTATGAGCAGCCAAAGTCGACAGTAATTGTGTTTCGAAAGCTAGCGCACACAACTTTAACTGCTCGCCGTGTGAAATGAACGACATTCAAGTTGGGGCCTTTTATCGCGGGGCATCAAATATGTACATTAGACTGGGTCGATTTATTAACGATTTTTCGATAGGATTTGGGCTCAGGAAAAAAGTTCCACTACGCATACCCAAAAAAATAATTTTCGAGCCTGCAAAAAAAAAATGGCGAAAGGGTAAATTTTTCGACCAAAACACTCCCCAAAACCCAAAAAATATTTTTTTTTTTTTCAAAAAACCGTTGTAAAAACTTTGGCGATAACAGTTTTCTGAAAAAAAAAAAATATATATATATTTTGGATTTTGGGGTGTTTTGGTCGAAAAATTGCATTTTTTTTGCAGGCTCGAAAATTATTTTTTTGGGTATGCGTAGTGGAACTTTTTTTCCAGAGCCCAAATCCTATCGAAAAATCGATGGCGCGATATGGGTTAACTTTCGTCCATAAAAATCGACCCAGGTTAATGTAGATAGAATGTAAATGAAATAATTTTAATACCACACTTCATATAAATGGTCACTCTGTATATTTATCACATTTGTAGGGAACACGTATTATAGCATTTCGCACTCAGGAGTCTGGATACAAACATGCATCTGCGAGTAAAAAAATAGCAGCAAAAATTATTTGCGAATTTAATCAATTACTTTCTTCTTTTTTAATTTACGTTAAGTTTAATGCAAGCTTTGAAATATTGGTATGCTGAAAATCAATATAGAGAACGTGCTTGCATTATTAAAAACACTAGAAGTCTTTAAAAGTTGGATTCATTTTACTCTGATAAAGTACAAGTTTAAACTCTCTTTAGACTCGCATTGGTGTTGGACATTGTTTTATACTTTGTATGGAAGAAAATTTTAACAGACTGCATATAGAAGTTTTGAAATTTTCATAAAGTTTTATAAAGCTTCATAAAAAATGAAATAAGCCAAGAAAGCAAATGCAACACAATAGCCCAATGTTTAGGCGACTGTGATATCAGCAGTTTGACCGCGGTTCGATTCCCGATGAAACTGTTGAAATAAATAAACCTTACGAAATTGCCTGACGATAATGACGTGGCGGTTTTCGAAATGTTACCATCGCAATATGACAGTAAGTGTTTTCTTTTTTTCAGTTTTTCCCAATAAAACCAAAAATAATAATTGAATAACAATTATCATTTATCGGTGTTAAGGTCATTAATTCTTAAAAATCTTAAGTTTTATAAAAACTTCTGTTATGTTCGAATTTTTTCGAAAATGTTCTCGAGTTTTTTCGAAAATGTTTTCTAAATCGTTTTTCATAGTTTTCGCTATGCATCTGATCTTTAACCAACTAAAGTAAAAAATTAATTAATAAAATTTGCAAATAAGCTGTTTTGCTATTTTTTTACACGCAGGGGTATATACATAAGCAAACATTTTGCATGAAAAGTGAATTCACCTTTTGAATAATTTTATTTTATAACGTAGATCTCACATCGTTGCTCGTTGACCCACAAAACGTTTAGTAATTAAGGTTAACTCGTCAGCAAATCATAAAATATCACAATGAGGCGAATGTCGCGAGCTAATTTTATACTCACCCCCTCGCATACTTTTCCTTATAAAAATTTTATGAACGCTTATGCTAAACGTTTTATATGAATAAAAAAAAAAAAACAAAAATTGTAGCGGTGAATAGAGTTTAGGTGCCACTTCCCGATTTCGTTTAAACATACTCTACATGCGATTATGAAACGTAAAGCCCGTATGTTCGAAACATTTGTGTTTAGTTTTCTAAAACAGCTGTGATTATGTGTTGATGACATTCACTTACGTTATGAAGCAAACACCATAAATCAGCATTAGCGAGTAATTTGAGCACACAATAATAATTTTTAAACATAATAAAAAACAAAAGTGAGCCTAAAGCCTGTTTTGAAGGTTGGAAATAAATTTATGCAAATGTTTTGTGGAGAGTATGCAGAATTTTGTTTTTGTAAGTTATCTGTTATCTTCATATTCTTATTCGACAATGTCAATGTAGTATCTACAAATTATAGAAGGCCATATTCTTTAACCTTTTGACTACCGTACTACAAATAGCGGTCTGACAAATACGTATAAGAAAATTTTTACCAGATAACTATAGAACCAAACTTGGCAAAAAAAAAAAAAAAATGAAATAAACGGATATCCTTGGAAATTTTGTCCTGGGATAATATGTCCCACTGGTTCTCTTACAAGCCTTTGATTGGGACTCATTTGCCCATCGGTATTACTTATTCAAATATAATGACTGTTGCCCCATTTTGTACATTGGGATAATATATCTCATTTGTGCTCTTAACCATATCTCGTATTAGGTCTAGGAAATCCTATTCTCACTCGTTAATGGACGCACTTTTCAAATAACTCGGATGTCGTTGTTGTTTTATTAACGATAAAGACACTCTCCGAAGGCTTTGGGGAGTGTTATCGATGTTGATGGTCATTTGCCGGATATAGATCCGGTACGTTCCGGTAACAAAGCACCATTAATATACTAGCCCGACCATCTCCGGAACGATTTATATGACCACATTAAACCTTCAAGGCCATCCCTCCCTCCCCACATCCTAGTTCCATGGGGACACATTGCACAATAGTAGTTGTAAAAAAAAAACAATATTAAAAAATTATTGGCTCGTTGAATTAACCTAAAACAGCTGATCGTAAAAGAAAAATACTCATAAGAACCAATAAGACGGGTGCTTATTCAAATATGGCGTAAATTGCCTTTTGACAATTATTTAAATTTCTTCTGGGATCCATAAATCCCATGGTAGCGAAACGGTTAGCATTCACAACTTATAGTTTTGTGCTTTAAATAGTTAGTAACCAAAACTTTATTTGGCTGGAAACTGTTATATTAAATATGTATATGGAGTGGATATTCATTTCAATCTTATCAGCTTTAATTCGAGATAAGAAAAATTCAAAAGCAGTGATTAAGTTGTTGAAATATGCGAATCTTTTGCCAATAACTTTTAACTAGTGAATGATTCTTGTAGAACGGCCAAGATGGAGCATACATATATATTGTTTTTTATTTTTTTTATTTTTATTTCTTTTAGCATCCAATATATTTTGCCAACTGTATACATAGAATACATCTAACAAATTTGTGGTTTTTTTTTAAAGTAATTCATAGTTAATTAAACTAAATAAACTTGGTGGGCATGGATTGATTGCTCTCAGTAGTGCAGCCATTTTTTGTTTTTTTTTAGAATTCATCAGTGCTGAAGATCTGTGATTGACTTTCTTTTTAGGCGCGTGAAATTAGTTGGTCTCATGGGTTGGAGTGAGTTATAAGACTCGTGTTGTATGAAATAGCATTCTTTTTGATTTCTTCAGCTATTGTTGGAACCTTTAGATCCCGGTGTAGCTGGTTGTTAGTCACATAGTAGGGTGTGTTTACAATCATTCTAAGGGTTTTCGACCGATATCACAGCAACATGCGTGCCCGATACTGATGAATATTATTGTTGAAACACTTTTCCCGGCGAAAGATCGCTGGACTTATCCAAGCGAGGATCTAGAAAGTACGGAAATTCCGCAAATTACAGAGCAAGATGTGCTGGACGCTGCAAAAAGAGTTGCTGATAACAAATCCCCAGGACCCGACGAAGTACCAAACATAGCCCTTAAAGCCGCGATCACAACTAGGGATACATTATTTACTGATCCCTTTAATGCCTGTATGTAAGAAGACGTGTTCCCTCGCCCGTGGAAACGACAAAGACTTGTCCTATTGCTGAAACGTGGTCGGACCAACCATCCTCATATAGGCCACTTTGTATGCTGGATTCCCTAGGGAAGATTTTCGAGCGTATAATTAGTGAGAGCCTACAGCTGACTCTAGAAAGACCAGGTGGCTTATCGAATAGTCAATATGGATTTCGCAAATCAAGATCCACCGTAGATGCAATACAAACAGTCGTGAATATAGCTAGAGAAGCTATCTCTGGAGGCCAAAATAAAAGGAAGTTCTGTGCACTGATTATGTTGGACATCAAGAATGCTTTTAACACTGCGAACTGGATGCAGATAATGGCAGCGCTGCAAAGCTTCGGCACTCCAGCTTTCTTACGCAGAATAATAGGTAGCTATCTTAAAGACAGAGTACTTCTTTTTGACACGGATCAAGGAGGAAAAGAGTACAAAATCACAGGAGGCGTCCCACAGGGATCTGTTCTCGGTCCAACGCTTTGGAATGTAATGTGTGACGGGGTGCTAAAGATTGATCTACCAGAAAACATGCAAATTGTGGGATATGCTGATGATATTGCAGTGGTAGTAGTGGCCAAGAAACTGGACCTGCTTCAAGCATTATGTAATGACGCCGTAGCAAGAATAAAGGAATGGCTGACCAATACGGGACTGAAGTTGGCTAGCCAAAAGACGGAAGTGGTATTAGTAAGCACCAAACGGTCGGCGAACGAGTTAGTCTTAACTGCCGGGGATTACCAAATCACTTCAAAGGATTCCTTAAAATACTTAGGAGTGCATATTGACTCTAAGTTAACTTTCAAAGAGCACTTCAGAGCGGTGGGGGAGAAAATTACCAAAATTAGTGGATCACTTATGCGAATAATGCCTAACATTGGTGGTCCGTGCGAAGCTACACGTCAGCTATTGTCCACAGTAACCAGCTCAATAATATTACACGCAGCACCAGTGTGGTATGGATCTAAACAGACCCATCAAAAATATATATTAGCAGCGTACCGACTTGCTTCTTTAAGAATAGCAAGTGCTTATCGGACGGTGTCCGAGGACGCGATCCTTGTTCTAACCCGGAAAATCTCAGTGGACTTACTGGCAAGCGAAATGGTCGATCTGTATAACATTAATATCGAGCGACCATCTGAAGAAGACAAGAAAAGAGCAAGGACACAAACAATAGCTAAGTGGCATGAACGGTGGGAGGCCTCGAGTAAAGAGCGTTGGACTTTCACACTAGTTTAACGTAGCTCAATGGAATGAGCGGAAGCACGGCGAACTGAACTACCATCTCACGCAGATAATGAATGGACATGGAGGTTTCAAAGAGTATTTATGGAAGCGTAGGATAGAGGAAGATCCCCATTGCCCAATGTGTACCACGGAGTTAGAAAACGCAGAACACGTCATGTTCCACTGCCCCCCTTTTCCACGTAGAAATACTCACCTTGCATGGAGTCTTTGGGGAGGAACCTACCACGAGAAATTTAGTATTACATATGTGCAACAGGAAAGAGTGCTGGACTGCAGTGAGAAAAATGGCATTTATAGTAATGACACGCTTGATGGATGCTGAGAGGGAGCGCAGAGAAATGCGCTTGCGAAGCAGTGGCGATTAAATGGACACTCAGAGCAAATAGCGGGAACCTGGACGCAGGGACAACAGTAGGCTCTTAAAAAATGAGAAGTATAGAACGCCACCCTGAAGTAATGCTAAAGTGGTGCCGGGGTGGGCGATGGTTCCAGAACGGGGCTGTTTTTTAGTCTACGGACACACGGTTGCTGCGACGGCAGCAATTATGGTGCATTAGGCATTTTTCAGCCTCCCCGCAAAAAAAAAAAAAACAAAAAAAAAAAAAACGGGTTTTCGATTGGAATCTTTGCAGAATTAATATGTTTGAGTTTGCTGTAGTTCCCCACAGTTGTATTCCATATGTTTAAATGTGTTTTCTGATGGCTGAGTAAAGCAGGACTTTGTTATCAACTGATAATTGTGAATTTCGGTTCATAAACCAATACAGGTTTCTTAGTTGGATACCAAGGGCTTTTCTTTTGTTGAATATGTGGGTCCTCCAGGTTAATTTTCTGTCGAGGTGTATACCAAGGTACTTTGTTTCGTCGCTTTGTGGTATATTAATATCGTTGAGTTTAACGGGTGGGAAAGTGTTACGTCTGGTAGTAAACGTCACTTGAACGGATTTTGATTCATTGGGTTTGATCCTCCATTCTTTCAGCCAACGGGTAATTTTATTTAGACTTCCTTTGGAGTTTGAATTTAGCCACGCTAGGGTTAGGGTCAACGGCCAGCACCGCAGTATCATCGGCAAACGTGCCCATAGTGACGCCTTCTGCTATTGGGAGGTCATACGTGTAAAGTAAATAGAGTATTGGGCCCATTACATATATATTGTGACGAATATTAGCAACACTAAGGGATACTATCATCTCTAAGGCCATACTAAGCAGTCACTTGTATCTACATAAACAAATCAATCATTATGTCTACACATATGTACATACATATTTCTGAGATACTCACAAAAGTATGCAATCTTCAGCGAACTAGTAAATTCTAGAAATAGAAACACCTATAAATATGCCAACGAGGAAACCGAAGAGTATAAAAGCAGCACCAGCTGAGGCACGACCAATCAGTTTGATTTAAGCACTCTATTGGTTGCGAAGTACAAGTGTTATTGTGAAGTACTCTAATAAAGGCCATTTTGCATTATTGAATATTGGAATTATTTATTCAACAATTTAGCGATACGAACGTTAGTAGAAAGTTGCAAATAAGAGGAATTTCAGTAAATTCGTTACAATATGAGTAATATTCCATACATCCCATTGTTCAGACATTACAAATTATAAGTGACATTCTGTGGCGTAGCAAGAAGGCGGTGGAGGAACTCTCATGCCCAGGGCGCTACTCACATAAAGACGCCAAACGGTCGGCAAAACAAATAATTGCTGAAAATTTTTAATTTTTATAATAATAGATTTCATGAAAATATATTCAATTGTTTTTGTTTTTATCGGCCTATTGATAAATGATTCAAGGTTCGATTCGAGCTCAAGGTCTGAACAATAATTTTTTTCTAATGATAATTATTGTTATTTTTTAATTTTTCTAAATTTGAAAAATTGTATTTTGTTTTTGTAATAGTAAGTAGAAAATTTTTCAGACAACCTGCCATAGCTGCGCAGATAGATCAATTTCGAAGGGTGCTAAGCCTTCATCATCAGTACGCTTTAGGCATGCTGCGCTAACCATTTAGCTATACAGCGGTGGTTTGTTTGACTAGCAAATTTGCTACTTCTATTCCTTTTTACCAACTATATTTATTCAGTGTTGCGCCATCTGGTGCAAATCACTGATAATGCTGGATTTTTGTTTATTGTCAACTACTTTGTTTGACATTCCCAAGTGCTCATGGTTTATTAACAATTGTTTTTGTTTTTATCGGCCTATTGATAAATGATTCAAGGTTCGATTCGAGCTCAAGGCCTGAACGATAATTTTTTTCTAATGATAATTATTGTTATTTTTTAATTTTTCTAAATTTGAAAAATTGTATTTTGTTTTTGGAATAGTAAGTAGAAAATTTTTCAGACAACCTGCCATAGCTGCGCAGCTAGATCCATTTCGAAGGGTGCTAAGCCTTCATCATCAGTACGCTTTAGGCATGCTGCGCTAACCATTTAACTATACAGCGGTGGTTTGTTTGACTGGCAAATTTGCTACTTCTATTCCTTTTTACCAACCACCACTGTATAGCTAAATGGTTAGCGCAGCATGCCTAAAGCGTACTGATGATGAAGGCTTAGCACCCTTCGAAATGGATCTATCTGCGCAGCTATGGCAGGTTGTCTGAAAAATTGTCTAATTACTATTCCAAAAACAAAATTCAATTTTTCAAATTTAGAAAAATTAAAAAATAATAATAATTATTATTAGAAAAAAAATTATTGTTCAGGCCTTGAGCTCGAATCGAACCTTGAATCATGAAAATATATTGTAAATTTAGTGGCAGTGTAATGTCATAAATCGACTTCTGCGTAGAATATCGGTCTCTCTCGGCTTCCAGCTCAAAAACGCCCTATCTCGGAATATTTTTTGGAAAACGCCCTATCTTAAAGTTCGGTTAAAAATACCCTATATCAAAACTTTTCCAATTTTTCTCCCTTGATAAAGTATTGAATTTATGCTCAGATAAGGCTTTTAAAAAAAATTCTGAATTATGCCAATTTCATCCATGCGCTTAATGAAATAATTAGTCAAGTTTTCTACATTAAAGCCCTAATTGAACTCAATCCTCCATACAAAATACAAATTCCCAATTATCTCATCATTGCTTTATTGAATGCCTAATCGAGTGAAAAATCCAGTCGGTTTTGCTTGGTGCTTCGAATTTCATTGTCAATGTAACAAATGACAATCAAAAATAAATTATTTTCAACAATTTACGAAAAATAGAAAAACACGAAAAAATTCAAAATTTTACTTTCGCTGCATTTGTTGAAAAAGATAATATGGCTTTTTCGAAAATAGGCACATATTTCGTTAAGTGCAACATATATATGGGTAGTTGCGCATGCATTTTATTTTGATTGTATTTATAGTTAAGAAGGAAACGACTGCTTTCCATTTTAACAATTTTGTTTAATGAAAGCAAAAGGCCCTGTATGAAAAGGGAAACTTAATTATTTCATTTAACAGAACTGTGATTCAATTAAGTTTCTGTGTGGAAACGGTATTAGGACGTTCCTCAAACAATTTTTAATACAGGGCGATTTTGAACTGGCATCCGAGATTGTGGGAGCTAGTGTCCCATTCGTGCTTGTGTTATAAGTTTCAATGTGACAAATAATTTTCTGCAGTACCTCATTGCTTTATAAAGTTAAGGCATTTCAACACGTATTGTTTATCACCAGTGCAACCCAAAGTATGCAACCAATAATTTCACAAAGAAAAATCAAGTTTAAGTTTTACTTTAAATACAAAAAATTGTATTTCCTGCTTATTTCTAGCAGTCAGAGCTAAAATATGAGTTTTAGTAATACAACAATATCGTATTTGTGCATTAAGGTTAAAGATAAGGATAACAAGTAAGGAAGGTTAAGTTCGGGTGTAACCGAACATTACATACTCAGTTGAGAGCTATGGTGACAACATAAAGGAAAATAACCATGTAGGAAAATGAACCGAGGGTAACCCTGGAATGTGTTTGTATGGCATATGTATCAAATGAAAGGCATTAAAGAGTGTTTTATGAGGGAGTGAGCCATAGTTCTATAGGTGGACGCCATTTAGGGATATCGCCATAAAGGTGGATCAGGGTTGATTCTAGAATTTGTTTGTACGATATGGGTATCAAATGAAAGGTGTTAATGAGTATTTTAAAAGGGAGTGATCCTTAGTTCCATAGGTGCACGCCGTTTCGAGATATCGCTATAAAGGTGGACCAGGGGTCACCCTAGAACTTGTTTGTACGATATGGTATCAAATGAAAGGGGTTAATGAGTATTTTAAAAGCGAGTGTGCCTTAGTTCTATAGGTGGACGCCTTTTCGAGATATCCGCCATAAAAGTGGACCAGGGTTGACTCTAGACTTTGTTTGTACGATATGGGTATCAAATGAAAGGTGTTAATGAGTCTTTTTAAAAGGGAGTGGGCCTTCGTTCTATAGGTGATCGCCTTTTCGAGATATCGCCATAAAGGTGGAGCAGGGGTGACTCTAGAATGTGTTTGTACGATATGGGTATCAAATTACAGGTGTTAATGAGGGTTTTAAACGGGAGTGGTGGTAGTTGTATATGTGAAGGCGTTTTCGAGATATCGACCAAAATGTGGACCAGGGTGACCCAGAACATCATCTGTTGGATACCGCTAATTTATTTATATATGTAATACCACGAACAGTATTCCCGCCAAGACGTCAAGGGTTTTTTATTTCGCCCTGCAGAACTTTTTCATTCTCTTCTACTTAATTGGTAGGTGTCACACCCATTTTACAAAAATTTTTCTAAAGTTATATTTTGCGTCAATAAACCAATCCAATTACCATATTTCATCCCTCTATACCAAATGGAATTAATGCATTTTTTTCGTTTTTCGTAATTTTCGATATCGAAAAAGTATGTGTGGTCATAGTCGGATTTCGGGCATTTTTTATACCACTTCAAAGTGAGTTCGGATAAGTACGTGAACTAAGTTTAGTAAAGATATATCGATTTTTGCTCAAGTTATCGTGTTAACGGCCGAGCGGAAGGACAGACGGTCGACTGTGTATAAGAACTGGGCGCGTCTTCAACCGATTTCGCCCTTTTTCACAGACATAAGTTATCGTCCTAGAATCTAAGCCCCTACCAAATTTCACAAGGATTGGTAAATTTTTCTTAGACTTATGGCATTAAAAGTATCATAGACAAATTAAATGAAAAAGGGCGGAGCCACGCCCATTTTGAAATTTTCTTTTATTTTTGTATTTTGTTGCACCATATTATTACTGGAGTTGAATGTTGACATAATTTACTTATATACTGTAAAGATATTAAATTTTTTGTTAAAATTTTACTTAAACAAATTTTTTTTTTAAAGTGTGCGTGGTCGTTCTCCGATTTTGCTAATTTTTTTTAAGCATACATAAAGTAATAGGAGTAACGTTCCTGCCAAATTTCATCATGATATCTTCAACGACTGCCAAATTACAGCTTGCAAAATTTTAAATTACCTTCTTTTAAAAGTTGGCGGCGCCACGCCCATTGTCCAAAATTTTACTAATTTTCTATTCGGCGTCATAAGTTCAACTCACCTACCAAGTCTCATCGCTTTATCCGTCTTTGGTAATGAATTATCGCACTTTTTCGGTTTTTCGAAATTTTTGATATCGAAAAAGTGGGCGTGGTTATAGTCCGATATCGTTCATTTTAAATAGCGATCTGAGATGAGTGCTCAGGAACCTACATACGAAATTTCATCAAGATACCTCAAAATTCACTCAAGTTATCATGTTAAATGGCGGACAGACAAGGCTTAATCAAATTTTTTTTTCGATCCTGATGATTTTGATATATGGAAGTCTATATCTATGTCGATTCCTTTATACCTGTACAACCAACCGTTATCCAATCAAAGTTAATATACTCTGTGAGCTCTGCTCAACTGAGTATATAAATCAAGGGAAGGTGTAGAAAAAGCTAGAAAGTGAATGAAAAATTTGTATATTCAATTTCTATTCGCTGAAGCCAACATAAGTTTTTAGCCTCTTTGCCAAAGTAGCATGTACAGGGCTCAGCCGATAATTTTTTGTTTCAAATTTTTTATGTTGTTGTTGTTGTTGTAGCAGTGCTTCGCCCCATCCAATAAGTGCGACCGATCACAAATTGTCATCAATATCCTTTAACGGGAGTCCAAGGAAACTTGTTGTTTCAACAGGGGGGACCATCATGAGAGGGGTGTTAGGGACGTTGGTTCTACAATACAGTTGAAGAGATGGTTGGTGTCATGTGGGGACACGTTACAAGCAGGACATATGATTTGTATGTCGGGGTTGATTCTGGATAGGTAAGAGTTTAACCTGTTACAGTATCCAGACCAAAGTTGAGCGCGTTTCCCGCTTTTATGTAAAACGTTATTTGTCTCGTTTTTGGCCGCTAGTATCTAGAATAGCTAAAATTTTTGTTTGAACTCAAGGTCGGCTCAACCAGTTAGTTATTGTTAAACATTGATTTATATAAAATACAGAAAGACTCAACAAATTTTCAACACAAACTGAAAATTCGAACTCGAGTTTCAGTAAAATCAGTATTCAGTTAAGGCTTGGTTTCTTCGAAAGCGGTGCCGCTATATACCGCCCCTACATAGCGGTAGCGTACGTTGTCAACAATGCTGCAATGTAAAAGTAATTATGCGGAAACTAAGAAGACGGTGAAGTTCACCGTAACGAAATAAAGCGGCAGGGCTTTAAAATATAACGGCGGTCATGGCGGTACATGGTGGAATAACCAGGTGAAGTAAATAGAAAAAGACAGTAGGTGTACGCTATCTGAAATGGTACGGGTGTATTTTCAACGGTTAAAAGAGGGTAACATTTTGAAAATATAGGAGCAGAAATATAGCGCTCTACGGAAGCATTACATTAACTTTTTTTCAGCTTAACAGTGCTTAACGCCAGTGCAAGAAGGGATACTAAGGCATTGAAGAAAGATAAAAAAATATTTGGCCACTTAAACTGTGATGAGCAGTAAAATCCAGTGCACTCTGTCAAGTAACTGAGCTCAACTTCAGCTGCAATTGAAAATTTCATTTCATATAGTACGCATGTACGTCAGGTATTTAATTGAACTTTACTGCCTTTAAGCTACGTCTCAGGAAACTTCTAGTATTTGACAGAGTTTGTCCCTAACATAAGTCCAGGTACCTAATTGGGGGTTTTCTTTTTGGTTGTCAAACAAATTCAGGTAACACTATGGACACTTCCAGACTATTTGAGGTCTTTGTTAGCCGGCCTAACCAAACCTACTGCCTTTTGAGGCACTTCAGTTTGGGTTTGACCACTGACGGCTTAATGATAAAGAGATTAACCCACTCGGAAGTGATCGTAAAAACCTGTACGATTTTTCAGCTGGTTTGCTGATTTTTTAGTTGGAAGTAAGAAGTAAAACATATGCCGTTGTAATATGTTATACAAACATGGACAGAAGATCCCCCGAAATCTCTTTTTAGTTGAATTCTTGATGCATTACCAATGTCAGCGGCAGTCGGTATAGTATCAGAAAATGCTCATCAGAAGCTTGCCGGCTTCATATCTTGCAAATGACAGTCAATAACTGCAGCATTCCTCTAAATCTTATGGGGCTAATTTTCAGGCCAAAATAGCTAAAATTTTTTGTGTATTTAGGGTACCATTATTTCAGCGAAGTTTTGTTTAATTCGAAAATTTTGGCGCTCTTGTTGTAGAAATGAGAAAACATTCCGAGGAAGTCTTGGTTAGTGCTTCCCAAGCGAAAATCCTTGGTTGGATATGACGTGAGAGCGAATAGTTTATTCTGTACAAATACTTTTAAGTTTTTTGGGAACAAATTAAACATAAATAATGGAAACGACATCAATAAAATAAAAAAGTTTTGCACGGCCTTACTTATGGAAGCCAAGGCGGAGATACCTAAACAATGAATATCTGTAATTAGATTCAGCAAGGGTCCATCGATATTCACCTAATAGTTTACGTAAAGAAAAGTACTTTTGAAAAATGCGAAAAACAACACTTTTTCGGGGACAATATTGTTGAATAATTTTCAAATAGCCGAATAACAGAATGAAGAAGAATTAAGAGCAAGACAATTGACGGCTTACTTCACCTGGTTATCCCACCATGGATGGTAAAAACTCGTTCATCAACGCTCAAGCTTAAGTCAAAATATCATCGATGGAATTGGCTGGATAAACCTTCCAGCTTTACAATAATGACGGTGAGTATAGCGACAGTTTTTAACGGTCGTAATATAGCGGCACCTTTTTCCGAGGCAAATAAGACTTTAACTACTGAATTAAACTGAAATATGAAGTTATAATAATAAGTTTAAAAACACAATTAAGATTTCCCAATCATGTAAAAATTGCTTAAAACTACTACTGTTAAAAAAATACTTCATTTTTATGTATGTGTAATTCAATAACTTATATACAATTAAAACAATAAATTGGCGCCCGACATTCACATGCTTAATTACAATTGCATAAATACTTTCACGGTACAATGATTGTACTTAAAGACAATCGATCCTCCTTTATAGAATATTTAAAGTAGCGAATTTTAATTATCAATGGAATATTTGCTACCCAGTGAAAGGAAGAATGGCGGAATATGTTCGAATGTTGTTGTTGTTATACAAAGTACACTTATCTTTATCACACTACGTGTATCAATTATCATCAAATTTATTTACAGAGATTAACAGATATTAAGCGACCTTAATTAATTTTCTGGTACATCTCTGTATGTGGAAGCCCAACGATGGGTTTTTATCAATTATGTTTATGTACATCTTTACTTTTGTATGTTATATAGATTTCGTAGAACAGGCCTAAAGCTATTTTATAAAAAAACAAAAATAATAATAACCACTTACATATCGAAGGGTGCGTAGAAGAACGACGCATTTCAGTAATTGTTTCAAAAATGTGCAACCTCGCTTAGAAAAACTTTCTTTTTAGAATTGAAAAAACTTGTTTCTGAAGTATTTTATTTATTTGAAAATAATATTTTTATAAGTTCTGCTTAAAATCCAAAGTGAGATAACTAAAGACCATAATGCAATTTTAAGTTAATCGTTAAGCATTTCAACCAAACTAAACAAAACGATTTTCATTAAATTTTGGAGATGACTATTGATATGCAAATGATTATTGATATCAAAAATTCATCAAGTTTTATATCTAATAAAGAAAGTGAGTCTTCAACTTCAATAACTTTAAAAGCTAGATGGGCAGGACGTTATGATATCGTTTTTGATTTAAAAGTTCGGTTTGTTGAAGTCCAAAAGGCGCTCACGAAAACATTCTGTTAAATTGCAAATCACATGAAAGAAATAAAGCTGTTTCAATCAAAAAAAAAAAAAAAAAAAAAAAATATCGAAAACTACAATTTTGTTATGTTATTGGTTTTTCATTGCAAGATTCTATTCACTATAGTGATAAATGCCCACATATATAACAAAAGGCCTCATCTTCATATTTACACTTTCGCGACGACATTTTAGGTTATTCTAGATTTGTACAAAACACCTGATCGTCGTTTATCACTCTAGCTCCATCTATCAGCACTGTGTAAATTTTAAAACTCAACTCTAATCGCGCAGTAATTTAAAAAATTAAAAAATGAGTATTGTTACTATAACTATTACGAAAGCAAACTTTATACCGAAAAAAGGTATTTTCTTTTCGTTTTTGTTTATAATAAAACAGAAAATCATAAAATAAACTTGAGGACAAAGAGCGAAACTTTTTTTGTAAAATCGTACTATCGATGCGGCCTCTAAAGCACTTTTGCCCTAAAACGTTTAAAAATTTATCTAGAAGAATTGGAAAGGTATCGACATGAATTTTTAAAATTTAAATATGGAAGCGTGAAGTTTAGCAGAAAAATGGTCCATCACCCCTGTATTTTCTTAAACTTGCCAGAGGATGGTAAAATGCTATTTTGATGAGATTTTCGAAGATGAGCATTCAAAGATCCGGAATGTTTGTTCAAAGTGAACATATTTTAATTAGTATTGAACATCATTGAAATCAACTGAAATCACGTTTCATTCCAACGAATAAAATTGTTTAAATTTCCAGTGTTTTGCAGCCTTCCACTTTAAAAGTTTTCTTTAACACTGATATATTAAAAAAAAGCTCTAGAGCTTGTCGAGATATATAAAAAAGACAGATAAAAACAAATAAATAGGAAAGTTGTCTTGTATTAGAGACCTTGCTAATTTATTAATAATAAAAAATTATTTTAGGTCTTGCAGACTTACGCAAGTATGCACTGCATTACTGTTATTTTTTACAATTCCTATGACTACAGCTAGTGCTGAACGATCATTTTCAAAAAATTAAAAACTTTCTTAGGAAACTCTATCGCACAAGACAGGTTATGTAACTTGGCTATTCTGTCTATTGAAAATTCTATAGCTCGATCTTTAAGCTTTTGTGATGTTGTTGTATACACTTTTTCGGAACAGAAATCTCGAAAAAACATTTTTTTTAATAAATATCTTATTAAAATTAAATTTTAATTTCATTGTAAATGCATTCAGGGCTCCGCATTGGGCTGGCATGGATTACAGTCCATTCTCTCTTGCCTAAGAGAGGAGTCCTATGGCCATTAGTGCGACATATACAACGTGTAATTAGGTACGCTAAAAGTGTCGAAGTTAATTAAAATTAAGCTGAGCTCAAAGGGACGATATTTATTGATAGGGTCCCATCAAAAGAATTTACCACGGGCCGCAAATGGTACACTTACGCCACTGAGTATTCGGTGTGCTAGGCGGAGCGCGCTACCACCATACCAAGGCGGCTGCCTCTTTATGTGCATAAACAAAACTAGAAAAACAGTTGCTTGCTTAGAGATATTCAAAATATAAGTTTTTCGAACAGAAACCCTTCATATTGAAGCTTCATATCTTAACACATACATATGTATGTACATTACAAAAAATTTATACAAATTTTAAAAAAATTTTAAAGAACCCGTTTTAAATAAAGGCTAAATCAAAAAAAAAAAAAAAAAAAAAAAAAAAATCACTCAAAATTAAAAAAAAAATGCTGAATAATAAAATACCAGTCTCTGTAGGCTAGCGGTTATGTAGATAATCTTTGAAGGTACATATTTTATGCATACACCAACACTCAAGGAATACTAACTTAACCACTTTATACATATTTGAATTGGAATATTTTGGTACAGTTATGCAGGAAATGCGTTGCTGAAACAGTAAATTTCCGCTGCAACTAATTTTAGTAATACCACTTTGCTGTTTATTTTCTTTCTACACTAAAATAATTGATTTTATGTATTATACATTTTCTTTTAATTAGCAGTTCAGCCTCACCTTTTTAGGCACTTAGTTTTTGTTATTTTACGTCTTTATTTTGCACTTATTTTATTGCAAGAAGCGAATTTGCTAAGTGCTTTTATTGGATTTTTTTTTATTATTCAACGCGTGCGCGACAACTTTTCCAACGATGCATCCAACAAAACTGAACTCGGAGACTGCTAAAAGCAAAGTGTTTATAAACGGTTTTTTACTCACATCTGCGGCGATCATAAAATGTTGCTCCTCCCTCCACTTGCTCCAATAATTTACCGCTTTTAGTAGGTAACCTGTACGCGAGAATTTGCCAGCAAGCATTCTGTATAGTAAATAATTTACTCACACACCTCAGGCTGAACACTGAGGTGCTAAACATACTCAGTCTTTAACAATTCATCTTACATCTAGATCTGAAATGAACTAACTCTGAATTTTCGATTTATGACATAATGAATACAGCTGGGTTCCCTAACGGGATAACAACCTATCTGTGTAATAGATCCGACAATAGTCCCGCCGTCCTCGAGAATAGACTTGGCTAAAAAACTAGAAATTTCATAAGTTTGTATACCGCTGGCAGTAAGTTTTTCACATTTTCTGAACAATTGCTTTTTATACCTTTCATGAAAATGAAATGGTATATTAATTTCGTCACGAAACCGAAAATTGTAAGTCCTTAAAGGAAAATAGATAGACCCACCATTAAGTATACCGAAATAATCAGGTTGAAGAGCTGAGTTGATTTAGCCATGTCCGTCTGTCTGTTTGTATGCAAACTAGTCCCTCAATTTTTGAGATATCTTGATAAAATTTGGTGAGCGGGTGTATTTGGGTGTCCGATTAGACATTTGTCATAACCGACCGGATCGGACCACTATAGCATATACCCTCCATACAACCGATTTTTCAGAAAAAGAGGATTTTTGTAATATCTTACCCAATTTAACAGATTGAAGCTTCAAACTTCACCATATACTTTCGTATATTGCACATATCGTTGCCTGAAAAAATTTATGAGATCGGTCGTATATATAGTATATATCCCCCACAACCGATTGTTCAGATAAGGAACTTTTCGTAATTACTGCCTTATTTTAAGAGCTAGAGGCTTCAAATTTCAACGAATGCTTACGTATATAGCATATATTGTTGTCTAAAAAAATCATAAAGATCGGTGTTATATATAGTATATATATGGTGGTATATATAGTATATATATATAGTATATATATATATTTTTTCCCAAATTTTAGCCCCATTTTAACAGCTAGAAGCTTCAAATTTCACCGAACACTTACGTATATAGCATATATTGTTGTCTGAAAAAATCATAGAGATCGGTTGTATATATAGTATATATCTCATACAACGGATTGTTCAGATAAGAAACTTTTCGCAATTTCTACCCCATTTTAACAGCTATAAGCTTCAAATTTCACCGATTGCTTACGTATATAGTATGTATTGTGGTGTCAAAAAATCATAGAGATTGGTGATATATATAATATATATATGATGGTATATATAGTATATATATATAGTATATATATTTTTTTTACGATTTCGGCCCCATTTTAACAGCTACAAGCTTCAAATTTCACCAAATGCTTACGTGTATAGCATATATTGTTGTCTGAAAAAATCATAGAGATCGGTGGTATATATATTATATACTTCATATAAACTGTCATTTTGACCCCTTTTTTACAGCTAGAAGCTTCAAAATTCATCAAATTTCATCAAACAGTTACGTTTACGTCATATATTTTTGAAATACGTGATTCGTAGTCATAGTTTTTACATGCAGACCACAAAAAACGTGAAGCTTTGCATCCTCACACAGATTACCTACCTATTTTTATACCATTCATGAAAATGAAATGGTATATTAATTTCGTCACGAAACCGAAAATTGTAAGTCCTTAAAGGAAAATAGATAGACCCACCATTAAGTATACCGAAATAATCAGGTTGAAGAGCTGAGTTGATTTAGCCATGTCCGTCTGTCCGTCTGTCCGTCTGTCTGTTTGTATGCAAACTAGTCCCTCAATTTTTGAGATATCTTGATAAAATTTGGTGAGCGGGTGTATTTGGGTGTCCGATTAGACATTTGTCGGAACCGACCGGATCGGACCACTATAGCATATACCCTCCATACAACCGATTTTTCAGAAAAAGAGGATTTTTGTAATATCTTACCCAATTTAACAGATTGAAGCTTCAAACTTCACCATATACTTTCGTATATTGCACATATTGTTGCCTGAAAAAATTTATGAGATCGGTCGTATAAATAGTATATATCCCCCACAACCGATTGTTCAGATAAGGAACTTTTCGTAATTACTGCCTTATTTTAAGAGCTAGAGGCTTCAAATTTCAACGAATGCTTACGTTTATAGCATATATTGTTGTCTAAAAAAATCATAAAGATCGGTGATATATATAGTATATATATGGTGGTATATATAGTATATATATATAGTATATATATATATATATTTTCGCAAATTTTAGCCCCATTTTAATAGCTAGAAGCTTCAAATTTCACCGAATACTTACGTATCTAGCATATATTGTTGTATGAAAAAATCATAGAGATCGGTTGTATATATAGTATATATCTCATACAACCGATTGTTCAGATAAGAAACTTTTCGCAATTTCTACCCCATTTTAACAGCTATAAGCTTCATATTTCACCGATTGCTTACGTATATAGTATGTATTGTTGTGTCAAAAAATCATAGAGATCGGTGATATATATAATATATATATGATGGTATATATAGTATATATATATAGTATATATATATTTTTTTTACGATTTCGGCCCCATTTTAACAGCTACAAGCTTCAAATTTCACCAAATGCTTACGTGTATAGCATATATTGGTGTCTGAAAACATCATTGAGATCGGTGGTATACATAGTATATATCTCATACAACCGATTGTTCAGATAAGAAACTTTGCGCAATTTCTGCCCCGTTTTAACAGCTAGAAGCCTCAAATTTCACAAAATGCTTACGTATATAGCATATATTGTTGTCTGAAAAAATCATAGAGATCGGTGGTATATATATTATATACTTCATATAAACTGTCATTTTGACCCCTTTTTTACGGCTAGAAGCTTCAAAATTCATCAAATTTCATCAAATAGTTACGTTTACGTCATATATTTTTGAAATACGTTATTCGTAGTCATAGTTTTTACATGCAGACCACAAAAAACCTGAAGCTTTGCATCCTCACAGAAAGTACCTACCTCTTTTTTATTTTATATTTTATTTTATAAGGTATGCAGATCTGTTCACTATATTTTTCTTATCTTATACATCCGATTATTCGGAGATTACGAACGGGATAAGATTATTGTTCAGCCCCATTCATGAAAGGTATGAAGTCTTCGGCACAGCCGAAGACAGTCCCGTTCTTACTTGTTTTGAGTTGTGTGCTGTTTCGATGTAGTTTTTTCGTACACACCTTAAAAGTTAAGTGGGCTCGTAATTTTATGTACATATGTTTGCATATATATATACAAAAAAGCTAATTCTGCTTGGAGCTCGTTGTAGGCATTTGGTGAGATCAAATTGATTTTGGTGAGCACCGTTGAGATGATATGAGAGCTACAACAATTTCAAGAGTGATCTTCAATGGGTGCTCATTTGAAATTCGAATCATGTCTTGTTTAATTGTAATTAATAAGTCAAAACACCTGTACTTACTTCATAACTTAGATCATACAACAGAGATTAAACTTCAATGTATTAGAATTGTTATCGCATGTACAATAGACCGGGAACTTGAGGAACTTGTAAAATATGAGAAAGGTATTCTGTTAATATTTTGTACTCAGAAATGTTTATGGATTATATTGAAAACGAGCTCTTTGCGAGACAAACTTAAAGTTGTAGGTCAAGTCGAGAATTCAAAAACTACACACTTAGAATGTTGAATACACCTTCAATATCTGGAGCAGCACTATAGACCCTTTTGCATTAGTTAAAGTTATATTAGCCCGTAACTTCATTTTTGTGTATTCCACAAACAAGTTGTATGCCATTGGAAAAGGGATATTTCGGCGCTTTCAACGGTATAGTTTGCGTATAGAAATTTTTGAGAAACGGAGCAAAATATATGGAAAACTTGAGCCACCCCGTTTTAATTAACCAGTGCATTTATTATTAGGCCTAGATACACTGTGACCTTTATTTAGATCTATTGTGATTGGCCTCTCCGACTTGTAATATATGCGAAGGCTTTTAATGTACTTGATTATCTTTTCAGGCATTTTACTCCATATCACGAAGGTATTGAGAGCCACACCACCTAGATGGGAGAGTCTCTGCCAGAGTGAACCATTCGCATGAAATGTGAACGGGGGTTTCATTCTGCAACTCGAAAATGCGACAGATTTATGTATCGTATAGATTTAACTTACTTACAAGTTTCCTGTAAGAGTTGGTAAGCCCACACTGCTAGCACTAATGAGCTCTGGGTTAGAGAATGCTACTATTGCACCCTTCTTGGCTAGATAGTCTGGCCGTTCTATACCTTCATATCCCTAATACCATGCTTACAAAACTGTGTCTTGGTTCCCAGATAGTTTATATACCATCTTAAAAGTAGCTGCCTGGTTGTCTGACATACTGAGGATACATCTCGACTATAAGCCCCTCCGTAACATCCCATTGGTATCGACTTCTTGAAGTTCGGTCCATAGATACCAACTCCCGTTTTTCTATAATCAAATTTTGACCATTCCGAGAACCAGACGTTTAGATTCCCTTTTTCCTAAAGAGCTCTGACCACAGTGAAAACCTCAAAATTTCGTGAGATTCTAAGCATAGGAGGATATGGGATTTTCTATGATTTACTTTGTACTTTCACTTGCCCTGTACTGATGCCTATCTTTAGCTCAGAGAAGTTTTGAAGTCTTAGTGCAGTCTTTCACAATAAGAATAGGAAAGGAAGGTATTTCCACTAAGGTACTAAGTACATCAGCAGGGGACGTTCGTATCGCACTAGTTCCGTAGGGTACCGTATTGAAAAAAACTAGCAAATTGCTAAAAACAAGCTCGTTAATAGTTGACTGTTTTACGGGAATAACCAAAAGAACTCACTTTTATCAACTATAAAAAAGTAAACAATTAAACAAGCTGTCACGTCAACCGCTGTGTACTACCTTTTGGCTGCCATGTCATGCAAGGGTAACTAATTCAGACTGTTTTTGGGCATAGCCTTAGAAAAATAGCCGTCCATTTAATATAGTAAATACATTTAATAGTAAATAATAGTTAACTTCTTTTCCTGTAGGATATGTCTCGTAAACATTATATGTGAGGTCCCCTCGGACCGGTCAGTTCAACCTAACCTAACCTCGAGCCATTGGGTTTCTAGCAAGCTAGAAACTCCAAACGAAAGTAATCTCAAGCAATGTATAATATTTCTCTCTCTCGATTTCTAACCATCTGACTCTCAATTCCTTCGCACTCATGTATACTCCTTTTCGATACCATTTCCCTTTTCTTCTTCTCTTTGGTTTTTGCATTCTGCCTTCCCATCTCCCTCCTTTGATTTACGCCACCCACAACCCCATCCTCCTTCACCGTTTTGTCGTTCTAATCCGCAACCCCTTTTCTTCTTACGATACTATTCCATTCCTCTCTCACTTTCTATCTCATCCTCATTTTATTGTTTACCGTCTTCCTCTCTCTCCCTTACCACTATATCTTTCCCTAATGTTCTCGTTCCCGTTTCCTCTAAACTTTCCTTTTCATCTGGATTTCTCTTAACCCTGCGTTTTCCTTTGTCTTTTGTTCTCCTCATCGTGATGTTTTTCTCCTTCTACATGGCTATCTCATTTCTACCATCTCTTCTTCTGTCTTCTCCGACTCCGTCATATATTGGACACTAAATCAATTATTATATATTTCCGGAATTATTTTTGAAGATATGTATGTCCAAATCTCGCTCTCTATTCTAAAAGGTTTAACCTTCCTTTTCACCCTCATAGTTCTATTTTTTCCTCCCCCTCTCCCTTTCCTTTTCTCCTCTTCTCTAAGTATCTGTGCCTTTCCCCTCCCATTAATTTCCTTCAAGTAAGGAGTTCCTATACCAAATAATCTATATTTTCAAAAAATGTTTGTGAACATTTCTCGAATTTGTAAAACCGGAAAACATATTCTGTTATATTTAAACTTCATATGTACTCGGATGTCCTTTTGCGGTATGTATTTGAATAGTGTTTATTATTTGAATTTTTGTGAATTAGGTGGTGTCGTTCAAGTTTGGAGACATCATCAACTATCTTGCAAGGTATTTACTTCATCTTTGGAATTCTGCATGCCGATTAGCCATGCAATTTCCAGTTTATGTAACCAAAAGCTAACAAAATTAAATAAGTGTCAACCCTGCCTAAAGAAGTGCATATGTTACACTCAAGCATACTTACATACGTAGACAAAAATACCCGCCAAAAAATTTACACCATATACACATAAGTTTTATTTCTTTTGAAAAAATGCTTTCCTATATTAGGCATGAAAGCAGCTTTTTCTATGCTGATGACATTACGCATAAGCTTAGGGTTTTGCGAAAGGAGCAAATACTTTATGCACTAAGCAGTATTTGTAATCCTAACAGCGAGACTCTCCGGTGTGCGGTTACCACGAAATCACACTTTTCAAAGCCGACTCCCATTTTCCGTAGCGTTTTCCCGACCGCTTTTGGCACTACATCGCTCCTTTAATGTTTAGCGAAGTGCGCTGAGTTCTAGGGCAAAAACTCTTTTGGTAAGAAGTATAAGCTTTATACATCTCCTAACCGAACCCCATCTGTCACTTCCGCAGGTCATGTTATTGTAGCTAAACGTTTGCACATTTGGCATAGTATAAGCATTTCGGATTTGAATTTTTTTACATTATATGGAAATATTTACTTTTTTTTGGGATTTTGGGATTAATGACAGGGTTCCATGACCATAGCGCCAGGTACAAAATCAAAATGGTCTTTATAGATTGTCGTTTCATTTCACATGTTCGTCCGTTATTCAATAATATTTAAATTCCGTTATTTCTCGAAATGTAAATTTTTTGGTTTTTAAATGGCACCACGTCAGGTACCAAATCAATAATAATTTTGTTTTTATATGGCACCACGCCAGTTTTTAAACTTCAATATGCGATCAATTATAAATTCACTGATTTCTGTTAGGAGTGCAAAACCACCACCGTGACTCCAGGTCAGGGAAGCATTGCATCTCCCAACTGCGGCAAAACGCCAGAAGGAAGTACAAAGCCAACCTTGAGGCCTATTTAAATTTTCAGCTCTACCAAAAAAGCCCGAAAAATGGCAGCTGAGCCGAGGATGACACTGCACGACCACTCCGATGAACAGACTGAGGAAATATTACCGATAGTAATCGGGACCAGGTTATGCTTGCATAGGAGCTTATAATAAAACAACAACTGGCATGTGGTCCATTCAACCACGGGAAGATTTAGGAAAAGCTTCTCTTCGAATTTGCGCCATGCTCATTTTTAATATTTGCTACCAATTGGCCGGACAGCACCTAAATGTTTTATATCGGTGCCGAACGCCCGCTGCAAGACACTGAGAAGCTTTTTACGCCAAAGCACGTGTCGTGCGGCGACCACGCTTTGAAATTTTTTTTCTAATTAAAAAACCTTTTTCTAAATTTTTGATGTTGCGTTGCAGGGGACCTCAACCATGGGTTGAATTCGGAGACTACTTTTCCGGCCCACATCATTGCAGTACTACTGCTCTAGGTTTGAGTCGATTCATTTCGTGCCTGTATGTGAAAGAGCGTGTTTGTGCCTCCAGCATGCGATCCAATATGGCTGAGTTATTTCCATTTTTTGCGACCAGCGTGATCAGTGAGACTATCGGTCTTGCTTGGTTGCCTGCTGTCATATATATTTCAACTTCGTCTCTCTTTTCTGATAAAGTATTACAATTTTATTGTTAAAAGACTTATGTATGTATCTATCATCCAAAGCTGCCGTAATTTTCCCTACTTTCATAATAGCTTATGCGATTTGTTGTTGGGTATCAGAGCGTGATTTTACAAATATTTATTAACCAGTGATTGCCTCTTCTGGAACATATGGTTACGCATGCCATCAAGTTACATATAGGGGAATTTGCACGTATATTTAAATATATGTAAGTATGTGCAATGTCTATGTTCCTATCAGTTCTGTAAGACAGTAAATGTAAATAGAGTGTCACGAGCATGCATTTGTTAACCATGTAAAATGTGCAAATACGTGCAAATTGGTGGTAAAACACGCTAAAATGCTCATTGAACTACACAAAGCTGCAATAATTTTCGAATTGTTTACAAAATTGCATTTCAAGTTTAGCGAAAACGAAGGCGATAATAATTTACGTAGGTAGTTTGGGCTGACATTTTCCAATTTTTCAACAACAAAAATAAAAAGTTAAATGCTTTGGTTGCTTTGATTTAATTGTGTATTTATATGTTACACAATATTTTTAACTTTACGGAATTGTGCTTTATTTGAAACTTAGGAAAACTTTTCTGTACGGCACTCAGCCTTAAAATGTGAGGAGTACATACATATGTAATGTTTACATTGTAAACATTTGCAAGTTATTGTAGAAAGTTCAAAAGTTGCAACAAACTGCAAATTGAGGATGAATTTTTCTGTGAAATTTCGCTATTGAATTTGTTGAGGGAGAGATACTATGTCTGTGAACGTCTCGCCATGATTCGCAGAATGGAAACGTTTCAGCGATTTAGCGATTGGCGCTAGTTCAAACCAGCTGGACTCTTCGCACAACACCAACACTGACACTAAAAGCAAAGCAAGGTGTAAGCTTGTGAGCCACGAGCAGTCAACACTCTGACCGGCATCTTCTTCGACAGAATAATGTGCGCCAGCTTTAACCACAAATATTTCTCTTAAGAGAGAAATAGGGTGGGGAACTAATATGAGGCGAGAGTTTGGTAAACCTGTTCATAGATTTGACCAGGCTGTACGGGAGGTTTGGGAGGGGTAGAGGGGGACGTAGGGTTTTTCTGATAGGTTGTCGAAGGCTTTCAGAGATTGTTTGACCTCTCTCGAAGTGAAGATGAATCGGCTGCGCGATAAATTACAGGAAGATTACTTCACAATGGGTTTTGTATGAAGCCACGAAATCAATGGAAAGGGGTACGCTGCGGGCGAGGTGTTATTACATATGCTGTGGACGCTGGTCATCAACCAACTACCCAGGCGGTTCGATGGCGGGCCCGTCAAGCTTACGGCTTACGCAGATGACGTTGAAAGTGTCACAAATGGAACATGCTTTCCAACTATTACCTCTTTTATGGATCTGGTGCTTCGGGATATATGTACATACCTTGGCATCTAATGTCGGG
This sequence comes from Eurosta solidaginis, assembly GCF_040869045.1. Taxonomy (NCBI): domain Eukaryota; kingdom Metazoa; phylum Arthropoda; class Insecta; order Diptera; family Tephritidae; genus Eurosta; species Eurosta solidaginis. The sequence continues at coordinate 187,623,569 of NC_090321.1, forward strand.
TTGACAGCCAATGTAGGGAAGACGAATAGGGTCTTGTTTACTAAGAGGTGCAAGGTCCCAAATTGCACCAGGCCTATGCTAGGGGCGGTGACCCTGCAGGAAAAACCTTGCACAAAGTATATAGGAATCATTCTAGATAGTAAGTTGTCGTGGAAGTTCAACGTGCAGGAGAGAGCGAAGAAGGCCTTGGCGGCACTTTATGCATGCAAAAAATGCTCGGGTGTACTTGGAGTTTGTCGCCCGCTCCTCTTATTGGATATTTACAGGGATCTCAAAAAGAGCCTACCTCAAAAAATTAGAGGGGGTATGCAAGCTATCAATGCTTAGATATACGGCAGCCCTGAAAACAACCCCGACGGCTGCACTGTATGGAATTCTGCACATTCCACCTGTTGACCTGGTGGCAAAGAACATAGCGTTATCAACTGAAACGAGGCTCAGACCATACGGTCATTGTAGTATAGCGTCATCAATTATAGAGCGAACAGACTACCTGATTCCATATCAGCGCTTCGAGGGAACACTTAGAGCCGGAATAAAGGTGTACGCCGATGGTTCCAAAGTAGATCCTATAAGTTGCCCGAACAGAGTAGCGTTTTTTAGGGGGAAGTAGTAGCCGTAACCAAAGTAGTAGAAACACTGTAAGAAAATAGCTTAAACTGTAGCCGCGTCAGCGTTTATATTGATATCCATGTAGCAATTAAGACAATAATCTTGATTATCCCAGCATATAAAAGTGTGTTAGAGTGTTGACACTCTCTGAAAACAATCGGGAAGAAGCATACAATTATACTGGGTCCCAGGGGATATGGGGAAAATGGGACTGAAGAAGCAGATGTACTAGTTAAAAAAGGCACATCCCTCGAAGTTTTTCCATAGACGTCGCAATTAAATAGGGAGATAATATGAGAATTGCACATGATGGATCAAGCCGGAAAGTCGTGGACCAAAGCGTGGGGCTGCAAAGTGTCAAAGATCTTGTGTAGGTCTTACAACCTTAGACTAACAAAGCTACTCCTATCATTACAAAGGGAGGACTATAGACTCATGAAGGGTATTCTGACTAGTTAATGCCTTCTGACGTCACATGCCTTTAAATTTGACTTGGTCAGCGATAACAGATGTGCAAAGTACGGGTTGGAAGTGGAAATGATCGAAAAGGTTTTGTGATGATGCCCTGCGCCTGCCAGAGTAAGACTCCAGCTATTAGGTGTGCTACGGCTCTCAGATCTAGAAGCAGCAAGTGGCATATATCCTAAAAAGCTTCTAGTATTTGCCAAGAGGACGGTGTTATTTTATAACATAGGTCCTGGTTTTTGATAGGGGGTTTCGCTGTGGTCGTTGAACAAACTTATGGTAATACAACGGGCTCAATCAGTCTTTGTGAGGTCCTCAACGACCGGACAGTTCAACCTAACCTAACAACAAACTACTTTATGATAAAATTATCCGGGTGCTGACGCAAAATCCATGGCAGCTCTCATGCTGATCTTTTGGCCAGGGCTGGCACTCACGATCTGAACGTGGCTGCTATTCTGCTCCTGGACAGGTGTCGATAGCCTTTTTGCGGAGTTGTTGTCTTTAAACACTCGGCGAAATTACAAAGTTCAATTCAGCTTTAGGCACTACACAATCGCTGTTTATGTGCGGCCATTTATATTCTGGATAATTCCAACTGTGTTATCTATATGAAGGACGGCGAGGTGAAAACATTTAGCCAGCTTCTGTCCAGCTTTTGCTGGGACGAAGTGTTAACATCTCGGTCGATATGTATATGAAAATATTCAAGTACACTGCCCGCCTTATTTCTGACTCTATCGTTGTCATGCATGTTGTTGTTATTGTATTAACTATAAAGACACCCCCCGAAGACCCTGGGGAGTGTTATCGATGTTGATGGTCCGGTAAAAAAGCACTATTAAGGTACTAGCCCGACCATCTCGGGAACTATTTACATGACATTAAACCTTCAGGCCATCCCTCCCTGCCCACCCCCTAGTTCCATGAGTTGCTTGGGGTTGCCGGAGCCTCGTCGGTTAATGAAACAGGATTCGCTACGGGTAGGTGAGGTTCACAATTGGGTTGGAGAAGCTATATATTGCGTTCGTAACCCCTTGAATCCTATCGTTGCCATGCATCTTTTCGCTAATTGGAAGGAAATATGTCTTTAAGAGAATTCTATAGACTAAAAATGTATCAAAGTAGCTCCCCCTTAACTGAGAGTTGGTCACACAATCTAATCTAACCTGAGGGCCTATAAAAAGAAGGGAAATATCTACTAAAAAAAACAAATTTTCTAAAGCTGAGTGCAGTATTCTCTCCACTCACAATTTCGTTAGGGAAATCCGCGTTGTCTTGCAAGGTTCCCGGACTGTATGGATTTTTTATATGCGCTTGCAAATATGCAAGAGTCCCAGTAACAAAGAGTCAAAATATTGGCATAGAAAATAACAGTTGCTCAATTTTATCGTGAAAGGAATAAGAGGACTATTTTCTACAATCTGTATGACATAAATATACATAGATTGGATCATAACATAAATTGCACGAATTTCATATAATTTGTATTTGCATTTTGTTGTTGTGACTTTACATCCATACATTCAGCGCATCGTATGCAACGAAATCGATTCCCCCTGTTATTTATTATTTCAAAATTGCATTCCTGTATTTTTTATTATAATAATATTTAATTAATTTATACAATCCTTAATTTATTAAGTTTTATTTATTGCAGTTTTTGGTAAAAAGTTCAATTTCTGATTAGTAATTATAAGACTTGCACAAATCCGCCCCTTGAATCTCCATTTGATTAGGAATTGCTTTTGCTTAAAAAATAGTGCTAATTTATTATTTTTATGTTTCCACAATTATTTCTTATCTATTTTTAATTATCTTTAATCTATCATATTTTCTTCGTTCTAGTAATGTGTCTCTTCGTTGCGTTTAAAGAGAACATTAAGCAATTTTCATATATGCGCTCGCGGTCTACCCAGCGATGACGTCTGCAGGGGACTACAATTCTCAATGAGTATTGAACCCTCATGATCGCCAGGCGATTTCATATGCGCTCGTTTCATAGGACGCTTTCGTTCGGAATCGCAGTTGGGTGTTAGCTCAACAGTTTGTAGACTCTGAGCACGCTGCAGTGATAAGCGGAGTGGTTTCTTTGGTGGCGTTGGACGCACCGAACGCATCTCTGAGACGGTATCGCTGATCTGCTTTGTTTCATTGTCACTATCAAAATCCAGAGATTTAACGCTGCGCATATCTGTGGGTAGTCGCGTATTGGTATCCGTTGTTGTGCTGCAATCGCGTCTTCGGTCCATGCTGTGTGTAGGAGAAGAAGAAAAAAGCACATAAAGTATGGATGATATTAGGTGATAGAAAATTGGAAATATGTGTAAAACATACCCATTATAGTGATTCAAATGCTCAACACTGCGCGCATGCATATTGGTTCGATGTTGTAGCACATTTGCCTTGATCGCTGATCGTTCGTAGCGTTCGCGCGCTTGACGTTCTTTTTCGCTACGCCGATAGTGCGTCTGTTGCATATACGCTGAATCACTGTTAATCGAAATCTTGGAAGCAGACAATGACTTAGGTGGCATGCAAGGATGATGTGAAGCTGGGCATGAGCGTGGTGTGCGCTCATGACGCGCTATATCATTCTCTGTATTCTCTTTGATAAGCGTTTTAGTGACATGCGAAACGGAGCTACTTTTGCTTAACGAATTTCCACCACTGCTATCACCGAGCAATTCAATTGGTTTACCACCAACTAAAGTCGTTATATAATTGCCACGTTGAAAGATCAGAGGCTTATTTTCTGGCGGCGTTGTTGGTGGCGATGATATGCTAATGCTTGTCACATGACTATTGGCATGTATTTGCGCGGCAGATGTATGTGTTTGTGGTGTCTGTGTTGATGGTTGTATTTGTTGGTGTTGTTGTTGCTGCTGCTGCTGTTCCTTTGCAGTCTGCAATTCACGCACCTGTTCTTCGAGGTAGGATATACGATGCTGTAAGCGCATATTATTCTCCTTTTCCTGATCTAATTGCTTTTGCGGTATTGGCGCTGACTTTTTGCGCAATACGACCATTTGACATTTTCCTGAATTACCGATCACCTTTTGAAGTTCTTCTTTGGTGCGACAAGCAATAATCTTGCCATTGACTTCAATTATGCGATCACCTTTATATAAACCATCGCCCTCCAGTGCCCACTCCACATAGAAGCCAGGCTGATCGGACTTGTTATGTGGCGCCCAGCGACCGGTTGTCGCATTTACCGCATGCAAGCTGAGTGACGCGCCTGAGTTGAGAGCACTAAAAATTGAAAGATAAAAATTAGTAATGCCTTCACATTGAGGTAGAAAATGCTTACTTATAAATTGTTTGCAATTCAGGTTTCGATTTCTCTAAGCGCGCCTGTAGAGCGCGCGCTTCCTCAACAATAGATAGCATTTGCAGCTCTTCACGTCCGAGCGCATATTCCAGTTCCGCTTGTCTTATGCGTATGTCTATATTACTATTAAGCAAAATGAAATAAAGTATACAAATTTGTTTCGCACTCATTCCATCTAAAAACAAACTCACTCTGTTATATCCAATTTTTCCAGCGCGCTTTTCAAGTTCTTAATCTTGATTTTTTTATTCTCTGCTTCAGCTTTCAGCCTTTGTAGTTTCTGCTCTGCTGCTGGCTTTTCGCTCTCATCGAGTGGTGGTCCTGATGGGCGTGGCAGTTTACCCAAACACAGCTGTATGCGCAGATTTTGTATGACCGCTTCACGATCTTGCAGCGCTGAGCGCAATTCCTTTGTTTCGCTACGCACTGATCGCGCTGAGAGTGTACCACCAAGCTGCGAGACTTTGCGTCTTCGTCCTGTTGTGGCACTCTGGATTTGCGCGTTGTTAATGACATTCGTTTCGACAGCGGACATTTTTGTATTGACATTTTTATTATCATGATGTGTGTTGTATTTGTTGGAGCGGGAGTTCAAGACAGTCTGCAAGCAAATATGAAATTGAAAGATTTTGCCATTAAAATGAGATAGTTTTAGTCGAAGTAACAAATCTGAGATGAAAAAAATCAAAAAATTGCACTGAAGATGGCACAACGAAGAAACTGATATTAAGTTTTGGTGTAGACATACTTATGTGAGAGAGTTGAGAAGTGGGATTGGGAAATGAGAGAAGAGCAGGTATAGGAAAGAGAAGAAGTATTGAATCGAGACGCTGTGCAGCGCAACTACTTTTCGCTTGCCTCCAAAGAGCTTCAGGCCAATCAGCCTCTCATATTTCTCTTAAGACCGTTGAAGCTAATTGATTTGTAGATACAGTACATGATTCCACGGGGATCATAGTCGGCATTCTAGCATGTCTATTTAGGGCCACTTGGAGCACAAAGAATTTGATCCGTGTGACTTTCTATACATCGAAGAGGCGTTAAGTAATTAATTTCGTACATTGGGAAATTCAAAATGTACTGGTTAGCTTAAAAACCGTGGGGCTCTGCTTGAGTTTATTAACAAATTTCTATGCAACTGAACACAGTGCAGCCGAATGATGCCACAATCAGCGGCGGATTTAAGTTTAGTGGGCCCCCTGGGCACCAATGATGTGGAGCCCCCCTTGTAAGGGATTTAAAAGAGAAATAAATAAAAAAGACGTGTAGGTAGTTAGGTTTATTATATTATTAATTACCTGTAATCATACGAAGCGTTTCCGTGCCTTTTTTCAGCGAAACATTTTATTATATCGTCAATATTAATATCACGTACAATGTCACGCTCCTTGCTTATAATAGTTAAATGATTCAATTTGTTTTGAGTCATCGATACTCTCAAGGAATCATTGACTAGATTTAATTTGGAAAAAGACCTCTCTACAGAACAGTTACTTATCAATAAAGTTAAATAAATTCTTAAAACCATTTCAGTATTCGGGAAAGTTTCTCGGACTCCCTTTTCAATTATCAAGGAGTACATCGCTTGTTCTATGCTGATCCCAGCTTCACGTTCGAATTCAAGCAATTCAGAACAAAATTTTTGGAATAAAAGAAATTCCATTTCTAAATTAGAGTCAAGATCATTCTTGTAAATATTAAGTAACTTTTTAGCACTCTCTGCTATTTCGCATGGGGTCAATTTAATGAATTTCGATAAAAAGCCAAATCTCGATTCAACCATCTTGATTCAAAGCGCTGCTAAAATTATCGACTAACGGTATAAATTCTAATATTCTAAATTTATCACTGGAAGTAAAATCTGCATTTTTAAATATAATGTTTTGTTTTTTAATAATTTTAAATTATTTCTCCATCTTTTATTTGTTGAAATAATGTTTTTTTTATTTATTTATTATTTTATATTGGGCCAGGTCGTAAAGTTTAATTATTAAATTGTGGAGCTTTTCGGCCGATTTTTTTGAAATAAAACAATCGTTTATTTTATTTTCTACGCGTTTCGCGCATATTCGCATCTTCCTCAGGAAGGTAAGTTAACAATTATTTAAATATCACATTTGGGTATAATCAATGCAAAATTATATATATATAAAAAATACCGCACATCTTCTCTTGTCCAGGCTCAAACATCAAATCACTCAAATGTTTGAGCCTGGACAAGAGAAGATGTGCGGTATTTTTTATATATATATAAATTTTGCATTGATTATACCCACATGTGATATTTAAATAATTGTTAACTTACCTTCCTGAGGAAGACGCGAATATGCGTCGAAACGCGTAGAAGATAAAATAAACGATTGTTTTATTTCAAAAAAATCGGCCGAAAAGCTCCATAATTTAATAATTAATGTTTTTTTTTTTTTTATTAAAATTTCAAAGTATTTCAGATTTCTGCCCTGCCTGTTACAGGTTTAAGGGCTAAGAGTTAGGGTTTATTTATTATAATTTATTAGTATTTCTCCCCCACCTGTCTGAGCCCGGCAGGACCCCTTCTGAATTTCAGTCTCGGACCTCACGCAGTTTTAATCCGCCACTGTTCTGCGTGCCCCAACTGCCCTTATGTAATCCGCCGCTGGCCACAATCCTTTTGCTCATACGGGCACGCTTTGAACATTTAAGTGCTCGGTGAGGGACGATCAAGTGCAGGTATGTGGGGCGAAGATTGGTAATTTTTTTTATTTGTAAACTGATACATTTCTTTCTACGCTCACGGCAACACTGCCAACATGTCTGAAAAGGGTTTCGTTTTCCCACGATTGTATGCGAAAGGTGCATTAGTACGTTTTTCTACTACTACTTCCTCTAATGCTACTACTTTAAAAATACTTTTTTAAATACGATCATATGTATTTAATTAGCAAGCTTTGCTCATATTGCTTTAAACAATGGTTTTTGTTATTGCTATTAGAGAAAAATTGTATGTTTGCAAACGGCGATGGTTACTAGGACATGTTTCTGAATTTCACTTCTTCATCAGTTAGTTTTTCGAGAGCTGAGCGTTGAACTCGAATCTCCAACATTCATATCAGTGCAAAGGCAGATGCCTTTAGCTGCTAAGCCATATGAAGCCATTAAATACTTTTATGTATATATTGCAAAATGAATCGGCTTGCATATAATTAAATGTATGTGAAGGCGAAATGAATGCCAATAATGCGCTGCTTATCATAAAGTCGACTTCAGTCTATGGTTAACTTATACTTTGACAGACTAAAATACAGAGAAAAAAAAAAAAAATTCGGAGATTTTTTTAAATTTTCTCGTATTTTCGAATTTTTTCGAAAATTTTTTATATTGGCTTGCATAGCTTCAGTAATGAAAATTTAAGCTTTTTCTTAAAATATGAATTATAAAATAAAAGAACTTAATTGGTGAAATTTTATAAAAATTGCCACTGATATTTTTCTGTTCGATGCTGTATATTGTTTCTACGGAATGATTTTCTATGTGGCTATGGCTTAAGTCGCCGTTCTGTGGTATCACAAAAGGATCTTCTTGCTTTCAAAACGAGCTTCTTCCATCATTATTTCTAATCTCACCTCAGCTTTCAAGCCTGATGAACTTAACTTTGAGAAAAAGGCACTCTTTTATTTTATTTATTTATTTTTTATTTTTTTCAAATCAAATTTAAACAAAAATGTATTTCACATATCCATATTTAAACAAAAAGATTTGATCTTATAAAAATGTATAAACTTCAGAAATACATATATATGAATAAGGTACATATCACTACAAAGCTAACAATAGTACTTTCTATTGTAACTGAGAACCTGATCTGGTACGCTGATAGTTTTGTTTTCGAAACTGATGTGCGTGATATTTCCAAAAATTTGCTCTGTTGGTTTACGCGAAATAAGTCAAAATTATTCCTTTGGGATATCATGGACACCACATTCACGATTCGCTGGAACCGCCACATCTGAAGAGAAAAAAATCAACATTGATTAATCACTGTACCAGAAATATAATTAATGCTAACTACAGCAAGAGCGGCAATTTTTACAAAATTTCGAAAATCATATTTTTCTTTTTTCGTTTTCAATAAATCAAGAAAAAACGGCCATACATTTTGTAACTGAAACTATGCAAACGAATCTCAAAAACGTTTTCGAAAGGAATTTGAAAGTTCGGAAAAATGTTGCGAAACTGTCGAACTTTTTATTTAGAATGCTCTGAGTTGTTTTTGAGTAGGTATATAGTTTTACAGCTCAACCACTTTTAACCCACAAAGTACGAGTTCAAAAAAAATTTCAAAAATCAATGCGAATTTTGAATGTAGAAAATCAAGGCGAATCTACATCAGGTGGTGGCAAAGCGAATTGAACCAATTCGCAGTGCAGAAGAATGTCAAGTCAAAAGAAAATTATCATTGATTTCGATTAACTGACATATTGTTGTACAAGGCGTTGTATGAAAAGTTATCAAGAAGAAGCAATCAGCTGTTGGGAGTGGTACTGAATTCGCCTTGGTAGAAAATGTAAGAAAATTTTTAATAAAATGTTCGAAATTCTCGTAAAACTTTATTGAATTTTCGAATTTTTACAAAAAATTTTTGAGATTGGTTTGATAGATAGTTGCAGTTACAAAATTCATAGGCCTTTTTCTTAATTCATCGAAAAAATAAATACAAAAAATTTACGAAATTCGATGAAACTTGCAACTGCTATTTTTGTATTCGCTGCTGTATAAAAATTACCAATTTTTTTAGGATAAGGCAAATTTAAATTCTTCATGATTTCAATAAATTCCGCCTTCGTTTTTGTCAAGCGTTGATTATAAGTTTTCTCCTCCCAAACGCTGCTCTCCATCACACCTCTACAAAAATATATCACGTAAATTTAAATGTCTCTCAAAATATCTTGCCTTCAATTAACACTCACTTATAATCATGCGCTGGATATATTCGAAAGTTTTCGGGCAAAGTAAATATTTTATTATGCACATTATCGTAAAGATGACTAGCATCACCTTCTTGAAAATCTGTGCGCCCGCAACCACGTATTAACACCGTATCGCCTGTAAAAATGCAACCCTGTTCATGTATTACATACGACATACAACCATTGGTGTGACCCGGTGTAGCTAAAGTATCGATACGATGCCGCCCAAAGATTATGGGTTCGCCTTCTTGTAGCTGAATGTCGGCTTTGGCACCACTCGATTTAGCAATCACCGATTTGCTACCGGGCAAAAGCTGTTTAAGCCAACCACTGCCAGTTATGTGGTCTGCATGCATGTGAGTATTCACTATAGGTGGGTTAAAAGAGAGTATACTTATTCATAATTTAAAAAAATAGGTACGTTTGTGAGAAACTTATTCCCGGTTTTTTAGTGCCAGTTTCAACTCCAGTTAAAGATGACTAGAGTTTAACCCTGCCACTTCGGCCGCTTTAACTGAGATTAGCAGCAAAATTTTATGTTATCGAACAAAGTGTCAAGGTTAAACTCTAGTCAACTTTAACTGGAGTTTCAACTCGCAATGAAAAACCGCGCACTAAGTTAACTTTTCGTGCCTGATAAGAGCTTGGATGCTTTGTTGTGGTATTATGCATGTTAGACTACAATTATTCATCTTCCTATAAGTCGGAATACACTAGCACCTGCTATAGGTCCTCTTGACTTAAAAATGTATTAACTATAATTTTCACTTTAGTAGACCCTCTGCTTAAAATAATCTTTGTAAAATAATATATACAAAACATGAAAAAAGTGAGCACATAAAATGTTACATGTCAATATCATGACGGAAACTGTTACACTGAAAGGAAAACGCTGGTAAAATCAACTGAAATACGGGCAATTCAATCGAAATGTCTTTCAGATTTTATCTATCGCAAAGAGATGTTGAATCAACTTAGCACTAATTGGTGATTCTGAATTATCCGTTTCCACAGACAAATCAACAAAATATGTTCATAATACGTAAGCCATAGCTCTGCTAACTTCACAAGTATTATTACATCCTAAAAATGCCAATGAAAGCAGTTACAATTTATTAACAAATTTAGGATAACAGTGAAGACTGTGGATTTGACAGAGATTTTTGTGGTCATAAAAACAAAGTTGCCCTAACAACAACGTGAGCGTAAGTTTCTCATAAAAATTAGCTGATACATTTGCATAATATTGACATTGGGTCATTGTTGAAATGGCCAATGAAATCAGTTCTTTTAACAGAAAAATCATTTAGTTTCTCTTCTCTTGATATGACTAAACAAAAGTGTTCTCTTGGAAAAAAACTAGCTCAGGAACAACAAACCCTATTTGTTGATTTTACTAATGTGATTTCTTTCAATTTGTGTGCATGTAGTTAATTGCGTGTAATAAACTTTATTTTTACGGTAATTTGACGCCTTTCATAATGAGTTCATTTTAACTTAATTGCGATTGAGCGCCTTTATTGGGAGGAACAATGCGGGAGAGTTCATTATTTTGTATTACAAAATCCTGGGTGACAAAATTCTGTAAATTGCAAAAAAATTCTGCTTGAACCAAATTCTGCATGTTTAATTCTGGAAGTCAAAATTCTGGAATCATGGCATGGCGTAGCCGGTGTTGGATCGGCTAAGGGTTATTTTTTTAAAGTGCGGCCGAAGGCCGCCTACGCAGAAGGACATCACCGTGGCGGTAGCCACGGTTATACCACACACCCGGACTTGGCATGGCGTAGCCCAGGGTTATTTTTTATAAGCGCGCCCGAGGCCGCCTATGCAGAAAGGTGTTCTACGCGGAATTACTGTGCATGGCGCACATTTTCAAAATAATTACATGACCTCTTTGAAATTGTTAACATTATATTTTAATACAGAATTTTGTAGTACAGAATTTTGAAAGCAGAATTTTAGAAAACAGAATTTTAAAAAAGCAGAATTTTGTTTTTGGAATTTTGTACATACAGAATTTCGACACCAACCCGTACAATGCACCATCGATGAATGTTCGTTATTGATGTTAATCATAAATCGAAACTTTTTACAAGTTTAAATCGATCGGTAGATAGTCCCAAAAACAGTCCCGAAGTGATCTCAAAGTGATTCCCAAAGTCTCATAATGATATAAAAACAACGCATCCGAAAGGGTCTTGAAATATTCCCAAAACCTTCAATAAAACTGTGCAGTGTCTTAAGTTACTCCAACCATACCCATTCCCATTAGCATTAGCCAAAGTCTTATAATAAGAAAAGTATCCGATTCGTGTCGTGCTATGATATAATCTTTCCTACAAATTGGCGGGACGGAACCTGCAAGACCGATAAGATTTGCTGGGAAGGTTTTCATAACAGAAATACACTCGAAGTGTTTGCCGAATCATTGCCGAGGAGCTATCCCAATAACAAAATTTCTAAGTATTTGTCATTCCGTGTCGCAGAACATGAGCCCAGAACATTCCATATGGCAGGCAGGTACTACACCCCTGCGGCTGCCTAAGTCTGTTAGCCTGTGATGTAGAGCGATTTTTAAAAACTTTTGGTAGTATAAAAGGAATAAGGAAGGGGGAGGCTACCAAACCTCTCACTTTTTCAAATTAGAATATAGTCGCGTTTCGATTATTATTTGTTAGGCGGCTTAAAATAACCGCCAATATATTATTTTGCAAAATTTACTTTTAAGAATATTGGATTGACATGAAAAATGTTGCATCTTTTTTCGACCGAAACTCTACTTACAAAACGCATCTTAATGCAAAGGGTAATTGTTTTTCTGTGCAGTGACCTATTTTACGTTTCTACAACACTTGCAGTAATGGGATAAACTAATTGATTATTATCTCTTCTATAATTAATATACCCTTATCTTGAACTTAATTTGATAGATCGAATGATTGTGAACACAGACACACTACACGATTAATTTGATATGTCCTGCAGCAGAAGGTAACAGATAGTACCAAACCACTGAGCTCCATATTTTTTGCGATAGGTACTGGTAAAAAACGCATTTACCAGCGATTTACACACTTGCAGTTTTCTTTCAAATGTTATCAATTTGCTTGTTCTGTTTTGTATTTTTGATGTTTTAATGAAAAACTTCTATGATTTTCGTAATCGAAACCATGTAAGCAAAAAACCTCAAAACGTTTATGAAAAAAATCGAAAGTTCGAAAAAAATTCACAAACTTATCATTTGAAGTTCTATGCATTTTTTTGGGTATGCAGTTTCATAGCGGAATCAATTTTAGTGGGTTGAGCTTATTGGTAGTCTAAATAAGCAAAATTTGTTTTTGTTTACTTTGCTTCAACGCATTTCAATGCTTCATGGGCCATCCTCAGGAAACTATTTATTGAAATATTTTAATAATTTAACAATCTTTTAACAAACATTTTTTTTTATTTATGATATGTTATATAAAACTTCTATGAATTTTGTAACTGCAACTTTGCAAACCAGTCTCAAAACGTTTTCGAAAGAATTCGAAAAATTTATGCAAATTTCGATTTTTATTTAGAGTTCTCTGAATTTTTTGAGTATGCAGTTTTGTAGCCCAACCATTTTTTGGCCAACATAATACAAGTCATAGGTCTCTAAAAGTTCGCATTGATTTTTGAAAATTCTTTTTTCCGAGAGTGGTTTAGATTTTTCTTTATACAAATTTAGATTTTTTTATGGAAGAAAATCTAAAAACCCTTCGGTGAAATATGTCTCAAAAATTAATGCGAATTTTTATAGACTGCATTTCTATAGACACGAGAATCTCGCGAAAAGTCGAGTTCTCGATTTCTCGGGTCTCGAAAATCTCCCTTGTGTTCGAGAAGAAATCGTAAGCTCTAATATCTAGTTGAAATTTGATGAGCTCCTTCGCACCTATTAAATTGAAAAAAACCGGACGATAACCAAGCCCATTTTATGTAAACGGATTACACTTGTCATAGAGAATAGGTTTGAGAAAAATGGACGAAATTATTGAAGGACGACGATTTATATTGTATATCAATGCCTTTCAACACTCAAAGTATCATTATAACAAGTAAGGAAGTCTAAGTTTGGGCGAAACCGAACATTACATACCCAGCTGTACACTTGAAATGCTGTTGTTGTTTGTTTTGTGTGCTTAAAATTGTTACAAGGCTGCGCAATAATACATATACATATGGTTCTATTCTGAACTAATTTTTCTTCGAGTTATGGCTCCCGAAACATAGAAAATTGCTTAGTCATAAAAGGGGCGGTGCCACGCCCATTTTTTAATTTTATGTTTTTCCTATGAAAAATGAAATACCATTGATATAAAGCTCTTTTTGCAAAGGTGTAGCTTATTATATTCGTCCACGACCCTTTTAAAAATCTTTTATATAAAAGTGGGCGTGGTTCTCAAAAGCATTCCTTATAGTAAAGGCAACCTCTCTGCCGAATTTGGTTACGATAGGTTTAACGATTTTTGATTTATGATTAATAATATTTGTTTAAATTTTTTTTTTCAAATTTGTATCAAGTGTCTCAACATTTCAACATTTTAGGTGTATTATTTACTAAATAATCAGGTTTTTTGTGTTTTCCAAAGTGGGCGTGGGTATCTTCCGATTTCGCCCATTTTCAATCCAATCTATTCTGGGTCCAGATAAGCTCGTGTACCAAATTTCGTGAAGATATCTCAATACTCAAGTTATAGTGTTAACGGATAGACGGACGGACGGACATGGACAATCAAATTTTTTGTCGATACTGATGACTTTGATATATGGAAGTCTATATCTACCTCGATTCCTTTATACCTGTACAACCAACCGTTTCCAATCAAAGTTATAATACCCTGTGTACAAGTACAGCTGGGTATAAAAAGGAGTGCGAACAAATTACAATCTTATTACGTCTTTATTTTGGCAAAGTATTTGCATACTTTTAGGGAGCCATAACTGGAAGAAGAACTCGCTAATAGTATACATATTTTCTTTATAATGAAAAATGTTTTCAATAAAAATGGGTGTAAAATCAGGTAATAACCACGCCCACTTTTGATTGTATTAACATAAAAACATAAATAAAATGTCACTAAAGAAAATGGTAAAATCAAAAAATCAGGTTTTTTGTTCTTGAATTAACATCTGAACGGTAAAATTTCGATCGAGTTTTTCGTGAAGAGAACTTATTGTTTTTTATTAATTCCAATAGAAGAGGAGCTGAGCTGTTTGTCTCAAGTAAACTATTTTCTTTAAGATTAACATATTCTCAATCAATCTAACAGATTTTTTTTTATTAAAATAACTGATTTTATTGGTAATTTCAACAGCGAACTACTGCCAATATAGGGCAAATGCGTCAGCTTCTTTTAAGGCCGCTGTACAATGACATTTTTCATATAGATGCGTTTAACACATGCTTATGCATTATGAGTAGATTGCACGTATTTTTATGGAGAACAGTAGAATGAGCGACACTGGCGTCATCTGATATTGAAAAGTAGCCAACTCCCCAATTTTGTTCCAAGCAAATTATAAGAAGAAGAATTTGACATTTGCTTTGGCTAAGGGTGTTGGCACACTTTGCAAGTGAAATTATTTTTCCCACTGGTTGGTAAATTTTCTAACATTTTTCGGAATTTGAAAACTGCAATATAACAATCGAATATGACACCAAATATGTCTTAAAAGGTGGACCGCAAACTATCTGGGTGGTCGGCAGGCATCGGTGCAATTTAGAAACGAAACATCAAAACCAAGGAGAATTAAACCCCCCAGCGGATTAGGGGATCAAAATATACCCGCGGTAGGTATGCCTGTCGTAAGAGGCGACTAAAATACCAGATTCAATGGGCTGTGTAGCGCAACCCTTCAGGTTGCCAGCGCAATATATAGCTTCTCCAAACCCAATTGTCAACCTCACCTATCCGCGGCGAATCCTGTTTCACTAATAGATGAGGCTCTGGCGACCCCAAGCTCCTCATGGAATTTGGGGGTAGGGAGGGAGGGAATGGCCTGAAGGTTTAATATGGCCACATAAATCGTTCCCGAGATGGTCGGGCTAGCACCTTAATGGTGCTATGGTACCGGAGCGTACCGGATTTGTATCCGGCAAAGGACCATCACATCGATAACACTCCCCCAAGCCTTCGGGGAGCAACCTTATCGCTACAACAACAACAACAAACAAGGGGTGCCACAGGGTGGTGTCCTATCCCCACTTTTGTTTAATTTCTACATATCTAAGCTACCTTCACCACCGGAAGGAGTCACAATCGTTTCCTACGCGATGACTGCACAATAATGGCCACAGGCCCAGGCCCAAAGATCGATGAGCTATGCAATAAAATAAACGGATACCTCCCTGATCTCTCCAGTTTTTTCTCCTCGCGAAACCTGGCATTATCCCCGACTAAATCTTCCGCGACCTTATTTACAACATGGACGTCCCAAATGTCGACCATTTTGAACATCCACGTCGATGGCACTACGCTACCGACTGTCCTACACTCCAAAATCATGGGTGTGACGTTTGATCAGGATCTACATTTTGGTGAGCACGCAGCCGCAATTGTTCCGAGAATTCAGAGCTGTAACAAAATCCTCAAATCCCTCGCTGGCAGTACCTGGGGAAAAGATAAAGAAACGCTCATGACTACATACAAAACAATTAGCCAGCCGATTACGTACTACGCGTCACCCATATGGTCGCCAAGCCTAAAAATTACCCACTGGAAGAAGCTACAGGCCTGCCAAAATACTGCTCACAGAATTGCCACGGGCTGTCTTCTTATGTCCCCAGAACACCATCTGCATAATGAGGCGAGAATACCCCCATCAGGGAGAGAAATGAGGTGCAGACCAAACAGTTCCTGTTGAATACCCAGAAGCCTGAGCATCCCAACAGACATCTGATTGATGAACCAGCACCGCCTAGGGGCTTAAGGAGTCATCTCCGTAAGCATTTTGAGGAAATACGGCCGTATGAAGCGAAAAAACACAAGCAGGTCCTTGGTGAACTCCATAAACAGGCGTCGGACCTTTATGCCGAGAATTGCCCGGTGAATCCAGTACTTAAAGAAAAGTATCCAAAACTCGCGGAAGAGGAGCGCATACTCCCCAGGGAAACGCGTGTCACTCTTGCTCAACTTCGTTCTGGATACCTTAACAGGTTAAACTTGTTAAGAAATGTTTAAAGACCGACAATTGTTTAAGATTTAATATGGAATTTCATTTAATAAAAGAATTTAGAAAAAGTACAATACAAAGTTTAATTATTTAATATAACAAAATTAAGTACGTTTGTCGTGATGGCCGTTCATCTACCAAATGACTAGCTGCTCTTCATCTCCTTTCGTAGCTGTCGTCTTAATTTCGTTCTCTCTCATCTCTTTATGCTCCAGACTTGCCATCTGACTTTGACAGCTCGGCCTTTCCTGATCGATCGTATCTCCGGACGATTCTTCGCTGTCGTACCCATCGATATTATTGCAATTGTTGTGGTGATCGGATTTTCCAATCTCCAAGTCGTCGTCTACTAAACTTTGAGTACACCATGGTTTCATGTTTTCATTTGTGAATACGCCTACATAGGGTTTTCGTCGAGTTAAATTATATGGCAGATCTTCTACTACGTAGCGGTTGTTAGGTAAAACTTTGGTTACCAAATACGGTCCTTTGTACGACGGATCAAGCTTGTGCGAGGTACCAGTGGGTTGAGGTACATAGTTAACCATGATCAAATCTCTTTCGTTGTATGTTTTTGGCGTTTTATGGTTCGCATCAAACCGTTGCTTACATTTGGCCCTTTCAGAATTAATTCGTTCAGCCACTGATTCCATTCGGAAGTCGTCGTGGCGACTAGTATCATCACGTTCATCTTGCACGGCCTGAATCAATCGATTTTTGGTGACGTCACGAAGTTTATATGTAAAAATGAGGCTATTTGAACTCTGCTTGGTCGTTGCATTACTTTGAGAGTTGATGCACCACTGAAGTTGTGGTAGTGCTTCGTCCCAATCCTTGTCGGATTTAGTGCTGCATTTAAGCGATGCCAAAATAGTTTTATTAACACGTTCTGCCCGACCGTTGGTACGAGGTGTGCGTACTGCTACTTTTGTATGACGGATGTCGTATCGTTCGATAAAGTTTTGAAACTCTTTGGAAGTAAATGCAGTGCCTCTGTCCGAAACAATTTGCCTGGGACATCCGTAAACCGTCATAAAATCACGTAATGCCTTTAATACTGGAGTTGTTTTCGTATTCCGTAATGGTAGTATAACTAAATATTTCGTGAAAGAACAAACAATGACAAGAATGTACAAATTACCGTGTTTACTGCGTACGACTGGTCCTAAATGATCTATATGTACGCAACGGAATGGTATTGGTACAACATCGCTAATATGTAGCTGGGCTTCTTTTTTACCCCCTGTGACTTTATTGATACAACATTCTGGACATGATGCTATGTAAGATTTCACATATTGGCGCATACGAGCAAACCAAAAGTCTTTAGATAACCGTTCACAAGTCTTTTCCAACCCGAAGTGACCTGCTTCGTCATGGCATGCTCTTGTTAATCGCCATTTCACGCCCTTCGGAACTACCAGTAGTTTATTTCCATTGACTTTACGATATAGACATTGACCTTGTAGTACGTAGTCATCCTTCAGTTGACGTGTGTTAAATGTTTCCTTACCGTTAAGAACATCGACGATCTCTTTTAGGGTTTCATCCTGTCTCTGCATTGGCGACACCCAATCGTTGTCGATACTGACCAATTGGTATACTGATTCCGCTTTCGTTATTGGTTCCGTTGGACTTCGGCTTAAGCCGTCAGCCAGTGTATTCTTTGCACCTGCCCGATGGATACATTGAAAATCAAACTCCTGTAGTTTGAGCCACCATCTAGCCACTCTGGGTAACAATGCGGTAGTTGCTTTAGTCACGGCTATAGCATTACAGTCCGTGATTACGTTAAATTTCTGTCCAATTAAATACATTCTGTATCGTTGCAAAGTTTCAACTATTGCCAGAACCTCTAGCTCATGGCTGGCTTAGTTTCGTTCAGCTTCGTTACATTGTCTACTAAAATAAAATACAGGTTTCCATTCAGTGCCGTTGTCGTTTTGTAGTAATACTCCGGATAGTCCTATGGAACTCGGATCCGTATGCACCTCATGTGGCTTAGTTGCATCGTATATTGTTAGTACAGGCTTCGTGATTATCATCGTTTTTAGTTTTTCAAAAGCGTCGTTTTGTTCCTGATTCCAAACAAACTCTGCATTATTTTTAAGCAACATCGTTAATGGACGAGCCAATATACAATAAGTTTTAACAAATTTTCTGAAATAACCACACTCCTAAAAACTGTCGCACCTCTTTGGTTGAAGATGGTTTTGAATATTCCTCGATGACCTTTGTCTTATTTTCGCCGGGACGTATTCCCTTACTGTTGATATCGTGACCAAGAAACTGAACCTGTTTGGCCATAGACCTACACTTAGATGGTCTAAGCGTGAGACCTGCTACTTCGAGAGCTTCCAAAAACTCTTTAAGTACCGTGACACCTTCATCGACTGTCTTCGTGGCTATAATGACTTCATCAACTGACCTGATTAAGTTTACAACTATTTCCTGAAAAACCATCGGCGCGTTGACTAAACCAAAAGGCATAACGTTATGCTCAAACAAACCCTCGTGAGTTAAAAATGCTGTAAACTTTTTTGAATCTTCGTTCATCGGTACCTGGTAATAACCGGACGACATGTCTAATGTCGTATAATATTTATTACCCGAAAGACATGAGAGTTGTTCCGCCACTATTGGCATTACGTAGTTTTTCCTTACCGTAACTTCATTAAGTGCACGATAATCGATACACATTCGATTTTCGCCATTGGATTTTTTTACTAGAAGTACTGAAGCTGCATGGGGTGAACTACTTGGACGTATAATATCGTTGTCCAACAGCTCTGACAAAATTCTCGATAGCTCTGGGCGTTGTGAAAAAGGAACTTGATATCGTTTACCAAGTATAGGACCTGATTTAGTTACCTCTATCGTCATTTGTGCGTTTTTGCATCTACCAATGCGGCTTATATCTTCCGCAAAGCAATTTTGCTTAGCAGTTAATGATTACGTACCTTGTTTTTCTCTTCTTCAGATAAGTCGCTGAATATATTAAAATTATTTAACTGTGCTTCGTCTAGATGTAATACATCTCTGTCTATAACCATGTTATACCCATTGTTTTGTAAGACATCCCGACACAATAAAATTTCGTAGGGAAGCGTCTATCAGCGACAACATAAAGAGTTATTTCTTGTTGAACTTCATTAATATTTACGACGACGTTGACTTGCTTTGTCACTTGGACCTTGGACCCGCCGAATCCCGTAAAGCATCTGTTAGCCTCCAGTACCTCCATACCATCTGTAGCTGATTCGCGTATCAAAGGACAAACGCTTCCGGTGTCAATAAATGCTTCGAACTGTTTTCCATTTAACTCAACCGATTTCATGACCGGAGGAGATTCGTTGCTTTCATTGTGGATACCAATCTTTGTGACTGTTGGTTTCTTGTGGCAGTTCTTGACTTCGTGCCCTATTTTCGTACATACAGTACAACGTATCTTTCGTTGAGGTTGTGGACACTTGATTGCGATATGACCGTTCTCATTACAATTGAAGCACTTTATTTGCGTTAGCTTCGAATTAGATTTCGTTTCGGACTTCAATGCTTGCTGCGTTGGAACTGTGGATGTCGTTGAAATACTACTTGTCATCGTTAAGTTCTTGAGTGCAAGTAATAATTGACTACATGTACCAAAGCTCATTGCTGCTAGTGCTTTTGTTAATGCACCGTCGTTGAGACCACTGATTATATGCGTATTGATGGAAACATCATCCACCAAACCCTGTCTACCTATAGTTAGCATAGAATAATAATATTCTACATAGTCTTCACCATTTTTCCGCTTGCGTCTCATAAGCATTTTATGTGCCTCAGCTGCATTGTGTGTTGAAGGAAAATCGATTTTAAATGCGTTCACGAATTGCGACCATGACTGAAAAACAGGTTGTGCATCCAGCCAACGTTTGGCCATACCCTTCATTTTGTGCTGAACCATTTCTTCTTTCCAACCGTGGCATTTTTGCAACTGCTCAATTCGGATTAAAAACTGCATTGGTGATGCTGACGCTTTGAGTGGGTCGAATTCGGGCATCACCCCGATCATATCTTGAATAGTTACTCTTGGATACGATACTCTACGTAAATCATCAGCTGACGCCCAAGCTGGTTCATTTACAACTGACTCAGCATCGTCATTTTCGTTAAATACTGGTTCAGATGCGCTGTTGTTTGGTACCTGTGGTGGATTTAAATTGAATGTCCCAAGTGCTGACGTTAACCCAGCCATTGCTTCGCTCAAGCTGTTGAGTTGTGTTCTTAAATCATTTGTTGACTCGACACCCTCGTCTTCAAGTTCTGCCGGATCTATTTCATCCACGCCTAAAACTTCTTGAAGCTTCGATACTTTGTCTGCCTTAATACCAGTCGTTGGCAAACCATTGGCCCGCAGCAGTGTATTCAACTGAATTACCCTTAGCGTATTCAGTTTGATCATTGTGCATGTAAAATAAAATATTTTATTACTAGAAAATACAATTCGTTTATATTTTATTTCACCCTCCTTGTAAATTTTAGCATTTGCCGTGCTAAAATTATACTACCCGTTCTTATTTCTTTCTCTTCCGCTGTATTTTACTTTGATTTTTCGTCGTTGTATATTCCTATTTGTATTAATTTGCTTTGCTACAAATTATGTTACACACTAATACCTATGGATGTGTGTGTTTTGCTCTTCAAATGCGTACGTTGGTTTTTTCAGCAGTGACGATGAGTTGAAGTCGATTCGCTTCGTAGCTGCGCAGGCGAAAATGTATGCGCTGTGAAGCTAGCGCCTCTGTTGGTTTGCGACGTCAACTGGTCTGTCGTTTATCTGCTGATCGTTGTTTGTGAACTTAAGCTTAAAAGTTCTACAAAATTTGACGTTTTGCGTATTTGCAATTCGTTGCAAAATTCGTGTATTAAATAATTTTCGTTATACAACGTTGACGATACGTTGTGGCGTTTTATTGCAGTACTAATACCTGACTGCGTCGTTGAGACTTCTCTGTCCAAAAGCTGCTGCAGTTTAGCAACCACTTGCAATTTGCGCTGCTTTCCACGTTGAAAGTTCTCGAAGAATTTTTTCTTGTACGTACATACATATGTATATTTGTACAACGTTTCGTTTTGTTGTAGGCGTTTGGATATACAATCCCACTTCTGAGTTGTTAAGAAATGTTTAAAGACCGACAATTGTTTAAGATGTAATATGGAATTTGATTTAATAAAAGAATTTAGAAAAAGTACAATACAAAGTTTAATTATTTAATATAACAAAATTAAGTACGTTTGTCGTGATGGCCGTTCATCTACCAACTGACTAGCTGCTCTTCATCTCCTTTCGTAGCTGTCGTCGTGATTTCGCTCTCTCTCATCTCTTTATGCTCCAGGCTTGCCATCTGACTTTGACAAACTCTTACCTATCCAGAATCAACCCCGACATACAAAATGTATGCACCGCTTGCAATGTGTCCCCACATGACACCAACCATCTCTTTAATTGTAATGTGGAACCAACGCCTCTAACACCCCTTTCCTTATGGTCCACCCCTGTTGAAACGGCAAGTTTCCTTGGACTCCCGTTAGAGGATATTGATGACAATTTGTGATCGGCCGCGGCTGTTAGGTGGGGCGAAGCATTGCTACAACAACAGCAACACCAAATATGTTAGCAAGTATTTGTGTTGTATATGGAGAATGTTTACAACAGTGCTTCGCGAAATTTTGTATGTGAATGGGAAATGCCTAATAAACTTCAATTGCCAAGTCTGAAGTTCCTTCATATTTACAAACGCAACATTTTGGTTGATTGTGGCGATGTTATTGGAATGCATAAGCTTGTGTTAAACGCCTCTATATGAAAAATGTCATTGTGTCACCGCCTTTAACATTCACATTGCGTAATGAACTCGAGTTTAGGGTTTATTATCGAGTTAATGGCGCAATGTAAATGTAAACTTCCAAAAAAATAAATACAACAACAAAGTCCTACCACAACAAAACACTTTCCAAACTATTCTCTACGCAAGTGTAAACCGAAATACTTACTAGCATACTTAAGCCTAAAACCAAATTCCTTTACGAGATATGCATCACGTTTCGACTTTTCCAATACTGGATCTATAATAATCGCCTCTTTCGTATTTGTATCAGCCAAGAGATATGTGTAGGTCCAGCTCGCTTCATCAAACAACTGGTGTAATAAATTAAGTTTTTTAAAAAATGTGCTCAAATTTATTTATTTAACTTACCTGACGAAAGAAAAAATCGTTTGTAAATGGCACTGGTGAAATCATCTTATTACTTAAGTCACTGTGTTTTAGACGGTATTGTTGAAAATTTAGTACAGCACTTGCGCTTTTATTTTCCACTTGTTGCAATAGCGCTTGGCGAATAGCCGAGAGAATACGAAATGTTGATAATCTCATGTCGTTGCTTTATACGCTAATAAACAAAATACTCGAATGAGTTTATTTACAATTTATAAACGACTGACGTTTGATAAGGAGGTGTGTGATTATATATTTATACTAGAAGACCCAGCAGACGTTGTCCTGCCCTAAATTTGGCTTACCTGCATACATTTTAATAAGCTTTTTCCGTCTGACTCTGCCCTCCCCCCTCTTCACTTTTTCCTAATCCTTTTATTCACTCCTCCCTCCGTCTTTTTCACTTCATCTATCTCCATCTTCGTCTCATTCTATCCTTTTATCAATCTGCTTCTCCTTCTCTCTTTTCTCTTCTCTCAATTTCTTCTCATTCTTCTGCATCCCTTATTGCCTGTCCCAGAGGGTGGTATATATTTTATTCCAGTCCAAGTCCCACTCCGAGTCTCAGTCCCAGTCCCACCGAGACTCAGTCCCAGTCCTAATCCCAGTCCCAGTCCGTCTCCGTACTAAAGCACTCATCAACAGCTTTCATTTGATATCCGTATATAGGAGACTTTCAAGGTTAGATTGATTTAGTAGGAAAATTAAATTTTTGGATCTGAAAACTTCACAGAATTTGCATATGTGCATGTAGTCCAAAGTTTTTTTCAATATGAAAGAAATCAAAAGGAGACAGGAGTTGCATATGATCCATCAAGCAGGAAAGGTGTGTTTAGAAGCGAGGGGCTGAACATTTCTTAAAATTGTGTGCGAATCTAACGCTGTTAGACTTACAAAGTTTCTCCGATCTCTATAGAGACTCAAGGATCATGATGGGCATACATGCTTATAAATAAGCCTCGTCAGAAATACCAGATGTAGGGAGTGCAAGCCTATGAACAATCCTAAAGATATACCACTAACGGTTGATCACTTAACATAACGTCTATTTGCTGCTGGGTCATCTCTTTGTATGAAAGCAACTTACACTTTGGGGAAAGCTTTGGAGCGAATAATTATTTTATTTTTATTTTTTTATTATTATTCAGTATTATCTTATGAATGAAATTTAACAGATTTTAACATTAGTACATTAGTGAACATACAATAAGTAGATACAATAAGATAATAGCTAATGGCGTTGAGTGATCAAAATGAGAACAGTGATAACGCCATTTCTTCTAATGATTACAATGGAAGTTAGAATGCGGGGTGCAATCAAATAACATTTAAACGGAGTTAGAAAGGTTTAATATTGATGATGAATAAAATATTAAAATAAAGTAATTAAAATAAATAGAAATAAGCACATCGGTTCATTACGTAGCAAGCAACTTACAAGTGAGCATACTGTGTAAAATATGAAAGTAGCAAGAAAACGTGTTGCAATGTTATAAAGGTTACAAATTGATGATAAAAAATGTATCAAAATAAAAGTTTTTAAAATAAAATAAAATAACGTATTTAAATTCAATAGAAATAAAGTACATCGGTTCATTATATAGCAAGGAACTTACAAGTGAACTCATTAAATAAAAATAAAAAAGTAGTAATAAGATATGTTGCAATGTTTTAAATTGGAAGCCAATTATGTGATAGGCCGTAACAGAACTTCAATATCTTCATGGCCCAACCCAAGAAGCCATAGTTTTACCTGCTTTAAGAAAACGCTTATTCTTCGAATTGTTTTTATATCTTAGGGAAGCTTATTGAAAATCATACACGATACTATGGTATAGAAGTTTCGATAAAGAGTTGTGCGTGAGGCAGGAACAGTAACAGTTGCATTAGAATTGCTCCTTAACATACGTGACGTGTATATTGGACTATGTAGATAACCACTTCTCATAAAACACATTTTTAATACTTTAAAGTAGTACAAGTTTCTTACAGGGAGAATATTTAATCTTCTAAAGAGAATCATCGAGTGCGTTAAATGGTTAGCATTAAAAATTCTTCGTATAAGACACTTTTGCAATATTAAGAGTGGTCGAATTCTACAAGAATATGCACTGCCCCAGCAACTTATGCCGTATTGAAGTTATGACTGTACAAGTCCATAATACATCATTTTCAATACACTATTTGCACATAGTTTTTGCAGGCGATAAAAAGAGCGAATAGTTGCTAGCAAGTAAACTTTCATAGCTGAGATATGCGAAGACCAGCTTAGGTTATGATCGACTATAACACCCATCTAAAATTATTGACAACATCGACGTTGAAACACATTGCGTCACAGTTTAAGTAAGGAAAATAATTAACTCGAGACTCGTTTTTAATACAAGCACTAGTACAAAGTTCGTGCCGCAAACAACTTGCAGAGTGAAAAATAATATCACCACTAGTTGCTTCCTTTCCACCAAGACCAAAATACATTAGTTTAGTTTTATTGCTTACAGTAAGCTTATGAGAAGTGAACCATTCTCTTAGGAGTCCCACATCGTGGTTTATATCCCCATAAAGATTAAAAGTATTGTTTGATCTATATGCGATTGCCAAGTCATCGGCAACTGCTGTGACTTTTCCTACAAAAGACATTGAAAAAAGCGAGTTTATATAAATCAGAAATAAAATTGGTCCTAGGACTGAGCCCTGCGGGACACCAAAATCAATTAGTCTAGGTGAGCTTAGATTATTGTTTACTTTCACTTTTTGACTTCTTAAATTTAGATATGATTTAAACCAATCTAGAACGTTTCCACGGAAACCTGCTGAGTGCAACTTACTTAAAAGAATATTATGGTCAACCATGTCAAAAGCATTTGTAATATCAACAAAAAGACTAGCACAAGTCCCTTTTACATCCATTGTTTTATAAATATACGAGCATAAGTTAAGAAGAGCGTCTTTAGTAGATACTCCTGACCGAAATCCATATTGCAATGGACTAAAAAACTTGATTTTATCCAAGTATTGCAAGACTATGCATTTAACACTCTTCTCAAAAACCTTAGAGATTGATGGCAAGAGAGAAATAGGTCTGTAGTTATTTTTATCTTTCTTATTACCTTTCTTATGTAATGGTATGGCAATAGCACATTTTGGATCGGCTGGAAACACACCTGTGACTATACTTAGGTTGAATAAATGCTTTAAAATGTCAACAACATAGAAAGCAATGTTCTTTAAAGTACGATTTGAGATACCATCATTCCCAGAAGAATCAGTATTTTTTAAAGAATTTATTAAACTTAAAATCTCTGACCCAGAAATTGGTTCACAGAAGAAACTACAACCTGGAGAAGTATCTACAGAGTAAATTAAGCGGTTATTGCAAGTGCAGCGTATATTATTATTATTTGGAGCGGACTCTTTACCAATTGTAATGAAAAAATCATTCAGGTGAGTGGCAATTTCTAACGGGTGAGAAACAAGTTTACCGTCGATATCTAGAACAAACGAATTAGTTTGGTCTTCCTTATTCCGATTAAGAATATCGTTGACGACATTCCATTCTTTCTTCATGTCACCCTTCGCAGCTAAAAATCTATTTTTTATAAAAACTGTCATGCCTATAACGACATTCTTTATTTATACTGCATGTGAGGTGTTTTACACGCTTCCGGAGGCGAGTGTGTGTAGGATGCTTGCGACATTTGACGCGTAATTTATTTTTAAGTTTAATTTTCTTAAGTAGATCGCGATTGATCCAGGGTTTTAGAATAGTCAGAACGTTTAGGTGAAGTAACAAAGCTAGAATTTGTTATGTGCGATTGAAGCGTAGTCAAAAATAAATTGTAAGCTTTACTCACATCCATTTTAGAATAAACAGTTTCCCATTTTTCGTAACGAAGTGAATTACAAAGAGCGCTAAAATTTATTTTTTGAACGACTTTCGGACTCTTATTCTTAACATTACGCACATTATTAAGACAACTGATTTTCAGTCCAGTCATACAATGGTCAGAAATTTCAAGATCAAAGTTCAAAACAGCAGATGGGCTAAGTGTACTATTATCAAAGCGTCCATAAAAATGGTCTATATTTGTTCCAGAAACTGGACGGGTAATACTATTAATAAAAGATGTTAAGCCATGACTGGCCAACAATTCAAGATGGTTATCTACTGTAGCATTAGCGCTTATTAATCAATATTGATATCTCCTAATATGACTAAATTCGCTGTGGTTTCCACATCTAAAACAGAAGAAAATTCTTCATGAAATACCTGTTCCGATTTTGAGTGAAGTCTATAAACACATACGAAACTAATTAGTTCCTTATTAATATTCAATTTAAGTTTTAAAATATCCGCACTTGGTAGACAAAAACGTGAAATATCGTGCTCATATATGTTGCGTACGAATACTCCGACACCACCAGCCGAGTATGAATCATTATTATTCGCGAAGAAATCGTAACCGGGAATATGGTAATCATTAACTTCATAAGAATAGATCCATATTTCCGTCACAAAAACAATATCTGGAGGATGTGCAAAGGCTTCCAGGTTCAAACATAATGAATTAAAATTCTGTCTAAGGCTTCTCACATTTTGATGAACAACGGTTAACGTATTACTTTCTACTGTTAAAGAGTTTAAATCTTCTATGATATTTATGTTGACATTTATATTAGAGCTGTCGTCTATAAAAAACGTTCTAGTATTCATTTATGGAAATGAAAAATGAAATGAAAAATGAAATGAAAAATGAAACAATAAAGAACTAAACAGAGAAAACCGCTAGGTCTTCAAACGATCTTATGACAACAGCTCTATCATGTTCAGATTTTTTCATAAGTAACCTTGAGTTACTTAGCCACAAATATTTAAAATTTTTTTCCTTTTTAACTTTTGTAGCTTCTAAAAACAAAGCACGGTTATAGCCCGCAAAACAATTATTAATGAAGATATTTTTACAATTTGCGTTCGTGCCCGAAAAACCGATGTATTTAATTTCTTCTTTGCATACGACTTGAATTTGATACAGATATTTTTAACATTACTTCCTGGTGAAGGTCCCCTTACGTTTATATGTTTTATCTTTAATTCCTCAATTTCATCATCAGGAACCACCACATTCAATACATCACTGAACAGTTTTTTGACACATTCTTTAGCATTCCCTTCATTAGTTATCGGCACTCCCACTATCTCAATTGACTTTTCTAATTTTTTTTGTTCCTTCCAATTCAACTCATTTTCTTCACTTTACTTTTTAGTTCATTGTTTTCTTCCTTTAGCTGTTGTATTGTTGCGAGGAAGTCAATATTTATTTGATTCAAGCTAATTATCTCATTGTATAAGAGTTGAAGAGTTACTCCGTCATCATTAACATTGTTTGCATCAGCATCTATTGTTGTTTTCTTCACTTGCTCAACTTCACCCAGTGATTTGCTTTGCCTTCCACTGCTAGCGCTTCTTGCTGTCTCACAACAGCAGGCAATTGCTGGGGTTGGCTCTCTGCTATTTGTGTAGGTATTGTTGCTTGTTGAAGAGATTTCCTTCGCATTGCACTACACTTGTCACAACGGTATTTATTATTTGTTGTTTTGAAAAATTCTATATCGACATACTTTAATTTTACACAATTGCAATGAAAAAAGTGTTTGCAGTCGATGCAATCAATTTTATTTGGATTATTGCGCTCAACCCTTTCGTTGCAGACAAGACAATTCATTTTTTTGATAATAAAACACCAAAACTTCTTAAATATATTTATGAAAGTGAGCACCCCACGAACACTTCCTCTCTTGCTGATGATACAAAAGTGAGTGATACATACATATGCTTTCATTATAGAAACATATGTTTTAACATTTTAGGAAGACATTTCATTTTATTTATTTATACTACGTACGTAGTATTTGTTTCCTCATCGATTGTCGAACGTGAAAAATTATGTTAACAGAAATTTTAATAGCAAAATTTCTTTGTTTTTACTTCTCACTTACTTACATACTTACTTTTCCCCACGCAGTTTCAATAAACTCCTGTACACTCTTGATTACAAACGTATTTGCACTTTCACTATAATGTCTTCAAATTAATCTGCTTTTAAAATTTTCAATTTATATGTACGTACGTAGATAAATTCAATTGCTTTTTTCTCCCCAGATTAAAGGTCTGCTCTTGACCGGCTTAAATCCAAATCATTGAAAACCTTTACAATGCTTCAAATGACTAATATTTAGTTCAATAGACTTTCATGCGAAGCAATTTTACCTGTAGTCTACACGTAACATTTCTCATGTTAAACGCAGAGCTTTTCAGTTGAAATGTTTTCAAGCGATTTCACTGTGCAACAGCCGGCTGGGTATTGGACCAAATTCACTTTTTTGTAGAGATTGAGGGTTATATAGACAAAGACTATCTCTGTTTTTCGAAGTTAGCCTGCAAAAAATAGATATCGGCTTTCGAAGTTCGAAATTCTACATTTCGAAATTTTATTTTTTTGTTAACGCATTCAGCAAATTAAAAAAGTAAAAATGTGGTCGTGGTCCGCCTTTTTATTTTATTTGAATGGCTTAATTCTTTTTTGAAAAATTACAGTACGAGTAATTCCAGTGAGAGTATGTGCAGACATGAAAATTGTAGCCACTATCATGGGACTGTCTGACTTTTCATCTCGTATAACAGCTGTTATACTAAATTCATCAAAAAAGAATTCAACCCTTCAAATAAGGGAAAAGAGGAGACTACGACCACATTTTTACTTTTTTGATTTGCTGAACGCGTTAACAAAAACAAAAAAATAAAATATGGAAATGTAGAATTTCGAACTTCGAAAGCCGATATCTGTTTTTGGAGGCTAACTTCGAAAAACAGAGATAATACTTTTTATACTCAAGCCTCAATATCATAAAAAAAGTTGGTTTTGTTGTTGTTGTAGCAGTGCTTCGCCCCACCTAACGCCCGCCACCGATCACAAGTTGTCATCAATATCCTCTAACGGGAGTCCAAGGAAATTTGCTGTTTCAACAGGGGTGGACCATAAGGAAAGGTGTGTAAAGGCGTTGGTTCCACATTACAATTAAAGAGATGGTTGGTGTCATGTGGGGACACATTTCAAGCGGGGCATACATTTTGTGTGTCGGGGTTGATTCTGGATAGGTAAGAGTTTAACCTGTTACAGTATCCAGAACGAAGTTGAGCAAGAGTGACACGCGTTTCCCTGGGGAGTATGCGTTCCTCTTCCGCAAGTTTTGGATACTTTTCTTTGAGTACTGGCTTCACCGGGCAATTCCCGGCATAAAGGTCCGACGCCTGTTTGTGGAGTTCACCAAGGACCTGCTTGATTTTGTCGCATAGTGCTGTTAATGTGGCATATATCATACGCGCGATCTTTAAACAGTAAAAGATGTAACTGCTTTATATAGCTATTTATTGAAAAGTTTTATTAATTTTCACAAATACTGATTGGTTGTGTTGGTAAATTGCAGTTAACTCAAAAACTTTTATTTGAATGTTTGTTATTAAGGGTCCCACATTTCTGTTAAGCTATTGCTGTTATCAGATTTAGATTCGCCATAAAATTATATATAAAACAGGCTTTTGAGCCATAGGTTTTAAGTCAGTTTTAAACCTGGGCCTGTATTAAGTTTTACGATCAGTGACTGAAAACCATTTTTACTCACACAATAAGTATGCAAATGTCAAACTGTTTCTAAAAATTATATTGGGTTATGGATTTAACGAGTACGATTTGTCGCTAGTATACATTTCTCATTAATCCGATGCACCATTTCAGTGCTATTGTGATTTCAAAAATAGGTTTCGATTAGAGTTGGCAAATATCCGTGTACCTGTGATTTTGTCACAGCTACTGAAATATCACAGTGCACTTCAGCGACAGCTTACAAGGAATATTCTTGACTGATTACCTGTGACAGCATTTATTTCCCGTTACCAATCACAGACTCAAACATAGCTCTCATCACAGGAACAAATCGCTTCTATGCTATGAACCAATCCAATGAGCAAGTTACTTAAGCTGCGACTGAATAACAGTAGATGTCCCAAAAAATTACACAGAGTTTATTATTCGCAAAACAATCCGCAGGGGAAAATATAAAACTGAGGTAATTCTTTGTCACTATATGACACTGCTAATACGCGTCCAAAAATATCGACAGAGGTGTCAAAAGACGCATACTGACCTCGACAACAATAATCCGAAGGAGCTCCTTAAAAAAATATTAACGAAAACGCAGAAAACTGCCCCGGAGTGCTCCGAAACCGGTTTGGAGACAAAAACTATATCCGCGCAAAACACTTATGTTCACATTTTTTTTGTGGGTATCACAAAATTACAACAACCACATGAAAATTTTCAATTTCTTTCGCAAATATCTCTTGACAGACCCAAAAAAAAAAAAATATTTGCCGCCTTCCGGATTATTGATGTCGAGGTCAATACGCATCTTTTGACACCTATCTCCATATTTTTGGACGCGTATTAGCAGTGTCATGCTGTCGTATAGAATCACGAAAACTGATTCCTGTTGTGGTGGTATTAGTTTTTTTTTTTGTCAGTCACAGTCACGGTTAAAAGCCGCTGTGACTGAGAGGTCTAAATCACAGATAAAATTGTTCCTCCAAGGTCACGGGATCGGCTAAAGCTGCAGACATTGGTGCTTTATCGGTAACCGTATCGGTAACCTTATAACAGCTGATTCGACCAACCTTATGGGAATCAATGCAATCGATTATTGGTGCCGCTAAGGTCGTAAGGGTATCGTAGCCAACCAATTGGTTTTTGGTTTACCGTCGTAACCATAAACAGCTGATAACGTTAGGGGTACGACTACCGCGATACGACATACGGCACCAATGACTCCCGCTTAACATTAGTTTCGATCACGAATGTAAAACGTAATACGTGCCCAATGCAATCGCAAAACCAGCTTTGGCATCAGTCTTTCATCAGTTTTCATGTTTAAACTATACATTCGATTTCAAGGCCCAAAAATCTTTTACGAAATTTAAAAGAATAATAAAGAACAAGTAAGGAAGGTTAAGTTCGGGTGTAACCGAACATTACATACTCAGTTGAGAGCTATGGTGACACCATAAGGGAAGATAACCATGTACGAAAATGAACAGAGGGAAACCCTGGAATGTGTATCAAATGAAAGGCATTAAAGAGTATTTTATGAGGGAGTGGGCCATAGTTCTATAGGTGGACGCCATTTAGGGATATAGCCATAAAGGTGGATCAGGGTTGACTCTAGAATGCGTTTGTACGATATGGGTATCAAATGAAAGGTGTTAATGAGTATTTTAAAAGGGAGTAATCCCTAGTTCCATAGGTGGACGCCGTTTCAAGATATCGCCACAAAGGTGGACCAGGGGTGACCCTAGAATTTGTTTGTACAATATGGGCATCAAACGAATGGTGTTAATGAGTATTTTAAAAGGGAGTTGGCCTTAGTTCTATAGGTGGATGCCGTTTCGAAATATCGCCATAAAGGTGGACCAGGGGTGACTCTAGAATGTGTTCGTACGATATGGGTATCAAATTAAAGGTATTAATGAGGGTTTTAAAAGAGAGTGGTGGTTATTGTATAGGTGGTCGCCTTTTCGAGATATCGCCATAAAGGTGGACCAGGGGTGACTCTAGAATCCGTTTGTACGATATGGGTATCAAATGAAAGGTGCTAATGAGTATTTTAAAAGGGAGTAATCCTTAGTTCCATAGGTGGACGCCGTTTCGAGATAGCGCCATAAAGGTGGACCAGGGGTGAGCCTAGAATTTGTTTGTACAATACGGGTATCAAAAGAAAGGTGTTAATGAGTATTTTAAAAGGGAGTAATCCTTAGTTCCATAGGTGGACGCCGTTTCGAGATATCGCCATAAAGGTGGACCAGGGGTGACCCTAGAATTTGTTTCTACAATATGGGCATCAAACGAAAGTTGCTAATGCGTATTTTAAAAGGGAGTGGACCTTAGTTCTATAGGTGGAAGCCGTTTCGAAATATCGCCATAAAGGTGGACCAGGGGTGACACTAGAATATGTTTGTACGATATGGGTATCAAATTAAAGGTATTAATGAGGGGTTTAAAAGGGAGCGGTGGTTGTTATATAGGTGGTCGCATTTTCGAGATATCGCCATAAAGGTGGACCAGGGGTGACCCTAGAATTTGTTTTTACAATATGGGTATCAAAAGAAAGGTGTTAATGAGTATTTTAAAAGGGAGTAATCCTTAGTTCCATAGGTGGACGCCGTTTCGAGATATCGCCATAAAAGTGGACCAGGGGTGACCCTAGAATTTGTTTGTACAATATGGGTATCAAAAGAAAGGTGTTAATGAGTATTTTAAAAGGGAGTAATCCTTATTTCCATAGGTGGACGCCGTTTCGAGATATTGCCATAAAGGTGGAGCAGGGGTGACCCTAGAATTTGTTTGCACGATATGGGTATCAAATGAAAGGGGTTAATGAGCATTTTAAAAGGGAGTGGGGCTTAGTTCTATAGGTGGACTTTCGAGATATCGCCATAAAGGTGGACCAGGGGTGACTCTAGAATGAGTTTGTACGATATGGGTATCAAATTAAAGGTATTAATGAGAGTTTTAAAAGGGAGTGGTGTGAAGGCGTTTTCCAGATATCGACCAAAATGTGGACCAGGGTGACCCAGAACATCATTTGTTGGATACCGCTAATTTATTTATATATGTAATACCTGTCAAGATTTTAAGGGTTTTTTATTTCGCCCTGCAGAAATTTTCATTTTCTTCTACTTAATATGGTAGGTGTCACAACCATTTTATAAAGTTTTTTCTAAAGTTATATTTCGCGTCAATAAAACAATCCAATTACCTTACCATGTTTCATCCCTTTTTTCGTATTTGGTATAAATTATAGCATTTTTTCATTTTTCGTAATTTTCG
This sequence comes from Eurosta solidaginis, assembly GCF_040869045.1. Taxonomy (NCBI): domain Eukaryota; kingdom Metazoa; phylum Arthropoda; class Insecta; order Diptera; family Tephritidae; genus Eurosta; species Eurosta solidaginis. The sequence continues at coordinate 187,657,323 of NC_090321.1, forward strand.
ATATCATATCATAGTCGGATTTCGTTCATTTTTCATACCAAGATAAAGTGAGTTCAAGTAAGCACGTTAACTAAGTTCATTAAAGATATGTCGATTTTTGCTCAAGTTATCGTGTTAACGGCCATGCGGAAGTACAGACGGACGACTGTGTATAAAAACTGGGCGTGGCATCAACCGATTTCGCCCATTTTCACAGAAAACAGTTAATGTCATAAAATCTATGCCCCTACCAAATTTCAAAAGGATTGGTTAATTTTTTTTCGACTTATGGCGTTAAAAGTATCCTAGACAAATTAAATGAAAAAGGGCGGAGCCACGCCCATTTTGAAATTTTCTTTTATTTTTGTATTTTGTTGCACCATATTATTGCTGGAGTTGAATGTTGACATAATTTACTTATATACTGTAAAGATATTAAATTTTTTGTTAAAATTTTACTTTAAAAAAATTTTTTTTAAAAGTGGGCGTGGTCCTTCTCCGATTTTGCTAATTTCTATTAAGCGGACATATAGTAATAGGAGTAACGTTCTTGCCAAATTTTGTCATGATATCTTCAACGATTGCCAAATTACAGCTTGCAAAATTTTTAAATTACCTTCCTTTAAAAGTGGGCGGTACCACGCCCATTGTCCAAAATTTTACTAATTTTCTATTCCGCGTCATAAGTTCAACTCATCTACCAAGTTTCGTCGCTTTAGCTGTCTTTTGTAATGAATTATCGCACTTTTTCGGTTTTTCGAAATTTTCGATATCGAAAAAGTGGGCGTGGTTATAGTCTGATATCGTTCATTTTAAATAGCGATCTGAGATGAGTGCTTAGGAACCTACATACCAAATTTCATCAAGATACCTCAAAATTTACTCAAGTTATCGTGTTAACGGACGGACGGACGGACGGCATGGCTCAATCAAATTTTTTTTCGATCCTGATTATTTTGATATATGGAAGTCTATATCTATCTCGATTCCTTTATATATGTACAACCAACCGTTATCCAATCAAACTTAATATACTCTGTGAGCTCTGCTCAACTGAGTATAAAAAAGAGAACAATTTTTGCTTTAAAATAAATTTATAATCAGTTGAATTGTTGTAATTTCGATAAACCAAGCCTTTAGCCTTAAACATTGTATTTTGTGGAACTCTCGCTTATATTGTAAACCAATTCTGTGTAAACGAACTTCAATTATGACTTTTAAATCAGATGAAGAACAATATATTGAGATACAAAAAATGTCTCATGAAGACAGCGTGTTAGAATTTTTTATAGCAACACAAAGCTCCTATAAAAGCTTTCCCAAGCTTCATTCACTCAATTGCGTTATATTGTTTTCATGGCGAAACCATACAAGGTGGCAGCACGGTGACATATCTACAAACATAACTAAAAGTTCCATGTACTTTGTTTTTCGAAATCGATGGACTAATCTCAAAATCGTACTGCGCCGGAAGTTGAAGTGTCATATAATATTAAAAAACGTGGTTCCGACAAGATTGTTTCCCACAGTCATTGTAAGTTTACCAGTGGCGAATTTTTGAAAATAAAGCTGTCATCACCTTTTAAATCGCTATTCGATTACTTAAATTATTTTCAAAAATTTTTGTAGACGACTGGTACATTGCATTATTTACATAGTTTAAAATGTTTGCCTAACTGGCTGATCATAATAACCGTATAAACTAGATTTCAAAAATGAAAACGAATATAGTCTCTTTGTGTAGACACATTTAAAAGAAAAATTGATTTGAAACTTTACATTATGCGTTTGCCCATAACCATTATATAATCAAAGTTATAATACCCTTTTGTAAGAGTACACGCTGCTTATAAAAACTGCCTAGACTCTGACCAGAATATCATTTATGTAGGCCAATCAACTCAGAGTTAAACCTCCTTATACATAAAAATTACAAAAGGCTCTGGCGACCGCAAGTCCCTCATGGCATTAGGGGGTGGTGGCGGGATGGCCAATAATGTACAATGTGGTCATATTAAATCATTCCTGAGATGGCCGGGCTTGTACCTTAATGGTGCTTGTTACTGAAACGTACCGGATCTATATCTGGCAAAGGACAATCAACATCTATAACACTCCTCAAAAACATCGGGGCGTGTCTTTATCGCTACAACAACAAAAAAACGATTCAAACTAAATTTCTATATTACCATAGAAGCCGTCTACAAATCTTGAAACTCTACGAATATGTGAATGATGACCAGACGATTGAATCCATTACAAATTAACATCTCATTAACACTTAATACAAGATCTTAATTATGTCAACCAAATTAACACTGGGCGAGCAGTGTTGCTCAAAATTTGGTACATTGCTCCCGACAATGGTTTTGTGACAGTATACGTTTATATCCGTTTGAAAATAGATAGAAATAAGTAAGTGCAAAGTTTTGAAAGAAATATTCTTTTGAAATATAATTTTAAGGTATTTTGCCAAGGTCCTGCTCATTCCATTTCGTTGGAATATCCATAATAATCTTGAATTTGCTATTTTGGTAGAGCAAAAACTATTTGTCCAACTGGTTTAAAACTTTCAATATACTTGATTGCGTATTCATAAAAATATAATAGGTTTATTATAGGGAAAATTTCTATGGAAATGTTATTCTGAGAAGCTTAATTAGCTATCTATATAGAGGTTAAAAAGCGGTGGAAATAGTCACTAAGTGCAATGAATTTACGCAATCACTTTGCGGTCCTGTTTGTAGTGTTGGGCTGTCTTTCGCCCTAATAGTATAGGACAAAAGACAGCCCAACACTACAAGCAGGAGCGCAAAATGATTGCGTAAATTCATTGTACTTAGTGACTATTTCCACCGCTTTTTATGTATAAAGTGAATCAAGCTAAATTTTGTGGGCGCTATTTATACATATTCGGTCATGCGAATATAAAATAAGCAAAAGCTTTTTTTCGAGACTTCACGTGTTTAACACAATAAATAACAATGTTTCTTATTTAATTTAAAGCTATACAAAAACAATCTTTTTGTTTTTTTATTTACTCGGCCCATTATAGCTTGTGGAAATTTTCGGTTGAAAGTGTTTGCCAAATTTTAACCCTCTCTAGATAGAAAATACAAAAGCTAATTAAGCTTCTCAGAATAACATTTCCATAGAAATTTTCCCTATAATAAACCTATTATATTTTTGTGAATACGCAATCAAGTATATTGAAAGTTTTAAACCAGTTGAACAAATAGTTTTTGCTCTACCAAAATAGCAAATTCAAGATTATTATGGATATTCCAACGAAATGGAATGAGCAGGACCTTGGCAAAATACTCTAAAACTTTATTTCAAAATAATATTTCTTTCAAAACTTTGCACTTACTTATTTCTATCTATTTTCATACGGATATAAATGTATACTGTCACAAAACCATTGTCGGGAGCAGTGCACTAAATTTTGAGGAAAACTCCTTGCCCATTGTTAATTGGGCTGACATAATCAAGATCTTGTGTTAAGTATTAATGAGATGTTAATTTTTAATGTATTTAATCGTCATCATTTACATATTCATAAAATTTAATGATTTTTAGACGGCTTCTATGGTAATATAGAAATTGAGTTTCAATCGTTTTGGTTGTTGTTGTAGCGATAAAGACGCTCCCCGATGGTTTAGAGGACTGTTATCGATGTTGACTGTCCTTTGCCGGATATAGATCCGGTACGTTCCAGTAAAAAGCACCATTAAGGTAGAAGCCCGACCATCTCGGGAATGATTTAACATGACCACATACCACATCGAACCTTCTAGGGCATCCCGGCCCACCCCCTAGTTCCATGAGGAACTTGCGGTCCTCAGATCCTCGAATGTTAAGAAACAGGATTCGCCACGTGTAGGTAAGGTTGACAATTGGATTGGAGAAGATATAAATTGCGTTGGCAACCCTTTGCCCTTCACAACCCCTTTAATCATTTGGGTATTTTAGTCGCCTCGCATACCTGCCGCTCGTATATTCTAAGCCCCCTAACCCGCTGGAGGGAAAACAACCCAACTATTCATTACCCAAAATCTTATTATTTATATAAGTTTTGGATGTTTTTGCTGGAGAATGTGGTGGGACCGCACATCCTGCGGTAAAAGTATCTTACTAATTATACCTTCAATTAAAATGAAATTGTATATTAATTTCGTCGCGAATCCCAAAATGGTAAGTCCTTAAAGGAAAATAGATAGACCTACCATTAAGTATACCGAAATAATCAGGATGAAGAGCTGAGTTGATTTAGCCATGTCCGTCTGTCTGTTTGTATGCAAACTAGTCTCTCCATTTTTGAGATATCGTGATAAAATTTGGTGAACGGGTGTATTTAGGTGTCCGATTAGACATTTGTCGGAACCGGCCGGATCATAGCATATATCCTCCATACAACCGATTTTTCAGATAAGAAACTTTTCGCAATTTCCGCCCCATTTTAACAGCTTGAAGCTTAAAATTTCACCAAATGCTTACGTATATAGCATATATTGTTGTCCGAAAAAATCATAGGGATCGGTGGTATATATATTATATACCCCATATAAACTGTAATTTGTGCCCCTTTTTTACTGCTTGAAGCTTAAAATTTCACCAAATGCTTACGTTTACTTTATATATTGTTGAAATACGTGATTCATGCTCACATGCAGACCATAAAAATCGTGAAACTTTGCATCCTCACAAAAAGTACCTACCTATTTTTTTATTTTATATTTATTTTAAAAATCGCTTAGGTGTGTACATCTGTTCCCTATATATCTTGTATGTTATACAGCCGATTATTTGGAGGTTACGAATGGGATAAGATTATTGTTCAGCCCCATTCATGAAAGGTATGAAGTCTTCGGCATAGCCGAAGACAGTCCCGTCCTTACTTGTTTTTAATTAAACTTTATTCACCTTATTTATATATTATTTATATATAAAAAAAAGATTAAACTCATGTATTGAAATGATATTTTAAAAAGCTTTATACACCTTTTGTAATTTTTATGTATAAGTAGGTTTAACTCCGAGTTCATTGACCTACATAAATGATAAATTTTAAAAGTTATCAATTTATTAAGGGCATATTTGTCGTAGTTTCCCGGCTGTTTTAGCTTAATATAACATTGAGATTAGCCACGTGTCGGTTGTTTCCAAAATTTTTCCTGAAAAGTGTTTCATGAGATGTATACTCTGAGTCGCGCAAGCTTGATGCCGTCATTTTTGACAGCTGCTATACTCTATTCTGTACTGAACTCTTCTGCACTTATTTTGGGTTCGATTATGGTGCAACAAACCAGACAGGTGAAGTCAATATTTCAAAATGAAGTCGCATTTGACAATACTCGCGTTCATATATTTAAGTGTTCCTTCTTGACTCGTCTGCAGCATTAATTTTTTCAGTATCATGAAAATACTATATTAAAACCCTTTTGAAATATTAGCTGTGTTTTTTTTACATGTATATACATATGTCCTTATACTTTATATGGACTGCTAAGTGCATCACATTTTCTACACTTATAAAATTGTTGGTCAAAAATTAATACTGCTAAATTTTATTATGCATTATACTCAATTGCTACTGATATGTGCTTTTCATCTTATCTCCAACTTCTATTACCGAAAAGTGTGTTTGTGCACGATTGATCGCAACCGATACAGCTGAAGATTATACCTATGACCAACAGAGGTGCGTATCTCCGCTATTTAGCACAACCCGTTTTGTAGCAAGTCCTAACCTGATTTGATTGAATTTGGCTTGTATGCACTTTTGAGATCGTTGACAACGAATGAAAATCCGACTTTGAATTAGTCCAGGGAAAATTCCTAAAACCAAAAACTTGCAATTCTAATTGTACTCATGTAAGTAAGTTATGTTGGCATTTGTGAAAACTAATATCGAAACTTTAAATATTTTAATGGCGCTTGAACTTGAGCAATTATATACTGACATACAAATGTATGTATCTACATTCTACATGTCTATTTTGCTAATTACTTAATACAATAGTTCATGTGTTTACATTTGCCTTAAATAAATTTTAAATAAACAACAAGTCTCTATGAGGATGTGACTGTAATTATGAATACATGATTGCACAGCCCTTGAATCAAGTGTGGTTGTATTGCCACTGATATGTATGCATGTATGTACGTATATTCACTAGGCTGGCCCTCATTTGGAACAATTGTTGGGACCCACAGTCCCAAAGCCAAGTAATTTGTGGAAGAGCTTTAGACAAAAAGAGGGTAAATTTAGAAGGGCATAAAGATTTTCACAAAGCAGAGAAACGATACAGAAGACAGATAACTCAATATTTCACAGCGCATAGATTGCCTTCGAAATGTATTTCTAAGCTCAAGCGGTTCACAAAATTATTTTTCTTTTGTGTTAAAAAAAAATATGTATGTATATATATAATAGACTTTAGGCCGAGCTCTTATTTCAAATTTAGGTGAATTTTAAATTTAACCCACACAAAAAAAAAGACCTGACCACAGTTTTTGTAATGACTATAGATGGCGGCCGGTATGATGCTAGTGTGCTCCGCCTACCACACCGAATGCCCTGGGTTCACACCCTGGGCAAAGCAACATCAAAATTTTAGAAGTAAGGTTTTTTCAATTAAAAGAAAATTTTTCTAAGCGGGGTCGCCTCTCGGCAGTGTTTGGCAAGCACTCCGAGTGTAATTCTGCCATGAAAAGCTCTCAGTGAAAACACATCTGCCTCGCAGATGCCGTTCAGAGTCGGCATAAAACAAGTAGGTCCCGTCGCGCCAATTTGTAGGAAAAATTAAAAATGAGCACGACGCAAATTGGAAGAGAAGCTCGGCCTAAAATCTCATCGGAGGTGATCGCGCCTTACATTTATTTATTTTTTTTATAGATTTCTATTGTACTGGGATAAAGATTTTTTGTGGAAAACAATTTTTGTTTTACTCCACTGAACTTGAGCACCTGAAATAAAACCAGATATACATAACTACAAAAAGGTCGCAAAAATCAAAGATTTCTTTGATTTCTAAGGACCACTCTAATGCACATGTAGCATATTTGTATGTGAACACCCGCAAAATTTTCCAAATTATTTTAATATGTGTGGGATATGTCCATTAAAAAGATATTCGATTAGATCAATATTTACTCTGTATATATGTGAAATGCGTACGCACACGCTTCTATTGTAAACAGATTTTGCATAGGGGCTAAATTTTAGATTGCGCTTTCAAGGTTAAAAATATTAAACTATGAAACACTGTGCGACACCCCTTCAACGGCTCTGATCAGGACCAAAATGTGTGTATAATTCGCCCAATATAATAATCTAGATTTGGGCACTACCAATTAAAAAATAATAATTTTTTTTTTAAGTTAAACGGTTTTATTGAAAACAATACTTACATGAAGTAATAATAATACTAAAAGCTAGAAAATAATTAGGTAGGTCCTAGGTACTAGTCATCACACTCCTCATCTCTCTAGGACGTTGCTCAGACAATTAAATAAAAGCGTTGGGCGCGTGAAATTTCTAAAAATGTGAGGCGTAGTATAACCTGATTAAGGTTCAGTTGGTCTTACATATGACTATCAATAGAAATTTGGCGCGTCCAACGCTTTTATTTAATTGTCTGATCAACGCCCTAGATTGGTGAGGAGTGTGATGACTACTACCTAGGACCTACCTTATTATTTTCTTGCTTTTAGTATAATTATTACTTCATATAAGTATTGTTTTCAATAAAAACGTTTGACTAAAAATTTTTTTTAAATTATTTTATTTTCAAGTTTTTAGTCTTTATTTAATTGCCTATTATTTCTCATTCTATTTAGTTCATTTAGTGATTTATTATTACAAGGACTCTTTCCTAACAATTTGTTACAATCTAAGTCCTCAATACATAATCCTTCCAAAGATTTTACTCGACTTTGCGCCACGTATGCTTGTCCCTCCTCCAACTACAAAATATTGTGATGTCATATCTACCGGACTGTTTGTATGCAGATAATATTTATTCCAAATATGGACCAAATCGGACCACAAATACGATTTTTTGAATATCCCGATCTTTGCGCCACCTAGCGGCGATTTTCTCATAGGTCGCATTCTATTCTTGTGTGTATTATGCGTTCCAAATATGAGCCAAATCGGACCACAAATACGATTTTTTTGAATATCCCGATCTTTGCGCCACCTAGCGGCGATTTTTTTCATAGGTCGCATTCTATTCTTGTGTGTATTATGTGTTCCAAATACGAGCCAAATCGGATAACAAATACGATTTTTGGAAAATCTCGATCCTTGCGCCACCTAGCGGCAATTTTTTTCATAGGTCGCTTTCTATTCTTGTATGTATTATGTGTTTAAAATATGAGCCAAATCGGACCACAAATAAGATTTTTATGAATATCTCGATCCTTGCGCCACCTAGCGGCGATTTTTTTCATAGGTCGGTTTCTATTCTTGTATGTATTATGTGTTCCAAATATGAGCCAAATCGGACCACAAACACGATTTTTGTGAATATCTCGATCCTTGCGCCACCTAGCGGCAATTTTTTACGTAGGTCGCTTTCTATTCTTGTATGTATTAGGTGTTTCAAATATGAGCCAAATCGGACCACAAATAAGATTTTTATGAATATCTCGATCCTTGCGCCACCTAGCGGCGATTTTTTTCATAGGTCGCTTTCTATTCTTGTATGTATTATCTGTTCCAAATATGAGCCAAATCGGACCTCAAACACCATTTTTGTGAATATCTTGATCCTTGCGCCACCTAGCGGAGATTTTTTTCACAGGTCACTTTCTATACTTGTATGTATTATGTGTTCCAAACATGAGCCAAATCGGACCACAAATGTGACTTTGTGAATATCTCGATCCTTGCGCCACCTAGCGGCGATTTTTTCTTATTATTGCATTGTCATCGGGTTCTGTACTATATTCCAAGTTTCAAGCTTGCAGGTTATCGGGCACTTACCTAAATTTCAATTACAAAATTCGTGCCAGCCAGCCAACAAACCAGCCTGTCAAGTCAAGCTAAATAAAACCGTTTAAAAAAGTGTAATTTTTTGAGTTTCCAACGGAACCAAATTTTATATTTGATATATTCGTCTTCAGCTTTACCTTTTGAAGGCTTGAGACTGGAAAAATCTATAATTTGATTTATAAGGACCAGCCTATTTTGTTTTTCAAGTTTCTCCGATATCTGTGGTATACTTTTGCGTTATGCACTTGTATGCACATTTATTTAATCTTACACCATACCAATGGCGTAATTATTGAACTATTTCATATCTAATCTACTTTTGCAGTACTCGAATATTTTGTTGATTAATTTTGATAAGCTTTCTCAATCTTGCACAGAAAGTTTTATGCGGAGAAACAATTGAATTTAGAATAGGCGATTAAAGTCAAATCTGATTTGTTGGATACATATTAAACGAGTTTCTAACACTGTGTAACAAAAATGAAATAAAAGAACGACTTTCAAAATTTACAATAACAACTTATGACTTTTTTGTGTCACGGGTAGGGCGCAGCTAGTACTGTTCAATACAAATAATATGTGGAAAATGGAATGAAAAATCTTTTAACGGCTTTATCAAATTAAACTATTTAATTTCAAATATTAAATTTAATATTTTTGGGTTCGTTAAGCTTTGGAACGGCACTGTATCTAAATGAAAGAGTAGGTAGTACTTAGTTTATTAGATCACTTAACTTTTCTTGAATTAATTTTGAGCCCGATTATAATCAATATAATTTTTTTTCTATTTTATATAAGTATAATTATAAACGCATTTGATGTCAAATAATAAAAAAAAATTTTAAGTTGAACGGTTTTATTGAAAACAATACTTACATACATGAAGTAATAATAATAATAAAAATTAGGTAGCTCCTAGGTACTTGTCATCGCACCCCTCATCAATTTGGGGCGTTGATCAGACAATTAAATAAAAGCGTTGGGCGCGTGAAATTTCTAAAAATGTGAGGCGTAGCATAAACTTATTAAGGTTCAGTTGGTCTTACATATGACTATCAATAGAAATTTGACGCGTCCAACGCTTTTATTTAATTGTCTGATCAGCGACCTAGATTGATGAGGAGTGTGATGACAAATACCTAGGACCTACCTAACTATTCTCTAGCTTTTAGTATTATTATTTCTTCATGTAAATAGTGTTTTCAATACAACCGTTTAACTTAAAAATTTGTTTTAATTATTTTATTTTCAAATTTTTAGCCTTTATTTAATTGCCTATTATTTCTCATTCTTTATAGTTCATTTAGTGACTCATTATTACAAGGACTCTTTCTTGATAATTTGTGACAATCTAAGTCCTCAATACATAATCCTTCCAAAGACTTTACTCTACTCTGCGCCACGTATGCTTGTCCCTCCTCGTACTCCAAAATATTTTGATGTCTCTTCTACCGGACTGTATGTAATACTTGTTCAAATATGAGCCAAACCGGACACCATAGGACGCTTTCTATTCATGTTTGTATTATGTGTTCCAAATATGGACCAAATCGGACCACAAATATGATTTTTTGAAATATTTCGATCCATGCACTACCTATCGGAGTTTTTTCTTATTATTGCATTGTTTCAAGCTTGTAGCTTATCGGGAATTTAAATAAATTTCAATTACAAAATTCGTGCCGACCGGCCGGCCTGTTAAGTCAAGGTAAATAAAACCGTTTAAAAAGGAAATTAGATGTGCTTTAGTAAAATTTTAATTAGAAGTAATTTTCAGTTGTATGCCAACGTTCATAATATCATGGTTACTCCGTTGCAAAGTTGCTATAGTACAGTGTTTTTGTATTATGGGCTGGTACAGATGAACAGAATATGTAAATTTCAGTGTCACAATGTAAATTGAGGGGATGTGGGGAATAATGGTATAAGTCGAGTTACACCTTTTTTCCATAAATCAACTAAATAAAAAGAGCACGATTACATTACCATATTATTGATATTTAACAAAGATATTAGCTTCATTTATGAAAAAACGGTATAACTCTCTAATAAAATTTTGCAATAGTGAAGCATCGAAATGGTATGAAAATATATTCAATGTCGTAGACCAGAAAGAACTGAAAAATAAAAGAATTGAAGCGGTTTCAAAAACGACTAAGCAGACAGAGAACTCCATTGTTTAAAATAGAAAAAGTTTAAAAATGATAAAAGTAGTAAAAATAAGATTGCTAAAAATAACAAAAGGAAATAACAAATAGTTATAAGCACATCTAAATAATAGAATATAATGTATTTAACAATGGTTATTAATGTATGTACTATTTTGTTTAATAAACTATCTCAATCAAAATATTTGATATTCGATCTATGGAATAACGGTATAACTAAAAAAAAAGAAGTCATTCATTTTCTAATAAAATTATGTATATATAAAATTTGTTACTTATCAAAGAATCTTACTTACTTACTTAATTGGTGCTTAACCGTCTAAACGGTTATGGCCGTCCAACAAGACGCGCCAGTCGCTCCTTCGCTCCGCCAACCGGCGCCAATTGGTCACACCAAGGGAGTTTAAATCGTTTTCCACCTGGTCCTTCCAACGGAGTGGGGGCCGCCCTCTACCTCTGCTTCCATAGGCGGGTTCCGATAGAAACACTTTCTTGGCCGGAGCATCATCATTCATTCGCATAACATGGCTTAGCCAGCGCAGCGGGTGCGTTTTAATTCGCTGGACTATGTTGATGTCTGCATATAGCTCGTACAGCTCATCATTAAATCTTCTTCGGTACTCGCCATCGCCAACGCGTAGAGGTCCATAAATCTTTCGAAGAACTTTTCTCTCGAACACTCCCAAAGCCGCTTCATCTGCTGTTGTCATGGTCCATGCTTCTGCCCCATATAGCAGGACGGGTACGATAAGTGACTTGTAGAGTATGATTTTCGTTCGCCGAGAGAGGACTTTACTTTTCAATTGCCTACCTAGTCCAAAGTAGCATTTATTGGCAAGATTGATTCTTCGCTGGATTTCAGTGCTGATGTTGTTGCTAGTATTGATGCTGGTTCCCAAATAAACGAAGTCTTTTACTATTTCGAAGTTATGGCTGCCAACAGTAGCGTGGTTGCCAAGGCGCGTATGCGCTGACTCTTTGGTCGATGACAGCAGGTACTTCGTTTTGTCCTCATTCACCATCAAACCCATCTTTACCGCTTCTTTTTCCAGTTTGGAGTAAGGAGAACTAACAGCGCGGGTGTTTAGGCCGATGATATCAATGTCATCAGCATATGCCAGTAATGCACGCTTTTATAGTATATTGTTCCAGTGCGGTTAAGTTCTGCAGCTAGTATAATTTTCCCCAGCATCAAATTAAAGAAATCGCACGATAGGGGGTCACCCTGTCTGAAACCTAGTTTAGTTTCGAACGGCTCGGAGAGGTCCTTCCCAATTCTGACTGAGCTGATGGTGTTGCTCAACGTCATTTTGCACAGCCGTATAAGTTTTGCGGGAAAACCAAATTCAGACATAGCAGCATATAGGCAGCTCCTTTTCGTGCTGTCGAAGGCGGCTTTAAAGTCGACGAAGAGGTGATGTGTGTCGATTCTCTTTTCACGGGTTTTTTCCAAGATTTGGCGCATTGTGAAAATCTGGTCGATGGTAGATTTACCAGGTCTGAAGCCGCCCGTATAAGGTCCAATCAGCCGGTTCACGGTGGGCTTCAATCTTTCGCACAATATACTTGAAAGGGCCTTATATGCGATATTAAGAAGGCTGATTCCACGATAGTTGGTGCATTTTGCAGTATCCCCTTTCTTGTGGACTGGGCAAAGAACGCTTAGATTCCAACCGTCGGGCATGCACTCGTCCGCCCATATTTTGCTAAGCAGTTGCTGCATGCGTCTTACCAACTCCTCGCTGCCGAATCAAAGAAAGAATCATACTGTCTAAAATCCTACCAAGTAGGATTATTATAAATTTGTTTTTACCTGCATGGTTAAGTTTTTTTCATTTTTCTCAAAAGGTTGATTCTTGAGTTATACCGTTATTCCACACATCCCCTCAATTGTTAATTAGTGTAGATAAATCCAAAAAATGCTCTGCATAGAAAAAATTGATCGCATATGGACTTATGAATTTAATTACTTAGTTTGTCAGTTAAACTACGCTTAAACTTATTCTGCAGTCTTTCAGTCTACATTAACTGAAGTTTAAGCTAAGCTTAAGCGGCTCATCTGGCCGGGTTAAACTCTAGTTAACCTATCGGTTATTTGCGTTCGTACGAAATGGCGTCGAATATACCCAACAAGCATTTCGGCTTAAGTACTATTAGACCTCATGCTGATAACTAGGCATACTTCTAAAATCTCTAGCTTTGTTTCGAAACAGTGGCTTAACTCAAGAACCATAATGTACTCAGCAAAAGAGGGAATTTTTTATAAAGCAAAGAATGACATTCCTTAACTTGAAAAAATTTCAGTAACAACTTGTGGTTCTATAACTGGACTCAAACGTAAGATTCCATACTAAAGTATTTTCACGAAAATAAAATGAAATATATATAATTTATAATAAAATAAATAAATGTGAGGCGCGATAACCTTCGAAGAGATTTTAGGCCGAGCTTCTCTTCCAATTTGCGTCGTGCTCCTTTTAGTTTTTCCTACAAATTGGCGGGACGGGTCCTACTTGTTTTGTGCCGACTCTGAACGGCATCTGCAAGGAAGACGAGTTTTCACTTAGAGCTTTTCATGGCAGAAATACACTCGGAGTGCTTGCCAAACACTGCCGAGGGGCCGCTTAGAAAAATGTTCCTTTATTTTCAACTAATTTCAACTTGCTTCTAAAATTTTGATATTGCTTTTGCCACGCTACCATGACATCACGGTGGCCGCCTATATAATTTACTTTTGATTAATTACGCTTCATTACTGCTATCATCTAGGTGTTTATTTCTCACAATCAACAGCTTTTGGTTTTGGTCATACCGCCTTGGAGATTTTTTTCAACTCCACCTCAACTCGATATACAATCTAGGTTATCAACTGGAGAAACGTGTTGAATATTCATTTGAGAACTGTACATTTCTCAAAATCTCTCGAAATTAGGATAATAATTGAAAAATATTAATGACGTTGGAGATCAACTCGAAAACTTTTAATTTTACAAAATTTCTTAAAGGTTGGATAGTGATTGGAGAATGAAGTTGGATATCAACTCGAAAACTATCTGGTTTAAGAATAATTAAATAATGATGTTGGATTTCACTTCCGGAAGTAGATTTCGCTGCAGAATTTTTTTCCATGTGTGCTGGGTAACCAAAATTCAGCTGTTGCCGTATCTACGAATTATCGATAATAAAAAGACCAATGTTGCCGCACAAACAGCATACCCCAAAGGCGGTCTTAAACTGTGACTGAAAAACTGCTCAGTAGTTTAACGGGAGTTTAAATTTGACTACAGTTTAATCAAACTTAGTTTAAACTTAGCTTAACCAACTACTGAAAAACCGGGTCTTAAAATGAAATTAAGCAAAATGCTTATTCAGAAGATTCATAATTAACTAAATACATGCATACCTATCTACTAGAAATATTTTTATTTCAATGTAAACAATGTTTATAAGAAAGTGTATATCTCTCCATATGAGAACACACAAAATAGTCAATGAGGGTCTACCTATAGCTTTGTCGCATTTGTATGTTCGTAGTAGATATTACAATCGTTTCGTATGAATAATATTCTGATAAATTACTACAAACTTTATTAGTGTACGGGCAATGCATTTTGTAAAATAGTTTAACGCCGAACGGCGATCGCGATAGACGTGAATTATATATTTTGGAGAGATCATACAAACTAACTTTACAACTAACTAGCTTTTGTGAAAAAATAAGAGAGATAAATAGAGAAATTGTTAATAAACGAACGCAATAATTACGTCATGTCAGCAGCTAAAGCGAATGGGAATACTAAATCAGATACAAAAAGAATTGAAGGTGGATCAGCTGAAGCGGCTAATGGCGTTAAGGCAGCTAATGAAGCAGCGGTCGCAGCTGCTGCCGCTATGACAGCCGCACGTCAAATACCCGCCTGGCTGAAGGGAGAGCTATTTGTGGATTTGCTGCAAAAAAATATTCCCGATTTTAAATCGATAAAAAGTTTCAATGCAAGGCCAGCACAGGGAGCGGGTGAAAATTATGCTACTCTAATGGGTTTGGTGGAAATGGAAGTGGCGCTGAAAAGTAAGTTTTGTGTTATGTTGAGAGATAACTGCACTGTACAACGGAAGTTTTGGTCACCTAATAACTATGGTATTTTTCTGGAAATTGGTAATGCACTGATCGTTTTTTTGAACAAAGCTATAGTGCAACGTAGCTAATTTTTTTATACTCAGTTGGGCAGAGCTCACAGAGTATATTAACTTTGATTGGATAACGGTTGGTTGTACAGGTATAGGGGAATCGAGATAGATATAGACTTCCATATATCAAAATCATCAGTATCGAAAAAAAATTGATTGAGCCATGTCCGTCCGTCCGTCTGTCCGTTAACACGATAACTTGCGTAAATTTTGAGGCATCTTGATGAAATTTGGTATGTAGGTTCCTGGGCATTCATCTCAGATCGCTATATAAAATGAACGATATCGGGCTATAACCACGCCCACTTTTTCGATATCGAAAATTTCGAAAAACCAAAAAAATGCGATAATTCATTGCTAAAGACGGATAAAGCGATGAAACTTGGTAGGTGGGTTGACCTTATGACGCAGAATAGAAAATTAGTAAAATTTTGGACAATGGGCGGGGCACCGCCCACTTTTAAAAGAATGTAATTTAAAAGTTTTGCAAGCTGTCATGATGAAATTTGGCAGGAACGTTACTACTATTACTATATATGTGCTACATAAAAATTAGAAAAATCGGATAAAGAAAACGCCCACTTAAAAAAAAAAATTTTTTAAAAGTCAAATTTTAACCACTATGAAAAATGATTATCTTTACTGTGTATAAGTAAATTATGTCAACAGTCAACTCCATTAATGATATGGTGCAACAAAATACAAAAATGAAAGAAAATTTCAAAATGGGCGTTCGCCCTTTTTCATTTAGTTTGTCTAGAATACTTTTAATGCCATAAGTCGAACAAAAATTTACCAATCCTTCTGAAATTTGGTAGAGGCATAGACTCTATGATGGTAACTGTTTTCTGTGAAAATGGGCGAAATCGGTTGAGGCCACGCCCAGTTTTTATACACAGTCGACCGTCTGTCCTTCCGCTCGACCGTTAAAACGATAACTTGAGCAAAAACCGATATATCTTTACTAAACTCAGTTCGCGTACTTATCTGAACTCACTTTATCTTGGTACAAAAAATGGCTGAAATCCGACTATAACCGCGCCCACTTTTTCGAAATCGAAAATTACGAAAAATGAAAAAAAATGCCATAATTCTATACCAAATATGAAAAAAGGGATGAAACATGGTAATTTGATTGGTTTATTGACGCAAAAAATAACTTTTGAAAAAACTTTGTTAAATGGGTGTGACACCTACCATATTAAGTAGAAAAAAATGAAAAAGTTCTGCAGGGCGCAATCAAAAGCCCTTGGAATCTTGGCAGGAATACTGTTCGTGGTATTACATATATAAATAAATTAGCGGTACCCGACAGATGGTGTTCTGGGTCACCCTGGTCCACATTTTGGTCGATATCTCGAAAACGCCTTCACATATACAACTAAGGGCCACTTCCTTTTAAAACCCTCATTAATACCTTTAATTGTATACCCATATCGTACAAACACATTATAGAGTCACCCCTGGTCCACCTATATGGCGATATCTGGAAAAAGCGGCCACATATAGAACTAAGGCCCACTCCCTTTTAAACTACTCATTAACACCATTCATTTCATACCCATGTCATACAAACACATTCCAGGGTTACCCTAGGTTCATTTTCCTACATGGTGATTTTCCCTTATTTTGTTTCCAAAGCTCTCAGCTGAGTATGTAATATTCGGTTACACCCGAACTTAGCCTTCCTTACTTGTTACATATACATTTAAAGGTGAATTTGGTCACAAGGTTTTCTTGGAGCATGTGTACAGAATCCGGAAGAAATTTAGGGATAGTGTCTAAGGAATTATTGGCCTTATAAACTGAGTAACATTTTAATCCTTGAAACCCCACTATTTCTTTCTTCACAACTTTTTAAAAATTTCCAGAGGCACTGTAAAGTTGCTATGTTTTTATGCAACATGTTGCTATACATTGAGACAAAATTTTTGTTTATTGAAAAAAGAAAACTATATAAGGGTTAATGCTTGACCTGCGAACCGTGAATATGCAATTTTAAGCTTTGTATGAGAAGCAATATCATCTAAAATACAAAAGCTGCAGCCTTTTCAGATGTTGTAAAAACTGACCAAAAATCTCTTGTTGGTCCGTAATTTTTGAGTGCACTCTGATGTACTGGACAAAGTATAGTAATGTTTAGGGAAAATCAAGTATACGAAGCCCGCTTCCTGAAAAATACCATGGCTTCTCTGTTACAAGAAAAAGTTCCCACTTTGTTGTACTGTGCTGCTTCAAACAACCCATCGAATTTCAGCTGGAAACTCCAAAAAACTGGCATACATGATAAAGCTACCAATCGAATCGGTGCAAAAGATGATGAAGGGTCTTGATATATTCGCTATCGAAAACACAGTATATCACGATGTAATACCAGAGTTGGAGCAATTATATAGCGATGTAGGCGTCAAAGTGAAATTCGCGCCCAAACACTACGACATTACGACACCAAACGAATATGGCGTAATATTAATGGAAGACTTACGTCAGCGTGGCTTCAGGAATGTCAATCGCTTGAAGGGACTCGATATGGAGCACACAAAATCAGCTTTGAAAAAATTGGCGCAATGGCATGCCGCATCAGCTGTGCGTATAGCCACGAAAGGCAAATATCCCGATATTGTGGGTGTGGGCATTTTCAATGAAGATTATATTGAAGGCATGAAAGCTATAAATGAGCCAACTGCGCATCTGTTTAATGAGTGTATGCGCACCTATGAGGGTTATGAAGTTTATTCTGAAAGTTTGGTGAGTACGAATGTAAAAGTATGAATATTGTTAATTACATTTAATAACATTAATAGCATTTTTTAGGCTAAATGTCACGATAAATTCTTTGATGAATTTCGTGTATTTTTGAATTCGGACCCGAATGAATTTAATGTTTTAAATCATGGTGATTTTTGGTCCAATAATATTATGTTTCAGTATGATGCATTTGGCAAAATTAAAGAAACATATTTGGTGGATTTTCAATGTACGCGTTATGGCCCACCCATTAACGATTTATATAATATACTCTTATCATCGACGCAATATGAAATCAAGTTAAAGCATTTCGAATATTTCGTAAAGTATTATCATGATCATTTAATTGAATGCTTGAAATTGTTAAAATACACAAAGAAAATGCCGACATTGAAGGAAATTCATATACTACTATACAAATATGGAATCTATGGTGAGTATTGGAGAAGTATATAATATGGGACTGATACTGATAAACTCGTACATAGTACATATTAACTTACGTAGTAAATCTCTAGCAACATGTTGCATCAACACGTTACAGTGTTGTAATGCCCTTGGAAAAAATGGGAAAAAGTGGTGGAATTAGAAATGGTGCCATATCAAAGCGTGTAATTTTACTCATTCTAAAGTGACCAATTTTTTTTTGGCATAAAAGCTTAAACTCTTTAGAACTCCGTACACATGGGCCAAGTACACCTTGGGAACAGTTTATCTTCTAAAGCAATCAAAAAGAAATGGGACGTACTGAACTATAAGTTTATTCAGTAAGATTTATTTTTTCGATTTTACCATGGTCACTTTGTTAAAAATAACTGTTGAATAGTGTAATTATACCAACCTTTTTCTTAAATATTCTATTATATGCTTTTACGTTGCTATGTACATTAGGGTGGTTTTTAAAAGGCAAACGAGACATTTTCTTCAGCCTGTAATACCGATTTACTTAGAATAGAAATCTTATATCTTTGTCCGTAATAATATTACTGACAAAATGCGTTCATATCATTCTTTAAGAACCGCCCTAGTGGATACACGTATTTGCTAGTATGCATATTTATTTATTATGCATGTTAAACCGCAGTTACTCATATTTAACATAACAGAGAATAACTTGAAAACTCGTATTTGTCATGTGAAATTTCTGTACAAATTTTGCAGCTATGGTATGGTTGAACATTGACTGCTGAGAGAAACGCCACCTTATCAGCCGTTTCGAAAACGGTATACCTCCGTTTCGTCATCTTCAAAACTTCTACGGAATTGACGATAGGGCACTCCTAGCCTCTCTGCATGCCTGCCAACAAGGCAGTGCCCAATTGGTGTTACTGCAAATGAGGAAGTTTTATCACTATTTATTTTTGGATAGATTTGCTTAAATGTCCGATACCCATCCCTGGTTGGGTTGGCGGTAGATGTACTCTTTAAGAATTCGCTTCCATTTGACAAAGGGTATACTTAAGCGTTCTTTGTCAGAAATAATCTTCTTTGTTTCCATCAGTGGCCCTCTGTCACAAGACCCGTGTAAGATGTACACATTTCCTGAAGGAATGGGCAATCACTATTTGAGTGTTAGTTCCGAATTGAATGAGTAAAAGCCAAGGGATTTATTAGCCATTTGGATATGCTTAAAAATAAAGGTTTCCCTGCCGATAGTGTGTTTTTCTATCCAAACCGCAGCTTCCATGATAGCTAATAATTCTGCTAGAAAGATACTACAAATACTCAGGAAGTCTGGAAGAGAGTTGGAGGTGTCGATCGTTCCATTAGATCCCTTCTCCAACCCTACCGTTTAGCTTAGAAACGCTGTTGTATATGGAAATGCTGGCGTCAACAGCGATACACCGTTCAGACTTCACCCAATCATCCCTGCTGAGACTGTTTATCAGAAAGTTGCTCTCGCACAAGGGTATGTGCTTCGAGCAAGAAAACTAGAGGTGTTTAGTATACTTGTGTATGCTATGGTTTTAGTACTCCGATGGAACGACTCTTTTAAACGCGGGGCGGACGTTGCCGCTGTTCGGTATCCTGTAATATCCAAGGGTAGTATATCATGAATGATTTGATGAACAATTCAATACATTGTAACGCTAGATACGGCGTTAATTAAAAAAGTAGTGGATATTCCCTTACACATAGGATCAATCAAAGAAAAAAATAAAGAAAAAAAGGGTGTGTGTAAGTTATACTTCTTGGGCCTCAGGCTACCTACACATATACAACATTTCATCGCACCGTGAATAGAATTTTTTCGGAAAGATCGGTCCCTTGGTGGATCTGGAATAAACTTCAACCGAACACTATCCGGATCGTTGCAAATCTATCCTGTAAATTTGAATAAAAGCTGCATACAAACATAGTATTAGCGTTGCCAAATGTCCCGTATTGGCCGGGACATCCCGCATTTTCACAAATTTTAAAGTGTCTCGCCGGGAAATGTTATGTCCCGGCATTTTCACAATATCAAAATTAATAAATTATAATCTGCTACGAAACATGACCATATTGGCGGCTTCGATTGTATTCAGGTCATTAGCATATTGCATGCTACTCTGAAAAGAAGAAGAGTTCATCCCTAATCTGGTTCTTAATATTGTCAATTTTTGACATTTCGCACACCTAAATATTCATTTTGCATGAGGAAGTGTTGTGTTTTAAAATAACGTTTGCAAAATGAATCCATAGTATATTGAATTCGCATTAAACACAGTAAACATATTAATTGTTTGCCTGTTTCATAAAAATATTTGTTATAAATAAATGAGTTTAAAAAGTTTAATTCCATCTAAAAATTATTTCGTTGGTCCCGGAAACCCGAAATAAAAATCTGGCAACCCTACATAGTATGTACATCCATCTCTCTCTATATATGTATATATAGATAGATTAAATCTCTTTAGTCCACAAATATTAGCATATACGTATATAAGTACATGCATACAAAAATACCAAAAACTAGAGCTTTTGTTTAAGAATTTAACAAAAAGTTTATAATTTTTTACGAAAGAGTATTTTTCAAGAGATGTATGCATCCTTAACCATTAACAACATGAACATAAATATGTATGTATGTATGTATGTCAAGCTGATATAAAATGAAAATACATACATACATATATACATACCTACACATAAATGCACTACCGGAGTTAAATAGCGCTAGCCAGTGCAGGTTTTTTCCCACTCAAAGCAAGTTTGCTCGTACAATTCACAGCGAACATACACACGAACTACATTTTCGACCCGTGATTTTTGCGTTACATTTTTTAAAAAATATGACTAATTGAAGCTTTGTCATGCAATATTTAAACGTTATCATCTAATTTTATCATCTTCTATTTTATAGCGATGGCAATAGTTTCCGGTCATATGGCGATTGTGCTGGTTGATCCAACCGATTCAGCTAATTTTGATAATTTAATTGGTACTTCACCAGGAGGCCTTGAATTTAAAAGGCTGATGTATACAAATAAACGTTTTCGTAAACATGCCGAAGCCGTCTTGCCATGGCTTTATAATCGTGGTGCTTTTGAGTGATAAGAAAAATGCAGTGATAACAAATTTTTAAGTTAAACAAAAAAATATATATCGATAGAACTGTTTATAGACAACTATGGATACATATGTATAAGTATATACCGGGTCGATTTGTATGGACGAAAGTTAACCGATATCGCGCCATCGATTTTTCGATAGGATTTGGGCTCAGGAAATAAAGTTCCACTATGCATACCCCAAAAAATAATTTTCGAGCCTGCGAAATTATATTTTTTTTTTCAAAAAACTGTTATCGCCAACGGTTTTAGCGGACATTTTTGGGTCGGACGGGGTATACATATGAAAATTTTTTTAGTAGGTCATGAAAAAAACCATAAAAATCAAAAAA
Organism: Eurosta solidaginis; assembly: GCF_040869045.1. Classification (NCBI taxonomy): domain Eukaryota; kingdom Metazoa; phylum Arthropoda; class Insecta; order Diptera; family Tephritidae; genus Eurosta; species Eurosta solidaginis. Next base: position 187,679,293 of record NC_090321.1, read on the forward strand.
AAAAAAAACAAAAAAAAACCAAAAAAAAAAAAAAAAAATGTCGCAGGCTCGAAATTTATTTTTTGGGGTATGCATAGTGGAACTCCTTTTCCTGAGCCCAAATTCTATCGAAAAATCGATGGCGTGATATTGGTTAATAAATCGACCCAGTCTAATGAGTATATAGTTTATGACCAGGTGCAATAAGGAAACTTATCTTTTTTTTTAAATAATATGTAGTAAAATAATATTTTTTTGCAAGCATATAGCTAATCAAAACATAAAAAAATATGTGATAATTTTTATGAAAATATACTGGTGTAATATAATTATTCATTATTTTATAGTTTTTATTTTTGTGATTAACACTTGTGCGAATTGTTTGAAGAGTAAGTTTTTGGGCAAATAAAACTAGCCAAATATATTCAGAAAATCAAGAACAAAAATCAGTTCCATCCTTAGTTGCTTTCTTGCTACTTTTGTCAACAATTCTTATGCATTTTCTGAAACAAATTTAGCAACCTTCATAAACATTTTCATTTTCTTTGCAACCCTTATATTATGAATGAAAATATGTATATTTGTAAATTCCCTGAAGGGAAGTCTGTAACTAGTGATACAAATTTCTAGTTTTGAACTAGACCTTAAGTGCCAAATAAGTACTAGGGTGTTAGCAGCTAGATTTTCTCCAGTTAAAAATGGCGGCCACCATGGTGTGATGGTAGCGTGCTCCGCCTACCACACCGTATCCCCTGGGTTCGCACCCCGGGCAAAGCAACATCAAAATTATAGAAATAAGGTTTATAAATTAGAAGACAATTTTTCTAAGCGGGGTCGCCCCTCGGCAGTGTTTGGCAAGCGCTCCGGGTGTATTTCTGCCATGAAAAGCTCTCAGTGAAAACCCATCTGCCTTGCAGATGCCGTCGGAGTCGGCTTAAAACATGTAGGGCCCGTCCGGCCAATTTGTAGGGAAAATCAAGAGGAGCACGACGCAAATTGGAAGAGAAGCTCGGCCTTAGATCTCTTCGGAGGTTATCGCGCCTTACATTTATTTATTTATAAAATCGGTAGTTTGGATTTTTATATTCCATATTTAACATAAAATTTGCGAAATAGGGCACCAACAAACAATTGCTGCCAGCTTTTTTACCCACACTTTCCCAGCAGTTCGGAACTACCGAAAAAGTGGGAAATATCATACGACAAGCAACATGTAGAATTTCGGTCCGGTTCGGAGCCAACGAAATAGTACCCGGAAAAGAACTAGATTCGAGCTGTAAATTTTTACACTAATCCAGAACTGTCGCAAAAGCGCCAATAAAGAACTAGTTCTAAAGTGGAAATTTTTATCTTATTCGTAACTAGTGAAAAGGCAGTGTTGCGGGGATAATTTCTACCGCCTAGGACATCGTTGTGTTAAACTCGCCAGTCGAAAGCATGTAAAAGAGATAGATGGCGAACTAGTAGTAGTTCGAAATGCACTAGAAGCGCACTACTTTTAAATTAGAGATTTTCCCTACAAGGTTTACTAACACAACGTTTACTTCTTGGCTATAATTTACATATTTATAAACTTGTTTTCCATTAAATTACGCAAAGTTTTTAAAATGTGTTCTCAATTTCATAAGTAATTGAAGCTTTATTACTTCCTTAAGAAAATATTCTGAAGGTTGGGGTTGTTTTTTATAGCTTCAAGAGCATTTCAAGGGAGAGGGTAGCTTGGAGTTGTTAAGAAAATTTCACATTTTACTTGCAGACAATTAATATTTGCATTGTTCAAAAGGGTAACAAAGGAAATGAATTTTACAGGAAGTCGATTTAAATAAATTCGTTCCACAATTTTTCCTTGTCTAACCATTTTTATAATGACGATGTCGAATTTTATTTGTTTTCGCACTTCCGGTTTATCAAGATTTTTTTTGGTGGCTACACCAATCTTGGGGTCAAGTCAATTTTATGCTTCATAATTGCTTTCGACAGTTTTTTTCTTTGAAGGTGTGAAAATGTAAGTCGTTGGTGAAAGAGTAAGTGGTTAGTTGTGTACAAATTTGTTACTTATTAGAGTTTTTGATCAAAAAATGTTGCTAGATATTTTTCCAGCCTTTTAGTTATATAAATTTCTCCAGCATTTGAGAAATATAAGGTACTCAAGTTGATATCCAACATAATTCTACAATCATTATCCAACCTTGGAGAAATTTTGTGATACTTATAGTTCTCGAGTTGATAGGTCTGGATTTTTATTCTGGCTTTAAAAAAATAATAGTTATTTTTTAATTTTTATTTTCATATTTTAAAAACAAAAGTCCGGATTTTACATTTATTTGTTGGCTTTTGTTTGCCCATACTTTTTCGAGTCAAAAAACAAAAATAACTAATTAAACGGGTCCCTGGCGTAAATATATGTCAGGCCATAAAGTTATAGATCAAAACAATTTTGAAAAAATTGAGCCACCGGCATCTTACCTCGAGGCTGTTATGGTAACATTTTAGGATTATTAAGGTTGATTTCCGGATTGTTTTGACAATAATATCGCAATTATATCATGATATTTTCAGAACTACCTCTGTATCATTTTGGGATCGCTTCTAGATAACAACAAAGTTGCTTCTACCATTAAAAAGAGAGGACTGTAGACTCATGACGGGTATTCTGACTGGACACTGCTTTCTGGCGTCACATGCCTTTAAATTAGGCTTGGTCAGTGATAGCAGATGTAGGAAGTGCGGGCTGGAGGAGGAAACGATCGAGCCCGTTCTGTGCTCGTGCCCTGCGCTTGCCAGACTCCAGCTATTAGGAGTGATACAGCTGTCAGATCTAGAAGCAGCAAGTGGCTTAAGTACTAGGAAGCTTCTAGCATTTGCCAAGAGGACGGAGTTATTTTATAACATAGGTCCTGGTTTTTGATAGGTTTTTTCAGTTTGATTGTTAAAACAAACTTCTGGTTACACTACGGACTCATTCAGTCTATGTGAGGTCTTCATAGACCGGTCAGTTCAACCTAACCTAACCTAGATAATTTCGAATAATTTACGGGATCACATTGAAACTATTTTCGAATCAATCTGGGTATAGTTTCAAGATCATTTCTGAACAGATAGGAGATAGTTTGGAAAATGCTCCTGATTATTATTCTGGAAGTAATACCGGAAGGTTTTTAGGATAATTTCGAGATGGTTTCGGGATTGTTGTTGTTGTAGCCGTAATTCTCCTCACCCAATAGGTAGGATCACCCACAAACTGTCATCAGGTTGGACCATAGAGACATGGGTGTTAGAGGCGTTAGTTTTACATTGCAATTAAAAAGATGGTTGGCCTCATATGGAGACACATTACATGCAGGAAAAACATTGCATATGCCAGATTTGATTCTTGATAAGTAACACAGTATTCATATTGGAGACGTGCCAGAGTGACACGCTTTTCCCTGGCTTTTATCAACTTCGAATTCCGGGTATTTGACACTGGCAACGGGGTGTGCCGGGCATTTATCCACATAGAACTTTGCCGACTTTTTGTGGATAACTATGAGGGCCTGTTTATGGCCTTTTCGTGTGGGATTATTTCGGAAGCATTCTGAAGTTTTTTCAGGCTGTTTCCGGATCAAATCGAGACAATATGGCGGTTATCCCTGGATCAATTCAGGATTGTTTTTGAATCATTTCTATCTGTATATCACTTAGGCATTGTCTTCGGAATGAAGTCAGAATAATTTCGGAGCTCCCTTCGGATAATTCCAGCATTATATTCACTCTTTCAAAATAATTTCGAGACGTTTCTGATATCATATCTATAGTAAGTAGACAAGGATAGGGATTATCGCAAAATAAAAATGCGGGTTATTTTTAAATTGGTCTATTTCGAAACAGTTTCGTAATAATTTTTGCGGCCAGCGTGGTGTGATGGTAGCGTGCTCCGCCTACCACACCGTATTCCCTGGGTTCACACCCCGGGCAAAGCAACATCAAAATTTTAGAAATATGGTTTTTCAATTAGTAGAAAATTTTTCTAAGCGGGGTCACCCCTCGGCAGTGTTTGGCAAGCGCTCCGGGTGTATTTCTGCCATGAAAAGCTCTCAGTGAAAACTCATCTGCCTTGCAGATGCCGCTCGGAGTCGGCATAAAACATGTAGACCCCGTCCGGCCAATTTGTAAGGAAAATCAAAAGGAGCACGAAGCAAATTGGAAGAGAAGCTCGGTCTTAGATCTCTTCCGAGGTTATCGCGCCTTACATCTATTTTTTTTTTATATAAATAACATCTAAATGTTTTAGTGGACGGAGCCGCCTCTAAATGCTCGTATATGTGTATATATGTAGTTAGAAGACACTACTAAGTACGCCTACAATCTGTTTTTTTACAATTTCTCGCTTTCAGTCGTTTGGTCATAAATTCACACAATCGTTTTATTCGTTTATCTAAGCGATGCATTTTTATTTTATTAATTCACTTGAGCATTCGAGCATTGAAAAGTTGCACGATGCTCTTGACGTGGCATGTGGGATGCAGCAAATAAATTAAAGATTAAATGTATATTTATCATGATTTAACATTGGAAACGTGTTTAAGAAAGCGAAACCTATTTAAATAAAAATAACAATAATAAAACGCAAAACTTTCTTTGTTCAATGGTATTATATAAAATTTTTATTACTGGCAATAATACAACAACAAATTAATTAAACAATCTAATGATCATCTCTCCGTAATAGACGAATTGTGCAGAAATATTTGAAATAATTGTAATTAACGACTTAGCTGTGGCTTCAACCATACAAAAACTATTTGTAATCAAGACTGGTTTCAAATATTTGGTTAAGAATAATAAAACTCTTGTACTGGGTACATTCCAAGAGGACACATTAATAGTCTGTTGATGATTATTCTGGCAGAAGAGGCTTTTGAAATGGACAAAGAAGACTCGTTTTCCAAATGATTAAATATTTTTTTCGAGCGGCGTAGTTGAGAGGGTAGCACCCTGCGATAAAGCAGATATACAACCAGTGACAGAAAACTTACAATTGCTTTTTTTTGTTAACCTATTAATTTTTATACTCAGCTAAGCAGAGCTCACAGAGTATATTAATTTTGTTCGCATAACAGTACCCCATAACGGCATAAACTAATCGAGATAGATATAGACTTCTATATATCAAAATGATCTCGGCGAAAAAGGAAATGCGTTTAGCCATGTCCGTCCGTCCGTCCGTAGACACGATAACTTCAGTAAATTTGAGGTATCTTAATGAAATTTGGTATGTAAGTTCCTGGGCACTCATCTCAGATCGCTATTTAAAATAAACGAAATCGGACTATAGCCACGCCCACTTTTTCGATATCGAAAATTTCGAAAAACCGAAAAAGTGCGATAATTCATTACCAAAGACGGATACAGCGATGAAACTTGGTAGGTGGATAGGCCTTATGACGCAGAAAAGAAAATTAGTAAAATTTTGGACAATCGGCGTGACACCGCCCACTTTTAAAAGAAGGTAATTTAAAAGTTTTGCAAGCTGATTCTAGCTAGATTCAACTGCAACCAATTGAAGGGCTACTGACAACTTTTTTTTGTGGGCATAAAAAAAAAAAAACAATACAAAACGCCATAACCTCTGAAGAGATTTTAAAACTTGTTTATAAATTTTAGATGTTGCTTTGCCCGGGAATTGAACCCACTGTTGGTCCAAAAAGTACTAGACCTTACAGAAAAGCCGGCATACTCCTTTGACGTATGCCGCAAGAAACTATCACTTTTAACAAGGCTGGACCAGAAAGACATTGTTGTTAAAGATGTTGGTATAAAGGGGGTCTAGGTCATATCAAATTCGATACGATACAATATAGAAATGTTTTCTAGTGTATATCAATATTTTCTTATGCTTAGTTTTATAACGATATTTTTAGGGAGCAAGTATCCAAACTCTTTTATCGCTGAAGCGGCAGAAAAAAAATTATCTTAGCAAAAAGGATTTCATCAATGGGGAACGTCAACGTAATGGTTGTAAAATTAACATAAGTTAGGTTACAATTGTGTTCAAACCTTTCAGTTAAAAAATTTGTGCTGACCTTCGCGTTTTGGAATTTTTTAAGGTAAAGGCCGAACTGGGTCCTGCAAGACCAAGTAGTTTCTCGGCTTTTCGGATATAGCGTTCGAATAGAGCGTTTTTTGAGGTAAAGGTCAGACTGGGATCCGCTTGGCAAATCCGATAACCCATTCCGATTCAGGGCACCAAAATACATGTGTCACCTTACCACATCTGCCACCACTTTGTGTATCTGTGTGTCGCTTTTAAGCAGGAAGTCCACGCCAGTACTTTATTGTTTTTAACTTTTAAACACAATAATAAAAAAAACATATATTGGGATGAGTCCTACTTCGAACTTGTTTTTTGTGTATGAATCAATTTCTTAAAAAAAAATCGTAACTACGAAGTACTCGTCAAGTTCGGTGTGTTATCATACAGGTGTGCGTAAGAAAACAAATATTTTTAAGTTGACTAGAGCTCGCCCAGAAGTTGAAGTTAACTCAAAACAGGGGCAACTCTACCGGAACCAAATAGTTTCCAGCTTTATGAGAATAGCTTCGTTGGCGGTTTATCGGTAGCAATCGACACCGACAAGTTCTTGTTTTGTTTTCGCCTTGGTATCGCCGATTCATCGGATTTTTATTGGTTTCTTGTCGGCTTGATGTGTCAATGATTTTATATTGAAGTTTTAACGGCATCTGTTTCATAACAAAGCGATGAGTCGTCGACAACAAATCGATAGCACGCCAATGACAAATTTGCAACACTCTAATTAGAAACCGATAACATCTCGATATAAAATTGATACCTTTTTGAAAACCAACCGGTAAACTTTCGATAAAACGTCGATAGCATTACGATAATAAATCGACAACTTTTCGGTAACATAGTGATACTTTTTTTAAAACAAATCGATAACTTTATGACAACAAGTTTATAACTTTTTGATAACAAACTCGATTACTATTTGGTAACACTCTGATAACAAATCGATAAATTTTCGATAGCAAATTTAAAACTTGTTGATAACATATCCTATAACACATCGATAACCCTGGTTATCAACAGAAAATTTATAAATTGCTTTTTCTCGAACGGCTGCCAACAAATATTTCGCAAACTAAAGAGTTTTCTACCGATTGGTAGATTCCTCTCCTAAAATTAGCTATAGTGAATTAGTTTCAGATCAGATAACATTAACAACCAGGCTGAGTTCAGCCATAATTATAAATATGTATTTATTGTTAATATCAACGAGCCTGACCCGTGCGCATCTTGCGCAACCAATATAAAAGTCTCTTATAACTTTAAACGAGCAGTTCTTGTATATTCGTATATTTGTATGTTTGTATAGCCGAACGATCTCGGGAACGGCTCAACCGATTTAAATGAAATTTTGCACAGAGATAATGTATCACCTTCTAAGACTTTCTACCTAGGTGTTGCCACTCAGAATGTTTCACAAGGTTGCCACCTATTCGAAATTTAAAAAAATTGCATGTGATATGCCGATATGGGTACCAAACGAAAGGTATTTCACTCCGCATTACAACAGGGACGTTGTTGAATAGGGTTGCCACCTATTCGAAATTAAAAAAAAATTGCATGAGATATGCCGATATGGGTATCAAACGAAAGGTATTTCACTCCGCATTACAATAGGAATATTTTTGAGTAGGGTTTCCATTTAGGGTTGCCACCTGTTCGAAATTAAAAAAAAAATTGCATGAGATATGCCGATATGGGTATCAAACGAAAGGTATTTCACTCCGCATTGTAATAGGGACATTTCTGAGTAGGGTTGCCATTTAGAGTTGCCGCCTATTCGAAATTAAAAAAAAATTGCATGAGATATGCCAATATGGGTATCAAACGATAGGTATTTCACTCCGCATTACAATAAGGACATTTTTGAGTAGCGTTGCTATTTAGGGTTGGATAGTTAGACGAAATAGTACTCTATTTACGCTAATAAAATTTAAATGCAATATCAAGGCACCATTTCAAATTCTAGCAAAATATATTTATATGTATATTTTTGGCAAATATGAAATGAATAATTGCAATTTCTCACAGATTACTGTTAGAAAGATTTCTCACCATAGCAAAAAAATATCTCACCATGGTAATTTGCTGCCGTTGAACACTAGAGGCATTTGTTCAATTTGAAAACGACATCTAACCATTTAACTACTTACCAAAAGATGGCGCGTAACGAAGTAAGTTGACATTTAATTAAACTAAGTGATAGCTGTCACTCGTGAAATTTACAAGTTTTTGGAACGTAATAAAATTGTGAAATTAATAATTCGGCGCAAGAAGATACTCGACCTAAATAACTTAGTTCTCGATTTCACTAATTGTCATAACAATCCCTTATACTATAGGCTGGATTTACCCATTTCATATTTTTCATTCCAGTTCATTTTGCGGTTAGTGTTTGATATGTTTTTGAAATATATATTTAAGGAAATCAAATATTGGTAAGTAAAAGTATGTAATATGTGTACAAATTAAAAAAATTGAGTTTAATTAATGATGACATGTAGAACAAAGTATGTTATGCGGCATACTCGAAGATTGCCGAGCAAAGCTCGGTCGCCCAGGTACTAAAACGTCAACAGATATCAGCTGTTCTATTAACTTACAGCTGGCGCTGCCATCTAGCGTATAGTAGCAACTGCCGGCAATCAGTTAAAACTTTACAGCTTGCGCTGCCATCTAGCGTACAATAGCAACTGCCCGTAATGCAGTGCAAATATTCACAATAGTGCCATAGTACAAATAGACTTATTTGTGTGCTCACAATCGTTTATTTTTAAAAAATTATTTTAATAAAATATAGCTAAACAAAAGCACTACGACCAAAATTGCCCAAAACTCGCTAATAGCCCGAATTAGTGATGGAACGATATTTCGCTATTGGTGATTGCATCGCCGCTATTGACAAATCGCTAATAGCTATAGCTATTGCAATTGAAATATATCAGTGATTGGTGATTTTCCTTCATTCGATTCTTTTGAATGACAATCAGCTCTGGCAGAATATCGCCAATAGCGATTGTTAATAATATCATAACATCTCAGAAAACTAGAATTTCAGTTTACAATAAAAGGTACATATTTTTGTCTTTTTATTCCAATTTTGGTTCATATAATTAAAATTAAATTAATGCATAACATTGAATCTACTCCGATAAACAAACTTAAACATTCATTTTTTATATCCAAGTATACACATAATTTCAGATTCGCTTATCAAAGATAAATGAAAGCGATCGCCATAGCTGTAAAAAATAGCCATATCTATATTCACCGATAGCTCAAAATCGCTCATCATATCTTCTGTATCGAATCGCTTGTTGAAATCGCTATAGCTATAAAAAATAGCCGTGATTCAAAAATAGCCATATCTATTTTCACTGATAGCTAAAAATAGCCATATCGTCCACCACTAGCCCGAATCTCCATCTTTACAACCAAAACTTTATTTATAGATTTGGATTCCAAATAAGAAAAAGGGACCCGTACATAAAAACAGCAATTAATAATATAATAATAAGAAATAATATATATGATGATTCTTCTACTCACCATTGATGCAGACTTTTGTTTAGCAAAAGCGCGATGCTGCGCTGATATCGGCTCGCTAACAACACTGCCAGCATCCATATTTGTTAACGAGTACAGCTGTGAATGTTCACAAGAATTTTTACATTGGTAACTGAAAAAAAAAGAAATTAAACAAGGTAAGAAAAAACTCATTTGTATTAAACTTTGAAATATTTTTGCCCATAGAATATCTGTAAGTGTTTTAAATGAATTGAAAAAGGTGCTTATTTATGGAAAAATTATTATTGTTTTTTTATTTTTTTTCAAATGTACATACAACCACATTATGATCTCATTCAAATTTATTTAATTTATTGCATCTAACATCACACTTTCCACTTAGTATCTATGTACGGTGCGTGTGTTTGATGCGATCATGCAAATGTGTTTGCACCTCCCGAAATTTGAGTATGCATTTCTACCCCTGTTGAGTTGCCAATGCTTTGTTGCTATGTAACTCAGATAGATGATTGTCAACAGTCGTCACATGAAATACGAGCAATTCTCATCGCATTACAGCCACAATCGTAAACTCGAGTTGCATTTGCACTCACTCACTTCTACATTACGCACAGTGGGGTGTTCTTTTTCGTTTTTTTTTTGGCGGCCGCTTAATATGCATTTCCATTGTGCGGTCGATGCATAAATATGAAACTAGTAATTTACATGAAAATGTATATATTTATTTGTCTAAGCACAAAGTGAAATTATAAATGTAATATCTTTTGGGATTTTCATTGGTATTTGTTTTTTTTTTTTTTTGTTTGGTGCAGAGTGTTAATTATAGCTTAGAGTGTGAGTAATGGGCTGTTAAGGATTTGAAATGAAATGTAGGTTATTATTAAATTAAAAAAAGTATATTTAAAAAACTCAACAGTTACACATTTATTTGGTGTAACAGATTTGGTATTGAGGATTAGGGTTTCTCATAGTAGAGGTCACTGACACATCGCAAAGTTAGAATAATACGGAGTATTTTTGTTGTTGTTTGAGAGCGAATCAAGTTTCCTCCGTTAGTTTCTTGAACTCATTCCAGTTCGATTTTTTATAGTTAATGAAATTTCGTTGAACGGAGCTGATTAAATATCGCGAGTCATCGCAGCTTATGGGTTTTGAGCTAACAAATGAGATATCTGGCGAGCTACATCATCTTCCCCCGACTCTGATTGGGGCGTTTCTATGCACTACCATCATCCGGATTTCGTAAGTCGCTGGGGAGGTGGCCGTTATCGCCAGATCAGATAGTTATAACTTGATGGCTTAACGGATTGTTTCCGTGGCCGATTTCGGGGGAAAAACATCCGTAAGAGGGCTTAAGTTGCAGTGCACATGGCGTTATGGACCAGAAACTGATGATCTTGTGCCGTAAATGAAGCGGAGAGATTTACGAAGGGACTGATGCTCGGCATTACTCCTCTGCCAACTACAAAGATTGAGGTGTGGGGCGCAGCCGTAAGAGCTGGAGGCTGAATCGAACAACATCGGTAGTTTTATGTTGCTAATTGTGCAGCATTACGAATAGGCACGTTCGCGCCTTGATGTAGGGCGAACTAGTAAGGGTGCCAATAGACTAGAAGCGCACTAGAGGTTTCACCTACAGGGAAGTTGTCGCAATAGTATAATTCCATTAGAAGTGGTTGTTGTTGCTGCTTCTGTTCGGTAACTTTTTTATTCCAGATGCTGATTCTGTGTCTATTAAATAATTCTACATTATGCTCCAAAATCCTAAACCCAAGCAGCCACACTAAACGCTCACATAAAAACATTTCTTATTATTATTGTTATATAAATAAGCATAATTAAATTTTTTCATAATCTTGTATTATTTGCTCAAGTCTTATTTGCTTAAGCCAAAAAGTAGCGCCGCATTTGAATTTGACAGCTCGAGTGTGCCTTGCATCAAACGCCTTTGTAGAGCGCCATCAATGCTTGGCGATTTTATCGAATTCAACAGCAGCCGAAAGCATCTTCAGTCGTCCTCAACTAATCCATAAAAAAACAGGTGTAAGATAATCCGTTTTTTTTTATGGCTTTGTGGCTTGCCGCAGCAGCAACAACAACAACTACCAAAGCACGTTCATGCCCACAGCCAACGAGTACCTACGCGCATCCGATATTTGTACACAACTTTAATGAGTTTGAGTTTTGGGTTACCTAATGCATGTTTTTACCTCCCCTTTTTTGCTCGTGCACCACACTGCACCTATAAAATTATCTTTATGTTTATTTATGTAGTACAGAATCATATACAAATTGTTTTATTAAATATTTTTTTACCACATTTACATTTTATGGTACGGCATTGCGGCTAACGTAACTGTCGCCAACACAAAGCAGCCCATTCATTGCCATGGTTTCTTGGGTTTTTATTTATTTATTTTTTCAAACTAAGATTAGTGTTCGCACAATGTAAACTTTGTTTTCTTTGATTTGCGATATTCACATAATGGCGAATAAAAAAGTTGGCACATACCATCGGCCTATGTCATAATTACGAAAACATACATTTTGTTTAATGCTATGCTCGTACTTCAAAATCTAGCATTTACCCTTGAAACTGGTGTGGCAAGTTCTTCGTATTTTCAGCATTTGATTATTTTATTGAAAAATTTTAACCAAAAAAAAAAAAAAGACACGTTAATGAGCCACCATTATCGGGGCATCGTATGTCTTCTCTCTTGAGAAGGTAAATATTTCGAGAACACTTCCGATCCTATTTTGAACAAGTTAGGTGTATTATTTTATAAGCAGCCTACATGTGGCATACGAAATATCAATGCGTGATCAATCTTGTTCTCAACGAAGATGAAATTATCGCTTCCCTCTGTTGCGCCAACAATATACTTCACAGTTTTATTAATATCAGAGACTTTTACTTGGAAAACAGTACATCCGTTGAACCGATATTTGTTTGGATCCTTGAGAAGACTCTCCAATCCACGTTGGAAGACTCATTCCGACAGTTATCGCTGTTTACCGCCATATTTGGATATCTCCGCAGCCAACGCCACATTAGATTGAGAGCTCGTGATCAGCATTATCCCTGGATGTTTCTTTGATGCATTTGGCTTAGAGGGCAGATACTGTTTCTTCCATTATATGTGCACTTTTCAGAAATGGGTCACCAGCCCACCGTTTTCTATGAGAAGTCCCTCAGGGTTGCAACTATTCCTCCTTCGCGAAATTTGTTTGTTTGGCTTCCTTTTTCAACTTACTGCAGCATTCACACATTCCTCTCGTTACATTTGATTTTAAAGCGGTGTGCCTTCGTCCTTTTCGCAGCGTTTTCAAGAGGCGAGGAAAGCTCTATCTCTCTAAAAGCGGATTAAATATTATTTAACATTTAAGTTAGCTCGAAGGCTTTCTAGCATGCGGTTGATGCAAGAGAAAGAACGCTGCTTACAACTCCAACAAAGGAAGTATTTGTTTAACAAGATTAATCTACCATATTTCAGGCCAAGTCTCCTAGATTTGAGAGAGGCTCAAACTTTCAAAGGTGCTTAAACACGTCGGCATTATCTTGAACACTAAGCTGGACTGGAACAAACATGTCGAGGATGCAACCAGGAAGAATATAACTGCCTATCGAATTAAACAGGATAATCTGTACGGTTACCAGAATCCAGATTTCCGTTGCAATGGGATATTATTCAACAGCTCTTAAAGTTGTAACAAATTTTCTTTTGATAGATCTCTAAAGCAAACTTCATTCAAGTTGTATTGCAGTTAGACTGGATGCAGCATTGAGCTGCTCTGGATCATACTCGAAAACTATGCTACACAAACCCTCTCTCCATTTTTAATGAGAATCTCAGAATGGCACGAGTCCGACGACTTTTCTACTTTAGACCCTGCAAGCGGTCGTTTGCTACGTCGTAGCGATGATGTGACGCACAGGCCACAGAAGGAAACGAAGGCTAATGAATTGCCTCAGTTAAACCACTAGAGCGGCATTGTTTATTCTCTAGTTGGGTGAAAAAACTGGCTCAAGTCTGTTTTCATCATGAAAGCTAATATCAGATGTACATTGAAACACACAAGTGAGATGTCCAGACAAACCATATCCCGTAAAAATAAGAATCGAACTAGATTTCTAATTAGTCTGAATTGCCTCATCTTTGATCGTCGATTGGTAGCTCACGAGAAGCTTAGATGAATGTCAACTCGTGATTTCTCTCGAAGCAGTTGGGAAGAAGTACTGCTTCGAGAGAAGATGTCCCAATCAGGTCAGTACAATATGGCACATCTGAATAAGCATTTCATGGACTCTTTGTCAGAGATTGGATCTGCTGATATCAAAGATATTTTTAAATGAAGAAGGTCTTTGGCTCATCTATTGGTTTCAAAATGCGTCAGTCACTCGAAGTTATCCTCGTATTCCCTGAAATAACTATTTTGTAGCGGATTTAACTAAATTCTGTAAAAATTATAAATTTCTCACAGTCCAAACAAAGTTCATTCTGTTGCCGTTCTTATAGTTCATCAACCTTATGTATGGAAGGTTTTTATGCGAGAATAAAGAATAAAGAACCATTACACCATTTTTTGGTGATTTTATACTTTATGTGGGGTTTCTAATCTAAAGGCAGTCACTGATGATACAGGCACTATGCCACGACAATATGACATACTCTTTTGCGTAACATATTTATACAACTTCAGTACAAAGTTTTGATAAAGTCTCAAGATATATGTACATACATATGTACGTTTTAAAGCCATGAGCATTGTTGCCATTTACCATAGCTTTTTTCAAGCTAGATTTGGCTTTTTCCCCCGTTTAGATTGAAAAATTGCGATTTAGCTTTAAGCTTTTTTCACAAATTTTTTACCTCTTTTTAGTGCCTCACTCTGTATTGCGAACGATAGCTCAGACGAACGATTCGCCTCCAAATTATCTATCTATTCTCTATCATTTTCGTTCAGCCCTGACGTTTCTTACTTTATGTCAAACAGGAAGGCGAAATCAATTGTCAAATGATATATTGCCATCGTTTAACATAAAGCAGATACACTAGCGATTCGTGTCTGAGGCGAAACGAACGTTCGTTTCGTAATAGAGAATGAGGCCCTTAGCTTTTTTTGCAAAACTTTGGAAAATATAGATAACCAGTTTGGCAAAGATTCAGCTTTAAGAACATGGAAGACTTTTGAGCTGGATGTTGAAAATTTGAGGGGCTTAAGAATAGATAACGCTATTATCATTAATACCAATTTCGTTCCGGGTGTTTGATATTCGGTTCGATTGGCTGTTTCATCGGCTTCGAAACTATTTCCAAGCGAATTCAATGATTTCAGGAATATATAATTGGTTTTCTAAGCTCATATGTAGACAAAAAAGCTATGCGATGTTATCTGGTGCCTAATCGACGAACTCGAACCATTACAAGTTGCATCTAATGAGATAACATAGGCTCCAAGTTGAATTTTGGGGACAGGTTCGATAGTATAAAAAACATATTTAGGAAAACCATTTACCAGTCTTTCCAGGTTTGTTTTCGAATTTTTAGTTTTGCCAGGAATGGAGGGAATTTTAAGTACTATGAATGACGTAACACCAAGCAGCGTGCTTTGGACACAGAGTATATTAACTTTGATTGGATAACGGTTGGTTGTACAGATATAAAGGAATCGAGATAGATATAGACTTCCATATATCAAAATTATCAGTATCGAAAAAAAAGTTTGATTGAGCCATGTCCGTCCGTCCGTCCGTCCTTCCGTTAGCACGATAACTTGAGTAAATATTGAGATATCTTCACCAAATTTGGTACACTACTTATCTGGACCCAGAATAGATTGGTATTGAAAATAGGTGAAATCGGATGATAACCACGCCCACTTTTTATATATATACAATTTTGGAAAATACAAAAAACCTGATAATTTATTAAATAATACACCTAGAATGTTGAAATTTGACGTGTGGACTGATATTCGTGGACAAATAAAATAAGCTTTATCTTTGCAAAAAAGAGCTTTATATCAATGGTATTTCATTTCCCAAGTGGCTTTATAACAATAAAGAGGAAAAACTTTAAATTTAAAAAAATGGGCTTGGCACCGCCCCTTTATGACTAAGCAACTTTCTATGTTTCGGGAGCCATAACTCGGAGAAAAATTAACGGATCGTAATAAAATTGGGTACACAAATTTTCCCCATAGCACGAAATATTTCTAGCAAAAAATGGACGAAATCGGTTAAGGACCACGCCCACTTCTATATAAAAGATTTTTAAAAGGGTCGTGGACGAATAAAATGAGCTATATCTTTGCAAAAAAGAGCTTCATATCAATGGTATTTCCATTCCCAAGTGGATTTATAACAATAAACAGAAAAAAGCAAATTTAAAAAAATGGGCGTGGCACCGCCCCTTTTATGACTAAGCAATTTTCTATGTTTCGGGAGCCATAACTCGAAGAAAAATTAACGGATCTTAATAAAATTTGGTACACAAGTTTTACCTATAGAACGAAATATTTCTAGGGAAAATGGACGAAATCGGTTAAAGACCACGGCAACTTAGATATAAGACAAGTTTAAAATGGTCTTATACTACAATAATAAGCTACAACTTAACAAAAAATAGTTTTAAATCAATGCTATTTCACTTATCAAGTTTTATTGTAAGAGGAAATGGGGAGACATTTCTTTTAAACGGGCGGTGCGGCGTATTATGTAGAAAAGTAATTTATCTGAAATGAAATGTACAATTGAAGCTCACGCTGAGTATATAATGTTCGGTTACACCCGAACTTAGACACCTTTATTTGTTTTAACTCAAAGTTAACCTGATATTGGGTGTTAAACTCATACATATTTAACACATTTTTTTAATTCACTCTAAAAAGATAACTTGCCGATCCGCAAGTGGGCTTCATACTTTTTATTCAATGCTAGATAAACGTATAGGCAATTTTAAATAAGAAAAAATACGTTAATCCGGGCTGAACAATGCTACTATATAAAGAAAAGGCGTTATATTTTGTTAATAAAACAGTCAAATTAGCAAAACCGATAAAGCTTTTTATTTTTTTTGAGTTCATATTTCTCTAACCTGGATAAGGAGAAACAATAAACCATTTTATTTCCATCATACACATATTTAACCTTTTATACGATGTGATAGAAATAATGTTTTAACACATTAATTTTCCGTTCGCGGTGGATCTCATTTGGGATTTGCCTATCTATGTATGTACATATCGTAAAAAATAATTACATCATACCAAATTCTGCGAAAATCACAGTTTCGAAAAATCAGTTGGTTAGGACCTTTGTGAATTAAGCCAACGATATATTATTGTGCACGTAAATATAGTGTTAGTAGAAGAGTGGTCACTTTAAACAATTTTAATAAAACACAGATTGCATCTGTAAATTATGTTATTTACTTGTTATTAAATTGAAATAAGCATTACTTTTAATTTTTTACCAGATGCATGAAATGTTTATTCTGTTATCTTTTTTTATGTAAAAATTAATAAAACGCTTGAAAACTTGCCTTGAACTTTTAGCGTTTTTTCTTAGCCCGAAAAATTTTCAGTTAGCTTTTTAGCTTTTATTTTTTGTCCATTTAGCCTTTTTTTTGAGTTCTGGCAACACTGGCCATGAGTGCCACACAAACAAGCCAAACTATACAATGGGTATGCGTAGTGTGAAAAATATCATCTATGCGTATATGATTGTATAAGTAAGCATATCTGCATCTGATTGTCGACTGCGCAAGCTTACTGCACCCACAGCACTTCCTGCAACAAATTGTTTCCATCGACAATAACAGCAACATAGTTTCTGAATCTGGTAGTTACTAACAAACAAAACATTCGTGAAATGCAGCAACGCCATTTGTTTACATAAACTTACATACTTACACACATAAATAAACATCAAATTCGCAACATCAGCTTATTTGTTTGACTTTAATTTAAAGCTTAATTATTTCCCAAGCACAAATATCTATCAACTCATTTGACATGGCAGTCGACTTCCTTTCGAACTTCACATGCTGCTGGGGCGTTTGCTTGCTATTAAATAACCAGCTTTTATAAGAAATTTCATTGTTGAACGTCATCTTGTCGTAGGCTCATTCTTCCCAGAAGCTCTCAAGAGACAGTCTACAAGATATACAACTAGAAGACCTATAAAATCTTAAGTACTAGTTGTTGTATATGCAGGCAATGATTTATTTGCTAATATAATGTGTATACATTAGACTGTATTGAAAATATCTAAGCTCATCTCAAAATCTTTCAAAATGGCATAACAAAATTTATATTTATGGTACATAACTTAGCATTTATGGTATAAAAGTTGACACAGAACAACATCATCACTAATTGGAGCGTGACCGCCTAGGCGATTTTGACCGTTTTGTAACAAGTCACGCTACATATCCCTGTTTCGCGACAGCTGACGCCAATTGGGAGCAACAAGGGAGGTGAAATTTTCCTCAACCTGTCTCTCCCAACTCAGTGGAGGTCTCCCCCAGTGACATAAGCATGGGCACTTAGAAAACCGTTGCGTACTTTCAATCAAGCTTGATCTCGAGCCTGTATAAATCCATCGGAGGTTCTATTAAGCCAAGATCGAAATACATTTGCCAAAAGTTTGACAGTAAGCAATGATTTGACTCAATAAATCCACCCCATCATCCTTTATGTGGCAGCAGCAGCAGGAAAATTATTTCAGTAAGTTAAGGCTTAACGCATGGACATTTAGGACAGTGATTTATCAGATAACCAATTTCCATTGACAGATAAGCCTTGTAGAGTTCATTAATTTCGGCAGGCCTAAAGCATCTCGCTGCAGAAGTTTTTATTTATTCAACGCATGCTCACCTGGCTTGACGCCTATCTGCACAGGAACAGATCATAGAGGGTCCGGGACCCGTATAATGCTAATATTAAAATAGTTTGAATAGTAGTGTCAGGTACTTTCAGACCACTCACATTCCATCACAGTTGAAAGCAGAGTTTTATTACCATTATCTAGCGGAGTAGATATTTAATTTACTAACTGTAGTAGCACTCGATAGCACACCGTGCACCGTACGATACACTGATCGGGCAACTTGAAGTTGCGGCTTATACTGAGTTCCTAACAGAAATCCTCCCCAATTAAAAACCAAAAAACACCAATAACTCGTCAATAATAAGCGCGTTTCGATTGTTATCGAGAACAAGCCGATAAGATACCGACAAAAAGCCAAGATAAATCGATACAAAATCGGGGACCCGTGAATATCGCTTGTTATCTGCATCGCTAATATTTCGATACAATTTCTATAAAATAATTCAGAAATTATATCGAAATGGCCCTGTAATAATATAAACATAGTTCCCAAACACTCACAAAGTTTATTCGAAATGGTTCTGTAATTATTCGGAAATGCTCTTGAATCGAATATCGAAAAAGTTAATTCCAAAATACTTTTTAAAAATTGCCGAAATGATGACCTAAGCAATTTCGAAATAATTCCGAAAGCTTCCCGAAGTACACGAGATGACCCAGTAGATATCTGCACTGATCCTGAAACAGCGCCGAAATCATAACAAAAAAGTCTCAAATTCATTACAAAATGGTCCATATTTATACCAAACAGTTCTTAAACTAACACGAAATAGGGCATTATACCGAAAATATTCCTAATTCATCTCGTTAGGGTCCACATCACTTATGGGGATACAGTCTAATGTAATACCCGCATTATAAATATATGCATATACGGGAAGAAATACATATACATACATATGTGCACACATAATACGGACTTGGGCCTCATTTTCTATCCTCTTCACGGTCTGTTGAATGAGAACAATTACGTTTCGAACATACACATTTAATTTCATGTAATGCTTCCCTTCATTTGCGCAGTGCAATTTCTATCTTCTACGCCTGCGCGGTTGGTCTGTTAATTATGTTAACATGCTAACAAATATAGGTATGCTACATTTGCAAAGAGTTCTTATTCTTCTTCATCTGCTGGTATTATCACTTTGCATTTTTCAATCCCACGTTTAGTGGGGGAGTTCGATTTGCCATACAAGCATTTTGTTTATTAGTGAAGTTACTACACATACACACGACTCAAATGATGAAGAATGAACGAATAAACAAGTGACTGATGATGACATGATGGGAGTGTCTTCAACATGATGACCATATACATATGTATGGATGTTTGTTTGTATGTTTTGAAGGTACATACTACTACGTATTTTTTCATATTTGGTTGAAGTAGTAGAGCTAAATTTAATGACTACGAACGCCTTAGTTCTGATGTTCAAGAAAGTTTGTATGTAAGAAATAAGAAAATTTATCATGGCTTTAATTTCATTCTGAAATGTTCTTATACACATATGTAAGTACGAACATGTGTACATATATATACATATCTAAATATTCAAAGTTAATTACATGTATGGTCATAATAGCACTCCTCGGTTTGAAAAATTCACAAAAAACATTCAGGCATGTGGTTTCAGTTCCAATAATAGAACTAGATTCAGGAGAAAAAATTTCATGTTTTCGAGAAGCAACAGTGTTCGAAAACAGGCCTCTTAATATACCGATTTTAACAGCTACTTAATAAATTTACGTGTTATCGTAAAAAAAGATTCCAAAATAAGTGCCTTTAAAAAAGTAGCTGTTCGCAAAAAGAGAAACAAAATAAAATCCGAAACCTTTTTTACAAATTAGCGGGTTAGAGGGCTTGAAATATACGCGCGGTAGGTGTGTCGTAAGAGGTGACTAAAATACCAAATTGATTCAAGGGGTTTTGGAACGCAACCCCCTCAAGGGGCTTCCAGCGCAATATATACCTTCTCCAACCCAATTGTCAACCTCACCTACCTGGGGCGAATACTGTTTCCTTAACAGCTATGGCGACCCCGAACTCCTGATGGATGTAGGGGGTGGGTGGGCGGTATGGCCTAAAAGGTTGCATGTGATCTTACCAAATCGTTACCGAGATGGTCGGGCTAGTACCCTTATGGTGCTTGTTGCCGGAACGTACTGCATGTGTATCACGCAAAGGACCATCAACATCGATAACACTCCCCAAGGCTTTCGGGGAGTGTTCTTATCGCTACAACAACAACATGTGCAGGGACAGCCTAATGAAAATGTGTTTTTACTAGTGTTTCTAACTTGATACCGTGACAATATGTCTTTCCCTCCCTAACTTTACTGCAAAAAGTGCTCAGGTCCATAAATTGAAATATATCTGCTAGATCTTTTGATTTACTATTTTCACTGGTCCGTCAAAAATTTAACTATTTTATGAATAAGCTCAATACTCCCTTCTCGATCCGCATACATTTTGGTTATTTTTCAAATAATAGTTGGCTTAATCCACACATAGCCCGACTCTAAATAAATATTCTCAGGAAGTTTTTCTCTTTCCAATTATCATATTTTGCGATTATCATTTTTAACAGTTTTTCCTCAAACAACTGTAAATGTTTTTTTGAGGGTAAAAGTGAAAATATTGTGCTGGATTTACTACACAAATGTGAGTTTCGAAAGCGCAAGTCTTTCCTTCTTAAGACGGGGTAAGTCGGGGAAAGGGAGTCATATAAAAAATAATAAAAATCTTCGTAAAGGCTTGGTGCCAGTCCTCCACAACCACGACAAATTTTAGCACCGGTGACGTAGTATATGTGGCCTGAAGACTCCCGAATCTGGGAACTTGTTGTTTAAAATGGAAGGCAACATAAACGTATTTTCTGTACTGGTACTGGTACGAATTAGAAAACAACCACTTTATGCGACAGTGTAGCATCTTGAACCACTATCGGAGCCTATTCAGTATGCAGTTAATTACGCACCCTTCGGCGATATCTCGCACCTGCGATATTCAGTTTCTTAATAAAGATCGTAAACTTGTCGTTTTTGCCATTCTTGGAATATGGGGCATGGTACAAAAAAAAAAAAAAAAAAAAAAAAAATCAACTGTTTTTAGAAGTAAGGAAAGGCAAGGAAAATATAGGAGAAAAGAAAATGATATGAAAGGGTTGCTAAAAATGTGTTATGAATTTGCTATCGATAACAAAGGTTAACAAAGGGCCACTTTTTTTTATCGACTTGTTAACGGTTTGTTATAGAAAGCTATCTATTTATTAAAGTTATCGATATGTTATCAAAAAGTTTTAGATTTATTATCCAAAGGCTGTCGATTTGTTTTCAGAGTTTTATAATTTTTTATCGGCGTGTTATCGATCCGATTGTTATCAAGAGGTTACACATTTGTTATCGAAAAAATATCGAGCTTTTATGGATTTTTTATCGATTTGGATTCAAAAAAGTTATCGATTTTTGATTGAAAATTTATCGATTTGTCATCGGAGGGTTTTAGATTCTAATTCCCGTGTTACCGATTTGTTACTGTTTCGCAACCGATTTTTTTCGAAAAGTCATCAACTTGTTATCAAAAAGCTATCGAAAAATTACAGATTTTTTATCTGCGTTTTATCGATTTGTTAGCGACAACTCATCGGTTAACAAAACTTCAACGTAAAATCGATGACACATAAGTAGTTCATAGATAAAAAGCTGATAATGAAACAATTTTGTACTAGTCGGTACGGTTGTTACGAACAAAGCCGGAAGTTATTTGTTTGCGGTAACTTTAAACCCGTTGAGATTTAATTTCCACCCCTGTGCGGGCTTAAGTTAATTTAAAAACATGAGCTTTCTAGACGTAAACCTGTCTGTTACATTTCGAACTCTACGAGTACTTCGTACTCACGCCGTTTTTTGTAAATAATTGGTAAATAATTTACATATTAAAGTATTGTCTTGATAGTTAGCTACTTCCGTCAAGCAAACCCCACCTAAAATCATTACACTTCACTGCGTCTACGAATATTTGCGTAGCAGGTTTGTTTCTTAAGTCTTTTGTATTAATTATGACACAGTTTAGTCTTTATGTATATATTTTGAATATGCTTTTCCTACGACATAAAAATTGTGCTCAACAAATTGCGAAAATTTGGCATTCCCATATTTCTTTACAATTTATTATTTACATATAGTACATACATATATTTGGATATACATACATATTAGGGTGGAGTGATACCCTATGGGTTTTTATACTCAGTTGAGCAGAGCTCACAGAGTATATTAACTTTGATTGGATAACGGTTGGTTGTACAGGTATAAAGGAATCGAGATAGATATAGACTTCCATATATCAAAATCATCAGGATCGAAAAAAAATTTGATTGAGCCATGTCCGTCCGTCCGTCCGTATGTCCATTAACACGATAACTTGAGTAAATTTTGAGGTATATTGATGAAATTTGGTATGTTGGTTCCTGAGCACTCATCTCAGATCGCTATTTAAAATGAACAATATCGGACTATAACCACGCCCACTTTTTCGATATCGAAAATTTCGAAAAACCGAAAAAGTGCGATAATTCATTACCAAAGACGAATAAAGCGATGAAACTTGGTAGGTGAGTTGAACTTATAACGCAGAATAGAAAATTAGTAAAATTTTGGACAATGGGCGTGGCACCGCCCATTTTTAAAAGAAGGTAAGTTAAAAGTTTTACAAGCTGTAATTTGGCAGTCGTTGAAGATATCATGATGAAATTTTGCAGGAACGTTACTCCTATTACTATATGTATGCTTGATAAAAATTAGCAAAATCGGAGAACGACCACGCCCACTTTAAAAAAAAAATGTTTTTAAAGTCAAATTTTAACAAAAAATTTAATATCTTTACAGTATATTAGTAAATTATGTCAACATTCAACTCCAGTAATGATATGGTGAAACAAAATGCAAAAATAAAAGAAAATTTCAAAATGGGCGTGGCTCCGCCCTTTTTCATTTAATTTGTATAGGATACTTTTAATGCCATAAGTCGAACAAAAATTTACCAATCCTTGTGACATTTGATAGGGGCTTAGATCCTGGGACGATAATTTATTTCTGTGAAAAAGGGCGAAATCGGTTGAAGCCACGCCCAGTCCGTCCGTCCGTCCGTCTGTCCGTTAACACGATAAATTGAGTAAATTTTGAGGTATCTTGATGAAATTTGGTATGTAGGTTCCTGAGCACTCATCTCAGATCGCTATTTAAAATGAACAATATCGGACTATAACCACGCCCACTTTTTCGATATCGAAAATTTCGAAAAACCGAAAAAGTGCGATAATTCATTACCAAAGACGAATAAAGCGATGAAACTTGGTAGGTGAGTTGAACTTATGACGTAGAATAGAAAATTAGTAAAATTTTGGACAATGGGCGTGGCACCGCGCACTTTTAAAAGAAGGTAATTTAAAAGTTTTACAAGCTGTAATTTGGCAGTCGTTGAAGATATCATGATGAAATTTGGCAGGAACGTTACTCCTATTACTATATATATTGTAACGAATTTTCTGCAAATCCTCTTATTTGCCCCTTTTGCTAGGTTCGTATCGCTAAACTGTTGAATAAATAACTCCAATATTGAATAATGGAAAAATGGCCTTTATTAAAATGCTTCACAATAACACTCAAACTGTGCAACGAATAGCTTGCTTAATAACCACACTGATTGATAGCTCAATGAAACTCTACTATTCAAAATAATACTGCTATTGCTCGCTAGATATCGTCTTAATCGCAACTGCTTGACAACTCAAATCAAACTGAATTGCTTCTTACTCGCTGGCGCCGCTTTTATAGTTTACGCTGCATACTTCTAGGCTCTTCGAATTCCAGAACTTACTAGTTGTTTCGGCTACAAAATCGCCAGCCACAACTACGTGCACAAATTATTGCTCACTCTTGTGACAACTCAGATAAGGTATATGCATGTGTTTGTAGTTTACAGTCTCCCGCACACATATAAGCGTATAAGTAAATTCATCGGTGTGTGACATCTCATCTCTTGCTGCCTTGTATGTAAATGTTGCTCGTCGGAATGTGTACATATGTGTAGACGCAATTATTTATTCGTTTATGTAGATACATAATGATTGAATTATTGATGTGCATTCACGTCACTGCTTAGATCGGCTTAGAGCTGGCAGCTCTCCTTAGTTTTGCTAATATTCGTAACACTGCCCTCCACCTAAGTCTGATCGTCCCGATCAGACAAATCTCTCGATCTAAACGCTGCTAGCATCGCCAAATGTACCACTCTTCTACTCCGTGGTTTCTCAATGCTTTGTATGCGGTAGATGGTATCACTGAGCTTCTTCACAATCTTGTACGGGCCTTCCCAACTGCACCGAAATTTGGATGGAACAACTTTCCGCCGGTGAGGGTTGTATAAGAGTACCAAATCTCCCGCCAAGAAACTTTTCGAATTATTGTTCTCATGGTACCTGTGTTTCATCGTACCACTCAATACCCTGGATCGTTCTCTCGCACTCTGTTGCTTGGCCAATGAAGAACTACTTTGTAGAGCTTGTTCTTGACGGATTGGCTTCACATACTCAGTATCGTTCCGACGTTTCCCAACAAAAGTGCGCGCTGGCTTGAAATCATCCTTGCATTCTTTCTGAAAAATTCTTTCAGTGAATTTAGTGCGTCCATTAGGGTTTGTTGATGCCGGTCTTTTCCTCGCAGGTACTTTTAATTTCGCTTTATTTGGCACATTCGATCCATCAACCTTTGCTCGATCTACTTTCCTTGACTTTCGTGGTCTCTGTCGAATCTCCTCGACCAGCACTCGCTTACTGCTGAACCCTTTTTCCAAACTGAAGTTAAGTGGCACATCTTGGTTCTCATAATGCATCACCCTTCTCTGCATATCGATCTTGATGTCATGGTCAACCAAGAAATCCACTCCCAATATAAATTCATCAACGATCTCCGCCACAACGAATTTGTGTAGAACCATGACCTTCCCAATTAGGACTTCACATATTACTTCTCCCTGAACTTGGTTATATTCGCCTGTGACCGTACGCAACCTCGCTCCAGGTAATGACTTTATGCCCCTGTAGACCAAATCAGATCGAATCAAGGAATGAGATGCCCCCGTATCTACAGTCAGTACACGCTCTTTACCATCCACATTCCCTCTGATGGTAAGACTGCTTGATTTCCTTCCAATCTGCGACAGAGATATCACAGGACATTCAACAGCCGGGGCAAGTTTTCGTTCTTTACTTTCGACACGCTCTTGCTCATTTCCGCCAGCTTTGCGTTTACGGCCACCCACATTGTTGGAACTATTAGGACCAAGATCGCAATGACGTGCAATGTGACCTGGATTGCCGTTTATTCGTTTATGTAGATACATAATGATTGAATTATTGATGTGCATTCACGTCACTGCTTAGATCGGCTT
This sequence comes from Eurosta solidaginis, assembly GCF_040869045.1. Classification (NCBI taxonomy): domain Eukaryota; kingdom Metazoa; phylum Arthropoda; class Insecta; order Diptera; family Tephritidae; genus Eurosta; species Eurosta solidaginis. The sequence goes on from NC_090321.1 coordinate 187,705,213, forward strand.
AGAGCTGGCAGCTCTCCTTAGTTTTGCTAATATTCGTAACAATATGCTTAATAAAAATTAGCAAAATCGGAGAACGCCCAAAGTCAAATTTTAACAAAAAATTTAATATCTTTACAGTTATAAGTAAATTATGTCAACATTCAACCCCAGTAATGATATGGTGAAACAAAATGCAAAAATAAAAGAAAATTTCAAAATGGGCGTGGCTCCGCCCTTTTTCATTTAATTTGTATAGGATATATAATTTTCTTGCCGGCTTGAGGTCCAATTTTGAAAATACAATTTTTCAAAAATTGTTGAGTTTTTTCCTTCAATATATTTCGGTTACCTACTGTAACCGTCTTCAGGATAAACTATAACAATATAAAGAAACATAAACAAAATAAAAATAACAATTGACATCAAAACAAACATTCATAAACAACATTATTTACATACATTATTTTACGCGTCTTCACTGCTTAATGTTGTTTATGAATGTTTGTTTTGATGTCAATTGTTATTTTTATTTTGTTTATGTTTCTTTATATTGTTATAGTTTATCCTGAAGACGGTTACAGTAGGTAACCGAAATATATTGAAGGAAAAAACTCAACAATTTTTGAAAAATTTTATTTACAAAATTGGACCTCAAGCCGGCAAGAAAATTATTTATTTAAAAAAGAAAGGTCGCTAAAAACTTATAATGTATAGGATATTTTTAATGCCATAAGTCGAACAAAAATTAACCAATCCTTGTGAAATTTGATAGGGGCTTAGATTCTGGCACGATATCTTATTACTGTGAAAAAGGGCGAAATCGGTTGAAGCCACGCCCAGTTTTTATACACAGTCGGCCGTCTGTCCTTCCGCTCGGCCGCTAACACGATAACTTGAGCAAAAATCGATATATCTTTACTAAACTGAGTTCACGTACTTATCTCAACTCACTTTGTATTGGTATAAAAAATGGGCGAAATCGGACTATGACCACGCCCACTTTTTCTATATCGAAAATTACGAAAAACGAAAAAATGCCATAATTTTATACCAAATACGAAAAAAGGGATGAAACATGGTATTTGCATTAGTTTATTGACACAAAATATAACTTTAGAAAAAAACTTTGTAAAATGGGTGTGACACCTACCATATTAAGTAGAATGAAATGAAAAAGTCTTGCAGGGCGAAATAAAAAACCCTTGAAATCTTGGCAGGAATACTGTTCGTGGTATTATATATATAAATAAATTAGCGGTATCCAACAGATGATGTTCTGGGTCACCCTGGTCCACATTTGGTCGATATCTGGAAAACGCCTTCACATATACAACTACCACCACTCCCTTTTAATAGCCTCATTAATACCTTTAATTTGATACCCATATCGTACAAACACATTCTAGAATCACCCCTGGTCCACCTTTATGGCGATATCTCGAAAAGGTGTCCACGTATAGAACTAAGCCCCACGCCCTTTTAAAATACTCATTAACACATTTCGTTTGATACCCATATTGTACAAACGCATTCTAGAGTCACCCCTGGTCCACCTTTATGGCGATATATCGAAAAGGCGACCACCTATACAACTACCACCACTCCCTTTTAAAACCTTCATTAATACCTTTAGTTTGATACCCATATCGTACAAACACATTCTAGAGTCACCCCTGGTCCACCTTTATGGCGCTATCTCGAAAAGGCGTCCACCTGTAGAACTAAACCCCACGCCCTTTTGAAATACTAATTAACACCTTTCGTTTGATACCCATATTGTACAAACAAATTCTAGGGTCACCCCTGGTCCACCTTTGTGGCGATATCTCGAAACGGCGTCCACCTATGGAACTAAGGATTACTCCCTTTTAAAATACTCATTAACACCTTTCATTTGATACCCATATCGTACAAACAAATTCTAGAGTCAACCCTGATCCACCTTTATGGCGCTATCTCGAAAAGGCGTCCACCTATAGAACTATGGCCCACTCTCTCATAAAATACTCTTTAATACCTTTCATTTGATACACATGTCATACAAACACATTCCAGGGTTACCTTCGGTTCATTTTCCTACATGGTTATTTTCCCTTATATTGCCACCAAAGCTCTCAACTGAGTATGTAATGTTCGGTTACACCTGAACTTAACCTTCCTTACTTGTTTTATTTTTTTTTTTTTGCAATGGCCTAGCAATGAAAAGTTGTCTTTATAAGAGTTAACCAAAACCACCAAATATTATTTTCGTAGGATGACGTTTTGAGGTGTCCCCAGCCCCAGGATGTTGAGCAAAATCAGCGCGATTTTACAAAGCTCATTATTTACATATTTATTTTATTTCTTTTTTAATATACATACCTTTCATATTATAATATATAACTAAAAACGACAAATTTTAAATGGTGTTTTATACTTTTTTGTTGATAATAGTATGTTTCTAATAAAGTGTATAAGTTTAGTTGCGTTGGGGCACCTGTAAACATACGATGAGTGAAATAAAAATTTTCAACCTTATTTGTGGTCTAGAAAGGCAACTTTATGGAGGTCAGCCAAAAGCGATTTCGAAAAAAAAATTAATTCACCCCACCCTAATACATATGTTAGCGTGTGGGTATAAGCGTGCTTTTGCTTGCTCAAACAGAGAGGTGCGGTTTCTGTATACTATGCAATATGTAAACATCTTAAGCTCTATTTCTAATAATAATGATCCCCAATCAATTGACAGTGAGTTAATGCAGTATTTTAAAAAGTAGCACAACAATTAAAAGATCAAATTGCCAAGTTCATTTTCAACATGAGTTTTTTTGTAATTGATATAATTGCCAAACGACATTGCAAGCACTTTGTTCTGACCACACACATTACAAAAAACTGCATATGAATGTAAAAAATAAGATATGTATGCATATGTATTTGTAGATGATTATATTTATATATATACGCAAATATATCTCCTCGTATGTGCAATCATTAATCTAATTCTACAACATTTAAAATACTCATTAACATGAGTGCTATAAAAAGATATATGATGATCCTATTAGTGAAGAAAAATTACATATATGAAAATGCATAACTGTTATATTTGTATGAGAGTTTTTGTGTATTCAACATATTCTGTATGCACACGCATACATATATGAAATACTTTAATGACTACTTTATTAGTGCGTTCAAGTTTAGTATGTTCATAGTTCAGTTTCATGGAACTTTATTTTAACCTTTTCCAAGTCGCTGTTGAAGTTCGTGAAATCGACATACATTTGCAGCTTCGGTTATTTAACAATTAATAATGAGGTTAAGTATTGCTTTTAGCGATACAAATATATATATATATATACTATAACTTTTTGTTTTCGAAAATGTTGACTTCAGCAAAGCTGCCACTTGAAGGTTTGCTTCGCTTGTGGGCTAAATGCGCCCATAAAGATCATTGATCTACATACACACATTGAATGCACTAATAACTATAATAAAATGACAGACTGATGCTTAACTTCTCTTTATGTTTGCACGCACTTAATAATTTTGTATATTTAATGCCGAAAGCTCTGTACCATACGCATAATTTTCAGCCTAAAACCCAACACTCCACGCATGAACGCTTTGCTCAAAGACATTCGCATTTCGCACGCACTGTTGGTTTTTAACAAAAAGTTAAAACAAACACTGTTCATTATTAATATAGAATTGTAAGCGCGAAGCAATCTTTAAGTAGTAATAAAAAAGTGAAACTGAAATTGAAAAGAAAAGTCAACAAACAGCCTGACGCTTATCGAAAGCTCAATAAATCTAGCTAGTTTCAACGCTGATTATTATCAAACTCATTTGATTAATAAATTACAGCAATGCATGGTTGCATTGGAAAGTGAGGTTATAGAGATAATAATTTAATTGTTTATATTTTCATTGGATTTCACTTTTACTGATAAGACCTGAAACTTGAAATTGGAGTTATAATTTGTATGATAGTATATAAGGACTTTGGCCAAGCTTTGTGCGTTTTAGGCTCCTCTTCCAAGATTTTAAGGCTTCACATAAGTTTAGATTATTTCGAAAAACATGAAAATCTGAAAAATCAAGTAAATAGCCTAGCATCAAAGATAAAGCGTGTTAGCGAGAAGGATATGGAATTAACAAACCGAGAAAATAGGAAGTTAGATGCAGAAAGACATTTTAATACATGGCCGTCCCTCGCAATTCTTATGCAAAATCCGTCGAGTGTGTTTCGGTCACAAAATGCTTCTAAGCAATAATCTGAAAATTTAATTCAGAGTCAATACAAACCGTGTCGGACCGTAAAAATTACTGAAAAACTTTAAAGCACCACGTCAAAAATTGGAAGAGAAACTCGCTTATTATTGATGTGTAAATTTCTGTGCTCACAGTATGAGAGAATACAGAATGTAAGCGTAAGTGAAGTCACTACACTATAGCGTAATGTGGGAACAATATACCTGGCAGAGTTTATGTGAGCGAAATCGGACAGAAAATTAGTTGATGGTATTAAGGAGAAAGTGAGACAGCAAAGGAAAAGCTGAAGTTAGTATAAAGAAGATGAAACAGAAGAAGAGGAGGAAGAAACATAGCAGTATATTAGCAATGTCTATAGTAATGGGGATGATAATAACGATGGTTATGGCTATCGCCACGGTTGCAAAGCCAAGATAAGACAAGAAAATAGAAAAAAAGAACAGAAAGGAAAGGAATGGAAAAAAGATACGAAGAGGAGAGGTAAAGAAAAATTAGAAGTTAAAACCGAACCGGAACCGATATGGAACTGTTGTGTGTTATGAATTTGCTATCGAAGTGTTAACGGTGTGTTATCGACTTGTTTTAGAAATGTTCTCCAGTTGATGTCGATAGCAAAGGCTATCGATTTTTATCGACGAGCTGTCGATTTTTATCGAAAGTTATCGATTTCACTCATTTCAAAAAGTTATTTTTGTTGATCTGTTACCGGCATCTTAACAATTTGTTTTAAAAGTATATCGGGATTTTTTTAGAAAAGTTATCGGAAGTGGTTTTTTTATCGGTTTTTAATAGAATAGTTATCATTGGTTTTTGAAAAGTTATCGATTTGTTAGCGAAAGTTATTTATTTGCTACCGAAAATTATCGATAAGTTATTTATTTACTGTCGATTTATTATCTAGACGTTATCAACTATTTACAGAATATGTATCAACATGTTATTAATTTGTTTTCGAAGTATGTAACATAGATTTATTATCGGGATAAGGCCAATTTGTTATAGGCGTTTTATCGATATGCTGTAAAAAATGTATCGATTTTCTGTCGAAAATTAATCGATGTTTATCAAAAAGGTATCGATTTGATATCGAAGAGTTATCGGGGTTTTAACGGAGTTTTACCAATTGTCATTGGCGTGTTATCGATTTGTTATCGACATTTCATTGGTTTGACATGAAACAAATATCGATAAAACTCCTATATAAAATTGATATCATATCTGCAACTCGCTTTCGGTAATGTGCGGATAGTACAACAAACTTGCCGTTATCGATTGTAACCGATAAGACGCTAACGAAACTAACCGAAGGACTATGTTGATGTCTGCATAAAGCTCGTACAGCTCATCGTTAAATTTTCTTCGGTACTCGCCATCGCCAACGCCAACGCAATCTTTCGAAGAACTTTTCTCTCGGAAACTCCCAGAGCCGCTGCATCTGATGTTGTCATGGTCCATGGTTCTGCACCATATAGCAGAACGGGTAAGTGACTTGTAGAGTCTGATTTTCGTTTGCTTTTCGTTTGATTTCAGAGCTGATGCTGGTTTCCAAATAAACGAAGTGTTTTACTATTTCGAAATTATGGCTGCCAACAGTAGCGTGGTTGCCAAGGCGCATATGCGCTGACATTTTGCTCGATGACAACAGGTACTTCGGTTTATCCTCATTCACCATCAAAGCAGAACTAAGCAGAACTAACGACGCGGGTGTTTAAGCCGATGATATCAATGTCATCAGCATATTCCAGTTATTTCACGCTTTTATAGAATATTGTTCTAGAGCGGGTAAGTTCTGCAGGTAGTTTAATTTTCACCAGGTCCTTCTCAACTCTGACTGAGCTGATGATGTTGCTCAATGTCGTTTTGCCCAGCCCTATAAGTTTCGCAGGAAACCAAATTCAGACATAGCGGCAAATAGGCAGCTCCTTTTCGTGCTGTCGAAGGCGGCTTTAAAATCGACGAAGAGGTGATGTGTGTCGATTCTTTTTTCCCGTGTTTCTTCCAAGATTTGACGCATTGTGAAAATCTGTTCGATGGTAGATTTACCAGGTCTGAAGCTACACTGATAAGGTCCAATCAGCCGATTCACGGTGGGCTACAATCTTTCGCACAATACACTTGCACACATACACTACACTGCGAATGAAGGATGACGCTCCCGCTAAGAAAGTGTTTCTATTGGAACCCGCTTATGGAAGCAGAGGAGGAGGGCGACCCCCACTCCGCTGGAAGGACCAGGTGGAAGACGATTTAACTTCCTTGGTGTGACCAATTGGCGCCCGTTGGCAGAGAGAAGAAGCTACTGGCGCTTTGTTGGAAGGCCATAACCGTTCGAACGGTTAAGCGCCAATTAAGTAAGTAAGACGTTTATGCTATATCTCATTCTATCTACCCGTACGTGCTCTTGTTAGGAGATCGGCTCAAAAAGGGCTGGTTTAATATAGTTTCTTCGACCTGTTTTTGTTCTTTAACAGTTACACACATACTTGAATAATCACATAGCTATCCATAAACCGTTTTTCTTAACTCACTGAAATATTAACAAATCTACACATTTTTTTTTACTTGTTATCATCATTAATGTGAATTATGATCTACTAACATCATTACCATTGACCAATGTTGACCTATACACCTGAAAAGAGTTATAAAATAGCCAAACCGGTGAGTCGCTAAGATACCAGTTAAGTGGCAGTTACAATGAGGTTATAAAGTGACGGATACAGTAACACGAGTTAAAAGAACTTATTATGCGATTAGTATTCAGAAATTACTCAACTTTGAACAATGTTAGAGAAAGTTAATATCCTTTTAATATTTTCCAAAGGCGCTAACTATTGATTTAGTAAAAACAAATAGAAAAAGAATATAGCAAAAAAAAAAAAAAATAAATGTAAGGCGCGATAACCTCCGAAGAGATCTAAGGCCGAGCTTCTCTTCCAATTTGCGTCGTGCTCCTCTTGATTTTCCCTACAAATTGACCGGACGGGACCTACATGTTTTATGCCGACTCCGAACGGCATCTGCAAGGCAGATGAGTTTTCACTGAGAGCTTTTCATGGCAGAAATACACTCGGAGCGCTTGCCAGTCACTGCCGAGGGGCGACCCCGCTTAGAAAAATTTTCTTCTAATTGAAAAACCTTATTTCTAAAATTTTGATGTTGCTTTGCCCGGGAGTTGAACCCAGGGCATACGGTGTGATAGGCGGAGCACGCTACCATCACACCACGGTGGCCGCCAGAATATAGCAAACCATATGTATTTATGTATCTACAATATCGTTGAAAGTGACAACAAAACAAGTAAGGAAGGTTAAGTTCGGGTGTAACCGAACATTACATACTCAGTTGAGAGATATGGTGACAACATAAGGGAAAATAACCATGTAGGAAAATGAACCGAGAGAAACCCTGCAATGTGTATCAAATGAAAGGCATTAAAGAGTATTTTATGAGGGAGTGGGCCATAGTTCTATAGGTGGACGCCGTTTAGGGATATAGCCATAAAGGTGGATCAGGGTTGACTCTAGAATGCGTTTGTACGATATGGGTATCAAACGAAAGGTGTTAATGAGTATTTTAAAAGGGAGTAATCCTTAGTTCCATAGGTGGACGCCGTTTCGAGATATCGCCACAAAGGTGGACCAGGGGTGACCCTAGAATTTGTTTGTACAATATGGGCATCAAACGAATGGTGTTAATGAGTATTTTAAAAGGGAGTGGGCCTTAGTTCTATAGGTGGATGCCGTTTCGAAATATCTTCATAAAGGTGGACCAGGGGTGACTCTAGAATGTGTTTGTACGATATGGGTATCAAATGAAAGGTGTTAATGGGTATTTTAAAAGGCAGTAATCCTTAGTTCCATAGGTAAAGGTATTAATGAGGGTTTTAAAAGGGAGTGGTGGTTGTTGTATAGGTGGTCGCATTTTCGAGATATCGCCATAAAGGTGGACCAGGGGTGACCCTAGAATTTGTTTGTACAATATGGGTATCAAAAGAAAGGTGTTAATGAGTATTTTAAAAGGGAGTAATCATTAGTTCCATAGGTGGACGCCGTTTCGAGATATCGCCATAAAGGTGGAGCAGGGGTGACCCTAGAATTTGTTTGTACAATATGGGTATCAAAAGAAAGGTGTTAATGACTATTTTAAAAGGGAGTAATCCTTAGTTCCATAGGTGGACGCCGTTTCGATATATCGCCAAAAAGGTGGGCCGGGGGTGACTCTAGAATTCGTTCGTGCAATATGGGTATCAAACTAAAGGAGTTAATGAGTATTTTAAAAGCGAGTGGGCCTTAGTTCTATAGGTGGACGCCTTTTCGAGGTATCGCAATAAAGGTGGACCAGGGGTGACTCTAGACTTTGTTTGTACGATATGGGTATCAAATGAAAGGTGTTAATGAGTATTTTTAAAAGGGAGTGGGCCTTCTTTCTATAGGTGTTCGCCTTTTGGATATATCGCCATAACGGTGGACCAGGGATGACTCTAGAATGAGTTTGTACGATATGGGTATCAAATTAAAGGTATTAATGAGGGTTTTAAACGGGAGTGGTGGTTGTTGTATAGGTGGTCGCCTTTTCGAGATATCGCCATAAAGGTGTACCAGGGGTGACTCTAGAATGCGTTTGTACGATATGGGTATCAAATGAAAGGTGTCAATGAGTATTTAAAAGGCAGTAATCCTTAGTTCCATAGGTTAACGCCGTTTGGAGATATCGCCATAAAGGTGGACCAGGGGTGACCCTAGAATTTGTTTGTACAATATGGGTATCAAAAGAAAGGTGTTAGTGAGTGAGTATTTTAAAAGGGAGTAATCCTTAGTTCCATAGGTGGACGCCGTTTCGAGATATCGCCATAAAGGTGGAGTAGGGGTGACCCTAGAATTTGTTTTTACAATATGGGTATCAAAAGAAAGGTGTTAATGAGTATTTTAAAAGGGAGTAATCCTTAGTTCCATAGGTGGACGTCGTTTCGAGATATCGCCATAAAGGTGGGCCAGGGGTGACTCTAGAATTCGTTTGTGCAATATGGGTATCAAACGAAATGAGTTAATGAGTATTTTAAAAGGGAGTGAGCCTTAGTTCCATAAGTGGACGCCGTTTCGAGATATCGTCATAAAGGTGGACCAGGGGTGACCCTAGAATTTGTTTGCACAATATGGGCATCAAACGAAAGGTGTTAGTGATTATTTTAAAAGAGAGTGGGCCTTAGTTCTATAGGTGGACGCCGTTTCGAAATATCGCCATAAAGGTGGACCAGGGGTGACCCTAGAATTTGTTTGTACAATATTGGTATCAAAAGAAAGGTGTTAATGAGTATTTTAACAGGGAGTAATCATTAGTTCCATAGGTGGACGCCGTTTCGACATATCGCCATAAAGGTGGAGCAGGGGTGACCCTAGAATTTGTTTGTACAATATGGGTATCAAAAGAAAGGTGTTAATGACTATTTTAAAAGGGAGTAATCCTTAATTCCATAGGTGGACGCCGTTTCGAGATATCGTCATAAAGGTGGACCAGGGGTGACCCTAGAATTTGTTTGCACAATATGGGCATCAAACGAAAGGTGCTAGTGATTATTTTAAAAGCGAGTGGGCCTTAGTTCTATAGGTGGACGCCTTTTCGAGGTATCGCAATAAAGGTGGACCAGGGGTGACTCTAGACTTTGTTTGTACGATATGGGTATCAAATGAAAGGTGTTAATGAGTATTTTTAAAAGGGACTGGGCCTTCGTTCTGTAGGTGTTCACCTTTTCGAGATATCGCCATAAAGGTGGACCAGGGGTGACTCTAGAATGAGTTTGTACGATATGGGTATCAAATTAAAGGTATTAATGAGAGTTTTGAAAGGGAGTGGTGTGAAGGCGTTTCCCAGATATCGACCAAAATGTGGGCCAGGGTGACCCAGAACATCATCTGTTGGATACCGCTAATTTATTTATATATGTAATACCTGCCAAGATTTTAAGGGTTTTTTATTTCGCCCTGCAGAACTTTTTCATTTTCTTCCACTTAATATGGTAGGTGTCACAACCATTTTATAAAGTTTTTTCTAAAGTTATATTTCGCGTCAATAAAACGATCCAATTACCTTACCATACTTCATCCCTTTTTTCGTACTTGGTATAGAATTATGGCATATTTTCATTTTTCGTAATTTTCGATATCGAAAAAGTGGGCGTAGTCATAGTCGGATTTCGTTCATTTTTCATACCAAGATAAAGTGAGTTCAAGTAAGCACGTGAACTAAGTTCATTAAAGATATGTCGATTTTTGCTCAAGTTATCGTGTTAACGGCCATGCGGAAGGACAGACGGACGACTGTGTATAAAAACTGGGCGTGGCATTAACCGATTTCGCCCATTTTCACAGAAAACAGTTAACGTCATAAAATCTATGCCCCTACCAAATTTCAAAAGGATTGGTTAATTTTTGTTCGACTTATGGCGTTAAAAGTATCCTAGACAAATTAAATGAAAAAGGGCGGAGCCACGCCCATTTTGAAAATTTCTGTTATTTTTGTATTTTGTTGCACCATATCATTACTGGAGTTGAATGTTGACATAATTTACTTATATACTGTAAAGATATTAAATTTTTTGTTAAAATTTTACTTTAAAAAAAATTTTTTTTTAAAAGTGGGCGTGGTCCTTCTCCGATTTTGCTAATTTTTATTAAGCATACATATAGTAATAGGAGTAACGTTTCTGCCAAATTTCATCATGATATCTTCAACGACTGCCAAATTACAGCTTGCAAAATTTTAAATTACCTTCTTTTAAAAGTGGGCGGTGCCACGCCCATTGTCCAAAATTTTACTAATTTTCTATTCTGCGTCATAAGTTCAACTCACCTACCAAGTTTCGTCGCTTTAGCTGTCATTTGTAATGAATTATCGCACTTTTTCGGTTTTTCGAAATTTTCGATATCGAAAAAGTGGGCGCGGTTATAGTCCGATATCGTTCATTTTAAATAGCGATCTGAGATGAGTTCTCAGGAATCTACATACCAAATTTCATCAAGATACCTCAAAATTACTCAAGTTATCGTGTTAACGGACGGACATGGCTCAATCAAATTTTTTTTCGATCTTGATTATTTTGATATATGGAAGTCTATATCTATCTCGATTCCTTTATATATGTACAACCAACCGTTATCCAATCAAACTTAATATACTCTGTGAGCTCTGCTCAACTTAGTATAAAAAAGCTAACATAAAACGCAAGTGTGTCGCGGAAATAAAAGATAGGTCAAACAACCGGCACATGAATTTCAAACGAGTTCGACAAGAATTGTGCGTTGCAAATGTTTGTCGTTATTGCTCTTCTTCTTACTTGTCTACCGTATTATTGTACTGCTAATGTCTACGCATTTTTATTGGCTCACCTAAATTTATTCAGTTTTGAAATGAAACAGCTTGAGCCAGTTTGGTGCAGCAAGAAATTTTCACACAATTGGCGACCATTTGTATCATTTAAAATATCTGGAGGTGTTAGAATTTAGATATCAATAATTAGGCGATATGTTGCAGATATTGTAACCTAACTATAAAGAACAACAAAAATAAAAAATAGAAATGAATTCTTATCGTCTACCTAATTATAACCGTTTCCCTCAATTTTAGCTACTCATGAGACAACCTTTTGTGAAATTATTAATTGGCTTTCAACATATCCATTTTAATTTTCCTTTTTCTGACTTGGGCTGGGTATTTTAAGAAACATTCCATTAATATCAGTTGCAAAAACAAAAAACAAAAAGTGAAAAAGTTATTTACTAAAATACGGTTTCACACATATTGGCAAGTGCACATATGTACATATAAATATAAGACTATATAGACCATTCGTATAAATTTTGCTATACATACCTCTACTCATATCTGAAATATTGAAGTAAAAAATTGTGGCTACTGAAATTATCAGCACTTTGGTGGTTGCGGTTCAGTTGCTCAGAACAATCAGCAGAAACCATTGCACCTTAACACACTTAATTTACATAAATAACAATTGAAATATACATATTAACATATAAGTTGTGTATATTTACAAACATTAGCATTTACAAGGAGTTGTTGAAGAAACACAACCGCACTCTAAAACCAACCTTAGTTTTTGTCTGACTGATACATGCATAGATAAAGTTTAAAGCCATAAAGCAGCTAGAGAAATTAAATTGGTTTTCAAAATAAAATTGTACTTGTGAGGTCTGATGTGAAAATATAAAAGGACTCATGGGAAATTTTTTGATTAAAACCCATTGTCAACAACAACAAAAAATTTCCAGGTTCGAGTTTAGACGACGCTAAGTTAAATATTCTCCATTGAAATTGTTTCAGAAGTTAGACCCTCGGGTTAAAGTATTACGGATATTGTATCTTTATTTATATATTTATTACTAGCAGACCCGTCAGACGTTGTTCTGCCCTAAATTGGTCTATCTACATAAATTTTAATAAGTTTTTTCCGTCTAACTCTGCTCCCACCTCACTTTTTCTTAATCCTTTTATTCACTCCTCCCTCCGTCTTTTTGCTTCATCTATCTCTATCTTCGTCTCACTCTATCTCTTTCTCAGTCTCCTTCTCCTTCCATCTTTTCTCTTCTCTCAAGTTTTTCCATTCATCTTCACACCTTAGTGCCAGGCAAATCTAATAGGACATGTAAATAGTTATGTGGGTATTATTAATTCATGTCTTTATTTCGGCTTCGCATGCATATTTATCAGTTTTGCCAGGTTGATGCGACTTAATCGAATATCACAATGAAATTACTTTAAAGCTCTCAGCAACAGCTTCCATTTGATATCTCTGTTACACACACATTCTAGGGGTATCCGGGTCCAGGTTTTGGCCTATATCTTGACACCGTAGTCACCCAGCGGTATAAAAATTACTCTGTACTAAAGCACCCATCAACAGCTTCAATTTGATAACCATAATGTATAAACACATCCTAGTGTTACCGTGATCCACGTTTTGGCCTATATCTCGAGACCCTTCACAAATAGGTTTGAAAACAACCCTGTACTAAAGTTTGTTTTTTGGTTTCGGGTTTACAGTCCAATGAATCAGAAAAACGCTTTTTTATTTTCTCGCCAACGTTTCGACCTTTTATTTGGTCTTCTTCAGGGCTCAAAATTACTGCGTTCTTCCTTGTCCAGTTGTTTTGTATAGATGTTTTGTTTCTGCATTGTGCAGAAATGGTCATATATAAAATTTTAAATTATAGTACTTATTTATAAATTTGAATAAAATTTAAAAGAAATAAGTAATAAAATGAACACAATGTAAATTCAAACAACAAACTATATATATATGTACTAAAGTACTCATCAACAGCTTTCATTTGTTATCCATATTGTATAAACACTTTCTAGGGGTACCCGAGTCCACGTTTTAGCCTCAACCTCGAGACCCTAGTCACCAATAGGTATGAAAACTACCCTGTACTAAAGCACTCATCAACAGCTTTCATTTGTTATCCATATTCTATAAACACACTCTAGGGGTAACCCGCGTCCACGTTTTCGCTTATATCTCGAGACCCTAGTTACCCGCGGGTACAAAAAAAAAACCGGATCAAAGTACTCATAAACAGCTTCCATTTGATACCCATATTGTACAAACATACCCCAGGATTACCTAGGTCCACGTTTTGATCTCAAGACCCTAGCCAGAACGGGATAAAAATTATCCTGTGTCTGTCTCCTGATTCTAAGCTACCCCTCCATCAATTTTCAGCCAAATATGTTCATCCGTTCCTTCCTCTTCAATCACTCTTTATCTATTAAAAAAAAGCGCATCAAAATCCGTTGCGTAGTTTTAAAGGTTTAAGCATTCAAAGGGGACATAAGGACAGAAAAAGCGACTTTGTTTTATACTATGTAGTGATGTACATCCATACATACCTATAAACCTACACCCGAAGTTAAATAACGCAGCGAATGCTATATATGTACGTATGTATGTGTCGCATCAGTTCACAGCGAACAACCACACAAATACATTTTTTTGGTAAAAATGTTACTTTTGTTTAAACAATTTGGCTGATATAAGAAATGAATCAAGTATTTTTTTGATGCAGATCAAAGGTAAATATTTCAAAGTTTTCCTGAAAAGTAGAATTTTTTAAATCCATCCATCCGTTTATGAGTTAAAGCTGTGTACATACAAATTTTATGTTTTTTTACTAAATTTTGGTAATTTGCCACGCCCCTATGATGCATATCTCCAAATTGTATTAACTGTACCATCTCACGTAGCTAAGCTTTAGGTATGAAAACTACCCTGTACTAAAGCACTCATCAACAGCTTTCATTTGTTATCCATATTCTATAAACACATTCTAGGGGTACCCACGTCTTCGTTTGCGCTTATATCTCGAGACTCTAGTAACCCTCGGGTACGAAAAATACCCATACCAAAGTACTCATAAACAGCTTCCATTTGATACCCATATTGTACAAACATATCCCAGGATTACCCAGGTGCACGTTTTGATCTCAAGACCCTAGCTAGAACGGGATAAAAATTATCCTATGTCTGTCTCCTGGTTTTAAGCTACCCCTTCACCAATTTTCAGCCAAATATGTTCATCCATTCCTTCCTCTTCAATCACTCTTTCCATTAAAAAAAGAGCATCAAAATCCGTTGCGTAGTTTTAAAGGTTTAAGCATTCAAAGGGACATAAGGACAGAAAAAGCGACTTTGTTTTATACTATGTAGTGATGTACATCCATACATACCTATAAACCTACGCCCGAAGTTAAATAACGCAGCGAATGCTATATATGTACATATGTATGTGTCATGCCTCACTCAAAAGCAATTAGCGCGGACAGTTCACAGCGAACAAACACACATACGCATTTTTGATAAAAATGGTACTTTTGTTTAAACAATTTGGCTGATATAAGAAAGCAATCAAGTATTTTTTTGATGCAGATCGAAAGTAAACATTTCAAAGTTTTACTGAAAAGTAGAATTTTTTAAATCCATCCATCCGTTTATGAGTTATAGCTGTGCAAACAAAAATTGTATGATTTTTTACTACATTTTGGCAATTTTCCGCGCCCCTATATTATATATCTTCAAATTATATTAACTGTACCATCTCACGTAGCTAAGCTTTCAAATGCAAGAAACCGTTTTAAAATCGGAGCATTCTGTGTGAAGTTATGAAAATACATGGCATTTAGCGACTTTATTTTATAAGATTTATAGATATAGATTAATTTGTATGTATCACTATTTCAATAAGCATCGGAATCATTTTCATACTTTCACAATACCTTGCATAGGCAATTTTAACGCAAATGACGCAGACGTTGTTCTGCCCTAACCTCTTATTCTCCTCTTCTCTCCCCATTTTCCCTATCCTTTTATTTACTTCTCCCTCTGCCTATTTCATACTCTGAGCCCCTTACTACCTCTCCATCTTTTCCTCATCTATTCCTCTCTCTCGACCTTCGTCTAACACTATACCTTTCTCAGTCTCTTTCTCTTCTCTATAGTTCTTTTCATTCTTTTTCATCCTTTATTCCCAGTCATAGTCACATACCGGATACCGTTCCCAGTCTGAACCCCAGAAATGAGCAACACTTTAAGCGACACCAAACGAGAATTGGCGATTATAGAAACACAGAGTTTATGCGCTTGAACTCGGACATTTAATTTCGGACTTATGTACATATCTATGTAGGTATTATCAATTTATGTCTTTATTTCGGCTTCGCATGCATATTTATCCAGTTTTCCTTCACTTTACCTTAAAACTCTCATTTGATATCCATATTGTGCAAATACATCCTAGGGTTATCCGGGTCCACGTTTTGGTCTATATCTCCCTAGCCACCTAGCGAGATAAAGGTATGTCTAGAGACTGCCGTGGGGGAAACTGCATAAGCATGTGCAACGATTTTCTTGCTCTCCTGAAAAACTGTGTTAATTACACTGGACCACGAATTTCAACTTTTTCTCTTTACGAGAAACGCCGTTATGAAATTCGTATGTAAAACCACGCCCTGATTTCGAAAATCGAGTTCATTTTTGATTCTATGGTACCGTTTTTGAGATATTTGCAATTTACCGTTATTCGTTACTCGTTATTTAATTACGTATATCTCACCAAGCTGTTAAGCAATTTGCTATAATTGCATCATACATTATTTTTTGCTCAACCAGATAGTTTTCGAGATATTAGCTTATCATTTCATATCTTTGTTTTTTTTTATGAAAAAATATGAAAAAAAATTATTTTTTGCGAGGGCAGCATTCCAAAACCACAACTTTTTTCCAAATATTTTTTATTTACGTAAAGCTCTGTTTAATTAGAAAAAAGATAAGCTATCATCGAAGAAAATGGATGCAAAACTACGTAAGTTATAAGCGATCAAATAAAAATACCCAGGTTGCGCAATTTCAACGTATACCTCAAAACGTATGTATGGTATAAAGAAGAGTGAAATATCTAGCTATGCTCTGTTTCTATTTAGTTAAAAGTTCAATTTATGAATGAAATTACCCATATTTTTAACTTTTTTTTTTAATTTATTTATGTTTGTAATATATTCTAACAATCTTTACCTTAATTTTATTTTACTATGTAGTCGAAATAATTATGTGTTCGACTTTGACGCTTATTCAGTTTAGGATCGGTTTCTCTTATGAGAAACAAGCAGTAATCACCCATCATTGCGACGTCCCAGAATCCTTGATATCGATTTTCAATTAATTTCATTTGCTGATGAAACCTTTCGCCATGTTCGTCACTTTCGTCGCCAAGATTTGCCGGCAAAAAGCTCAAATGTGAGTGCAGAAAGTGAATTTTTAACGACATATTTACGCCTGGAAAGAAAATATTAGTTAGGTAAGCAAGTTATAGAATTTTGGGAAATTAATTTTAATAGGCCTTTAATATTTACCCATTTTCGCATAATTATTGATTAAGTCATTCACTATCTGCTCGTAGTTAAGGCTTTTGTGTCTACCGAGAAAAGAAGCAACGACATTTTCAAAGGATTCCCACGCTGCTGCCTCAACTGATGAGAGTAGTCCTTTGAATTGATTATTGTTGATCAACTTTTTTATTTGTGGTCCGACAAAAATACCTTCCTTTATCTTGGCTTGAGAAATATCTGGAAAAATTGTTTTCAAATAGTCGAATGCTTCGCCTTCTTTGTCCAAAGCCTTAACAAAGTTTTTAATGAGACCGAGCTTGATGTGTAAGGGTGGAAGTATGATTTTCTCTTTCTTGACAAGAGGGGTGTATTTGATGTTATCCACACCAACGGTAAACTCGACTCATTCCCGCCAATCCTTTCTGACGTAGTGGTCCTTACGAGCTCGGCTATCCCACTTGCAGAGGAAGCAGCAGTGCTTGGTGTAGCCACTTTGTGGACCGCATAGCATTGCAACGACTTTGAGATCAGAACATATTTTCCAATCATGCTCTTCATATTTGATAAATTTGAGTAGTTTTTGCATTTCCTCGTAGGATTTCTTTGTATTTACTGCATGTGCGATCGGGATAGAAGGCTTTTTGTTACCAATATGCAATAATACAGCCTTCAAACTCAGTTTATTGCTGTCTATGAACAATCGCCACTCTTTTGAATCATATATTTGACCAAACTCTTTGAATAAACCAGGAATGTCGTTGCAGTAGCATATACTGTCTTTCTTGGTATAGTGTTTGGAAAATGGTTCGTGACGAGTTCTACAATATATCACCTTAACATCGGATGACACAAATTTAAATTGTTGCATACGAGTAGTGTGGATCTCGGCCTTTTCCTTGGATAGTTCCAAATCTCTTATCCAATCATTAAGTTGTGCTTGTGACAGAACGTTTCTCTTGTTTCCCATGCGAAATTCAGTACAACTTGATTCCCCGCACTCAGATATTATTGTTGACAATGGAACTGGATCCGCAACTGCCGTTGAATGTAGTACTGGTAATGTCACTGTAGGTACGCTGGCATAGGTTACTCTTCTTGATCTTCCAACGCCAAGTACTTTTGTTTGACAAATATAACACTCTATTGAATGGCAAGTAGGTTCTCTCCATATCATTGGTGTATCAAATTTTATTGATTCCGACTGAATCAATTCTACTCGACACGATGTACACAAAGTGTTCGGTGTCCATGGTTTTTCAGCATTTTTAGGCTCAATGCCAAAATACTTGGAGTATAAAGTTTTGATATGATCTGAGAACACTTGTCGTCGCCTTATGATAGTATATTGGCCACACATGAAACAGAACATATCTGGATCGTTATTACACTCAAATTCTCGCGTCCTTTTACTCATTTTATTTATTTTTTTTTCTAATAAATCACGGTTTTGTAATTTGACTTATGAACTGAACTATCTCCGGCGAGCCTTGCAGATGTTATGAAGTTTAAAGGCGCATTAACTCATATTTATACTCGGAACAAGAATAAAATTGAAAAAATTAAATCTTACCTAGACAGAAAGGTTCCTTTTTATACGAAGCCGGGAAAAGAAAATACTACCTGCTTTAGATGTAGGCTTTAAAAATTTTCTGTGTCTTATAATTTTGAAAATCTACCTGCATACTTACCCATAAGTGACGGAAATGCATGTTTATAACTACATGCCTACAGCAGGTTTCGAACCCAACCATTCTTCCTTTCGATGCAACCACTCTACCTACTATAAAACAATTCGAGTATTAAAAGTACTGTTTGATTTATTTAAAGAAAAAGTATTATCATTGCTATGGTGTTATTCGTTTATCCGGATAATATTCCATTTGCACTTTATACCTTTTATATATGTATGTATACATACATTGAAGTTGCGCAACCTGGGTATTTTTATTTGATCGCTTATAACTTACGTAGTTTTACATCGATTTTCTTTAGTGATAGCTTATCTTTTTTCTTATTAAACGAAGGTTTATGTGAAGAAAAAATATCTGAAAAAAAAGTTGTGGTTTTGGAATGCTGCCCTCGCAAAGAGTAATTTTTTTCATATTTTTTCATAAAAAAAACAAAAATCTGAAATGATGAGCTAATATCTCGAAAACTGTATGGTTGAGCAAAAAACAATGTATAAATGCATTTATAACAAATTTTATCGTCTTTCCGATTCTGTAAACTTATTTGCAATTGCTTGACCGGTTTGTGAGATATAGGTAATTAAATGGAGCCATCTTTTTGTTTTTTTCGAATAACGGTAAATTGCAAATATCTCAAAAACGGTACCATAGAATCAAAAATGAACTCGATTTTCGAAATCAGGGGGTGTTCTTACATACGAATTTCATAACGGCGTCTCTGGTAAATTTTGGCCGTCGACCAGTGTTATTATCCATGTGAAGAACGTGGCACCGCCGCTTTTCTAAAACTTCATAGATCGACATATAGAATACATATACCTGAATACCAATACTTTGAGTCGTATAGATTTGTTTTTATGACAAAATTTAATAAATATATCCTGGAGACGTAGCCCCGCCCACTATTCCAAAGTTTTACATAACCCTATCAATCTACATATTACTTTCATTTTTCTCCTCCGTATCTATCTCCATCTTCATTCTCCTTCTGTGTGTTTATATCCATCTCAAACTTCAGCATCAACTTCATGTACCATGTCTACTTCATCTTCTTATTCTCATTCTCATTCCCATTTTCCCTTCTTTGTTCAGCAGCGTTAACCGTCATCATCTCCAATATCATCTTTAACTTCCCATCCTTATCAACATGCCACGCCTCTGTTAATATACATCTCCAACTTTATCGGTGGTACTATCCCCATAAATCGGGCTTTCCTTATCTCTATTATAGTCCAAGTTTTTCTATATATTTCCATTTCGATATCCATATCTATCTGGGCCCTTTCTTCTTCATCTATCATTACCTTTTCCTTCACAATTTATCCTTCAATAGGGGCAGAAAACCCAAAGAATCGGATATCTTTGGATTAAGATAGTAGTAGACTTGGCTTCGAGAAGAAATCGTAAGCTATCTATAAAATTGCCAATGCAGTGATTAAATTTAATATCGAGAAGATAGCGAGCTTTACGAGTATTTCGGGAATCCCGCGAGAAATTTCTTCTGGAAAAAATTCGATGAATCGTAAGCTCTAGTTGATAGATATTATATTTAATTTTTAATATTGTGAGAGCGGCATAAGCGAACCTATTCCCAAGTGAAGAAGATAGCGAAAATTGCACAACACTGCCATAACTCCACCCGAATAGCCCGAAATTTTAAGGCTATGCCAAATATTTTCTGCGCCAATTATCTCTTTGAATTGCAACTGAATAAAGGACTCAAGCGCAGCATGACTAGTTGAGTATACACTATAACAAGAGAGAGTGGGAGATGATGATTATTGGATGAAGCCGTATCATATATTGCATGCAAGGCTTATTGGTACTTAATACGAAAAAAATAATAAACAGATGCGTTGCTTACAGCAACAAGTTTGGCAACTAGTGCTTAAAAATTGTAATATCTTAAAAAAAAAAATAAAAAATAAAAGAATTAACGCCTCTGCCACCGCCAACTAGATGTAATAATTTTACAATGGAGATTAGATTATTTACATTTTAAGTAGTCACTTTGAAATGTCATTAAACTTGATTCAAATGCATTTATTGTAGTCGAAGTGTGAGACAGTTTTGAATCATAAGCCAAGCTTTAACTTTGACAACAACACTGCAAACAGGTGGTATGAGTTGTAGTAATAGTAACCTACAATCACGAAAATCACACCGTAGAGAACATCCCAGACAGGTTTGTTTCATAGTTCCGGAGATTTGTAATTACTGATGATTTGATTTTTTATATTTATTTATACTCAGTTGAGCAGAGCTCACAGAGTATATTAAGTTTGATTGGATAACGGTTGGTTGTACATATATAAAGGAATCGAGATAGATATAGACTTCCATATATCAAAGGATCGAAAAAAAATTTGATTGAGCCATGTCCGTCCGTCCGTCCGTCCGTTAACACGATAACTTGAGTAAATTTTGAGGTATCTTGATGAAATTTGGTATGTAGGTTCCTGAGCACTCATCTCAGATCGCTATTTAAAATGAACGATATCGGACTATAACCACGCCCACTTTTTCGATATCGAAAATTTCGAAAAGCCGAAAAAGTGCGATAATTCATTACAAAAGACAGCTAAAGCGACGAAACTTGGTAGGTGAGTTGAATTTATGACGCAGAATAGAAAATTAGTAAAATTTTGGACAATGGGCGTGGTACCGCCCACTTTTAAAAGAAGGTAATTTAGAAGTTCTGCAAGCTGTAATTTGGCAGTCGTTGAAGATATCATGATGAAATTTGGCAGGAACGTTACACCTATTACTATATGTACGCCTAATAAAAATTAGCAAAATCGGAGAAGGACCACGCCCACTTTTAAAAAAAATTTTTTTGAAAGTCAAATTTTAACAAAAAATTTAATATCTTTACAGTATATAAGTAAATTATGTCAACATTCAACTCCAGTAATGATATGGTGCAACAAAATACAAAAATAAAAGAAATTTTCAAAATGGGCGTGGCTCCGCCCTTTTTAATTTAATTTGTCTAGGATACTTTTAACGCCATAAGTCGAACAAAAATTAACCAATCCTTTTGAAATTTGGTAGGGGCATAGATTTTATGAAGATAACTGTTTTCTGTGAAAATGGCCGAAATCGGTTGATGCCACGCCCAGTTTTTATACACAGTCGTCCGTCTGTCCTTCCGCATGGCCGTTAACACGATAACTTGAGCAAAAATCGACATAGCTTTAATGAACTTAGTTCACGTGCTTACTTGAACTCACTTTATCTTGGTATGAAAAACGAACGAAATCCGACTATGACCACGCCCATTTTTTCGATATCGAAAATTACGAAAAATGAAAAATGCCATAATTCTATACCAAATACGAAAAAAGGGATGAAACATGGTAAGGTAATTGGATTGTTTTATTGACGCGAAATATTACTTTAGAAAAAACTTTATAAAATGGTTGTAACACCTACCATATTAAGTAGAAGAAAATGAAAAAGTTCTGCAGGACGAAATAAAAAACCCTTAAAATCTTGGTAGGTATTACATATATAAATAAATTAGCGGTATCCAACAGATGATGTTCTGGGTCACCCTGGTCCACATTTTGGTCGATTTCTGGAAAACGTCTTCACACCACTCCCTTTTAAAACTCTCATTAATACCTTTAATTTGATACCCATATCGTACAAACTCATTCTAGAGTCATCCCTGGTCCACCTTTATGGCGATATCTCCAAAAGGCGTCCACCTATAGAACTAAGCCCCACGTCCTTTTAAAATACTCATTAACACCTTTCTTTTGATACCCATATCGTACAATCATATTCTAAAGTCACCCCTGGTCCACCTTTATGGCGATATCTCGAAAAGGCGAACACCTATAGAACGAAGGCCCGCTCCCTTTTAAAAATACTCATTAGCACCTTTCATTTGATACTCATATCGTACAAACAAAGTCTAGAGTCACCCCTGGTCCACCTTTATTGCGATATCTCGAAAGGGCGTCCACCTATAGAACTAAGGCCCACTCCCTTTTAAAGTACTCATTAACTTCTTTCGTTTGATACCCATATTGCACAAACGAATTCTAGAGTCACCCCTGGTCCACCTTTATGGCGATATCTCGAAACGGCGTCCACCTATGGAACTATTACTCCCTTTTAAAATACTCATTAACACCTTTATTTTGATACTCATATTGTACAAAACAAATTCTAGGGCCACCCCTGCTCCACCTTTATGGCGATATCTCGAAACGGCGTCCACCTATGGAACTAAGGATTACTCCCTTTTAAAATACTCATTAACACCTTTCTTTTGATACCCATATTATACAAACAAATTCTAGGGTCACCCCTGGTCCACCTTTATGGCGATATCTCGAAAATGCGACCACCTATACAACAACCACCACTCCCTTTTAAAACCCTCATTAATACCTTTAATTTGATACCCATATCGTACAAACACATTCTAGAGTCACCCCTGGTCCACCTTTATGGCGATATTTCGAAACGGCGTCCACCTATAGAACTAAGGCCCACTCCCTTTTAAAATACTCATTAACACCTTTCGTTTGATGCCCATATTGTACAAACAAATTCTAGGGTCACCCCTGGTCCACCCTTATGGCGATATCTCGAAACGGCGTCCACCTATGGAACTAAGGATTACTCACTTTTAAAATACTCATTAACACCTTTCTTTTGATACCCATATTGTACAAAGAAATTCTAGGGTCACCCCTGGTCCACCTTTATGGCGATATCTCGAAACGGCGTCCACCTATGGAACTAAGGATTACTCCCTTTTAAAATACTCATTAACACCTTTCATTTGATACCCATATCGTACAAACGCATTCTAGAGTCACCCCTGGCCCACCTTTATGGCGATATCTCGAAAAGGCGACCACCTATACAACAACCACCACTCCCTTTTAAAACCCTCATTAATACCTTTAATTTGATACCCATATCGTACAAACACATTCTAGAGTCACCACTGGTCCACCTTTATGGCGATATTTCGAAACGGCATCCACCTAGAGAACTAAGGCCCACTCCCTTTTGAAATACTCATTAACACCATTCGTTCGATGCCCATATTGTACAAACAAATTCTAGGGTCACCCCTGGTCCACCTTTGTGGCGATATCTCGAAACGGCGTCCACCTATGGAACTAAGGATTACTCCCTTTTAAAATACTCATTAACACCTTTCATTTGATACCCATAACGTACAAACGCATTCTAGAGTCAACCCTGATCCACCTTTATGGCTATATCCCTAAATGGCGTCCACCTATAGAACTATGGCCCACTCCCTCATAAAATACTCTTTAATGCCTTTCATTTGATAGACATGTCATACAAACACATTCCAGGGTTTCCCTCGGTTCATTTTCCTACATGGTTATTTTCCCTTATGTTGTCACCATAGCTCTCAAATGAGTATGTAATGTTCGGTTACACCCGAACTTAACCTTCCTTACTTGTTTTATTTTGACAATTTTTGTTGTTATATCGGCCTACTGATTTGTAAGATCGCGAGTTCGAATCGAACGTTGCCGACGAAGGAATTTAGCAGTTCCCGAAATGGATCAATACAACGAGCTTTAGCAGTTGTCTAAATTTTTTCTTTCTGCTATTCTAATTTAATAATTTTTTCAATTAAGAAAAAATTTATCATAACAATAATAATGATAAAATAATTATTGTTAGGCCTTGAGCTCGATTCGAACCCGCGATCTTATTTTTATTTTATTACAGCTTCATTAATCCTAGCTTATATCTATTTACAATGTATATATATATAATAATCTTAACTAGACTAACATATAATTCTAATCTAGTTATATCTATGAACTACCGCATGGTGCTGAACTCTGGCAGACTTCCGAATCATGCCAACATTATTTTGATGCCAGTTATCTCTGGTATGAAGGCCGTTTACGAATAAGCACGAAGGCGACATCCGAACAGCGATGCACTGATATGGTCGAGTGATGCGTTGCAGTATGTGCTTCGGCTACTTTTATTGTATGCTCGGCGACTTTTATTATATGCGCACGAGAACTAGGAAGGGAAATTGTTGGAAGCCGCTTCATATCAGAATACTTAGCAGGCATACATTTTTTTGGTTCTATGGAAGTCTTCCTATACAGTACTAAATTGGTAGTGTTTTACAATGCATATACAATTTTTTTTGGATCTATTGGCAATACATGATTTGATATCATTAGGTATACATTTGTCTGCTTCAGTTTTGTAAGTAGGTAGGTTGAAGTTATATTTGCTTCGAGTATTTATAGAATTCATATCTTTTACATATTTGATGTTACTCTTTAAGTACGCAGGCAAATTACTGTCTATTATGTTCTTAATAAATTTCATAGTAAAATAAAAAAGTTGCTGTCTAATGCTTAGCCAATTTAGATCAGAAAGCATGTCTCTGATAGGTGTGTCATAGCTTTTTTTGAGAATGAATCTCATAGCTCGGTTCTGTTGCTTTTGTAGCTTGTATATCTGACTATCTCGCAATATGAAAAATATAGTCGGGCAGTAAATAAAATGTGGTTCGATTATTGATCTATAAACCATTACTTTGTATTTATTATTTAAATATTTGCAGGTTCTCTGTGTAAAATATATTTTTTTTAGCTATTTTTCCCACAGTTTAATCAACGTGCTCATTGAAATTGAGTTTATCGTCTATTTTTATTCCCAAATATTTGATGGTGTTGACTTTTTCGTTTACTTCGTGGTTAATATTTAAATTTTGCAGGTCATTATTCTGAAAATTTCGTCTGGAAATGACCATAAATTTGGTTTTGTTGACATTCAGTTTAAGTCTGTTCACGCATAACCAATCATAAACACTATTCAGATCTTCTTGCATTTTACTATATATTTCAGTTATATTTTCTCCACTCAGCATCAGTAGTGTATCATCCGCGAAGAGTTTAATATCACAGTACTTTATAGAATTAGTTATATCATTGATATAAATATTGAACAGTATTGGTGCCACCACCGATCCCTGCGGTAGGCCAAATGGTACCTCTCTTTTCTGGGATAAGGATTTTCCAACTATTGTTCTTTGATTTCTATTAATGAGGAAGTCTTCAAACCATTTTCACTCATTACCAGTGACACCTATGTTGGCTAGCTTTTTTATTAGTAGCTTTTGGTCTATCGTCTCAAATGCACGTTTTAAATCCAAAAATACAGCTATTGTATGTTTATTCCTGCTTAGGTCTTCTTTCCAGTTCGCTATAACTAAATTCAAAGTACTTTCACAGGAATGCTTCTTTCGGAAACCTGATTGCTGGGAGATAATAATTTCTTTATCTTCTAAGTATCTCACAATCTGGTTTTTTACCACTGTTTCTAATATTTTCTCGTCACATTGTAGCGTATTAATTGGTCTAATTTCATCCGCTTTAATGGCATTTTTAAGCTTTTCTATAGGCACAACTACGGAACATTTCCATAACTTAGGAACTATACCTTGATCTAAGCTTTCGTTAACAATTTGATCGTAAAAAACCAAGTCAAATATTTAGTGCGCTGAAAAGGACCTCAGGAAGACTGAAAATTTCATTTTTAAAACACTTCATTAACAACAAACATAAATACAAGTAAATTACACCAAACTGGAGACTGATATTATTCTGTTACATACATTGTATATATATATTTTTTTTTTTTACATTGTATATTCGAGTTTTTTTTTTTTTTAAACTACCAACAAACATTTAAGTTTCAATGCACTCAAAAAATAAAAATTGCGTAATAGAACAATGTATGTGTCCAATTTAATGTTGTTAAATTGTTTTTATATTTGTTGTTCATGTATTGTTTTGAAAACGACATTATCGGACTCCTTGAAAAAGACGTGAGAGTGTCAAAACGCGTAAAAGCGGAAAAAGGAAAATTTAACTTTGTCTTTTCATTTATCGGCCGTAAAGCTCCAGTTTAGCTCCAGCGCAAAAAGTTAAGTATAAATTTAGCTCAACAAGAAAATATTTCTTGATTTTTTTTCAACTTCAACATTGACATTGTCTTCTCTCATTTAAAGCTAACTATTTTTTGACTAAGCTGAAATTAATATTATTAGTACCTATGGCTTAAATTTTTTTCATCATTTTCATTGCTTGCCATTAATTCATACTTTACTCATTGGCCTGAATGACATTTTAATTGCCTGTTTCGATGGTTTAACTCTAAAGCGGTAGCTTTTTGTATTCATTTATGTAGTTTATAGTCAAATATTTTTATTCAAACAAAGGCACAAACAGTGAAATTCAAAATTCTTTTACTCATCGATTATTTAAGCAACTTTTTACATTTCAGTTTCACTTCGTTATTTATCTTTTGTTGGTGCTGTTGTTGCTTATCAATTGTGTGCTATATCTGCTTCTTATTTGCTTTCATAACATCTTTTTTAGTATGTTTACATACAGCCTTTGGTCGTTCTTTGTTTGGTTGAGTGGCAAGCTTTACAAGAGCCTCTTTAGCTCAGTGGTAGAGCACTGGTCTTGTAAACCAGGGGTCGTGAGTTCAATCCTCACAGGAGGCAAACTTTTTCTATGTTTTTTTTTATATGGAAAAATGGAGTTGAGTACTAAAATTCTTTGAACAAAACCAAATGTACAATTTTAATATGAATATTAAAGCGGATCATATATAAAAAAAATGTCTGATAGAAAATCGCCGGGCAGAAAAGTTAATGGAAATATAGCTAATTAAAAGCATATTTTTTCCTTTATCACATGTTATGTAATTTTTTGTGTAAGTTTAGGTGTGTTTTTGTTTTCCATTGGAATCTCCTATATAAAAAGCTTTCAAAGTCCCAAATTAGTTGAAAATTGCAAATATTAAGGAAGTACTATATAAATAACTTTATTGAGAATTCCTCATACTATTTGTATGTACAGAAAAACTCAAACCGATGAGGCACCTTTAAAGAAAAACAATAAAAAGCTGATTTTTACGGCTATCTCTTGATGTGTTCTTGGCCCGTATCGTGCTTTGCGATCACTGATCGAAAACCATTTTCGCTCAACCGATACATATGAAACCGTCAAGCGTTTCGTAAAACTGATGGGACATTATGAATCTTATAAGTACTAAAAGTTACTGTTTCACGTATTATCTGAATCTCAGTTAACATATCAGTGCTATGGCGATAAAAAATCGAATTCGATCACGGATCGTATAACGCGATGCGAGCCCTGATAAATATTTTCAGTATACGAAAAGAAAAAAAAAACTTAATTTGGCTCATCCTTAATTTCATAGGGCGAGTATGTTATCCGGCTTTCACCGAATTTTATATTTTGAGGTGAAAAGGAAATTTACATGCCCATCGGAAAAAAGGTTAAAATAAGGGCCGTTCAAATGTATATATTAAATATATTATAAATGCTAAAGTTTGCTAGTGGGTGAGTCAGTTTGTAATACCACAATTTAAGCTACTGAGCAATATTAATCTGCAGTAATATACACTTCATTTCAGAGGCTCAGAAAATTTCAATATCTTAAACAGTTTCGCAGGTGTAAATAGAAGTGTTACCCAGATACTTGAATATTTCAATTAATCAACTATAGAGATATCGATGCATAGGCCCTTAATATCTTTCTACAATATTGGTATCAAACGAAAGGCGGTAATAAGTTCTGCCGAGGACGATGTCTCATTATGAGATAACTCAACAGGTTTTGGAGACATTGAGAAAATGGCATATACATATGGTACCTAAATCTGAGTATCCAGTACGGTTATTATATAAAAGAAGGAACTTAGGACTGCAGTGTAGGACAGCTTCCATTTTGATGTTTCAAACACATATTGGAGAGGTTCATTAATATAGAGACCTAGGTATGCCCACTACCTATGCACAACAAAAAAGAGGTGAAATAGACTGCACTTGAGAAAACTTTTATTTAGGGCAGCCAACCACCTGCTTCCAAAAGGGTGATTACCTAATAAAAGGCACTTGTCAGGGTTGCGTTGACTCCGAGTTTTATTTCGCTGGCTTAATCGGCCCAACAAAGTGTACAGACAGGCAGACAACAAACTTATGTTAATAATGGCTTTAGTAATCGAACAATTAATTCGAATGGGAAGTTTAAATAGACATTATATTGATATTATGACTCAAGCAGCCCCAAAACCTGTAAAATATATGGTATAATGTAGTAAGTAATGGCTTTATATCCACAATCGAAATATTTTTGGAAACAGCAACCAAAGGTCATGCTTTTTGTGCCACAGCGGCTACCGTTTGCCTGGACCGATTTCATATTACTTGCTATATTTATCATATTTTAAGAGCCTTCTGTTGTTACAGCGTCCAGGTCCCGGTTTTTTGCGATGAGTATTCAACCTAATCTCCCACGGCCCGCGCAGCATAACACAACACAAGATATCGTAACATGTTAAAAAAAAACATAACAAACCATAACATAACAGAACTTTACATAACATAATATAATATGACATAACATAACATTTGTTCTTAATTCAAAACAAGTCGAGGCATGAACTTTTTATGGCCAGAGGAGAAGTTGCCTTTTATTAATTGAGCCTCTGATTATAATCTGACTAATTTTAATCTGGAATGAAAACTGTTTTCCACAGAGATTTATATTTAATCAAATATTCGTGAAATTTCAAAAATTATTAAAATTTATTTTCTGGTTTGGTGAGAATTCGATGGCCCAGCACATTGCGAGAGTGGCAGCTTTGGCGATTTTTCAGCAAATATGCATTTTTGCGCACTCTGCCTTTGTTACGATGTTATGTAAATGCCAAAAAGGATAACTTGTAGAACAATATAGGCATCATCCCGTCGCAAAGATCCTGAGCCAAATAAATAACTTTCCATGTAAATTCAACAACAACGATTTGAGCCACTTAAATCCATATAAAAAGTCTGGTTCAATTTGTGAGCCAGAAAATTTTTTAATTTCTTGTCTTTAGTTTGGCAGCACTGCCGTTAATAAACCTACTTTTTCAAAAATACATGTCGCTGCTTGGCCTTTAGCCGTATGTGCTAAACGAAACACACAACAGCGACACCTGCCTATCACAACTCATGTGTACAAAAATATTACGATCTCTGCTTCTCGAGTGTCCAAATGATCCATACAATTCCCGTGAGAAATGAGCGTGATACGGAGCTAGAAAACTCACGGGATGATGGCTCATGAATGTGTGTATCAAAGTGCTCACAAAAACAACTAAGATCCGGCACAATATTTGACAAAACATCACACAAAACTACCGCCATATAACACTAAACGTAAACTTAAAGGATCATTTTTTGAGATTGCCCATTGACTGTAACGGAAAGCATTAGTACCAGCAGTTTATGTTTCGACTTTTATCGCCAGAAGCAAAAAAATTCAGTCTCGTTCACTCCTTAAGCCCTTTCTCAATGCCATCATCAAAAGAAGCGGCTCATTTGAGATAAAAGTAGGTATGTATGGATTCATTTGGTATATATCTATGTCTGGAGATATTGGTTGGTGCATATGTAACTGTTATTCGAAATAGAACGTTATTTGAAGACAACACTTACATTTTGTATATACTTAAGTATGTATGTATGTGCTTACATATTCAAACATAATGACGTTATAGTAATTCCTATATCATTTTACTCATTCCATATATGTTGTAAGCATGCCTCGAATTTTAATAAATTATCACAATGAACCCCGATTTGGAACAATTCTAGCCGAAGCACGTACTCATGCATGCATAAGCATAAGAGTTTATAGGGCTTATCAAAGTACTCACACAAGATCGCTATTACTTTTCATTTTGCCCTTTTTCACCCCTCACCTTTATTAAACAATTTTATACTCACGAATGTCAATACGAACAAATACTTTATAATTAAAATTAATTATCAATAAATTGATCGAGTTGCAAGTTTACTGTTCATTGCCATTGTTGTTGTATTTATCACTGACTGTCAGCATAAGAATTAAATAGAGAGCAATGAAGTTTGTTCGTACTAAAATAAAATTCAGCAATTCAAACCGAAGTGTTCGAAAGGATCATCAATTCTCCCTTTTTTAGTGGTTGTAATTTGAGGAGGGCAAATATGCTAATGATTTTTTACATTTTCCTTGTATTTAAATAGCAAAATTATGCAAATTTCCATTGACTAATCATGTTGCAAAAAATTCGTTGGCTTAAATATTCTACTTCAGATTATATTTGCAATGGTCTCAAGTTTCTATAGAAGAATTCGAAGCTGTTTAGTTTCATAGCTTCCGAAACTAAATTGTCAACCTTAATCCCTGACAAATATGAAATGCACATGTTTAGCAGGCGGGGAACTGGCGGCCGCAACCTCCTTATGGAAGTCGGGGGTGGAGTGCGGGGTAGCCGGGCGAGTACCTTAATAGTAGAACCGGAAATCACCTGATATATATCCGGCAATGGAACATCAACATCGCCAGCACTCCCCAAAATCTTCGGGGAGTGTCTTAATATCTACAACAACAACCAAGGCAGTCTGGTTGACTTCGAAGTATGTAGCCCGTGACTAGGTATCGTGGGTGCCGCCAGCTATCATATGCGATATCACAGTCGAACAGAAATGGAGAGCAGCCTGATTATTGGTGCAAAAGTAAATGCAAACCATTGCATCTGGGGTAGCTCGTATTCCATTTATTTACTTTATTTTGTTATACCGACAAGGGAAAATGCTTTGGACCTCTCTTTGCTAAGTAGGGAACTGATGTATCGAGTATCGAAGCCTACGTGCTTCTTACTGATCACTTGTTTTCGGATCACTGTTGTACTTTCTTCTGGGTAAATTAAGTACTTGATGGGAGAATATCTTATAAAAATTCTAGAACCACGAATTGGGATCTGTATTACTGATAATCCGCCTGTGGCGTCATGAGTTCAGGCTTTTCTGAAATTGCGATAGACGCCCTGGTGCAAAACGTTCTGCAGTCCTGTCATTTGAAAACGCAAGGGGGAGAGAGTACGGAGTTCTAGGAGCTCTACAAATTGAATTGTGGACATACAAATCGGAAACCGGGAAGCCTAGCGGTATTCGCTGAGAAGCTCCGTGCGAAAATTTAGAAGGCTACGAGGAATATTCATACTCAGAAAAAATTCTCTCAAGAAAACCTGCCTCATTGAGCTATGTGGCGAGGAGTAGCGAGGGATCACTGACGCTTCAGTTAGTTAATCAGTTTCCTTATGCGCCAGTTTGTCACAAGAAACCGTTCCTCAACTGCCGGCAATTCCTGGCTCTGTCCTTCCCTGCATGAAACAAACCTCCGTAGGATATAATTTTCTCCTTGCTTTACAAGTCCACAAGGTCGGGTGGCATTATTCCAGTGCAATTTCAGAATTGTTCGGGAACTTCTAACAGATGGCCGGGGGATCATTTACACCAGTTTTTTTTTAACTAAGCTGCACACCACACTTTTATAACAAGTCACCTTCATTTCAAAGGTCGACAAAGGTTCTTATTCATCTCCAAAGGACTTCAGGCCAATTAGGAGATTATCGTGTAGCCTACAAACGTGGTCCGTACTTTCAAGACAGGAATGGCCGGGACTATCAGAGGTGCAGTCCTATTGTAGGCCAAGTAAAGAAAATCTCTGTTAGATTTTCAAACAAATAAGTAGTCCAAAGAATACAAAGAATTTCTCTTGAGTGCCATTCAAGGCATCGAATAGGCGTTTAACCATGCACCCCTGGGCCTTCCAAATATCACTTGTTGAGTAAAATGTTGATTGAATTTGTGAACAAACTTCAGTACAACATAATTCACGCGGCGAAGCACGGTAGGACCAAAATCGGGAGAGGGCTGTGCAGAGGCATGTCACACGGGCGTATCCTGACCTTTGGGTGGTAGATTAATGTAACCTAATCTATAAGACCTAGCCTTGCCCTATCGTCAATTTGAAAATAGTATAATGTATCTACCTCTTGTTATACTTCCATACCAGTAGTATTGGGTAAATAACAAAAAGGAAAACCCAGTATGTTAACCAGCATTGTTTTAGAAATCTACCCAAATCCTTTTTAAGCTTGGTAGTGAACTATGGAATATATCTAATTTTATTTCGATTTTTTTTTAGTTAAATAGTTATTCTCAAACTAGCGTTTAGTGTATCAGACCTGTCATCGTGTTTTTTATGACCATAACTTCTTAAATATCTCTTTGCTCTAGCGTATTTCACTTTCTTTTGGCTTTTTTGCACCTTTCTTTGACAAATACTTTCCATTTTATTCATTTTTAATTGTTTGAAGAAATTGAAAGTATAAGTCTAGATGCGTAGCTTTAAATTTACATTGGCTTCTGGCAAAATCTTAAATGTTTTAAATGCAAAAATATTGATAACGGTACTATTTAAAAATTTGCTTTTTACAGCAATGCTTTATTCAGTTTAATCATATGCATATTTCTATAACAAAGCGAAAACTTAATTTTGTGTGTTTTTTATACTCTTTGCATAGCAAATCGTGTAGAAAAAAATTAAAATCTGTCAAATGCCATAAAAACGCATTAATTTATTTTTAATTCAATAGCTAACAATTAACTTATTTTAGAGACAAAGATATTGACCTCATATGCGATTTCACTCTAGAAAAAAATTTACTGCCATTTGTTTAGTATAAAGAATAATAGGGGCTATATGTTAATTGGCTGCACTAAATAGCTATTTGCAGACTATTTTCTACGATCCATTGAGTTATTTCAATTTAAAAAGCTTCCGAGAGTCCACTTATTCACAATTGGACATATTGCTAAAAGGTTTCGTAAGCTCGAAACAATGAGGGAAAAATAATCTTCAAAATTGTTTGCTAATAATTAAAATTTTTCAGAGCTGCTCAACCCCTATACACTTATAGCATTTTTGTTTTTGTTGTGCCCTGAAGAATAGGCACAAATACAAATTCACACTTTGAATATAAAAAAAAATGTTCATAACACTCCCATATGACATATAATTTCGATTCATATGAAAGTGCCTGAATTTCATATGAAAGTGCAAAGAAAAAGCACTTCCATATGAAGCCAAGACACTTCGGTATGATTTTCAAATTTACACTAACAAATTGATAAACAAAAATTTTTCAAAAGTATTGGAGCACTGAGAAAATTTTAATTAATAATTTCTTCATTGATGGTCCCCATCAAAATTATTTAAACATTTAAAATTAATATTTTTTTTTTTTTTATTTAAAAAGTTTCAGTGTACATATCATTTTGTATATGTATTGGGATTTACACTTCAATATAAAAATGTTTGAACAGCCCTGATTTAAATCTTCTGAAAACAAGTTTTCTGACTTGAAAATAAGTCTAGAAAATGTGAACAGTACATATCCACCTAAACAATTTAGTTAGTAAATGTTGTAAAAAAAATTCAAACAGCTCAAAGTCAGAACGCACAAGGCGAAAGGTGTTTCGGTTACAACTTGTAAATCTCTCCAAAACATTGTACCCGTATTGTTTGATGTATTGAAAACATTTTTAAAGCATTTTTTTTTACTTTAATTGATCAAATTGTGTTCGAATACCAATCCCGGGAGAAAGGCCCCTCAAGAGATTTACAAAGTCAAATCGAAACAACTGGCACCTTGACCGTCCCGATGTCGCTTTGTTTAAATTTTTCCCGAAATATAATTGAAAAAAAAAAACAAAATGTTTTCAAACATCAAGCAATAAGGGTACTCCCCGCGTAACAACAACAACGTTTAGTTTGTGAATAATTGCGGTGTGGTTCCCAGACTTTTGTTGAAGTTTTATTAAATAGTTTCTTTGTTTTTTACTTATTGTAAAAAAAGTTTCAAAACTTTATTAGTTTTGATGAACAAATCAAAGAAGAAGAGCACATAAACAAAAGCAATGTAAAGAATGTCACTTCCCTTATAAGTGCCCGTTTCTCCTCCGCCGAGAAATTCACTTTTGCGTTTTGGTGCTGCAGCTATTGTTATTTCCATTTTTGAAATAAAATAATAATTATTTATTGCAGAAAAATTAAAAAAAACCATGTGCTTACCTAATTTTTCCAGTTTGTTTACCTTTTTTCTTCAAGAAATATATGGTACTTGACATATTTCTCGCGGAAACCGGTGTTGACGTATGCAAATTTGATGGAAAAATAGTAGTAAAGTAGCGTACTAAATTTCTTGTAAACTGCGTACTACCTCAAGAAAATTTACCACAAGGAATTTTCTTGAGCATTTCTTGAGCGTTTTTAATATGGAATTTTTACTTTCTTGTGATCTGCGTACCGCTTTATAACTAGTGCACAGGAATAAAGTGGCAGAAAAAAATTTTGTATCGAATTGGAAAAAACTGCAGTGCTAAAGAGCATTAAAGGCAAAAATATTGCTGTACTGTTGATAACACTGTGCAACCCTTCTGGAGTCACTTATAACAATAGTTGGCATAGCAAGCAATGAGAAAACTTAGCAAAAACGATATTTGTTAACGATACGGAGGTTGAACGACGTTGTCATTCCTTGGAAAACCACTGAACCTTGTAATCAAATAGTTGATAAGATTTTCAATTTCATTACTTCTTAAGGTATACATTTTTCCAATACTTCTATTGAAAAACGAGCCTTCAGGTTCACATTGATACCGCCCATCTGAGGAATAAGACCCAGATGCACTTTAGTAAACTTGAAAAATTTAAACGTCCTTTTCCCTCCTTGCCATATCTAGAGGAATTAACTAGGTTCTAGAGACCTTCTAGTATTTGCCAAGAGGACGCAGTTATTCTATAACGTAAGCTCTAGTACCTAATTGGGTTTTTTTCCGTTTGGTCCTCAAACTAAATCTGACCCAAGTCTAGACCCATTCAGTTTTATTGACTGTCCTATTCTACATTACCTAACCTTCCCTCCTTTGCAAAGTGCAGATGCCACAATTTTTTGCATCTTAAATATATTATTTAAAGATTCATCTGATGTCTTTCTCTTTTGGGACGACTTAAGCAGCATATCAATGATCTACGATGTTTAAA
The DNA here is from genome assembly GCF_040869045.1 of Eurosta solidaginis. Lineage (NCBI taxonomy): Eukaryota > Metazoa > Arthropoda > Insecta > Diptera > Tephritidae > Eurosta > Eurosta solidaginis. The sequence goes on from NC_090321.1 coordinate 187,741,026, forward strand.
CTACATCAATATCGAAAATGCGTCACTCAGATGGCGCACAACTACAAAAAGAATCGCTGCTGCTGTTGCATAGTGTAACTAAGAAATTGAGTTCACTGAAAGAAAAAGACTGGTAAAATCAACCGAAATACGGATCAATTCAACCGAAATTTCTGTTAATTTTTATCCATCGCAACAAGATGTTGAATCAACTGCGCACAAATCGTTGATTCGTAATTGACCGTTTTAGTAGTCAAATGAACAAAAAAAAAAAAAGTTGCGACAGCTTTGTACGATAGCTTCTCTTCCAATTTGCATCGTGTTCCTCTTGATTTTCCCTACAAATTGGCCGGACGGGACCTACTTGTTTCATGCCGACTCCGAACGGCATCTGCGAGGCAGATGAGTTTTCACGGCAGAAATACATTCGGAGCGCTTGCCAAACACTGCCGAGGGGCGATCCCGCTTAGAAAAATTTTCTTTTAATTAGAAAATCTTATTTTTAAAAGTCTGATGTTGCTTTGCCCGGTGTGCGAACCCAGGGCACGGTGTGGCAGGTGGAGCACAATTTTACAGAATTTTGTTAACTTAAGAGCGAGAATTTCTCTTCTGTTGAAATGACTAAACTAATTTGTTCGTTTGACAAAGAACTCGGTCGAATTAACCGTAATTTGATCAATTTCAACGAGTCCCCGTTAAGTCAAGAACAACAGAACCGATTTGTTGATTTTACTAGCACAATTTCTTTCAGCGTTCAACTAAACAAATGTCCGCAAATCTCAACCTGAATGATATCTAAAAGTCATTCATTTAATTTGTACATATATTTTTACTCACGTAAATATTTTTAAATAAATAGAGCGAGAGTAGTCTAGTAGCGCTTATTTAGTGGGCCTGTTAGTAACAATAGATAAATAATTAACCGTTAAGGCGACCAAGTCAAATAAATACAATACTTTTCCATTGTCATACGTATAAAGATACATAAATTTGAACCTGAGTTTTGTGAGCTCAATTGACAACAAAAGTGACGTTCTAATTGCCATTGGTTATAAAGGCCCATGAGAAATGGCCGCCGTCGTGGATAATAAATACAATGCTTGCGTTTATCTATAGAAGTTTACGAGTGTGCACTGTACTCTAACAACTAATTAATGCTTGCATGTGAAACATAGTTGAGCATAGTGCACTAAATTTTTAGTGCAATGTCTTTAGTATGTAGCATATTGTAACGAATTTACTTGCAAATCCTCTTATTTGCAATCCTCTGCTAAGTTCGAATCACTAAACTGTTGAATAAATAACTCCAATATTGAATAATGGAAAAATGGCCTTTATTAAAGTACTTCACAATGACACTTATACTTTGCTACTCGCTGGCTTAATAACCAAACTGATTGATAATTCAAATTGAACTCTACTATTGGCCGCCAGATCGCGTGCTTAATCAATAACTAATTGATTGCTCAACTCAAACTGAATTACTTCTTACTCGCCTGCCCCGCTTTTATAGTTTACGATGCATACTTCTAGGCTCTTCCATTTCCAGAACTTACCAACTATATTCGTGTGTGTATAGTTCTCATATAGTTTCTACTTGTTTACAATTGTCTACTTTTTAGCGCTTCTCAGATGTACATATGTGAGTTTGTAGTTTACAGTCTCCCGCACACACATAAGCGTATAAGTAAATTCATCTGTGTGTGACATCTCATCTCTCGCTGCCTTGTATGTAAATGTTGCTCGTCGGAATGTGTACATATGTGTAGACGCAATTATTGATTCGTTTATGTAGATACATAATGATTGAATTATTGATGTGAATTCACGTCACTGCTTAGCATCGGCCTGGAGATGGCAGCACTCCTTAGTTTTGCTAATATTCGTAACAATATAATAAAGGGGAGATCCGGCTTTTGTGCAAAAGTCTAGCATCACTGCATTGCAAATATGCGAATAGTATACACTAACCAAACATATGGCTATGTATTTGCTACATCATTGCAAATATGCAACATCGAAAACCGTAGTTTATTTATTCAATATTAAATAGCATACCAACAACTGTGAATACAAAACAATATGTGAAAAGAAAACATTTGAAATAAAAAAAGTTGTTCAAGATCCGTGGTCATATTTGCTAAAGCAACGTTTTCACCATTAAATGCACAAAACTCTGAATTCCCTTCAAGCGTATTTCAAAGTAAGAGATATTTTTAAAATAAAATCGTTAAAAGAAATATGACCAATGTTTCTCATGTTTCACCCTTAAATCGAAATTAACCTGAATCGGACTTTGCTGAATCTACATACATACATATAAGATAATAGGTTTACAACTGTTTTATCTGTACTTAAAATTAGTATAAGTAAATATGCATAGCAAACAATTTTTGCAAGGTAATTCTTTGCTACTGGGTTTATACTAGTGGTGGGAGTATTTTCGAATTATATTCGAATAAACGAATAAATTTATTCGTTTCAAATAATTCGAATAATATTTATTCGAACTTTTTATTCGTTTATTTGAATTCCTTTCCTTATTTTTCGAATAGTATTATTTGAATAGTACTTACATAGATATGTATGTATATGGGAAATAAAAATACCTACCATATTATTTTTATTAAAATACATGTACATGCACTTGTTTACTAATAAACAAAGTTCTATGGTCAGTACATTGGATAACGACCTCGATATTTCTAGCTTAAGGCTCAAGCACAACTTTGGTTACGTATATATAACTAGATATATAAATGAATATTAACAAAGCAACCCCAAACAAAACAAAAATATATGCACATATGCATCTATACACACATAAATATATGTATGTATACATACATGTGCATGCTCATATGTACAAGCGATGAGCGTAAGATAAACAGATTTTTTTTAATTTTACTATTCGTATAGTGTTATTCGAATAGTATTATTCGAATAGTGATATTCGAATAATAAGGAAAGGAATTCGAATAAACGAATAAAAAGTTCGAAGAAATATTATTCGAATTACGAATACCTGGCGAATAAAAGAAATTATTATTCGAATAATTTTTATTCGAATAGTCCCACCCCTAGTTTATACACATCCATATTATATTTGACTTAATTGCTTGGCAAAAAAAAAAGTAAACAAAAACTTATAATAAATTTATTTGGTTGTGTCTTTCTTTTTATTTTGATTCCAAAGCCACTTTTTTATTGCTTATACTTAATTAGAGCAATTTATTTAATTTTGGATTTTTTTTAAAAGTTAAGCTGTTTCAATTATAAAGAGTACTTACAATTGCGTATACGAAACCAGCAGTGAACATTTTTATCAAACCGAGTCAATTAAATTCTTCTTTTTCTATTTGCGAATATATAAGGAAAAACTTCCATGAATTTTGTTACTGAAACTACTTTGCCCCTTATATGCAATTAATCATGAATTTCCTTATTATATACATATGTATACTCGTTTACACCTGCCAAGCACAACTCTATTGTGTGTCTAAATCGCATGTCAACTTGATTCCAAAAAGTTTTTGTGTTGACACTCAACTACGAAAGAGATGCGCGTTGTCAATAGCTTCAGTCAGCTTCTATATGCTGTCAACGAACAAAGTATGATATGGATGGTCATATATATATACATCCCATATATTTACTCGTTTTATATACATTCTATTACTCATTTGTAGGTATATTTTGTTTATTGTGTTAAACCAAAAAATATCTTAAACTCCTTAGAAGAAAAAAATAATTATTATTTAAAAGGCTAAACACCTGAAATAATAGAAGGCATACCTGGTGATCTTGAAGGGCCATTCACCTGTGAAATCCATAAAAATAAAATTTTAATACAAAAGTTGTTGCGTGCTAATGAACTTAATATTTTTTACCTTGAAAGAACCGGGAAGTTGTGTAGCGGGTAAACATGTTTACCAAAATAATAGTGAGTAGAATAAAATTTGTTTAGGTTTTTGTATCATATTCATGAAAGATTAACGCTTTTAAAATTTTTGTTCGAAGTTTTGCCATCTGAAGAATTCATACTGGAAAGGAAGCTTAAAAATCTACGAACTATAATTCATTACATACATAAACTGTTTGCACTAAATCGATTGCAACTGTAATGTACTATGTGAACGGGAGACTTTATTTACTTGATCTTTAAACAAATTTAATTTTCTCGAAGAAAATTGTTTACGTGCATCACCTGTTTCTTTCAATCGCTATTATGCTCTATTTAATTGACGACAGTAACTCTCTATAATGCTCATCTAGTGAGGCGCCGAAGCCGGTATATTCACACTTATGTACCTACGTATTTATATATTCATATGACATATTTAGCAAACAGCTACTCGTCATACTTACATAGCTGTTACATTTGCGCAAATAATCGTTATTGTTCTATGAGATCCAGAGAATATATAAACATAATGTCATAACTTTAGAGATACTTTTCAAACCAAGTCACGTAATCTGATGAGAAACAGGAAGCGATGGGATAGCACATAAAAACATACATACAACGCAGGGATTGCATATAGGTAAACAAAATATATGTACGTAGACCTTTGAACAATGTGATTATTTCCAAATATTTTATATTCGGGCACTCAAATAAACATAGATGTATGTATGTGTGTTAATTACTATAGAACTTTATTCCGTTGAAATTTTATTTGCCTTTACTTTATTCTTCTAATAAAAGTGTCTTTCACCTTTCTAATATACAAAAACAGTACCTAACTGAAATTTCTAATATTACAGTTTTGCGTTTGTTATAAAGTAATTAAAAACATCATTTGTACATATGTATATACGAACATTATTATATGTTATTTGTTATGTTAATGAAGATGGCTTATCTTATTTTTTAGAACTCAAAAGAATCTTTTACATTGTATATGCCGCAGGGTCGTTACGAAAGCTCATTCATCGTTTGGGTTAAGGGTATGATAAAACAATTGATTTGAAATTCAAAGAAGTCGAAGAATACAATATTGTTGTGAAAATACGAGTAGATAAATAATTGAATAAGCTGTTTGACTTCTAATATCAGCAGTAGCGATCTGTTGATTTATACCTGAATTGGATTTGCGTAATTCAAGTGGAGTTTTAGCTTTGCATTTTATAAAGTAAATATTTCGCTACATGTACGATTTCATTGTGATCATGTTTTCCTCGGTTTCTAACAACCAGCTTATATGTATCCTCTTTCAATGATTTGCTCACTAATAAGTTCTATATGTTACTTAGTTATATAAGTTACTTAGGAGAAATTAGGTCGTTCTTTTCCTAGTCTTAGTCATGATTTCCCATGGCTCAGTTTAGAAACAGTCTGTTTTGTTGGGATATATCCTGTAAAGAACATACAAAGTACAGAATATCTTAGTTACCAAAAATCATAAAAAAGGCTACACTCGTAAAGTTCGATGTGTGTAAACATACAGGTGTACGTACAGAAAGCTTATACTTGTCCAGGAGCTTAAATTAAATCACAACGGAGGTAACTTTGCCAGAAACAAACAAGTACGGGCTTTTTCAGAAGAGCTTCGTCGGCATCTAATGGGTAAAAACTAATAGAGAATTACTAACGTCGAGTAACCGGTTTGTCGGCTTGTTATGACCGAGTCCTCGGTGGTTTCATATTGTATTATTATCAGCATATTATAGACAGAACCCGCCTCTTTTATCTGTTTTATAACAAGCCTCTGAGACGTCGATAACTAATAGATGACACTGCGTTAAGAAATCGATAACTTTGCGATAACAAGACGAAAACTTTTTGATAACATACTGATCACCTTTCGATAAACAATCGATAGATTTTCGATAGTATAACGAAAACGATATCAAATTGATAGCCATTTTGATAACAAGTCTATAACTTTTCGACTACAAATCGATAACTTTTCGATAGTTAATTGGTAACACTCGACTAGGGAGTTTATAACTTTGCGATAACATATCGATAACTTTTCGGTCAGTAATCGGTAGCTTTTCGATAAGTCGCCGTTTACACACAAAAAATTTTGTTGATGATTATCGGCAACATCTCTTTTGAAGTCGCGTTTCATATTTACACACGTGAACTGTTTCTAAGCAAAAATTAGACATTTTGTATTTTGCTTTATTTATTGGAAATTAGAAAAATTATTGTGAAATATTTGAAATATCATTTAAATTTATAAAAAATTTTATTCAAAATCAGCAAAAAGCTCATCAATAAAAAAAAAAGTTTGCAAAAAACAGAATTTGACAAGAGAGGAAAGACAGCAAGTAGCCGAGCACAACAAGCTCGATGCCCGTCCGATTTCCTCGTCACCCCTCCCGTTCAAGTAAAGAGCTTTAGCAACAAAAATATTTGTGTGTTAACATCGAGTAATAAAAGGATAATGTTTCGATATCATATCGCTTCTTTTCCAAAAACAATCGATAACTTTTAGATAGTAAAACGATTACTCATCGCCACCTTTGTAATTGATAGCAAATTTATTACACAAATCGCGGATAGCTTGAGATAATCATTAGAAAAAAATTTATTTAAAATGTGATCCCAAGTTAAGACTTAGGTAAATTAAAGCACTTTGCTGAAAATATAGTCTTTCCATCCTGACACTTAGGCCATGGGTATCTTCACTGTGATGTATTAAAACTATCTCCTACCATTGTTGTACCTGATGCCGAGCTATTTCGTGGAGTTAATAAATTTAGTATAGTGCTGGGAGTGATCTGCGACATTCTGTGATAAAATTTGTGCTTGTGGCACATGAGTTTATGGCCTTTAGAAGCCTGGCTATCTGAGAAAAAACTCACCTTTCCCATCTTTAGGCAAAAGCACCAAAAGTTTACTGCTCTGCAGATTGCTACAATTTCCCGTTGATGTTAGCAACAATTGTCGGGAAAGCAGAAATAGATCTCTAGTCCCAAGTCCGGTGAAAAGCTAACTACTCCTCACACCTTGAGTCATCGGTCAATATGTTAATGAACAGTATTTTGTCTGTTATAACATTATTGTCGTGTGGAATTGCATAATATGCAGTTTCTAACAAACCTGTTGCCGAACGAGCAATAATCAGAGAGCAATGGGGTAGGGTGCACTTAATTGCAGCATGAGCACTTTCTCGGTTTCCAAACCGCCAGTTTCTATAGCCAGCAAGGCTGCCATAATGGCAAATTTCCTTCGCCATCAGTTCCAGTGGTAAAAGTTGCAGCCTAATATTGAATTATTCGGTCGTAGTAGAGACAAAAGCGTCGGTATTGCAGTGCTCCGAGCTCCTTTGGAGTTTTTCATACTTTTGAAGTTCGTAAACTGTGTGAGTGAGAAGACGGGTTTCAATTACCCGACAACGTCTTTATGAATAGCAGCACTCATTAAAAATTACAAATAAAAACTATTCGAATAGTCGACTCTGTCAGTAATCGAATGCCAACAACTAGTCGACTAGTAATAATCGATTATTTTACTAAATAAATTTTGCTTATCGATAAATAAATTATTCCTATAGTCGATTGTCAAGCGCGTTTCCGTACCATTTCTCAATCGAAATGTACGGTTGAATTAATCGATTTGACGTCAAAATGTTGTCAGAGTAATTTTAAAAACTAATCTAAAATTGTAAGTATCCGTCACAATAATTAACAAGTTTGTCGAGTTTTTTGACGGCGATATATTTTTATGTAGTCAAACCAACAGCTAAAAATAAAAAAATATCAACTTAACAAATTAAATATATAATCCAAATATGCGATTCACCAAAAATAAAGTAACTTTAGGAAAAGCTTTGTTGAATAACGGAAATAGTTCTCAATAACTTAATCAAGTGAAAAGAAATAGTTGCTAATTTTATATATTTTATTTCGTACTCTATTTCATAGATATTTCAAATCACTTTCTGTAATCACAAATCAAAACCTTTAACACTTCAAAAACCATCTGTGATAGAGTGAGTAATGAAACCATCAACGAATGTAAAACAAAATGCATTACAATAGTGTTTCATAAAAGTTATCAATTATCAATGAGTAACAAATCGTGAAAGCAACTTTAATTATAATTGCGACACAACACGAACACAGCTGATTGCCTTTAGCGCTTTAATCATTTGTCGCTCTCATTCGCGTTTCGTATTTTTCATTTTGTAAAACTCAATATTATTTTTTATTTATTATTTTTGTTTTCGCTTGATAAACTTTACTCCTAAGACTCACTTGTGACTAAATTACTCACCGCTTTGTTGTTGCAAAAGTATCAATTTTCCCAGACCTAAGGGAATTTTCCGATTGTTATTTGTTATTCTTTACGTTCTAATTTACTTCCGATACCAGCACGAAAAAACAAACAGGAAATTTACACACACTTGAGTAACTAAAAAATGTAAATAACATAGCCGGCTTATTTGGTAAACAAACATACCCACATAAAGTATGCACTACACCGGATATCGGGGTATCTCATAAAAAAAGAACCACTTTTTAAATTTTTATTTTGTTTGTATTTCAATTGCATTTCTTATTTAACTTTTGTATTCGTTTGTGTGCTTTATTTTTATTTCGTTTGTAATTTTCGTTATCATCAACTGCACGTGCGCACAAAAATCATTTCGTCCCTTTTTTCGACAGATTTCGAAACTTTTTACACTCCCTTATTGCACTTTGAGGATGAGTTTGCGCTTGCGCTCTTTGTAGTGTGCAGTAATTCCAGGATGATGACTCGTAAAAATTTACACATTCACGCAATGCTTAAGCGTTATATCGTTTCGAACGATTCACTTCGGTTAGCGTCTTAAATCGAACTAAATGTAAACGCTAGAAATTTAGCTGTTGATGGTTGCTTCTCAGCATTTGTGCTATGCCTCGTCAGCGCTGCTTCATGGTTGGGTGGTTGGTTGGATAAGCCTAGTGATGGTGGTGGTTGTTGTACTACCAGTACTACTAGCTCTGATATCCAGTGTTTGCTGCTGACTTCGCAATGTAGCCGGTTTTTGTGTAGAACGAGCTAAATGAAAACGTGATGGCGAGCTACAGTCGGTATTAGTTTTTGAAGTAAAATATTTGTTGTAGTAATTATTCTGAACTTTTTCTTATACTCAGTTGAGCAGAGCTCACAGAGTATATTAAGTTTGATTGGATAACGGTTGGTTGTAGAGGTATAAAGGAATCGAGATAGATATAGACTTCCATATATCAAAATCATCAGAATCGAAAAAAAATTTGATTGAGCCATGTCCGTCCGTCCGTCCGTCCGTCTGTCCGTTAACACGGTAACTTGAGTAAATTTTGAGGTATCTTGATGAAATTTGGTATGTAGGCTCCTGAGCACTCATCTCAGGTCGCTATTTAAAATGAACGAAATCGGACTATAACCACGCCCACTTTTTGGATATCGAAAATTTCGAAAAACACAAAAAGTGCGATAATTCATTACCAAAGACGGGCAAAGCGATGAAACTTGGTAGGCGAGTTGAATTTATGACGCAAAATAGAAAATTAGTAAAATTTTGAACAATGGGCATGGCATCGCCCACTATTAAAAGAAGGTAATTTAAAAGTTTTGGAAGCTGTAATTTGGCAGTCGTTGAAGATATCATGATGAAATTTGGCAGGAACGTTACTCCTATTACTATATGTATGCTTAATAAAAATTAGCAAAATTATTTTAAAGTCAAATTTTAACAAAAAATTTAATATCTTTACAGTATATAAGTAAATTATGTCAACAATTAACTCCAGTAATGATATGGTGCAACAAAATACAAAAATAAAAGAAAATTTCAAAATGGGCTTGGCTCCGTCCTTTTTAATTTAATTTGTCTAGGATACTTTTAATGCCATAAGTCGAGCAAAAATTTACCAATCCTTGTGAAATTTGGAAGGGGATTAGATTCTAGGACGATAACTGTTTGTGTGAAAAATGCCATAATTTCATACCAAATACGAAAAAAGGGATGAAACATGGTAATTGGATTGGTTTATTGACGCAAAATATAACTTTAGAAAAAAACTTTGTAAAATGGGTGTGACACCTCCCATATTAAGTAGAATAATGAAAGAGTTCTGCAGGGCGAAATCAAAAGCCCTTGGAATCATGTCAGGAATACTGTTCCTGGTATTACATATATAAATAAATTAGCGGTACCCGACAGATGATATTCTGGGTCACCCTTACTTACTTACTTAATTGGCGCTTAACCGTCTAAACGGTTATGGCCGTCCAACAAGGCTCGCCAGTCGCTCCTTCGCTCCGCCAACCGGCGCCAATTGGTCACACCAAGGGAGTTTAAATCGTTTTCCACCTGGTCCTTCCAACGGAGTGGGGCCGCCCTCTACCTATGCTTCCATAGGCGGGTTCCGATAGAAAACTTTCTTGGCCGGAGCATCATCTTTCATTCGCATAACATGGCCTACCCAGCGCAGCCGCTGCGTTTTAATTCGCTGGACTATGTTGATGTCTGCGTATAGCTCGTACAGCTCATCATTAAATCTTCTTCGGTACTCGCCATCGCCAACGCGTAGAGGTCCATAAATCTTTCGAAGAACTTTTCTCTCGAACACTCCCAAAGCCGCTTCATCTGCTGTTGTCATGGTCCATGCTTCTGCCCCATATAGCAGGACGGGTACGATAAGTGACTTGTAGAGTATGATTTTCGTTCGCCGAGAGAGGACTTTACTTTTCAATTGCCTACCTAGTCCAAAGTAGCATTTATTGGCAAGATTGATTCTGGGTCACCCTGGTCCACATTTTGGTCAATATCTCGAAAACGCCTTCACATATACAACTACGACCACTCCTTTTTAAAACCCGCATTAATACCTTTAATTTGATACCCGTATCGTACAAAAACATTATAGCGTCACCCCTGGTCCACCTTTATGGCGATATCTGGAAAAGGCGTCCACCTATAGAACTAAGGCCCACTCCCTTTTAAAGTACTCATTAACACCTTTCATTTGATACCCATATCGTACAAATAAATTCTATAGTCACCCCTGGTGCACCTTTCTTGCGATATCTCGAAAAGGCTTCCACGTATAGAACTAAATTAAAATTCTCATTAACATCTTTCATTTGATACCCATAACGTACACACAAATTCTAGTGTCAGCCTTGGTCCACCTTTATAACGATATCCCGAAAAGGCGTCCACCTATAGAGCTAAGGCTCACTACCTTTTAAAATACTCATTAGCACCTTTCATTTGATACCCATGTCGTACAAACAAATTCTAGAGTCACCCCTGGTCCACCTTTATGGCGATATCTCGAAAATACGTCCACCTATAATAACTCTCAACTGAGTATGTAATGTTCGGTTACACCCGAACTTAGCCTTCCTTACTTGTTATTTTCAATATACTTATTACAAGTTAGTGCATTTATAAACTAAAATTATTAATCCATTTTAGAAAAAGTCGTCGTATATAGGTTTGATAAATAGGTATGCAAGTTTTATCAACTATGTTGGCGATTTGAAAATTTAACGGACGTTATAGGGCACTTGAACGGCGCAAAGTCGACGCTTGGCCTTAAATTGACGTCTATCTCGACAACCAGTTAAAAGACGCCCTATATCAGTATCAATATTAAAATAAAATATCTCATACGTTTTTTCAATAACGCCAGATTTAAGTTTTTTTTTTCAAAAAGACCTTATCTTAGCTCAAAATATATCGCATCAATGCTGAGATAAGAAATTTTTGGTAAAAATGGATGTTCCTAAGGTATTCTATTCTGTTCATTAGCCCACTCAGCATTTAGGCGATTAAATTTTGAATTTTCCTACATATCAATACAATTTGATTACTTTTTCTGACTAAGTAATGAGTTATCATACAATTGAACAAAAGAAATAATCAAATATGAATACTTTTGGCGATTAAAAACTGAAAAGCATTTTTTTATCACTTTTTGGAATAATTTTTGATGTCTTTTGATGATTAAATTGTAATATTTCTTAATAACTAACAAAAAAAAAAAAATAATCAAATATGCTTACCTTTGATGATGAAAAACGGAATATAGTTTTCCAATCACATTTTGGAATCATATTTGAATCAAATGTGTTTTCTTTAGGTGATCAAAAATATATAATCATTTTTAATTTACAATTTTGTTGTTATATCGGCCTACTGATTTGTAAGATCGCGGGTTCGAATCGAGCTCAAGGCCTAACAATAATTATTTTATCATTATTATTGTTATGATAAATTTCTTTTTCTTAATTGAAAAAATTATTAAATTAGAATAGAAGAAAAATAATTTACACAACGAGCTTTGGCAGTTGTCTAATTTTTTTCTTTCTTCTATTCTAATTTAATAATTTTTTCAATTAAGAAAAAAAAAAAATTATCATAACAACTATAATGATAAAATAATTATTGTTAGGCATTTTTAATTCAGCTTTCTGAATCTTTTCTGACTATATTTCTTGACTGAGTAATGAATTTTATACTTGTCAAAATTTGACTTTTCATTGAAAATCTTATTTTTTTCACATACACCCATTTTTTCAATCATAAAGTTCAGAAAAAATTTGTACATACATAAAAATTTTAATATTAAGATATTCTTCAAAACAATATAATGCAAATGCTGCTCGTGACCGAAGATTTCCACACCTTCTGCTTCCCAGAAAATGCATAATAGTTGGACAATACAAAGGGTGTGAGCTATTTGAATCCCAGGTAATTGAAACTCTGTACCTGGATATGTCTTCAACATCCCGTACCGTATCCGTATTTTAAGTTGTAGCTGATGTTGGATGTTGTAGTCGTAGGAGTATATCAGTCAAGTTTATTTGCGAATTACCTGTGGTTCGAATAGCTCACTTCCGCATGCTTTCTTCCTCTGATGAAATAAGACTATTATGTAGTATCTTATTTTGAATGAGATATGAAGAATAAATGCATGATAATCGCATTCAAAAATATGTTCACGAATATGATCAGAAAATGACAGTCAAATATTACTCTAAAACAATTACAGCTAAATTTTACAATGATATCAAATATGAATAGAAAGCGTTTCGAAATAGGAATCATAAATGATTATTCAAGAATAATCACATTTAAGGTACATTTGTTTCCTGACGATACATTAATTTTCGAACAGAAAATGCTTTTAAATTTGAACGTTTCTAATCATCTTGGGGTATGATATTTAAATATTTTTTGATCAAAATTTTCAAAAGAGGCTGGCTGGGAAGTGTTCTTTGAGTGCACGCTGGGCCGGCATTGAAAAAAATCTGAGGTTTCTTTATATTTTTAAAGATTTAAAAAAAATTTCGGAATGGCGTAATACAAAGCAACTCTTAGTGATTTTAAAAATGCCTTGAACCCCTAGAATGTGTATCTCTATATAAACTGCTGAAGGGAATCAAAGTTTATACAGACTGCCAGTTCGAAAAGAATCTATTTCTTAATATTTTTCAAAAACATCCCATCCCAGTATTTCAAATTTCTTCCCACCTCTTTTAAAAATTCACTGATTTTATGCTCAGATGTGATAGGGCGTTTTCGAAACTGCAGCCGAGTTTGGCCGTTATAATGAATGAACATGTATTTTTATATGGAAGAAAATGGATGAGAGCGTAAGGGAAAAAAACTGTTAGTTGATCGATATCGCAATCAATTTCTTTCTGATTTTGAAAACTTGAATGGTGCAAACGGGACTGGAATTATTGTTTGCAACAAAGTTGTTGGACAGAAATTGTTTGAACTTATTTTATTATAGGCTGTAGGCAACGCTGGGTTTGTTTATATTTGAATAGTCAAAAAAAAAGAAAAAAACAATTTTGTTCAACTACGACAATGTTTGTAAAAATATATATTTCTTTGAAAACATTATTGGGCTTGCAGAAGCCTTTTCCCCTTTTCAGAGAAAATCGGCCAATGAAATTGCTTGAATAAATTTTTAGAAAGGTATCTTAGATCTCTCATGCTCTATCCTGAGCTAGTACAATTTTCTGCAAGGGACGTAGTTGGGTTTAAATCAAGCCATTCCCTTGAGCAGAACCAACTGTTGTAGCTATATTATTAACCCTTTACATCATAATTCTTGACTACTACTAGTGGTATCAACTTACTCGAAAGTTGTGCGCTTCACTTAAATGTGCCCCATCCCCTCATCTGCTTAATGTGTGATGATAAATGTTAGTGATATCGATTTTTGATATTTTGGTCTTAAGTTTTGGCTAAACATATTTTTTATTTTTATTTTTTTTTTGGGATATATTTTTATATCGGTTGCCTAGTAAATAACTGAAAATATTGATATGAATTTTAAATTCTAACAAATACAAGTCCAGTATAAATTGTAGGAAGATATACGGCATACATCATCTTAGTCTGGACAGTGTCTTCAGCCATGTAATGCTCTGTAAAGTCAGGTGGGGCTGTCATCAACTGCAACCAAGTCATGTTTTTTTTATTGAGGGTGCCCTGAGTTCTGATTTCCCCTATATTTTTTCGGCTTTATAGTTTATTTACCCAGATTCATATTGCTTGCATTAGTCAAAGAGCTCGCCTTTTAAGACCGTATGAAAAGTTTTGCTATATCCATCCATTCCCCACAGTTAGCTGCATAATCTTTTGAGAATAAAGCTGTTTTGGACGCAAGAATTTGTCAAAGAAAACGGAGGTTTGAAATCGTAAATTAAGTATTATAAGCCCAACATCAAAATTGAAAACTCATCGCTACTATATATACATATCTGGATACAATTAATGCTGTTGGATTACTTAGAAGACATCCCAAATTTTTTTTTTATATTCCAAATTTTTTCATACTAGAACTGCTTCATCTCTATGAATATCGTTATAGTTGAAAATATCAGTATCGTGTCGCAAAGAAAATCTAATTACCTTAACTAACTCATCCAATGTGTAGCGCATCAAAGCAAAACAAATTTGAAGTTATTCGATTGCAACCACCAAACATGCAACCGTTGGTCCGAACAATTTATGGCGTTGCCAACCATGTGAAACGATCTCCACTAATACTTTTGTTTATTAGTTCATAAAAACAAAATAGAGAAGAAAATAAGCTCGTTAGCTGATTGATAAACACAAACACAAGCGGATTGGCAGGTGAACACCCACAAAATTTTGTTAATGAATTATCACAAATATTTCAATACAAAATGAAAAGCCTAAATAAAGACAATCGAAATGAGCCTCTTCAATGAAAACATGATATTAAGCTATGAATTAATACAGCCAATAAACAGTCATATATATATATAAATATGTATATAGCTATATATAAAATATACATATTTGCCACACCTACCACATCCAAGGTCCTGGGTTCAAGTCCCGAGCAAAACAACATCAATAATTTTGAAAAAAAGTTGTTTCAATTAAAAAAAAGTTTTTCTAAGCGGTGTCGCCCCTCTCTCTGCATTGATACGACAAACATTCCGAGTGTATTTCTGCCATGCAAAGGTTCTTAGAGAAAGCTCATCCGCTTTGCAGATGCCGTTCGGAGTCGGCGTAAAATATGTAGGTCCGCCAATTTGTAGGAAAAATTAAAAGGAGCACGAGCAAATAGGAAGAGAAGCTCGACCTACATCTCAACATAGGTATATAGCGCCTTGTACTTGTACATATTTGCTTTTAAAGAAAAGTGAAAAATTTTAAATTAAGAAGCTTGAAATATATTTGTCGCGTCTTCAAATGCCAAAAGAATTTCTAAATTAGTGAATGGATTCATTTTTTTTTATTCCTCATGTGTCTTAAATTTTTTATTTATATTTTCGCAGCTACTTACATACATACCTCCGTAAATATATACATTCTCTCATAAAAGTATATATACTTATATATAAACATTTTAAGGGGATACCAACCTTAAGTGTTTCCATTTATTTTTTAATATTTGCCTTCTAAGGTTTCCCTCTCAAGTGCTACAATTATTGTCGCTTGGCCGATATTTCCACAGAAGTGCGTACTCATGCCTAAAAGAAAAAACGGTTTTGTAATTAAATCTATATGTGTCACAGTAAAATTTTCAAATGTTCTTTCATTATTTGCTTATATCTTTCGTAGGTGTAAATGTTTTATGGGTACGCATGCGCCGTTGCACTTGACAACAATTTAAATGCATTTGCCTCGCTGCAAATCGATTTCATGCGTGCTTGCATTTCCTTTGTGTGCTTGCTTACCTGTAAAGGGACAAATGCTTATCGAAGTGCATACAAATGCGTTTATAGTTGAAGTTACATAAGCATCAAATAAAAGAAGTTGTAGATTAGATATTCGATCCATTCTTACTGTTTTAAAATAAAATGTTTATGTAATGGTACCTTCCAATGTCGTGAGAAATGCCTATGCTAGCATACCCTTTTAGGCCTCCTGTTTTTACCTCAGAGTAAACCTGATATGACGGGTTAAACTCATACATTTCGAGCAAATGTTTAAATTTACTCTGCGCTAAAAAGATAACTTGCCGTTCAAGGGGACCGAAAATTTACCAACTTAGAAAAATATATTTGGAAGCAAAGGATGGGGAGAACTCAACTGCTTATCAGAGGCAGGTGGGAATAAATTTTGCATTTATTTAAAGTTTTTTCCATTTATCTATAAACAAATCTTACTTATCTCAGCAAATGAAATGTTCAATAATAAAAAAATATATTGAAAAAAAACTCCAAAAAAATCACCCTCTAACTATAGCTTTGGAAATCCTGAAGTCAGCACAAAACGCTCTTGACTTAAGAAAAAACCAATGCTAAACTAGGTAAAAAAGACACTGTGGACACAATCAGTCTATGTAAGGTCTCATTGACCAGCCAGTTTAACCTAAGTACAAAAGTATCTTAAATCTGGCCTGACCCTTGTTTCAGTATTTAGATTCCAAATATAACAGACTCAATATAAAAGCTATGTTATTCTTCTTTAGTGCTTATAATCGATATCGACGCGTTTTTCGGTATGGTAAGGTCTTACAATCAGAAAATTTAGCCTCCATGATGTAACATGGTTGATGCTGATTGACCTCGCTGCTGCTGGTCATTTGCATTAACAAGTTTCAACACAAAAAGATACACCAAGCTACTTGGCAGTGTCCTGATCGAAGAAACACGAACAGTGGGAGCATATTCCTTTCTCACTACGTACCGCCGCTGCCGACACCATAGGTTTTCAGCGATCCCACAAAACCCAGGTATGAAAAGAAATGTCTTAAGTTCTAATTCTACCAAAATATCCAGCGGAAGACGGAAGATTTTTGGACCGCCGTAGATTCTTGCACAACATGTGCTTAAGTTATGGAGGGAGTACTACTCTTCATTTCTAGCAAGCGAGGGTGAAGACGAGCCCGACAGCCTAATCGCCGATGACGGAAAACACGTTCCGGTACCCAACAATGAAGAAGGACAGTATACACTATACTGGGTAGTAGCGGACTACCCGCCGAGCTGTTCAAACTTGGAGGCGAAGAATTTTCAATGAGCATGCATCAACTCCTATGCAATATATGATCGGATGAGCGCATGCCTCCAGATTAAAATTTCAGTGTGCTTTGCCGAGTCCACAAGAAAAGCGATCCCGCAAACCGCGCGTTACCGCGGAAACAGTGCGGCTTCAGAATTCACGATGCGCCAGATCCTGAAGAAGACTTGTGATAAGAGATTCGACACTCAACACTTATCGCTACAACAACTACACTCACTATCCTTTTGTTGACTTCAAAGAAACTTTTGACAGACCGAAAAGGAGTTGCTTATTTCGGCAATCCGGGAATAACTGGATTGTGACGGTTGGTACCTTTAAGGGAGTAACTATCCTAGATTGACTGAATGCTATACCAGCCTTTGACAAAACCTATCTCATGCATTTCACATAGCAATTAAGGTTCGAATTCTAATTAAAATTTGCTCTCTCCAATTATTCGTGTATGCGAACTTCGGAAAATATTCACATTGGATAGGTAGGAAATTCATCCCATTTGTGAATCTATTCTCGGGACTGTAGTTTTTCTGTATTTACATTCTCATAAGAAAACCGGACTACATTTTTCATAGGCAAAAATTTTGAATTGCTTTCGTCATTAATTCAATTCGGATAATACTACCGTAAAAGTATTTCTAATGATGCCAAAAATTTTACCGTTATACGCACACAAGCTCCATCAAGTAAATAATTACAATCCGCATTTGTACAATTTGAAATGACAATGATACTCAACGCTGAAATTACTGGTGAAACTTGTCTCGAAATTAATGAACTCTTCTGCCAAAATTGATTGCACAACAGAAGTGACTCAATTCAAAAATCAAAACATACCCAATTGGGATTAACGTGAATTAAATAAAGAATATTTTCATCATTAATTTTTGTGCCGGTTTATGTTGAGTTCTCATTAAAATTGGATCAATGTAAGAACAAAACCAAAAGTAATAAATGCGTTTTCACAACTTCACAATTTGAAAATCGTAGCGTTTGGCACGCATCAAACATCATTAACACCATCACCACCACCACCGCACGTAGCAAAATGACAACAACCATAAAAGGAAATCAGTCGCAGCACTGCCAATTGAAATTTGTCGATTGTTGCTCGCGCGTTACTCTGCAGCCCTTAACTTCATCGGCAGATACAAGGATAGGACTGCTGTTGAACACATGTGCCGTGCATCACATTGCACTGCCCCCACCCTATTCGTAGTAAATTCAAATTTTAATGATTGCATTCTTCCGTTTCTATTCGTATAATGGGTTTAGTTGTTTTTTATGTGTACATTTACCCTTTTTTGATTATTTTGGGTTTTGATTTATAAAGCTCATTTTTGTGTTGTCTGTCCGCTTCATTGCATGACATTTATTTATGTTATTTGTTGTTAGTTTTTTGTTAGTGCTCTAATTTATTTGAGTGGCAAAAAACTAACCCTTTCACGAAACATTCAATGAAGCATCTTAGTCGAGAATTACTTAAGCTGATGGTGTTCGTCGAATGTTTTACCTCATCCGTTTTAAATTTGTTTTGCTCCGATTTATATCTCTGGCTGTATTGATGAAGCGTTGACTGAAACTACTTGTACCTCAGTTAGCGGAAGATTTGGTTTTCTATGGTGCTATATTGGACAATATTAGAATTTTGATTGGATTAAGCATTGCTAATTGATTTGCTGGGAACTGTAAGGTATCAAAGAAGATTAGTTCTAAGCTGCACTTAATATAAGAATTAAAATAAATGCAGTAACTTTATACTTTTTCATTTTCAACAAATTTGTGGACTAGGGTCCTCAACGAGCTTTGCTTAAATCTAAAATGTAAGACAGCGGATGCCCTGTAATAAAACAGAAAAAGTAAAATCCATTGCCCAAACAGTTCTATAGAGCGCGCCAAAAGATATGTCCCCACACGTTGCGCCTTACATACACATAAATATATAAATATCAAAGATGTGTTGAAAAGGAAAAAATTAACAAGGGAGCAGTAATTTGGTTGAGTGAAAGAAGCGGTGGCTTCTACTCCAGTGTGACTATAGGTATCCTCGTTTAAATACCAGTCCCGAAAAGCTAGCTGATGATGAAAAACGTGTAGTAACCTTCACCGTTTGTAGTTTGTAATTTTTTTCTTATAATCTATATATATCTTTTCTTTTAAATAAAAAAAAAAAATCGATCAATGTATGTAAACAGGTGAGCCAATTTCTATAATCAATTTTTTTCATGTCAGTGAAATTGATTGCAAAATTGATCAATACCCTCTCATAATAAAAAGGGAGCGGCCCCGGCTTAAGCAGTCAGTGTTTTTTTATGATTTCAAAACAGGGGTTGCTTCAGGCTTTGGTTTGTTTTCTCAAGCCATTGGTGCCGAAATTAAGTTTTCTCTTGGGGAGTGATAGCCAAGCTGTAGTACTAATTGAGTTCTTCTAAATTGAATTTGTATCTTGCGTCCTATATCTGCTCTACTCTGAGTACAGAGTCCCATGTGAGCATAGTTGGTTCCTTAGTTCCAGCATTTCCTCCTTCGGACGTAGGAGCTAGTACATGTTCTAGACGAGAACCCCTTTTAATGTTCACGTTGGAACTGTGCTGGTAGCTTCGAGTGTGGCGACAAACATGTTCAATATAAACATGGCAGCATAGCCCACCGCACTACTAAATATCTATTTTAGCATCGAGTCCCTAATATTAAACGCAGCCTAAGGGAACCAAACTCATAGTATTATCAATATCAACATGTCTGACTAGTTTCATACTTTCATTGAGCAGACGGCACTGTAGCCACATCTTCGGAACTGTTGCTTGGCCAATTAACACGGTACATACACTTCTCTTTAATCGAGTTACTTGAAAGCCTACACTTCCTTTCTCCCTTGAAAAATATGGGATGGCTGACCGTTTTCAGATTGGACTCTTTGCCGTAAAAGAAATATACCAGTAATTTTTGACATCTAGAATTTGGCAACGTGTTGATTTGAAATCATAAAAACAAATCTATCTCCATCATTCCAATATTTGAGAATATAGAAATAAATTAACTTGCTCGATATTCAGTGTGCCTGAACAAAATACTTTAAGAATTTGCATTGTTACAGTTGAAAAAGTTCTACCTTGCGAGTATTTTCTGTCAAATTCAGCCAAAGTGCATCATTTTACGTAAGAGTGGTTGCCTTCCGCTCAAGAAAAAGAATTTGATCTATGCCTTCTGGTCCTTTCAGTTTCCATTAGTAAGTGCTCTCGTCTTCCACAGTTGGATTCCTTTATCTCAATACAAGTTTTATGTTTAGCTAACTTCAGCTCGAGGCTGTGCTTGCTTACTTTTAGCATCGATTGGCCGATTTCTGATAAATTCATATCCTTTCTAGCCAATTCATCTTCATAAAAAATGCCAGTTATGCATATGTTCATCACCTCAAACAGGAAGGAGGTTCTAGATGTTACTCTAGTTTCTGGGGCATTCTCTGACCTTGTCAAAAATTGGAGAGGAAGCTTGACTAGAAGCGGAATGTGGAGGACGATCCAGGAAAGCCACAATGGATCTCTACGCTTGTAAGTCGGCAATCGGAAAAAGGTGGGGTCTCCAGCCACGCATAGTCCATTGCATCTATACGGCAGTGGTGAGACCCATACTCTTCTACGCCGTCACCGTATGGTGGACGGCACTCGATATCGAATCTAACAAGAGTAAAGTAACGAGAGTGCAGAGGGTGGCGGCAATGCTCACCAGCGGTGCCCTTCCCTCCACTCCCACCAAAGCTCTTGAAACCATATTATTCCTTCTTCCAACTGATCTATATGGTAGATACTGTGCCTCCTGCGACGCGGCAAGGCTCAACGCTATCGAACCATGGAGGGACTGCAGGTTTGGTCACACCCGGATCCTGAAGCAAGTCCCCGAAACCTTCTTGAAATTGGACCATACAACATCGCCTCCTTGCTGGGACAACAAATTTTCCACAAGAATCCCAGAGAGGAACGAGTGGGCAAACGGCGTGGAGCCGGGATCACACGAAATCTCCGTTTTTACAGATGGCTCTAAACTAAACAACAGAGTCGGCAGCGGAATATTCTCGAAGAAGCTCAATCTAAGCGAGAGCTTTCGCCTACCCGATCACTGCAGTGTTTTTCAGGCTGAACTCATAGCTATCTGGGAAGCAGCCCGCCATCTTGCTAATCTGCAGGTGACCAATTCTATTTCAATTTTCTCTGACAGCCAATTTGGTTTATTTTCGGGCAAATAACGAAGAAATGTAGCAAAAGCTGTGCACACAATAATCTCTGATGGGGAAAAAACACATCTTTATTAATCAAACAAGACCCACATTAGATTAACTGTAAATAAATGCAGGAAAATGCATTCATATTGCGCATGCGCAACAGTTTTTTTTTTACTCCAACCTTCAAAACATGAATTATTTAGCATACAAAATGATGCCAAGTAGCTGCCTAACCGCATGACGTCGTAAATAATCGCATTTGGTAATCGTACGATCGGCGCACTTTTAAACGCTTCAGTGCGCTTTTACGCATTTGGCAAAAAATAATAACAACAACGTGAGAGCAAATGCATTTCTTATGTATTTCATTTATTTATTTAAATATACATTATTCGCAAACACATAAAAAAAAAACACATACGGACACACATACAAACACAATTGCACTAGACAATGCAACAATATGCACTTTGGTAATTTCCGTTGAATGAACTTCCGTTTTTCGGAGGGTAAAACACAAAAATGCAAATTCGCCAAATGCAACCTTTTACCTACTCGTAATTATTTCCGGTCATTTTGTTTTTTTTTTTGTTGCTTACTGTTTGCTTAACTGCTTAACTTTGGGGTTCGATTTTGATCTAAATGCATTTACAATGGGTGTTTTATTGTTTTCTTGCTACATGCGCGCCTCCTTTTGAGTGCCAAAACGTAATGCATGCCACGGCAATGATTTTGTTTTGTATTTTCAACATTTCTGACATTGAAATTAAATTGCATTTAACGCTTGCATTATATGTATAAGTATCTTTTTTTATATCTATGGCCAATGGCAATTAAATTTTCGATTAATATCAGTGATTACTGACTTGCAACATGAACAAACAAAAGACTTTGAAAACGAACCTGTTTGGTGTTTAAAAGTTTAAGTGTGGGAATATTAATTTTAATGGAGAAAAAGTAGTTGCAAAGAGAGGTTTCATTATATATATGTAATTAAAAATAAAAATTGATTAAAGTCTTATTTAAATACAAGCAGTTAGCGTAGTAAATTTTGTGTTGAAATTTTCTTTCATTAATACTGAAGTGAAAATGAATCTACCCAAAGAGATAACTAATCTTCATTGGCTTCAAAAGTTTCATTAAAATATATGTACAAAATAACAATCATTGAATAGAGAGTATTTTGATAACTATTCAGTATTTTTTCATCGCATATTGAGAGACATTGAAGCTAAATCATCAAATCACTCGCAGGAATGTGAGAAAATGCAAGTCAATCGACAGCCGTACACGGATACTAAATGAATCGCCGCGAAATGTCCCTCATTTACGCAGTGAGGCACAAACGCTTAATGTTAAATCGCTAGAAAAAGTATTTCCCATGTTTCCAACAAACCAGAGACCCCGTTACACAACTGTTTAAGGCAGACACCCCCTACCGACCTACCAAAGGAACATAGATAGATGCTCAGAAAACGAAGTGTATACGTACGATACAGACCATATGTTCGAGTTATCAGCGCAAAATACTCTCCAACAAAATAATCAGTCTGGCTCAGCCTTCTCGTAACTACAAGTTTCTTAAAACTTCCGGTAAAGATATATAAGCAATCCTTGATTAGACTACAGCTAGGCACTCTCGCCAAGAGTCTGTACTGGCATTGTGAGATGGTAGCCAAACCGACTCTCTTCTAGTCGTTGAATCGGCTTCACTCCGGAATACTAAGCAACTTAGACTTTATATATTCAGGACAGATTTTTGCGGCCTTAAAACCTGCTCCTGTTCGGGCTGTTACACCTTAATTACCAAGAAAAAGGAATAGCTCTGGGCAGTTGAACAGTTAACTGGTTTCGACAAGTTTAAGCTACTACAATGAACTGGATGCTATCCAGCACAACCGTGTGTAGAAAGTTGAATATCTGCTCGAGCATCAAAGCACTGATTAAGGCTTTGAGTTCGACTGTGGTGCAAACGAAGGTGGTCTGGTGATGCATGGGTTCGTTCGAGATTGCCCCGAATTGTTTCAAGATCATCTGGCTTCCGGGGCATGGAAACATCCCGGGAAACTGTCTCGATGGAGCTTTGGTAGCCACCTTTAGCCTTTTCTTGTACAAATGGGCCACGAAATAAAATAAAAAACAATCAGTTTGATTTAAAATCAAAGATTGATTTTTGTGATTGGGAAATTCACAACCTACAAACGAATTTTGCAATCAAACATGATTGATTTTTTTTTTTATTGTAAATCAAATTTTATTTCTCGTATGTGATTGTAAAAAAAAGAGTATACAATCTATTGGGTTGGAAGCACTTCGTTTGTAATTAACTTAATTGCAAATATTTAATCATTTGGAGCTTGTCGCACAATTAATTAGTGAGTGACTTTTATTCTAATGATTATCAGAAAAACTTCAACTTCTCACCGCAGGAAAAATCATGAAATAGCCCGTTCATTGACTTCTTCTGCTCCTGTAGAGCGTCTGGTTTCGTTTGCTAATTTACTGTATTATTCACGACGTGGTCGCTAACCATATTATTTTTACTAGATTGATAGCAAACCAAATAGTACTTAATGATTGGAGTTATGTCGGCCTACTGTCAATTAGGATTCCATACCATACGTAAAGAGAAATAATCAAATATTCAACCAAACTTTACCATAAACCAAAAATTATAATACTTGGCAACTTGTATAATATATGTATAAATTTTCTGGGGGTCCCAAAATTGATGTTGCACGTCTATCGCCTGGCATATTTTTAATCGAGATATAGAAATTTTCATCTCATAGAATATCCGCATGTCAAAAATACCACTGGACTTGAGATTCATATTTTTGTTAGGTACTTCGCATTGTTTATAATGGAATGTATTCTTCCGTGCGAAATCTGTGCAACATTGTTTACGTTACGTTACAATAAAAAAGTGTTCATAATAAAAACATTGTTATGTTTTTATGACGTATTGTTTTTCTTATTTTACATTAGGAAGTAAACGTGCGGCGGCGCGTGCTCATACGTGCAATTTTTCCTATTTAATTAGAGATTTTTGTATAGTTTTTATGATTTTCCCTTTTTCGCATGATTGAAGGCCGTCTGAAATTATTATTACGCATCAACTGACGCAATGCATGTTTTGTTTTTTACCTAAGCCACGCATTTTTTCACACGTCACTCCATTGTTATGATGGATTTTTTTTTTGCTTTTTATTTACTTCATGCCATTGTGACTGGGATTTACTGACGTCAGCAGCGATTATATTTTAACTTACCCGCCACTGAAATTATTAACGCACCGCACAGATGTCACTGACACAATTGTCGTTTTGACGAATTGACGTACGTTTGATGGGTTAAGCGGTATGGATTATGCTTATACACATCCACATACAATTTTCTGCTGCAGAAAGCATACCCCTAGATGTTTACTTTCTAGGTATGAAAGTTCTGAGAAGTATTATTGCGTTTAAATCATTTTTATGCCTCCGCATGCTATTTCACATAAAATTAAACTAAGTTTAGCTACCGTTGTAATTTTTTAAGGGCAGAAAATTATTTCACTAATTTCGACATTTGAGCTGTCAATTACTATATTTGTCAAATATACAATCAACAATAAATGCGATTAGTTACCTTTATGTCGAATTTATAAAAGAAGTTTACCCTAATCGTATTTAGTTTTTTCTGGGCATAGCACTCTTTGTGAATAACACATACATACACACGTATAAAAAGTAGTAACTTTTCCCCAAAAAAGCCATTCATAGTTTTCAATTCCCTTTTTGTGTTATTGTCTTTGCTAGCAGGAGCCTTTACAGCGAACATATGTTTGATTTTCTTTATGTTGTCCTTATTATGTGTTCTTATCAATAATTGTTTAGATTATCCCTTTTATATTCGTACATTAACACATTAGCCACATGATGTCCTCTTTCAATATAGCAACTGTTGTTTGCTGCTGTTTTCTATGGAATCCTTTTCTATGAGTAATGAACTCAATTGGAGTCTTTTGCTATTGACTGTATGTATGCCTATCTGGTAGGCTTTGAGAAAATTTTTAATTTTTACTATGCCAAATAAGCTGTTTTTCCTCCGCTGCAAAAGTTATTTTCAATTAATTTTTATAAGCAAGGACAGAATGGAGTGCTTCGTTGCCCAATTAAAAAAGTTTGGAGTGAGAAGCTTTTACAAAAGCTGTTCTACTATGGTTAAGGGGCCTTGCCATCTTGACTCGTTAACTCTTTTTTGAAAGAGCCAATTTGAAGGCCGCTTCCAGAGGAATAGTTTATGGAAGTACTTCGCTTCAAATATATCACAAATGCCTTGTGGGAAGACATTGCTTACTCCGTGGTGATCGTCCTCGTTAAAACCTGTACTGTAATGCATTTGAAAGAGAAAAACCCGACAACATTTTGTCTCCTTGCTCTCTACTTCCTACTTTTTCTAGTACAGCGCACCTTTTCCAAAAATCAGTAGAATGAGCTGATGTAAAAGCAGTAAAACTGTTAATAGTTTCACGGAAGTATATCTGGCATGTATTGCATGCGGGACGGTCGGAATCACTAAAGAAGCTTTGTGCCACCACACCTCCCCGAAATGTGAAAACGACCTATGAAGTTTTTACTTGTAAAGCTGCCTATGGGCGATCCCCTTGATAAGTTAAGCTTGAAATCATTATGATTCATTAGAACAAGGCTATAGCTATAAGAATAGACTGATAGGTGAACCCCATAACCTTCGCAGACCGCTTCCTATCCACTTCTCGTCAGCAGAACGTTTGCTATGCTGACCCAAGGCCCATCTATAAAGTAGTAAGTGACCAGGAGTAGTCCGTACTCCCTACAGCCATCTGCTGTTGTACCCATGCGAGCTAAGGTGTCCGCATAACAATTGCAAGGAATATTGCTACGACTCGTGACCCCGAAGATCTCTATCTAAAAATAGTGCGACGCTGCCTTGAGGGGGGTCAGGCATTCCAATATCCCCTCCGATCACTCCATAGTTGAACTCAGGCCTTTAATAGCCGGCTATGAAAAAGGATGTTGAATTATCTAACCATAGTACCACTGGAGACCTCATTTTAAATAGTGGTAACTTTCACTTGGAAGACGCTACATTGATCGTGGCACCTTTATCAGAACTGGAGTCACCGAATAGCGCGGGTCCTACACAATCTCTAGTATTTTCAAAGACGATAGAATAATTGTATAATGTAGGCCCCTTTTCTTGATAGGGGCTTTCAGATTGGTCTTCGGACAAACTTCTGGCAACGCTATTATCACAATGAGACTATTTGAGGCCATTAGAGACAGAACTTGTTTTACCATTGGTTCGTACCTCCCAAAAAATCCTGAGCTATTCCAGAAATAGTTTGAGTTCAACAATAAAGAGCATATTTAGGAACATTTCTTGACAAACTGGGTTTAATTATTTAGAAACTACTTGGGGTCCAGATCAAAAATTATTATGGGACTCATTTTTCCAGCGTTTCGAGGTAATTTTGAGATAATTTCTGGACTATTTGAGAATATAAATTATTATCGTTTGCAGATTATTTCAGTTATCATTTCAGAAAAATTTAAATAATTTCTCTCGGGATATATTCGAGATCGTTTCGGCCTCATTTTTGAAACATTTTAGAGTTACTTTGAAGCTACGATTTTCAAATTATCTGAAACTATTCCGCACTAATTTCGGAACTATTTTGTAATTGTCAGTTTTAAGATAATTTTTGAACTATGCGGAGATTTTGTTTAACCTTTCGGGAATGACTTCGAAACTATCAATCCGATAGGCAGCAGTTTGAAGCTGTTTTGGGAACTATTTTCGAGACAATGCCGTAAGTTTTTCAGGGCCCATTTTGGGAAAAGTTACAGGTTCGAAAAAGTATCCGGTTCTGAAGAAGTAACCCAAAGCGCCGATTTAGAAAAAGTACCAAGATCAAAAAAATTACCCAGCTCTAAATAAAGTACTTGGCTGTGAAAGTGTACGTGTAAATGTGTTTCTCAACAAATACTCAATTTCGAAAATATAATCGGTTTTCAACAGGTAAGCAGATTAAAAAGTAGATTCGGAAAGTTCCGGATTCGGAGATGAGCGGGATTCAAAAAGGTACCAGATTTGAGAAGTAACCAGATTTGAAAAGTCCTAACAAGCTGGAAAGTATTCGCAAAGTAACCGGATTCAGAAAACAGATTCAAAACAGATTCAAAAAGTATCCGGTTCCAAAAAGTAAGAACAGAAGATTGGGTATGATCTCACTTTGTTGAAAAGATCAGGCGCAAATTATTTTCAAATTGCTTATGATTGGCTCGGTTGAAAAAAGAAGGGGAATCGGGGAAAATTCGAACCTTTTAAGAGATTTAATCGAAATTTGTACGGAATATATCTATGATTTTACCTCCAGCAATAGTTGTCCGACTTGGTAGTAAAGTTATAATGCAACTGGTATTCAAAATATAAATATAATAGTAATGATTCATTATTTTATAATATTTTTTCCAAAATTTACTTAAGTTTTCCATTTGACGTCATTTAAGATTAATATTAGATGACCATTAGAAAAAAAATCTAAGTATTGTGCTCTCAACTACTTAGAAAAGTAGAGAAGATTCGGAGCGCTTTCTTTCACCGGTCATGTCTGGGAAATCGGATTCGCGATTTTCCATATCATGAGCTGTTATAAAATAATACCTCACATAACAAGCAGGACAAAGTTACTTAAAACAAGTAAGGAAGGTTAAGTTCGGGTGTAACCGAACATTACATACTCAGTTGAGAGCTATGGAGACAAAGTAAGGGAAAATCACCATGTAGGAAAATGAACCGAGGGTACCCTGGAATGCCTTTGCATGACAGTGTATCAAATGAAAGGCTTTAAAAAGTATTTTATGAGGGAGTGGGCCATAGTTCTATAGGTGGACGCCATTTAGGGATATCGCCATAAAGGTAGATCAGGGTTGTCTCTAGAATTTGTTTGTACGATATGGGTATCAAATGAAAGGTGTTAATGAGTATCTTTAAAAGGGAGTGGGCCTTAGTTCTATAGTGGTCGCCTTTTCGAGATATCGCATAAAGGTGGACCAGGGGTGACTCTAGAATATGTTTGTACGATATGGGTATCAAATGAAAGGTGTTAATGAGTATTTTAAAAGGGCGTGGGGCTTAGTTCTATAAGTGGACGTGTTTTCGAGATATCGCCATTAAGGTGGACCAGGGGTGACTCTAGAATGTGTTTGTACGATATGGGTATCAAATTAAAGGTATTAATGAGGGTTTTAAAAGGGAGAGGTGGTAGTTGTATATGTGAAGGCGTTTTCCAGATATCAACCAAAATGTGGACCAGGGTTACCCAGAACATCATCTGTTGGATACCGCTAATTTATTTATATATGTAATACCACGAACAGTATTCCTGCCAAGATTCAAGGGTTTTTTATTTCGCCTGCAGAACTTTTTATTTTCTTCTACTTAATATGGTAGGTGTTGTGGTAGGTAAGTTATATTTTGCGTCAATAGACCAATCCAAGTACCATGTTTCATACCTTTTTTCGTATTTGGTATAGAATTATGGCATTTTTTTCATTTTTCGTAATTTTCGATATCGAAAAAGTGGGCGTGGTCATAGTCGGATTTCGGCCATTTTTTATACCAATTCACAGTGAGTTCGGATAAGTACGTGAACTGAGTTTAGTAAAGATATATCGATTTTTGCTCAAGTTATCGTGTTATCGGCCGAGCGGAAGGACAGACGGTCGACTGTGTATAAAACTGGGCGTGGCTTCAACCGAATTCGCCCTTTTTCACAGAAATAAATTATCGTCCTAGCATCGAATCCCCTACCAAGTTTCACAAGGATTGGTAAATTTTTGTTCGACTTATGGCATTAAAAGTATGCTAGACAAATTAAATGAAAAAGGGCGGAGCCACGCCCATTTTGAAATTTTCTTTTATTTTTGTATTTTTTTGCACCATATCATTACTGGAGTTGAATGTTGACATAATTTACCTATATACTGTAAAGATATTAAATCTTTTATTAAAATTTTATTTTAAAGGGGGCGTGGTCGTTTTCCGATTTTGCTAATTTTTATTGAGCATACATACAGTAATAGGAGTAACCTTCCTGCCAAATTTCATCATGATATCTTCAACGACTACCAAATTACAGCTTGCAAAACTTTTAAATTACCTTCTTTTAAAAGTGGGCGGTGCCACGCCCATTGCCCAAAATTTTACCAATTTTCTATTCTGCGTCATAAGTTCAACTCACCTAACAAGTTTCATCGCTTTATCCATCTTTGGTAATGAATTATTGAACTTTTTCTGTTTTTCGAAATTTTCGATATCGAAAAAGTGGGCGTGGTTATGGTCCGATTTCGTTCATTTTAAATAGCGATCTGAGATGAGTGCCCAGGAACCCACGTACCAAATTTCATCAAGGTACCTCAAAATTTTCTCAAGTTATCGTGTTAACGGCAGACGGACGGACGGACGGACATGGCTCAATCTAATTTTTTTTCTATACTGATGATTTTGATATATGGAAGTCTATATCTATCTCGATTCCTTTATACCTGTACAATCACCGTTATCCAATCAAAGTTAATATACTCTGTGAGCTCTGCTCAATATAAAAATATTAATACATATACAAACCATATGCACAAAAGCCTCCCCAGCAGAAACTGGCATAAGCGTTTGTAAGAAATAGGGAATGCTGGTTTAACTCATGATATATAAACCTAAGAATAAGGTAAATCTAATACATCGTACAATTTATAATAACGTCTTATTTTGGGCCTATTTCCGCTAAAAATAAATGCTGCCCAAACTTGAACGGGTTACATGATAAATAAAACCTAACTATAGCCAATACATTTTCATATTTTTGAGGAAACTGGATTTTTTTTATTTGAAAAATTATAAAGCCGATAAAATTAGTTTCAATAAGTAAATGTCCTTTTTGTTTTATTGCCGACTTCAAACGACATTTGGGAAATAACATCTGACTAATGAATTTTTGAAGAGTATATTTTCATGGATGCTATACGCTTTCTGGGGTGGCAAAGAGTCACCGTGTTTACAAAAAACAAAATTTCAAAAAGCATTTTAATGTTACTCGTCCCGTAACTTGAACGTAGGAATTGAAAATAAATTTTCGATCATAGATTATCAATCTATACTTAAATTATATTTTGTAAAAGGTGATTACAAAGATGAGTCAAGGAATTTAAAGTCCCATGGCGTCTTATTATAAGTAACTAGCTTATGCCCGTGGGTTTTACCCCACGTTTCTATAAAAATATGCAGGCTACTCGTAACTGGCCATGGGTAAAACATGAGTTGGTACCATTGACTTCTGCTACAGGTAATGACTGTTGTTGTATTATATATTCATATTTGTAACAGGATTCCCCTCGCGTAGTTGAGGTTACCAATTGAGTTGCAGAAGCTCTGAAGCTATAAAGGTTTGTATTGCGCTCATCAATCCCTTGATTCGCAACTAATTATCGTCCTTGAGCTTCATTGAATAGGAAATTTGAGGCATTTAAAATTGAAAACACAAATCTATCGGTATCAATGGAATCCTTGGTTTTAAACTTTTTTGCTTTCGAAATTTTCCGATAAAATGAATTGCTTCAATGACATTCATAAATGTTTTGTGGTGAAAAGCCTTGTTCTTCCCGCTACATAAGCGTGGAGAATCGAAATAACGAAGCATAAGTATTATGATATTATGGGCCCTGTTTTAAGGATCAATCGATGAGGATATATTTCTGATGGCTCAAAAGAGCTAATAAACTCAATCGGATATGCACAGCTTGGGACTCTTCCACGACTGTGTTAATATAGTGATAAGTTTTATGGGTTCTAGTGATACTAACATCCTCATTTTAAGGTGCCTAAAATGCCTTTTCTCAAAGTCATTTATAGTTGGTAAAGATAGATTCAATATTTGGAAGAAACATTAGCTATTAGAGATTCAGGTGATGTCATAATTTCTCAAAAACTTGCATGAAAAGAAATCAAATCTGTTAGGGAAGAAAAAGGAATTTTGCCATAATTAATTTCAAGAAGTTGGCTAGCAAAAGCTGCTGCTTAAGTGTTTCCGCCAAAATGCCCTCTCATATTTCTAAAGACGGTTCGGTATAAAACTTGCAGCGACTGTTTATGAGTCATGGTGCACACATCGCACACCCTCACTTTGGCCTGACCGTTTGCTTATGTTGCACATCGGTGTATCAGATGTTTGCAGACAGTGGTCATTAAAATGCGGAGTTCTACATCCAATACACAAAGGGTATCCGCGGTATCTGAGAAAGCAACTGAAATGTTTTTATCCAGTTCCTCCAGGCGTCTCCAAAAATACCAACCCTAAAGATAACATAAAAGAATACTAAAGGAATAACAACCAAACCCAACTTTGCAATCAAACTTTACGTGTTGAAATAACCTGATTTTTTAAGGTAGCCATAGTTCTGAAAGTCGCATTTGTATTGTTTTTTTTTTTTTTCAATTCCATATATTACTGGTGCTGTTAGAACTTAACTTCATATAGCTCCATACCAATTTTCATTATTCCATTTGTATGGGAGGTGCCACGCCCCTTCTTACTCACCCCTTATTTTCTTAGTGGTGTTAGGGATTGATCCAATTTAACTCTTTACTGGATTTCAATGTTCTTGGAATACTTCCATAGTAATGCTGTATCAACATTCCATTTGTATGGTAGGTGCCACTCCCTTTCTTTATATTGAAGTTATGTTTAGCCTATGACCATCTTTGGAAAGTTTCTAGTGGTTGATTCAAATTTAGTTGTGATCGGCCGATCCGTTTAGGGTGCAACCCGGTTTATACCTGCATACAAACACACATAAATTTAACTTTATATATATATATATATATATAGATAGAACATGAGGATAGACTGAAGTTAACAGAAAATTTTAACGACGGAAGATTAATAAACATCCAAAAGGAATAACAGCCAAAGAACTCTGTAGTCAGACTTTAGCTGTTATAATAATCTAAGTTTGTACGGCAGCCATAGTTATGAAAAATCCCATATGTAGGGAAGGTGCCACGCCCCCTTTTCCCCAATTCCACACTTTACTTGAGGTGTTAGGACTTAACCTCATGTAGCTCCTTACCAATTTTCATTATCCTACCATTACTACATCCAGAGATATGCAGTATGATAAATTCCATTTATATGGGCGGTGCCACGCCCCCTTCTCCCCCACTCCACATTTTCTGGGGGGTGTTAGGAATTGATCTCATATAACTCCTTACTGAATTTCAATGTTCTAGTATGAATACCTTCAGAGTTATGCAGTACCAAATATTCATTTTGCATGGGAGGTGCCACGCCCCCTATATATATCGATATTATTTTTAGCCTATGACCATCCTTGGAAGGTTTCTAGTGGGTTGTGCACATTTGGTTGTGATCGGTCGATCCGTTTAGGACGCTAGTCGATCTATATCTACGAACTTGAATTTTTTCTATCTATCTATCTATCTATAAATCTTATAAAATAAAGTCGCTGAATGCCATGTATGCACATAACTTCACACAGAATGCTCCGATTTTAAAACGATTTGTTGCATTTGAAAGCTTAGCTACGTGAGATGGTACAGTTAATACAATTTGAAGATATATAATATAGGGGCGTGGCAAATTGCCAAAATGTAGTAAAAATCATACAATTTTTGTTTGCACAGCTATAACTCATAAACGAATGGATGGATTTAAAAAATTCTACTTTTCAGTAAAACTTTGAAATATTTACTTTCGATCTGCATCAAAAAAAATACTTGATTCCTTTCTTATATCAGCCAAATTGTTTAAACAAAAGTAACATTTTTATCAAAAAATGCGTATGTGTGTTTGTTCGCTGTGAACTGTCCGCGCTAATTGCTCTTGAGTGAGGCGTGACACATACATATGTACATATATAGCATTCGCTGCGTTATTTAACTTCGGGCGTAGGTTTATAGGTATGTATGGATGTACATCACTACAGAGTATAAAACAAAGTCGCTTTTTCTGTCTCTATGTCCATTTGAATGCTTAAACCTTTAAAAATACGCAACGGATTTTGATGCTCTTTTTTTAATGGAAAGAGTGATTGAAGAGGAAGGAATGGATGAACATATTTGGCTGAAAATTGGTGGAGGGGTAGCTTAAAACCAGGAGACAGACATAGGATAATTTTTATCCCGTTCTGGCTAGGGTCTTGAGATCAAAACGTGCACCTGTGTAATCCTGGGATATGTTTGTACAATATGGGTATCAAATGGAAGCTGTTTATGAGTACTTTGGTACGGTGTATTTTTCGTACCCGAGGGTGACTAGAGTCTCGAGATATAAGCGCGAACGAAGACGCGGGTACCCCTAGAATTTGTTTATAGAATATGGATATAAAATGAAAGCTGTTGATGAGTGCATTAGTAGAGGGTAATTTTCATACCCCTATGTGACTAGGGTCTCGAAATTGAGGCCAAAACGTGGACCCGGGTACCCCTAGAAAGTGTTTATACAATATGGATAACAAATGAAAGCTGTTGATGAGTACTTTAGTACAGGGTAGTTTTCATACCTATTTGTGAAGGGTCTCGAGATATATGTAGGCCAAAACATGCATCAGGGTAACACTAGGATGTGTTTTTACATTATGGGTAATTGAAGCTGTTGATGAGTGCTTTAGTACAGAGTAATTTTTATACCGCTGGGTGACTAGGGTCTCAAGATATGGGCAAAACCTGGACCCGGATTCCCCTAGAATGTGTGTGTAATATGGATATCAAATGAAAGTTGTTGCCGAGAGCTTTAAAGTAATTTTCATTGTGATATTCGATTTAGTTGCATTAACCTGGCAAAACTGATAAATGTGCATGCGAAGTCGAAATAAAGACATGAATTAAGAATACCCACATAACTATTTACAAACGTCCTATTCGATTTGCCTGGTAATAAGGGGAGAAGAGGAATGGGAAAAACTTGAGAGAAGAGAAAAGAGGGAAGGAGAAGGAGACTGAGAAAGAGATAGAGTGAGACGAAGATAGAGATAGATGAAGCGAAAAGACGGAGGGAGGAGTGAATAAAAGGATTAAGAAAAAGCGGGGAGGGGGCAGAGTTAGACGGAAAAAGCTTATTAAAATGTATGCGGATAGACCAAATTTAGGACAGAACAACGTCTGGCGGGTCTCCTAGTATATTTATATAGATATGCAAGCCTGATTTTGTATGTGCAATTAGACTTAGAGTTAGGTTAAAATATCACATAATTATTCTACTTGGTTCATAAACCTTACAATCAAGTTATTGTACTCGACGTATTATCTTATTAAAACGTCTAATGTAAACCTTATTCTTGTGGGTTATAAGCCTTATATAAAAAGTACTAATACATTAAGTAGCATCTTAATACGTAAGCTTTCTTTAATTTCGTCCATAAGCTATATATAGTTTGTTAGACATTACCTAATGTCTTATAATAATTATTTGTGTAAGCTTAATTTAATATGAGTTATTAGCCTTATACATATCGCTATCTTTTAGATGAACCTTAGTCCCGATGACATAAGAACAGTATATAGAGCATTATAAGGAATACGTTATACAACTTATATTCATTAAAAAATTAAGGCCTGACGCAATAAGGCTTTTGGCCATTTGCAATAAGCCTTATATGAGGTTCCAAATTTTTCATAGATCATTTTAATGTAATTATGCACACAATTTTGTGACAGTAATGACCCAATAACCAACATAACTCCATGGAATTACCAAAATGCATAGAGACTTTGAGTTGAAGTCCTAGAAAAACTAGTCATATTTTTTCTATAACGTTGCCATGCAATTACAAGTGAAAAACAAACAATGCCTAATATTTGCAGATGTTTTCCATTTTTATTTTCATTTTACGGCTTTTGACAAGTTTTCGCTGCCGTAATAGCAACAAAATTGCATTATTCAACCGACTCAACTCAAAATTTGTATTTGCGGCTGATGTCATGCAGATGTGTCACGGTGCTTAGCTTTAAAGTCATTCGAGGAGGAGGAAGCAGAGTTGGAATATTCATTCACCAAACTGACATGGTTTTTTCCATACAAAACTGATGAGAAATGAAAACAAGAAAAGTTAAAGTGTGCAGAGAGTATGGGCTTGCTATTTGAAAATGTGACAACGTAAGAATGTGAGTGACAAGCAATTGCACATTTAAAATTTTTGTTTGTCATTTGAAGGAGCTTTGTTTACATAATTAATAGGTGATGCGCGAGGAAAATTTGATGACTTTTACGTTGTACATATGAAGTCAGGCGGTGCCTGGAATATGGTTAATTTTGAAGACAGACCACCTCAGATTTTTTTGCGAACTCCTGTTTTATGAGCCAGAATAACCTGGGCAATAAAATTTAACGAAAATTCCGGAGTGCTTTTTGAGAAAACTATTGCATTTTAGTGGATTATTATGTAACAGTAATTGTATTGTTATACGCTTAGCAAGATGTACCGCGATTTGTGGATTAAACCCCCTTTTCATAGGTTGATTCATATCTTGGCGTATAACTTTATTTCTGTTAAGTCTCTGAACAAATCTTGCATGTAATCAGAAAAAGCACATTTCTGAGCTTCCAAAAATGTATGTATAATTTGTAACAAAAAATCAAAATGTTCAGAAAAGTTAAATAAAATAAATGTAAGGCGGGATAACCTCCGAAGAGATCTAAGGCCGAGCTTCTCTTCCAATTTGCGTCGTGCTCCTCTTGATTTTCCCTACAAATTGGCCGGACGGTACTTACATGTTTTATACCGACTCCGAATGGCATCTGCAAGGCAGATGAGTTTTCAGTGAGAGCTTTTCACGGCGGAAATACACTCGGAGCGCTTGCCAGACACTGCCGAGGGGCGACCCCGATTAGAAAAATTTTCTTCTGATTGAAAAACCTTATTTCTCAAATTTTGATGTTGCTTTGGCCGGCGAGTGAACCAAGGGCATACGGTGTGGTAGGAGAAGCACGCTACCATCACACCACGGTGGCCGCCGAAAAGTTAGTGAAGGTATAAATAAATCGAGTACATAGTTCGGAAGGTATTGAATTGGTAGGTCCGTAGATACTCATGACTTCGAGACTTCAGATTTTTGAGTTAGCTACCTATTTATCTAGGTGTTCTTTATATATTGTTAGAAAGGCCGAAAGCTCTTCTTATACAATCCGGAGTGTTGCTTATAGACAACAAAGTTATAGTACGAAAAAACGGTTTTTACCCCGAACTCACGAAGTTGGGGGTGTGCGGGGAAAATCTTGTATGCCGTCATTCTTTGATCTTCAAGGCCTAATAGAAAAATGATATCACTTTCCAGGTATTTTTTGGCGTTACACGGTGTTACACAAGACAATAAAATAAGCACATTAGCTATTATGTTCCAAATATATATGTACCTATCTTCGTTGCCTTCATCGTAATGAATTTCTCACTGTGCATAATACACCTAAAATTTAGAACTGTAAAATGTAACGGTTGATTACGCATCCATTGTCATATAATTTTAATAATTCGCGAATATAATTGTTCACAGGTCAGCACGCATGCACTCAAGTGTAGCATTACACATTAGACTGGGTCGATTTATTAACATATATCGCGCCATCGATTTTTCGATAGGATTTGGGCTCAGGAAAAAAAAGTTCCACTACGCATACCCAAAAAAATGATTTTTGAGCCTGCAAAATTTCAACGATTTTTTCGATTTTTTCGGCGTTTTTTCATTTTCAAGGCTCCAAATCATTTTTTATGTTTTTTTTTCGTGGCAATTGGAAAATACAAAATTGGTAAATGCAGTTTTTGCAAAAAAATATTTATTTTATGGAGATTTAGAAGAATTTTGGTCGAAAAATCCATTTTTTTTGCAGGCTCAAAAAATTTTTTTTTGGGTATGCGTAGTGGAACTTTTTTTCCTGAGCCTAAATACTATCGAAAAATCGATGGCGCGATATAGGTTAACTTTCGTCCATACAAATCGACCCAGGTTATTACACATACAATGAAGACAGATTGAAATATAACTTGGTAACTTTTTAATGCAGACCAGAGTTGGGGGTGCTCTATATATTGAGTGAAGAAAGTTATCACATTTCTTCAATTAAAATGGGTGGACTAAAATATTTCTTCACTGATTTTTTTTCTAAATAGTTGAAGAAAAATAAATTTTTATTAGAATATGTAACTTGAGCATACTTATGGAATTTTTTATCTCAAAAGCTTATGTTAATTGGTAAAGTGTTTGCCTAAATTTAGAAGTGCAAGGTTTAATTCTTCGGAAAGTCAGCGTCAAGCAAGTTGTCATCCTTGTTGATGTTTAAACATCTTTGTTCACAGTTGTTATCGACGTGTTAACGGTTTGTTATCGCTAACAGTTGTTCTCAAGGAATTATTGTGTTTTTCATTATATACCTGATCAAATGGTCATAACTTGTTTCCGAAATAAATTAACGATCGTAGAGCGCTTATAGTTCCGCGGAAATATCCCAGATGCACAGTAGTTTATGTTGTAATGGCAAGCGTAAAAAACTTAAAAGTAAAATTGTTGAAAATATAGTTATAAATAAAATATAGAACACTCCAGTGTGTTGAAATTTTTTTATTTAAGTCAAGGATCAAAAAACATTTTGGATCGCAATATCTCAAAAATGGTGGCTCATAGGAAACAATTTTTTGTAGATAAATTTATAATTTAAATTTTTTGTATATATACTTTTTTATTAAACATACCGTTTTGCTGAAAGTCACACAAAACTCATGCTTTTGATCTTTAATCTTGAAATAAATTTTTTCCATACGCTGCAATGATGAGGTGTTTCTAAATTTTATTTATAGTTACATTTGAAGAAATTTTACTGAATCATGATGAACAACAAAATTACGAGAAAAACACAAAAAAATTGTGATATTTTTGCGCTTTATTATTTAATTATCATTTGTATATTTGTTGTTATGCAGTAAAGTGCAAAAAGTAAAATTGGAATTAATTGAATTTTTATTTGGGCAAATTTTCAAGTAAACTTCAAATTTAAGACCTTTTTTCACACATTGTGAAATTTAAATGAGTATTTATTTAGTTAATGAGTCAGTTGTAATCGCAGAAATTTATTGGTATTAAAGTTCTAAAAGGCATGAAGTGCATTTAACTGTCTTTTTTCTATGGACGGCAGTATAAAACTTGAAGTGTTTTTATTAAATGGTTTTATTTAGGTTGACTTGACTGGCTGGACAGCACTTTTTTGTAATTGAAATTTAAGTAACTTCCCGATAAGGTACAAGCTTGAAACTTGGAATATAGTTCAGAACCCGATGATAATGCAATAATAAGAAAAAAATTGCAGCTAGGTGGCGCAAAGATCGAGATATTAAAAAAAATCGTATTTGTGGTCCGATTTGGTCCATATTTGGAACAAATATTACATACAGTCCGATAGAAGTGACATCAAAATATTTTGCAGTTGGAGGAGGGACAAGAATACGTGGCGCAGAGTAGAGTAAAGCCTTTGCAAGGATTATGTATTGAGGACTTAGTTTGTAACAAATTGTCAGGAAAGAGTCCTTGTAATAATGAGTCACTAAATGAAGTAAATAGGATGATAAATAATAGGCAATTAAATAAAGCCTAAAAACTTGAAAATAAAATAATCAAAAAAAATGTTTAAATTAAACGGTTTTATTGAAAACAATACTTACATGAAGTAACAATAATACTAAAAGCTAGAAAATAATTAGGTAGGTCCTAGATACTAGTCATCACACTCCTCATCAATCTAGGGCGTTGTTCAGGCAATTAAATAAAAGTGTTGGGCGCATGAAATTTATAGAAATGTGAGGCGTAGCATAACCTAATTGAGGTTCAGTTGGTCTTATATATGACTATCAATAGAAATTTGACGCGTCCAACGCTTCTATTTAATTGTCTGATTAACGCCCTAGATTGATAAGGAGTGTGATGACTAGTATCTAGGGCCTACCTAATTATTTTCTAGCTTTTAGTATTATTATTAATTCATGTAAATATTGTTTTCAATAAAACCGTTTAACTTAAACATTTTTTGTAATTATTTTATTTTGAAAAATTTATGTGAGAGCACTATTAACTTTGCCCAAGGTGGCAGTTTTGGTGTATACAATTTATTTAATAAAATTAATGGATTATGCTTGTATGATATTTTTAAGATTAACGAATTTGATTTTTAAATACTTCTCTCATATCACCTTAATTTGAATACATTTTGACGCAAAGCATTTTTAGTTTATCACGAATAGTGTTATTATGATTAATTGCCAACAATCTATTGTATAGTTTAGTATGTATTAGGAATTTCTAAAAAAATTTTATTTTTTAATAATATGGTAAAAGCTAAATTATTTCATAATATCATTCAACCGGAGGCGTTAGTGATGATCTCAACGTCAGGTATGTAGTCGCATCTTGAATTACATAAATACAAATATTAACTAAATTCTATGACGCGAATTAATTAGTTGCAATTTCCATAAATGTTGTTTAGATACAATTGTTTGTTTGTATAAAATTACGTAGGTACACGATTTTGTAGGAAACAAGTATTAAAATAATATATATATATAGCTGCAAACATATTTAAATCACAAGAATACAATGTTAAATTGTCATATTAATTAAATTATGTGACTAGATTGATATGAGTTTAAGAAACTTAAGAAATTTAAGAAGCAAAACTAATTAATTAAAAAAAAGAAAGATTTAATTTAGGAAGGTCTACTATTCTATGCTAAGCTTAAATAAAATTAAAATAAAATCTTTATCTTTCGTTTATATGTATACCTAGTTGCATAACGTAAATTTTAATGACCATGTATCTGAAATGAATGCCCCCTTTTTATACATTTGTGTTTACTTACAGTCCTGAAGATGGCTTCAGACTGAAGCCGAAATATTGACAAATTAAAAAACCAATGAAATTTTAAACATTGTGTTTTATTTAACCACGGCCTTTAAGCTCATTATTATTAACATAACGTAAACGCATAAGGCTATAAAAATTACCAAAAATGTTCAAACGGAGAGCACACCAAAAGAACGGAGACACCCTTAAGGTGTACCAAACCATCAAACACAAATATAATACACGGATCAACAGGGACATCAAACGATACCAGCAAAAAACACAACAAATTATTAAAATATCAGAGTCGACGAAATTCTTGGAGAGATGCAAGCGAAGTGGAATAACACCAAATTTTTTAAGAGATGCAACAAAAGATATTATGTACATCATAAAAAACAACACCAATAATTGCAGAATTCCACGTAAGTACACAAACAAAGTTGTCACATTCATTAATCAAGTGCAGGCGAAGCTTTTAAATATGATAATATGTATCAAACATGACCTCCTAAGACAAAACAGAAGGGAGGCAAATAGACTGAGAACAGAAATCGATCACACTCTTAATTCTCACCATTCAACCAAATTCTACGAAAGTGAAAATATACTGTTGGACAACCTCACAAGCAAGATTAAACAGAGACAAACAAAAAAGTACGAAAAACTAAGACAACAAGAGAAGGAAAAACTCAATATTAGGGTGGTACCACAATGGTTCCGAAATACCACACAAACTGAAATACCACATGATATACAATGGCTGTTATCGCTGGGCCCGAAATATGCCCTCTCGACCGAAAACAAGAGATTTCCTCTATTTAAGTTTATAGCAGACGGGGAAAACATTATACAAACGGCGAAAGATAAGGAATCACAAGAAGTGGCAAGAAACAACTTCACGACACTGATACACGACCATCTAAAAAACAATACGATTTCCACACGAGACAAATTCACACGCAAAATACTGGAAGAGACAAAACGGTTCCTCAAACACAACAAACAATTACTTGTACTCAATGCCGACAAGGGCAACGCTACAGTGGTGATAGACAAAAACGAATACGATACAAAGGTTCAGACACTGGTGAACGACATCTCTACCTACAGAGTTTTAAAACGCGATCCGACGAACAAGCTACAAGACAAAAACAATGAGATTGTTCAAAGGATGTTCAACAGCGGTGCCATAGATATCCAAGAAAAGAACAAGCTACTGTGTAAAAATGCTATTACTCCCAAAATCTATGGATTACCAAAAATTCATAAAGAAGGTATACCACTCCGACCTATTTGTTCATCTATCGACTCCCCGTCATACAACCTCTGTAAATATGTCGTGAGAATACTCAAAAATATCACTTGTTCTTCTAAATATAATGTCGATGACTCAACAGAATTTAAAAGTAAGGTCAATGGCACATATATTTATGATGATGAAAGCCTTGTTTCCTTGGACGTAGTCTCCTTGTTCCCAAGCATTCCGGTTGATTTAGCCATTGAAATCATATCCGCAAAGTGGGAAAACATAAAAGAATATACATCATTAACAAGGGAACTATTTATCACAATGGTGAAATTTTGCATAAAAGAGAATCGATATTTTAAATACAATGAAAAAATATACGAACAACGTACAGGAATGCCCATGGGCTCACCAGCCTCCCCAGTCATAGCTGACATTGTCATGGAGGAGCTGCTAACAAGATTCGAAAATGAAACTACTAGCAAACCACGCCTACTTACAAAGTATGTAGATGACTTATTTGCCATTGTAAAAACTGAACAAATTGGAAACATTCTCACTGAACTCAACAGCTACAGCAGAAACATTAAGTTTACAATAGAGGTTGAGAAAGATGGTCAACTACCGTACTTGGACACGTTAATCAATAGGAGAAACAACAAATTATATATTGACTGGTACAGAAAACCCACAGCTTCGGCAAGACTAATTAACTATTATTCAAAACACGAAAAAAGTACAATAATAAATACCGCCAAAAGCTTCATAAGACGGGTACTTACAATAAGCGACAGAATGTACCACAAGAAGAATATCACGATCATCAAAAAAACTCTAGAGGATAATGAGTTTCCAAGTAGCTTGGTTAATAAACTGGTCCGAAATTTCTATACCAGAGCACGTAATGAACGTAAACCTGAAGAAGCAAATAACAAAATATACAAAGCGATAACCTATGTCCCAAGAATAGCAGAGAGGATCAAGAGATCGGATTTATATGACAAAGAAAAGGTCAAAATAGCGTTCACATACAACAATACATTGAAACAAATTTACAGTAATACAAAGGACAGAATTCCAAAGGATGAGAAATCCAACCTAATATACAGAATCCCATGCAACGGTGACGGGTCTCACTTATGCGAGAAGGTATATGTGGGGACAACAAAATTAAAATTAAAGACAAGGATTTCCGGCCATAAGTCCAATATTAAACTTAGAAACAACGCTTCGGAAAATAAAACGGCCTTAACGGCCCACTGTAAGGATACGGGCCACTATCCCGATTTCCAGAATGTTACTATATTGGACATAGAGAAACAATATAATAAGCGCTTCACCATGGAAATGCTCCACATTATGAACACGCCTAATGATAAGAGAATTAATTTTAAAAGTGACACAGACCAATGCGCATATGCATATCGCAATTTATTGCTTAAACAACAACACAAAATGCAAGTCTCACGGCGCACATGAAAGAAAGCAGCGTACAGAAATTATTCCGCTAGCAGCATACTTGGGATCAACAAATCATAATGTTGGATGACGACATATTCGTTGATCTATTGTTTGTATCCCTATATATTTGTTTGTGCATATTTTAGTTTACACTTACTGTACTTTAAAATTGTATACATTTTTGATGTTTATTTTACTTTTGTTTTCCGAACATATGATCAGTCGATAAAGAATAACCACAAGTGTAAGTTGTGTTTCGTTTATATGTATACCTAGTTGCATAACGTAAATTTTAATGACCATGTATCTGAAATGAATGCCCCCTTTTTATACATTTGTGTTTACTTACAGTCCTGAAGATGGCTTCAGACTGAAGCCGAAATATTGACAAATTAAAAAACCAATGAAATTTTAAACATTGTGTTTTATTTAACCACGGCCTTTAAGCTCATTATTATTAACATAACATAAAATCTTTAAGTTAAACGGTTTTATTGAAAACAATACTTACATTAAGTAGTAATAATACTAAAAGATAGCAAATAATTAGGTAGGTCCTAGATACTAGTCATCACACTCCTCATCAATCTGTGGCGTTGATCAGACAATTAAATAAAAGCGTTGGATGCGTCAAATTTCTA
This sequence comes from Eurosta solidaginis, assembly GCF_040869045.1. Taxonomy (NCBI): domain Eukaryota; kingdom Metazoa; phylum Arthropoda; class Insecta; order Diptera; family Tephritidae; genus Eurosta; species Eurosta solidaginis. The sequence continues at coordinate 187,784,947 of NC_090321.1, forward strand.
TTGATAATCATATGTAAGACCCACTGAACCTTAATCAGGTTATACTACGCCTCACATTTTCAGAAATCTCACGCGCCCAACGCTTTTATTTAATTGTCTGATCAACGCCACAGATTGATGAGGAGTGTGATAACGAGTATCTAGGACCTACCTAATTATTTGCTATCTTTTAGTATTATTACTACTTAATGTAAGTATTGTTTTCAATAAGACCGTTTAACTTCAAAATTGTTTTTTATTTATTTTATTATACTGAAATTTCACTAGCAAAATTTGAATTTATGTGTTCCAAAGTATTTTGACGTCTCTTCTAACGGGACTAGAGTTTTTATACTGAAATTTCACTGGCAAAGTTTGAACTTATGTGCTTCAAAGTATTTTGATATCACTTCTACCGGACTGTATATAATATTTGTTCAAAGAGCCAAATCGGACAGACAAGTACGAGTTTTTTGAATATCTCAATTTTTGCGATACCCAAGCGTGAATTTTTATACTCAGTTGAGCAGAGCTCACAGAGTATATTAACTTTGATTGGATAACAGTTGGTTGTACAGGTATAAAGGAATCGAAATAGATATAGACTTCCATATATCAAAATCATCAGGATCGAAAAAAAATTTGATTGAGCCATGTCCGTCCGTCCTTTAACACGATAACTTGAGTAAATTTTGAGGCATCTTGATGAAATTTGGTATGCAGGTTCCTGAGCACTCATCTCAGATCACTATTTAAAATGAACAATATCGGACTATAACCACGCCCACTTTTTCGATATCGAAAATTTCGAAAACCAGAAAAAGTGCGATAATTCATTACCAAAGACGGATAAAGCGATGAAACTTGGTAGGTGAGTTGAACTTATGACTCAGAATAGAAAACTAGTAAAATTTTGGATAATGGGCGTGGCACCGCCTACTTTTAAAAGAAGGTAATTTAAAATTTTGCAAGCTGTAATTTGGCAGTCGTTGAAGATATCATAATGAAATTTGGCAGGAGCGTTACTCCTATTACTATATGCATCCTTAAACAAAATTAGCAAAATCGGAGAACGACCACGCCCACTTTTAAAAAAAAAATTTTTTTATGTCAAATTTTAACAAAAAATTTAATATCCTTACAGTATATACGTAAATTATGTCAAAATTCAACTCCAGTAATGATATGATGCAACAAAATGCAAAAATAAAAGAAAATTTCAAAATGGGCGTGGCTCCGCCCTTTTTCATTTAATTTGTCTAGGATACTTTTAATGCCATAAGTCGAACAAACATTTACCAATCGTTGTGAAATTTGGTAGGGGCTTAGATTCTGGAACGGTAACTTATTTCTGTTAAAAAGGGCGAAATCGGATGAAGCGACGCCCAGTTTTTATACACAGTCGGCCGTCTGTCCTTCCGCTCGGCCGTTAACACGATAACTTGAGCAAAAATCGATATATCTTTACTAAACTCAGTTCACGTACTTATCTGAACTCACTTTGTATTGATGTACAAAATGGCCGAAATCCGACTATGACCACGCCCACTTTTTCGATATCGAAAATTACGGAAAATGAAAAAAATGCTATAATTCTATACCAAATACGAAAAAAGGGATGACACATGGTAATTGGATAGGTTTATTGACGCAAAATATAACTTTAGAAAAAACCTTTGTAAAATGGGTGTGACACCTACCATATTAAGTAGAATAAAAGGAAAAAGTTATGCAGGGCGAAATAAAAAACCCTTGAAATCTTGACACGAATACTGTTCGTGGTATTACATATATAAATAAATTAGCGGTATCCAACAAATGATGTTCTGGGTCACCCTGGTCCACTTTTGGTCGATATCTGGAAAACGCCTTCACATATACAACTACCACCACTCCCTTTTAAAAGCCTCATTAATACCTTTAATTTGATACCCATATCGCACAAACACATTCTAGAGTCACCCCTGGTCTACATTTATGGCGATATCTCGAAAACACGTCCACCTATAGAACTAAGCCCCACGCCCTTTTAAAATACTCATTAACACCTTTCATTTGATACCCATATCGTAAAAATAAATTCTAGAGTTAACCCTGATCCACCTTTATGGCGATATCCCTAAATGGCGTCCACCTATAGAACTATGCCCCACTCCCTCATAAAATACTCTTTAATGCCTTTCATTTGATATACGTGTCATACAAACACATTCCAGGTTTACCCTCGGTTCATTTTCCTACATGGTTATTTTCCCTTATGTTGTCACCATAGCTCTCAACTGAGTACGTAATATTCGGTTACAGCCGAACTTAACCTTCCTTACTTGTTTTTACTAAAGCGGGGTTTATTCTGTATGTCAAATATGATTTCCAAATATGAGCCAAATCGGACCACAAATACGAATTTTGTGAATATATCGATCCATGCGCCACCTAGCGGCGATTTTTTTTCATAGGTCGTTTTCTATTCTTGTGTTCCAAATATGAGCGAAATCGGACCACAAATACGATTTTTGTGAATATCTCGATCCTTGCGCCACCTAGTGGCGATTTTTTCTTATTATTGCATTGTCATCGGGTTCTGAACTATATTCCAAGTTTCAAGCTTGTAGCTTATCGGGAAGTTACTTAAATTTTAATTACAAAATTCGCGCTGGCCGGCCGGCCGTGCAGCCTGTCAAGTCAACCTAAATAAAACCGTTTAAGAAGTATATGTATATGTTGATATTGAAAACAATGTATATAATATAGTACTTGTGGCCTTGAAATGAATGGGAACCCATTTAAAGTCCTATAGCATAAAACAGAAACAAAACAGAGGCAGTTTTGTAAATTTCGTCAGTTAAATTCTTCTTTTTGTATTTTCGATATTTTAGCAAAAGGCTTCTATGAGTTTTGTAACTGAAACCAAGCAAACCAATCTCTGGAAAGTTTTACGAAAATTTCGCACTTTTCATTTGCAGTTCCTGAATTTTTTAAGTATGCAGTTTTGTAGCCCAGTCAATTTGAATCTATCAAATTAAAAGTCATAGGTCTCTTAAAACTCGCACTGATTTTTGGAAATGATGGCTAATATTTTCCTTCATACAAAGTGTGAAACATTCCCTTAATAGGGAAGAAAATCTAAACCACCTTTCAAAAAAATACTCCAATAGTACAAATAACCTTCAAGCCCTTAAGCAAAAGCACGCGCAGTTGTCTTCTTGTGAGTTAATTGCTTACAAATTACATAAATCTATATCCTGCAGGCTTTCCTCCATAGTTTGGGATCAGTTACTAATTAAGTTAAGTTGCAAATTAGATCGTCTCTCCCAACAATATATGCGTATAAAAAGATTTAAGTTGCGTAAGCTAAGAGTTACGAAACCGCCCATGAGTTTTTCAAGTAAATTTATACCCGACCTTATCATTAAAAAATCTGATATGAGTCTGGAAGAAAATGAAATTGGTCTTTTAAATAAAGGGTTGAACTTCGCTTTGTCGTACAAATGCTCACCTATGGAGGATATGATCGTTGACTCGGAGTTAGCCCTCGGAAGAATAGAACCTGATGAGGCCGAAAATGTACGATTTAGCCTAAAACAAGTTTTACTAGGAAAACCAGGCCCTAATAATTCTAAACAATCCAATAATTTTCATAACGCTGTAAAATCTTTAAACCAAAAGAACATATTTATTACGAAATCCGACAAGGGAAACTGTGTTGTTGTGATGAATGAAGATCATTACAACAATGGTATGCGTGCTTTGATTGAGGAAGGTAAATACGTCAAAGTAAAAAATCCTCTCCCAAAAATGAAGAGAGAAGTTGTGGAGCATCGGAAAAAGTATGCCGAACTTTTCGGCCGTCAGTGGGACATGAAAATGCATAGATCGTATGTGCGGGTCCCCTGTTTATATGGACTATACAAGGCGCACAAACCGGGAAATACATTTCGACCAATAATTGCCGGTTATACTTCCCCTACATCTAATATAGCCAGATGGCTGAGCAATTATTTTAATAGTCTCAAAAGCTTTGATGAATTTTCCATAAAGGATTCTTTGGAATTAGTATCGAAAAAAAAAGATGTACGACTGAGCTCAAATGAATGCTTTGCGTCATTCGATATATCCTCGTATTTCTCCAGCGTGCCGAAGAAAGGAGCCTTGGATGCGCTACTTGCTTGGCTCGATAGGCAAAACATTAATCCCTCGGTCGCTGGTGCTTTATTTGAACTAACCGTTTTATGCGTGAACTAGTCATTTTTCCAGTTTAGAGGCGAATTCTTCGAGCAAACCGATGGCTTACCGATGGGATTAAATATAAGCCCCTTCTTATGCAACCTTTTTATGAACACTGTCGAAGAACAATTAATCCAGAGCTCACTTTTCCCACGGGTATATTTTCGATATGTAGATGATTGCGTGGTCGTTATTGAGAAGGAACAAATAGAAAACACGTTTAACTTGTTTAATTCAATAGATAATGCTATACAGTTTACATATGAAACTGAAGAGGATAATGTACTACCTTTCCTTGATCTCAAACTTATACACAATTCGATATTTATCGAAAACCCACATCCACTGAGCGTTTCATTCCAATTGAATCAAACCACCACTACTGCCACAAATTGGCAGCTTTTAATTCTATGGCTCATCGCCTTGTAAATGTACCGCTCAGCTGCAGCGCATTTAAAAGAGAAAAAGAGAAGATCATAAGTATAGCTGAAACGAATGGGTACTGCCCTAACATCATCATACAGCTAATTAAGAGGCACCAAATAAAAAAGGAAAGAAGAGAATGCACCTCGTTTTTCGATACAGTGGGCAAAAATGGTGGCAACGCTATCGCGTACGATGCACATTATTTCAACAATATTAAAAAAGTTTTCAATAAAGCACACCTTAAGGTTGTTCCAAAAACAAAGACAAAGCTGAAATCTTTGCTTAAATCGACGAAGGACAAGTGTGACACTTTAGATAAGCCGGGGGTTTATTCGGTCACATGCTCACATATCAATAACGACGGAGATGTATGTGGCGCAAAATACATAGGCCAGGCGACTCGCACTGTACGTATCCGGATGAGCGAACATTTGAAGTACATTAAAAATATTGAACCGAAAAGTGGAATTGCGGAGCACGCTTTATTGAACGAGCACCTTTTGAGTGAGGATGACTGTAAAGTGATTAAATCGGAATCTAATATCAATAGATTAAATATCTTAGAATCATTACATATTTATGTAAACAAAAATGTCGCGGTGAATCGGGATATTGGCCCACTGTACTCTACTCTTTTTTCAGCCATACAGTAAACTTATGATTTGCTTGATATTGTTATTGTTCTTGTCATTGCACATTTTCTCATTACTTTTGTTATATGTAGCTACTGTATTTAGTAAATTATGTTTGCATATTTTTAATATTTATGGACTTATTCTGCGATATATGTATTAGACAATGTTTAGTTGAACACTACCAACTGAGGATGGCACCACGCGAGTGCCGAAACAATTTTGTATTGGAAAGTATTATTGTTTTTATAATACAATAAAAAATATATTAAGTGACGAAAAGGAGTTTTACGTGTTTTTCGTTTTCGCCAGATACAAATAACCTATTCGAAATTTTCATACAACTGTTTTGAATTAAAAAAATTTTTGGATGACGTATTAAGATGGGTTTGCATAGTTTTAGCAACAAAATTCATAGAAGTTTTTCCTTGAAATAAAAAAGAAGAATATCATCAATTATATTTGTTCACAATTGCCACTGCAAATTTTTTGTTCGCTGCAGTACATTAATAAGTTGAAATGAAAATTCTTAAGTCATGATTCAATGCGTTATGCTCTCATTATTTGAGATTTAGACCGATGAACCTTTGAAGTGTTCTGAGAATTTTGAACTAAATTTGTTCAATAGACTGAAAAAGATCATTACCTCATTGGATATAGTTTCGTATAATACCGATCTTGTCCTGGATAAATTCCCGGAGATTCAAATGGTACTTTTAGGCTCATATCTGTCTGTCCTGTCTGGAATAAAATCGAAGTTGGTGAGTGTGATGGAATGCTCGAAGTGAGAAAATCCCTAACCCATGACGCGGAGCTGTATCATCGACCGGGACACATGATGCCAAGGTCGAGTTGGTAGAATTTACACGAGCAGAAAACAGTCCTGGCTTCATTAGGGCTGTTGTGCCAAGTCTGTCTTTAAAAAATAAAGGTAAGGCGCGATAACCTCCGAAGAGTATTTAGGGTTCTCCTCAAATTTGCATTAAGCATCTGCAAGGCAGATGAGTTTTCACTGAGAAGCTTTTCATGGCAGAAATACACTCGGAGTGCTTGCCGAGGGGCGACCTCGCTTAGAAAAATTTGCTTCTAATTGAAAAAATTTGCTTCTAAAATGTTGATGTTGTTTTACGAGGGCGTGAACCCAGGATCTTAGGTGTGGTATGCGGAACACGCTACCGTCCCACCATGGCGGTCTGCCTTTGAAAAATTAAATAATATCCTGAGCCGTTTTAACTTATCTCTTTCCTCTTCATCGTTTGTCTTCGGCTTTGGAGGACGGACATCTGGAGGAAATAGGCTGAAAATAGGCCTGGAGTTTCATTGAGGTTCGTCTGGGGCCAGTTATTCTGGACGCTTTATTTTCGTCCCACACTGTGTTTCCCTTCAGTAGGCGTTTCATTAAGTAGCTTCTTCTTCTTGCAGCGATAGGGAGACTCTCCGACGGTTTTGAGGAGCTTTGTCGGTGTTGGTGGTCCTTTGCCGGATACAGATCCAATGCGCTTTGAAAATAGTACTATAGCGATTTGATATGACCACGTTTAACCTTCCTTGTAATCCAACCCCTCCAACAGCAGCTGCAATGGGCAACGGTGATGTGTTTTTGGTTTTTATTTGGATTTTTCCAAACTTACATAACAGGTTTTAGTGCTTTTTCTGATAGTTTCAGCAGGCAGCGTATCGATGGTTTATGCTACTCTCATTACCATAGTAAGTATTTTGTAAGGAACTTCCAGTGTTTGAGTATAGATGTGGAGCATGTATTAATATCACAAGTGTTTGTTCGAGCCTTTAACACTTCGCAAAGAAGATGAGATACTTTTGTATTTCCCGCTGTGGGCTTCTGCAGACACTTTGTAGAGCTGTGCAATGCGAATAGTTTATTTTTTATAAACAAACCGTCGTACTTCGCTATATCTCATCTCTTTGACTGGAAGTCACTTAACCACTTTATTGAAATAATAATTTACTGTTTATCTAGGGTAAACAGATATCCTCGGAGAGACTGAAGGTCCCTCTGACTTGCATCCTTCTACTGATATTAGTTGTATTCACATCTTGGTATTTTTCATGTGATCGTCAGTTGCTTGGGGGTCACACCAGGAGAAACACCGTAACAAGGTCATGAGTACGGTGCTTTTCACTTTCCATATTACAGGGTTTATTGAGTCGCCTCCTCTAGATTCCTGCTATTTAGTAAAAGCTGTCTTGGAATGCTCTTACCTTTAAGGAATCTATTTGTCTAGATTTTAACTAACGATCTATCGCTTACGATAACGATTGCGCTATTCACTTACTTAGTTTTAACAACGCTAAAAAGGTGACCATTATTATTAGCTGAAAGAATAATGAAATTCTAGATAACGCCGTTGGCAATATTAAAAGTATCAAAGTTAAAGAAATGTCGATAAAAGTGGTTACTGAATACCAAACTCTTTAAAGTTATCGAATTGCAAATATATCAATTACGACAATCGTAAAAAAAAAATTGTGAAGTCTACTATTAAGCTGCTAGTCAGATTTGGTCGGCCTAGCTTTTAAAATGGGGTACAACATACTTTATCCACATGAAAAAGCTTAGGGTCGTTCTTTAAGCATAAAAGGCATAGAAAAGGTGAGAACAAGGTGATATTCTACATTGCTTGAAACGACCTCCACTTATGGGTTCTGGTTTCAAGAACACATTCGTTCCAATATCGATTTTATTCTGCGGGCGTTGATTTGCATACATAATTAGAAATTTTGAAATAAGCAAAAATGATTTGAATACGGAATAGCAAATTTATAACCATGATTAATTGATGATTGAATGATTGAGGTGGGTCTCTACATGAATTCCATAATGAATGTCTCAACAATGTTGTCTGCAAAGGCCTACATACATATAAAGCTGCATAAACCAAGCGAAATCTATATCCAATTCTTTTTGTTTAAAATTGATATATTGTTCAACACAGATACATATTTGCTGAGGTGGAACTGACGACACCCATAAACGCTTACTTAGACATGAAAGACAATCAGCAAATTGTCGTAACATAAGCACACAAAAAATTAGAGATGTTTTAGTATATTGGAGGGATGTTACGAATGTGAGGTTATGTCAAACAGAATCAGATTTTTTAGATACTTATTTATCGGGATTGCTGTTGGGATCCTGTACGTTTAATAACAAGCGTGCTGCAATAACGTTAAAACAGATGACAAGTAAATTTTCTACAGTTGCATAGATTTATCTATTTATTTAGTTAGGTCGTCAGTGCAACTTTAGGCACGGGCTCGGTATGCAGAATAACCACGAGAGGCACCCATCAGGGAGACTCATTTAGTAGTCAATGCAATCCCGGAAACCCTCAAACCAAAATAAATGACGGTAGTCGCTACCACCTGCGACTTACTAATACTTAGCACAGGTTCATATTTTTTTCAAAGATTAGTGACGGGCTACACAAGAATCACCCTGTTCACTAGAAAAACAAAATTCAGTCTTTCAACTTGCCGGAACTTCATGGCACAGATTTTTTTTTTTTTTTTTTGAGGTTGAATAGCTCAGCATGATTTTCGACTTCAGGAAAAGCTGGAAATGGAATACCAGCAAAAAGGCGCTCCGAAAGAACTGCGCACTGTCGGAACCAACCAAAGACTGGACTGCGGAGGCTAGCATGGTTGGAAATATCAGTAGTAAAAAAGGCGTTTTTCTGATAAAATTGGACTCTAATCTCGAAACCAAACAAAGTTGATACAAATAAGAAAAACAGCCGGTAGTACAAAAATTAAAAATTCAGGTACCTTGAGTAGCTCATCCTTCACGTGGTGCCTTGGTGTGTCCTTCGGCAGGGCTTGCGTACAATAGAAGCTCTAAGGTGTACAAAATTCAACATGTAGATATGAGTGATTACAGACACTCAACGATATTACATGACAGGCAAAAGGTGAACTAAACAGTGACCTAACTTCCGACAGTTGTCGACATTCAGGTATAGAAAATAAGGTATCCTTCATGGAAGGAATGCGAGGGACTTTAGACACTGTCAGTATACACAGAGTGCTCAAAAATATAAAGGTAACTGAGACTGGGCTTTACTCGAAGCATCAATGCGTCAATCAATCGTGTAGACTTTTTAACTCTTGCAGTGGCGGCCACCGTGGTGTGATGGTAGCGTGCTCCGCCGTATGCCCTGGGTTCACATCCCGGGCAAAGCAACATCAAAATTTTAGAAATAAGATTTCTCAATTAGAAGAAAATTTGTCTCAGCGGGGTCGCCCCTCGGCAGTGTTTGGCAAGCGCTTCGAGTGTATTTCTGCCATGAAAAGCTCTCAGTGAAAACTCATCGGCTTTGCAGATGCCGTTCGGAGTTGGCATAAAACATGTAGGTCCCGTCCGGCCAATTTGTAGAGAGACTCAAGAGGAGCACGAAGCAAATTGGAAGAGAAGCTCGGCCTTAGATCTCTTCGGAGGTTATCGCGCCTTACATTTATTTTTTTTAGTTTCTTCCATATGGTGGTCTTTATTTTAAGGAGCGATTAAACTAATACAGTCTCAGCAGCCCAAATTCTTTCTTGCTGGTCAGGCTGAGCTAAAGGCATTACAATTTAATTTGATAAGACCTTATATCGCTCGGAGGTGTCAAGCCTTTTTGGCGTTCGTGTCTCCTTGTATTGGGACAGAGCAATTTTGAAGGCAATGAACTTACTGATAAATATGACCATATTTGCGGTGCGGATGCACCGTAATGGCTGTGACGTCTCAAGGCCCCTATGGCCATGATTGGGTAGGAAAGCGAAACTTCACAAATTTGTTCAGTTTGTTCAGTGTGAGAGTACCATCGAGGTTCATCACATATCATTGTGCTATTATACCGATACTCCGTCGATGACTCATACCAACAAGCTCCCTATGCAGAAGCGGTCAGAATTAGGAGGAAGAGGAATCAATGCATTATATTCTTTGCCGATGACGAGGACTTCAGCCAAGGCGATAGAGGTTTCTTAGCGTACGGTCTGGCAGAGGTGGATCTTTCGTTCCTACTTAAGTTCATGTGGGAAAGCTAGTAGTTTGTTCAAGACTAATTAGGAGGTATATGGTTTGGACGAATGTGCCCTACCGGTTATTCATCGTTGAAAGTTATGTATATACTTATGTTCAATCATCTTTCTATGTCGAAACATATTTTTAGCTACTTTTTATACTCAGCTGAGCAGAGCTCACAGAGTATATTAATTTTGTTCGCATAACGGTACCCCGTAACGGCATAAACTAATCGAGAAAAAAGATATTCATTTAACCATGTCCGTCCGTCCGTAAACACGATAACTTGAGTAAAGGTATCTTAATAAAAATTTGGTATGTAAGTTCCTGAGCACTCATCTCAGATCGCTATTTAATATGAACGAAATCGGATAATAACCACGCTCAATTTTTCGATATCGAAAATTTCGAAAAACCGAAAAAGTGCGATAATTCATTACCAAAGCGATGAAACTTGGTAGGTGGGTTGACCTTATGAAAATTGATAAAATTTTGGACAGTGGGCGTGGCGCCGCCCACTTTAAAAAGAAGGTGATTTAAAAGTTTTGCAACTTTAATTTGGCAGCTGAGTATGTAATAGAGCTTACGATTTCTTCTCGAACACAAGCGAGATTTTGGAGAACCGAGAAATCGAGAACGCGACTTCTCGCGAGATTCTCGTGTTTCGAAGTACTCGTAACTCTCGCGAGCTTCTCGACATAAACTTAATTGCTATATGGACAGTATTTATATACTTGGTTTTTTTTACTTGTAAATTTTTTTGATTATATTGCTTTTCAATGACATTTAACTCAAAACATATTTATTATACATATAATTTTGTTCACAATATTTTATTTTTTTAACGAGACATCAGAACACGGCTTCTCGCGAGATTCTCGAATCTCGAAATACTCGTAATACTTGCGAGCTTCTCGACTTTCAATTCTCGCGAGATTATCGAATCTCAAATACTCGTAATACTCGCGAGCTGCTCCACTTTCAATTCAGTCGCTGCATTGGCAGTATTCTATACATTTCGGCGTTCTTTAGTTGTGGTTTTGTGGAAATTTTCGCTTGTGCACCAGAAGAAATCGTAAGCTCTATATAAAACGGCTAATGAATCGACTAAATTGAATGTCGAGAAGCTCGCGAGTATTACGAGTATTTGGAGATTCAAGAATCTCGCGAGACTTGAAAGTCGAGAAGCTCGCGAGTATTACGATTAATTCGAGATTCGAAAATCTCGCGAGAAAGCGAGACTCGCGAGAAATCTCTTCTCGGACAAGTTCGAGAAATCGTAAGCTCTAGTATGTAATGTTCGGTTACACCCGAACATAGCCTTCCTTACTTTTTTAGTTTTAGTTTTAGTTTTTTTCTTTTCTTCGTCGCTACATTGGCAAGTACATTTGTAGGTCCCCTTGCATGCTTTGGAATTTAACTTTGGCCAATGATGTGGATTCATTTGATGTTGGTGGTATACGCACAGTCAATCCAGCATATATCCGCAGATTCTGTATGATGATCTAAGCAATTATTTCAATTCGAACGTTTCAGTAATTCGAAATGTGTGTTGAAAATCCGTTATATATCTAATATACGTTCATAAATATGTGAGTATTTATGTTTACTTAAATATACCTGTAGGTATAGCAAATTATTGCCCACCTCCAAAAGGCTAGTAATTAAAAACGATTTTAAGTATTTTGCGATACTACATAGTATATAAATATGTTGAACAACTAGAGGAATTGGGTCGAGAGGCATGATAAAACAATTAATTTTCGATTTGTACAATGTTCAGAGATGATGAATGTGTTAGATGATCAATGCTTTGAAAAAAAAAAAAAATAGCTAATAATTTATGTGCGCAGAAAGTTTTTAAATTGAAGAAAAGTTTGTGCAAAAATTATAGGGGTTTGTTTATTGTATTTCTTTGAGTTAGTGCCTTAAAGTAAATGATGGGATACTTCATTGGGCTATTGTAGATGGCAGTTTAAAGCACTGTAGCGACGGCACGCCACAGTCACGTCACTTTCAAACCATTTTAATAATGATAGATCAAGATGACTATTTTCCAATACTAGGCCGTGCCCATTTGTGCTCTCAGTTATGTATGTATGTATTTATTTATATTAAAGGCTATTAAAATGATACTGATACATATACATATACATGTTATTATATTGCCTATTATTTTAATGAATAAGAAACACTTGTTTTAATTTGGAATGTTCAGCATTTATATTCGTTTACAAAAATAATTAATACAAATTACAAAATTAACAATTATTTGAATATTTAAATCTGTATATGTCGATACTCGTTTTATAACTCAACTTTTTATTTTTTATTTACTTCAATATTTTATTACAAAAGAATATGTTTCTGTGTTCAATCTGGATACAGTAAAATACAGTAGAATGGATTAAAGTATTTAGTACCTTAACCCATTCCCACATTCGGCTATCCTGACAAGGCATTCGACCCGAATGCTGCGCTCCATTTTTTAATATTCTCAGCCACAACATAAGTTCTACGTGGGCCTTCAGTGTCCCCAACTTTCTCTACCGAATACCTACCATGATTAAACTTTTCAATTATTTTATAGGGACCTAAAAATTTTGGTTTTAATTTTAACCCAGTTCCAAACTGAGTCCCCTTAATTGCAACCAACTCCCCTGGCAAGTATATCGTTTCAGCAACTCTTCTCTTGTTGAAATATTTCCTATTTTCTATTTGAATTTTCTGTATGTTATCCCTAGCTTCGTCTCTTATTTCATCGCGTTCTTTTGCTAATTCCTGCACATTTTCTTCCTCAATTATTTTCCTTATGTCCGGACTTGCGCTTATCCTCATTTCGATGCCTGTCAACAACTTAAAAGGAGTAAATTTTGTACTACGCGGAGGTGTATTATTCATTGTTTGTTGAACTCGCTCAACATACTTATACCAACTATTTGGGTTCTCGGAACACAGTTTTGCTAGCATTGGAACAATGATTTTATGTATCCGCTCTACCTGACCGTTTCCACGTGGAACTCCTGTTGCAATTAACATATGTTGAATCATTTCTTTCTTGCAATAATCGTCAAATATTTCTGCTGTAAATGCAGTACCTCTGTCTGTTATTATTCTTTCAGGGTTGCCAAAAACACTAGCCTGCTTTTGCAATTTGTCTATAACCTATACACTCTTCGTTGGATAAAGCCATACAAATTTCGAAAAAGCATCTACTATTACCAAAATATTATTATAATGTTTTGGGGTTTTATCTAAGGGTCCCACATGATCAATATGATATGTATTAAGTGGTCTATTCGTTTTATCTATAGGATTAAGGAAACCTTCTTTCCTACCTGCTTTTGCTTCAATGACAATACACTCAACACAAGCCTTTACTATTACTGCCACTTTTATATATTTATATTTGGAATGTAAAAGTACTTTTCGATTATTTCTTGCGTTTTCTTTATACCAAAATGGCCCTGACGATGTGCAATTTTTATAATCTCCTCTTCCATAACTGCTGGTACTACCAAAAGTTCCTTGGCTGGATCTTTGTATAAAATATCATACTTTAAAAAAAATCTTCATAACTGTTGCTTTCTAATACTTTTCTGTCAGCGCGTGTCCACTTATCTGCCAATTGAGCTTCCTTGATACGATATCGCAACGTATCCCCAACTACTAAACAAACTACCCGACTTAGCGCATCTACATGTTTCATCTTGGATCCCGATCGATGCTCTATAGTATATGTGAATTCTTGCAGAAAAAGAGCCCATCTAGAAACTCGCAACGGCACATCCTCCTTTCGCATTGTCATCGCAAAGGCATTGCATTCTGTAATAATTTTAAAAGTAGTTCCTAAAAGGTAGACTCTCCACTTCTTCAAAGCTTCGATTATTGCAAGCACTTCTAATTCATAGGAATGGTAGTTCTGCTCTGCCATTGTCGTTTTCCTACTCATATATTGAATTGGATGAAGCTGCCCATCATCTTCGTATTTTTGCAAAAGAACTGCTCCATAACCAAATTTATTTGCATCTGTATGCACTTCAGTTGCTGCTGAAGGACTATATATGTATATTTAACACAGGTGCACTGGATAAAAAATCCTTTAACTGTTGTACTGCTGCTACCTCTTCATCACCCATTACAAAAGTTGCATTTTTCTTCAACATATCTGTTAACGGTCTTGCAATTGTAGAATATTGCGGAATAAAACGCTGAAAATAAGAAGTAAGACCCAGATAACGCTGGAGTGACTTCTTATCTTTAGGTAGGGTAGAAGGGGGAGGCTTCGACATGAGGGAGGCTTCGACTTTTTCAAATTTGGCCGCCGTTATTACTGCCATTGTTCTTATTCCACCAATAAACAGTAACCAAATTGACTGTGACGCTGTCATGAAAGCTTTTCAGTGCTTGTTCAACGGCGATAATATGCAGACGAAATTTTTTATTTTTGAAAAGTGTTGATGTAAAAATTGCTGGTAAGTATTCGCGTGTAAAGTGTACAATATAGAATATATAACATGAGTTTTCTGCCCATTAATATTGCAATAAAATTAAGATTTATTGCTTTTAAAGACTTTTTCAATAACACTAAGATGTATATTTTGGAGCGAAAAATCTGAAATAAGTGCACGGGGGAGGGTTCGACAATATGTTTTGGGAGGCTTCGACAAAGTTTTTAGTTAGCAAGTAATATTTTACAGCCATCAAGATGCCAAATATCTACAAAAGAAAGTTCCCTGAAAAGATCATCAATGAAGACAAAATGAAAAAAGCCATCGAGGAGATAAAACAAAAAAAGAAACCCCATCAAGCGCTGCTCGGAAATATAACTTGAAGCGGACAACACTAATATCTCGAATTTCAAAAGAGAAAACAAATATGGGAAATGTTAAAGATTTTCAGTCGAAGTTTTCTTCCAATCAAGTACTTACAGCTGCCCAGGAAAAAGACTTAACGGTTTACTTCAAGAAATGTTCAAATCTTCATCATGGATTGACGTATGACTTGGCTAGACGATTCGTTTTTGTTTTTGTTATTATGTTCACTGACAAAACAAATTTCTTTTACACTGGTGTAGTCGTGGAAGTTGAAAATTCGACGTGCGTCGCGAAATTCCTCAGACATGAAAATAAAACCCAATATTTCTATGAACCGATTGTAGAAGACAGACACTTGGTTTCAAAGCAGGATATAATAAGTATATTGCCCACAACTGAACATCCACCAGGAACTTCACGTGCGCAAAGCAAGTTTATTTTTAACCTTGATTTTTCAAATTTAGATGTTCGTTAAAAGTGCAGTTATACTTTATTTTTCGCTTAAATTTTTTATGTTTTTGTTCGAAAAATTTGTTACTGTATTGAAATAAATAACAAAAAAAATACGAATTAAAAATCGTATTTAGAGTTTATTCCAACATCCTATTTTTATTTTGCTGATTAAAGTGCTATATTTGATAAATGTCGAAACCTCCCACCCAATGTCGAAGCCACCCAGATGACTGACGAAGCCTCCCCGAAAAAGGGAGGTATCTTTTGTTTTTGGTTATTTGATTATAACTTAGAAAAAAAAGCATGTGGAATATTAACCACAAATCCGAAGTGTCATAAACATACATGGCATCAGTAATTATGAAAGGAGTTATCTATTTCTCATTCTAGTTTCTCTAAAAAAATCATTTCCTCTTAACCTGTCGAAGCCTCCCCCCTCTACCCTAACGGAAAATTCTTAACTGCCTTAGACTTCTCACTGGAAATCCTAATCGTCGAATTTTCAATTATATATCCTAAAACGTTCACTGTCTTTTTCAAAAATTGAAATTTTTTCCATTTAATCTTAAGCCCATTAAGTTCTGCTACTCTTAATACTTTTTTGAGCTTAAACATTCCCTCGTTTTCGTCCTTTGATGGAATAATAATATCATCCATATATATTACTACTGTCCCGTTTTGCAAAAGTTCCCGAAATATTGCAAAAATGAATCTACAAAACACTGCAGGGAATTTGAAATTCCGAACGGTACATAATTAAATTCATATTGACCATTGTGCGTAATAAATGCAGTGTATTGCTTTGACGCTGGTTCTATCGTTACATGGAAAAATCCATCCTTCAAATCTAAAGTAGGAAAAATATATATATATATATATATATAAAAATAGGCTTTCTCTAACCGCTGTAAAACGTCATCTATTAGAACCACGGGAAAATTATCTCGCACAATCTTCTCATTTAACCTCCTATAATAAAGTATTTTAGAACCATCTTTTTTGCCCACAAGGACTACTGGTGAAGCATATTGAGATGAACTGTGTTGAATAATGCCTTGATCTAACCATTCTTCTACTTGTTTTTCAATTATTTTCTGATTTGCAATCGGTAATCCTCTTGGTCTACTATAAACTGGAATTTCATCCTTTAAAACTATTTTCATTTTAAAAGGAGAACTCATAGTTTTTGTTGCTCGGTAATTGTCAATCATATTTTCTAACTTCTTTCTTAAATCCTCATTTAAATGCTCTAATTCAAACTCCTGCTTCTGAATAGATTCTTCTGCTACAGTGGACATACAGATTTGCTCAAACTCTTGTGTTAGCTCACGAATGCCCTCGTACATTCTATTTCCCGATTTATTACCGTAAACCTCATCTTGATTACTATTTTCCTTATGCAAGACTCTCTCTCGTTCGCATTGCTTTAGATTCATCTTCTTTTTAACCTGGAATGAAGCACCTTCGTCCCTAATAAATATGTCAACTAATTTGAGAACATCATTTCCGATTACCGCATTGTATATAATATCATTTTCCCTTACTACATGAAAAGTTAATTGTAACTTTAATCCATCAACCTCTAAATCTTCTGTAAAATGACCTATTGTTACTATTTTCCATTCACCAATACCAGTAAATTTCCTATTCTCTTTACACAATTCAATATCACCTAACATCATAAAAGTATCATATCGAATCATACTGATATCACTTCCAGTATCGATTATAGCCGAAAATATTAATTTATTTATTCGCTCTTCTTTAAATATACGCGTATTTGTTTTAATGCAGGTCAAAATTTCATTCTCAGACGTCATATACAAAGCGTCCTTACTATTTTTCGCCACTTCCTTTTTTGTTTCTTCTTTACTATTTCCAGTTAACTTCCACTCAAACGCTCGATGATCTATCGCATTGCATTTAAAACATTTAAAACTTTTAGAAGTACAAATATTAGCAATGTGTCCTTTTACTCCACATTTATAACAGGAAAAATTTTCCAAATGCCTACTTGCCGAAACTTTTCCCCCCGCAACAATACCTTGTTGATTTTCTTTCGAATAATTTAGCTGCGTTTTAGAAAATTCAATTTTTTCATATACCCGAAGTTCAGTTTTTAACTCCTCTATCGTTTTTGCACGATATAAAACCGATTTATTTTGCCATAAATCATGGATACCTTCAACAAAGTAATTTATAATACTTTCCTCATCAAAGTTAACTTCATTCCCTATCTCTATAAGACAATATAAATATTCACGCAAACTTTCCATTGGCCTCTTTCGACGATTTTTTAACATTCTATGAATTTCAATAGAAGATAATTTCTTCCCAAACTCTTTGAACAACGCTGCACTTAAGAAATCCCAGTCGAAAATATTGAATTGACTTCTTATGAAAGCCTTTGCATCCCCTTTAATCAATTGTTTTGCGTAAATATATTTTTGCAGGTTATTCCAACTACGCGTTAATGCGTTTTCCTAAAAATCTTTAATCCATTGTTTTACGTCAGGAAATCCTACCCCTGTAAAATGTCCCAACGAATCCTCTATATCCCGTAAAGTAAAATATGAAGGTTGAGAATTCGGTAGATGGTGAGGTACACTGACACCCATGTCTTCATAAACAGAAGCGTTTTGTTCGGTATCGGATTCCCCGTTAGCAGATAAACCCAAATGCTGAAGTAATCTATTTTGTAACTCATGTTTCCTTCCAGTTACATCTAACCCTAACTCTGATAATGTTGTTTTCAGTCCTTTGACTGTTAAAGTCAAAATATTCTGTGCATCCATAGAGGATATAACTAAATTAAATATAAATACGACTTAATATAACTATAAACAAATATTTGAAATAATTAGCGAAAATAATGAATTACAATAAATTCAACATAAAAAGGCGTCAACATCTATTTAAAGAATGCATAAAGTTATTATTATTAAAATATTTTCTTTTCTTTCACACAACATACATACAACTTGTTTCGCTGAAATCAACTTAATCCGTCTTTTGGTATAAATACTGCAACTGTTTCATTCAACTCTCAAATCCGCTTTACCTCGATTCTTGCTTCCTCTTTCCTCTGCAATTTTCAGACTATTTTCACTCAATTCTTAAATCCGTTTTTACCTTGATTCTTGCTTCCTCTTTCATTTGAATTCCCATTCCGTTTCCTTCCATAAACTGTACCATGAACATATCCAACAACTTCATTCGTCTTCCACCAGATTCCTTTGAAGGTTTGATTCAAAATATATTTTCTATTATTTCAGCGCGTCTTCTCGCATATAAATTGTTGCAATATAGGTTGATTCCAGGATTTTTAAAATTAAGACAATCTTCACCAATGGTTTATAAATTTAATTTTTGCTCATATGTGTAATTATTTAAAAAAAAAAATCGCCGCTTAGCTGAACTATCCCGGTTGAGCCCCCAATTGTGGTGCCTCTTATTTTAATGAATAAGAAACACTTATTTTAATTTGGAATGTTCAGCATTTATATTCGTTTACAAAAATAATTAATACAAATTACAAAATTAACAATTATTTGAATATTTAAATATGTATATGTCGTATACTCGTTTTATAACTCAACTTTTTATTTTTTCATTACTTCAATATTTTATTACAAAAGAATATGTTTCTGTGTTCAATCTGGATACAGTAAAATACAGTAGAATGGATTAAAGTATTTAGTACCTTAACCCATTCCCACATACATATATCGTATTTTCTAAGAGGAAATTTGGCCATATATCTTCGTACGCTGCCCAAATTCTCGGAAGCGACGTTTGTACTTTCCTAAAAATGAGAAATTTATGTTTCTTACACAAACTACTACATTTTCATATCCGCCTTACTTATTTAATAAACTAACTTTGTGTCAGTCTACTCGGACTCTGAATCTATTGATCCCGAACTTTAAGTACGTGACATCCTCCAGAATGTTCTTTGTCAGCACAATCCGTCTTTGGAACTCACTACCCTCCAAGACGAAAGCAATTAGAAAAGCCAGATGTTTCAAACTAGCAGTAATATCCTTCCTTAATCCATAACTTTTCTTAATTATATAATTCTATCAACTTACTTTAAATTATATAATTCAATCATTGATTATTCAACTAATGGGCCAAAGATGCTCCTTTCACACAATGTGCAAATAAAAATTAATAGATTTTCTTTTTTAAATGTTATTATCTTCTTTACCTTTTATTCTTCAAGAAAACTCGTTTTTATATGTAATTTGTAGTAGTAAGATCTGATTGATGTACTATCTAAAAGACATAGTCTTACTTGTACAAATAAGTTCAAATAAATAAATAAATAAAAATATAAAAACTGACATCTTAGAGCTAAAAATCTGTGCTGCTTACTATCTAAAGCCCATGCAACATTGCATGGCCCCGTCTTTAAATTTAGAAGCTCTGTTAGGTTCCGCTTGGTTTATTATATATTGTAACGAATTTGCTGCAAATCCTCTTTTGCCCTTTTGCTAGGTTCGTATCGCTAAATTGTTGAATAAATAACTCCAATATTGAATAATGGAAAAATGGCCTTTATTAAAGTACTTCACAATAACACTTATACTTTGCTACTCGCTGGCTTAATAACCAAACTGAATGATAACTCAAATGAAACTCTACTATTGGCCGCCAGATCGCGTGCTTAATCAAACTGATTGATAGCTCAACTCAAACTGAATTACTTCTTACTCGCCTGCCCCGCTTTTATAGTTTACGCTGCATACTTCTAGGCTCTTCGATTTCCAGAACTTACTAGTTAATTTCGGCTACAAAATCGCCAGCCACAACTACGTGCACAAATTATTGCTCTCTCTTGTGACAACTCAGATAAGATATATGCATGTGTTTGTGCATTGCCGCTCCGCTGCTCGTATACGTACATATGTGTAGACGCAATTATTTATTCGTTTATGTAGATACATAATGATTGAATTATTGATGTGAATGTTTGTAGTTTACAGTCTCTCGCGCATACATAGGCGTATAAGTGTGTGACATCTTTCGGCTGCCTTATATATGTGTATACATGATTTGATTATTGACGTAAATACTGCTTATCGTGGCCTTAGCATCGCCTTAGGGATGGTATAACTTAGCGATGCTAATATCCGTGACACTGCCCTCCACCTAAGTCTGATCGTCCCGGTCAGACAAATCTCTCGATCTAAACGTTGCCAGCCTTTCCAAATGGACCACTTTCATTTTGGTTCGTGGTTTACCGATGGTTTGTATGCGGTACACTACATCGTTGATCCGTTTTACAACTTTGTATGGGTCTTCCCAATTACACTGCAATTTCGGGGACAAACCTTTTTTACGTTGCGGGTTGTATAACAGCACCAAATCTCCTTCCTGAAAACCTTCTGAATTAATGCTTTATCATATCTGGCTTTCATCTTGTCACTCATAATCTTTGTTCGTTGCCTTATCAGATCATGTATTTCTCTTAGCTCTTCTTCCAAACCACTAGCGGATTTCCTGACATTTCTCTCCGCATTGGCATCTATCCCAAACTTCAAATCAGCTGGCATTCTAAGGTCATTGCCAAAAATTACTTTTGCAGGGGTTTGGCCCGGTGTCTCATGCACTGCTGATGGGTAAGCCATCAAGAATAATGGTATGCGGGTATCTCATTCTTTATGGTACTTGTCTACTACTTTCCTTAAGTGCTCCTCCAATGTTCTATTGAATCGTTCTACCATACCATCGGATTGAGGATGCAATGCAGTTGTCCGTGTTTTTCGAATGCCCAATGATTTACACATTTCCTGGAACACAGCTGATTCGAAATTCCTGCCCTGGTCAGAATGTAACTCCATTGGTACACCATACCTTGCAACCCAATTGTTTATAAACACTTCTGCTACCGTTTCCGCTTCTTGATTTGGGATTGGGTATACCTCTGGCCATTTGCTGAAATAATACATAACTACCAGTACATATTTGTTTCCGCCGTTGCTAGTGGGAAATGGACCGGCGACATCCGTAGCGATCCTTTCAAATGGCGCACCTGAGTTATATTGCTTCATCTGGCCATGACTTCGTGTTCTGGGCCCTTTCGCTCTGCTGCAAACCTCGCAGTTCGCAATCCACTCAGTGACCGACTGACGGCAACCAACCCAATAGAATGTCTGTTTAATCTTCTCGAGCGTCTTCGTGATTCCAAGATGACCTCCGCTTGGACCATTATGCAGCTCGCTGAGCACGTCAGGAATCGTCTGTCTGGGAACGACTATCAGTTTATTCTTGTATTTACCATTCTCACTCTCCCATACTCGATGAAGGCAACCGGATATCAATTCTAAACTGTTCCACTGTGCCCAATATGACTTCGCAATGGGACTCTCTGCTGACATCTCTTCTCTTTTTGGTCTTTCATTTCGTTCGAGCCCTTGCATAACACGTGACAGATCTGCATCTTCTAGCTGGCACTTTCTTAGCTGTCCTTGTCCCATTCATCTGTACATGTTATAGTCATTAGCCGGACATCTATAATGTCTTCTTTAGCCTCGGATTTTGAACAGTGCTTGCATTCCAAACTACATGGTCTTCGTGACATTGCATCAGCATTTCCATGGATACTACCTTTTCGATGCTCAATGGAAAAGTCATAGCTTTGGAGTCACTCGATCCACCGTGCCAATTGTCCTTCCGGATTACGGAACTGCAGAAGCCATTTTAAAGCTGCGTGATCTGTCCTGACACGGAATCGCTGGCCGTAGAGGTATTTGTGAAAATGTTTAATGCAGTCTACCAATGCCAAAAGCTCTCTCCGCGTAACGGAGTAGTTCCTCTCTGGTTTTCCAATCGAACGGCTGTAATATGAAACTACCTTCTCCTGTCCATCGACCAGTTGTGATAAAACGCCTCCTATAGCATATCCGCTCGCATCTGTATCTAGAATAAATGTTGCTCCTGAAACCGGATATGCCAACATTGGGGCAGTGCACAAACGCTCTTTCAATGTTTGGAAAGCTACTTCTTGCTCCTTCTTCCATTCAAAAGCTTTATTTTTTCTTGTTAGCTCGTGGAGACTATGGGCTACGCTGGCAAAACTGGTACAAATCGGCGGTAATATGTGCACAGCCCAAGGAAACTTCTCAATTCATGCAGATTCCGTGGTCTTGGCCAATCCTTTACTGCCTCTATCTTTTCATTCGCTGTACGGATACCTTCTGTCGTTACCTTGTGACCCAAATAATTTACTTCCTTTTTAAACAGCGCACACTTTTTGGGACTTAACTTCAGACCAGCGCCAGCTATTCTCTGGAAAACTTCATTTCGTTTTTAAGATGTTCCTCAAAGTTCTTGGCCAATACGATGATGTCGTCCAGGTACACCAAGCATGTTTTCCAATGTAGTCCTTTCAATACCTGGTCCTTGAGTCTCTCAAAAGTAGCTGGTGCATTACAAAGTCCAAAAGGCATCGCTGTAAATTGCCAAAGACCATCACCCACACTGAAGGCTGTTTTCTCTTTATCTTCCTCCTTCACTTCAACTGGCCAGTAGCCGCTTTTCAAATCCAGCGTGGAAAACCATTTCGTACCAGATAGCGAGTCCAGAGTGTCGTCCATTCTTGGCAATGGGTAGCTATCCTTTTTCTTTACGTCATTCAACTTCCGGTAGTCCACGCAAAACCTCATTTTTCCATCCTTCTTTTTTACAAGTACTACCGGTGAGCTCCATGGACTAGCTGATGGTTCGATGACGCCGCTGTCGCTCATTTCTTGTATGATTTGACTCACAACTTCCCGCTTCGCCAGTGGAACACTACGTGGAGCTTGACGGATCGGCCTCGCATCTCCAGTGTCAATTTGATGTTTCACAACGTTGGTGCGGCCTGGTTTAGAACCATCCTGGTCAAATATGTTCGCGTACTTTAGGAGCAGTTGTTTTGCCTTACTTTGATATGCTTCCTCTAGCCCCTGCGTCCATGCCGTGATGTCATTTGAAAGATTAGTATTACTAGCTGAAACGTATTCCTGGAGCTGTTCACAGTTAATAACTACTTCAGCCTCTTGGCATCTTCCCAAAATAGCTCCTTTAGTCAGTTTGAGTGGTGAATTGAACTCATTGAGTACTCTTACCGGAACACGTCCATCTTGTTTTGTCATAGCCAGGGTTTTTCCTACAAGTATGTTCAGTGCTGATTTGTTTGCTGCTTCGACAACCCACAATTTGTTTGTCCCACAATCTCCATCAACCTTTGCCCAGATTACTGCTTCGGATTTTGGTGGTATTCGCTGACTCTCTTCCACCAGCACTCGTTTACTGCTGTAGCCTCTCTCGTAGCCGAAATTAGGTGGTACATCGATGTTCTTATATCGCATCGTCTTGATTTGCATGTCAATCTTGATGCCCTGGTCGATTAAGAAGTCCACTCCAATTATGATTTCATCAACAATCTCTGCCACTATAAAATTGTGTACTACCGTGACGTTCCCAATTGCGAATTCACATGATACTTCTCCTAGAACCGTGCTGTCTTCTCCAGTGGCTGTACGCAATCTTGCTCCATGCAATGGTCTTATCTTCTTGTTGACTAAATCCGCTCGAATGATGGAATGAGATGCACCCGTATCTACAGTCAGTAAACGTTCCTTTCCATCCACATGTCCTCCGACAGTAAGATTGTTTGACCTTCTTCCAATTTGTGAGATAGAGATTATGGGGCATTCAATTGAGGGAGTCAGCTGTCGCCCCTTGCGGCTGACTCGCTTTAGTTTAACGATTGAGTGGACTTGGAGATTTGCTCATCTCCTTCAGCTCTGCGTTTACGGCCACCCATATTGTTGGAGCTATTGGAACCGGTGCTGCAATGTCGTGCAATATGACCTGGGTTGCCGCACTTGAAACATTTAATCACTCCGGCATTTTTCTGTTGTGATCCCTTCAGTGCTTCCAAAATTGTGTCTACCCAATCTGGTCTTTCCACTTCCACACGATGAGCTTTGTATGCTGGTTTACTCAATAGTGAGGCCGTTTCCTGAGTCAATGCATGTGATACCGTTTCAGCAAATGTCAGTTTTGGGTTTGCGTATGTAGCTCGCTTCGTTTCCACGTCTTGTATGCCATTTATAAAACTCTGGATTTTTACCCTCTCGGTGTATTCCACGGGTGCGTCCGTATTTGCGAGATGAGCCAACCTTTCAACATCTGAAGCAAACTCCTGCAATGTCTCATTTGCTTTTTGGTAGCGGTTTTGCAACTCAATTTGGAATATCTGTTTTCTATGCTCGCTTCCATAACGTCGTTCTACAGCAGCCATCAATGCTTCATAATTGTTCCGCTCTCCTTCGGGAATCGTCTGTAGGATTTCCGCTGCTGGCCCCTTCAATGCCACGAACAGTGCAGCAACTTTCCCTTCCGCATTCCAGTTGTTCACTGCTGCGGTCTTCTCAAACTGTAGCTTGAAGAGGGAAAAGGAACAGAGCCGTCAAAAGATGGAGTTTTTACCTTCGTATTACTCGCTGAAGCAGCCGGCCGATTAAGTTGCAATTCCTGTATACATCTCAAAGCATCCACCTCGGCTTCGATTTTTTCCTCAAACTGCGTTATTTTCTCGTCCATACGCGCTTCGAGTTTTGATAATATACGCGCCTCCTGCGCTTCGAGTTGTTCTGTTATGCGTGCCTCTTGTTCCTTCAGTTGTGTCTCCATCTTTGATGTAATCTGTGTCGACATTTCTGACATACGCGTTTCTTGTGCTTCAATCTTCGATGTTATACGGTTCTCCTGTGATTCTAGTTGTTTTTCCATCTTGGATGTTATATCTGTCTTTTGCACTTCGAGCTGTGTTGACATATCGGTTGATACTTGTGACGACATTTGCTTCAGCTCTGCTAGTATCGCGTTAGTGTCTACACTCGCCAATGGATTCGGAGTCTCTATCTTCTCTTCCAATTTAGTCGCTGGCTCTTCCACATCGGGATAAAAGACATACTCGTCCACATCAATTCCTTCCAACTCCATTACCTCTCGTAGCCGTGCTTGAAGTTCGATCTTATTGCCGGTTGTATTCAATCCACGGCTCTCCAACTCCTTCTTCAGTTGCTGGATCTTCAATTCACTGAACTTTGCCATGTCCTTGTAGTCCTCTGGAATTTATTCAACAATTCCTCTTCTGACACCAATTGTAACGAATTTGCTGCAAATCCTCTTATTTGCCCTTTTGCTAGGTTCGTATCGCTAAACTGTTGAATAAATAACTCCAATATTGAATAATGGAAAAATGGCCTTTATTAAAGTACTTCACAATAACACTTATACTTTGCTACTCGCTGGCTTAATAACCAAACTGAATGATAACTCAAATGAAACTCTACTATTGGCCGCCAGATCGCGTGCTTAATCAAACTGATTGATAGCTCAACTCAAACTGAATTACTTCTTACTCGCCTGCCCCGCTTTTATAGTTTACGCTGCATACTTCTAGGCTCTTCGATTTCCAGAACTTACTAGTTAATTTCGGCTACAAAATCGCCAGCCACAACTACGTGCACAAATTATTGCTCTCTCTTGTGACAACTCAGATAAGATATATGCATGTGTTTGTGCATTGCCGCTCCGCTGCTCGTATACGTACATATGTGTAGACGCAATTATTTATTCGTTTATGTAGATACATAATAGGGTGACTCATGAAAGCATATAAACTTATAAGGTATAAAATTATATCCATTTACACACGCTGTTATATGAACGCACCTAGTAATACTCTTGATAAACTTGATTGTTTATCAGCTGTGTTATTGCAAAACAAAATTTTTTGATTGTTATAGAAATTAAAAAATGCCAAAATTAAGTGAAAAATCAAAACTAAAACACCTTTACTTGCTGATGTTGGAGATTTCTGATGAAAATGCCTGCTGTAATGTCTGCGAGGTTGCATTCCTTTGAGTTTACCGCGTTTACACAATGAAATGTGCGCGTAAATTTATACAAATTGTGTAAATGATTTGTCATACAAAATTTGACAGTTCGTTTACGCACTAGATAAATTTATACGTTTACACACTTTATAAGGCATTTATACGGTTACATGAGTCCCCCTAATGATTGAATTATTGATGTGAATGTTTGCAGTTTACAGTCTCTCGCGCATACATAGGCGTATAAGTAAATGCATCTGTGTGTGACATCTTTCGGCTGCCTTATATATGTGTATACATGATTTGATTATCGACGTAAATACTGCTTATCGTGGCCTTAGCATCGCCTTAGTGATGGTATAACTTAGCGATGCTAATATCCGTGACAATATTATAGAAGTTACGTAAGTAACATAAAGCAGTAATTTATATGTTCTCATGTAACAGAGGTAGCATAAATTAAAAAGAAAAAAATCTTACTTACACACATTAAAACCCATTTAAATTCCACAACAAGAATTTCAAATAAATAGCAACTAGTTATTACATATAAACTTAAAACAATGTGATTTACAAATAATTTAGAAAATTTATTAATGGCCTTTTTTTACTCAGAATTGTTTACAAAATATCTTTTATACGCTTCTCAATGTTTTAAATATTGTTGTTAACATCCAAACAACCCGTTCTAAATTTCACGTTGTAAGCGCTCGCACTTGCTTTGCATTTTTAATGCTTTTTGGTATTGCTTGGTCTTCATAGCAGCACTCATAAAATTTTGTGATCGCAGTAGATCACGAAGGTTGTTGAATTAATTCAAATTTAAATCCTTAAAATGGTATAATGTTCAGAGCTTTACGAGTTAGAGGAGTATGGTAGTTGCTGGCACAAAACAAAAAAAAAAAAAAAAACATATTTTGTTCAAAACTTTTTCAAATTAAAAATTTAAGTTACTTTTTATTCGAAACCAGCGTACCTTACTGGCGTTGCCGTACCCAAAAATTTGGTTTGCCTACATTTGAAAAGTGATGCGCTTCTTCCCCATTTATCCATCTTATTCCCTTATTCTCGTTAAATCTGTTCCGTTCTCATTATGCTTCTTCCTTCAACTTCCAAAGACACCTACACTCCCACCTCCACTTTCACTACCTCTCCCACCTTCCACTCCATCTCTCTCTTTCCAATTCTGGCTCCCACCCACATTCACTCTTATTTCACTCACACTCAGACTCCGACCCCCACTCCAATTTCTCATATATGAAATCTTTATGCCAGATATAGCGAATTGAAATTGTTCTGAATAGGGAGCGTGTCACCGCCTACTTTTGCGAAATAACGCAAATCAATATACCAAGTAAATGTACTCAACTATCAAGAATTTCAGAACTTTTAAATGTATATTTAACATATAACATTTCCAAAATTTTATAAAGCCAAAAAGCTATCGGGTGACAACGTGAATCTACCTCCTGTGAAAATTTTGTCTAGATCGGTTGAATACTTTGAAGGAAACTACGTGCTCCGAAGCACAAGAAATGAGAATGCGAAACTGGCAGCTGCGATGGGGTAACTAGACGGTTGCTGGACATATCGGGCAGTCCTGTCTTGAAACACTGGCTGGCATGGCGAAGTGGATATACACCTAAACCAGTTCCTAACCGGGCATGGCGGTTTTTAGAAGTATCTCCAATTTTTCAAACACGAAGGTAATGCAATAAGTATACGACCATTGTGGAGGTGAAGCAGGAGATGATGTACACCATGTATTTTTCTGATGTCCGAGGTCATATAGCTATAGATGGAGACTGAGGAGTATTTTGAAGGTTATACTCACACACGAGGTATTCGTGGGACAGATGCTTGAAAGTAACGAAAAATGGATAGGAGATTGGGACGTTGTCGCAGACATAATAAAGTGGCTGAATAGCATGGAAAGGGCATCAAGGCAACATAAAGAGCTCAAAGACGTGGAGTGCGACACGAACTTACCAACCGCAGGAGAAAAAAAGAAAGGGAAAATATTACATGCATATGTACGTATTAGTGATTAGGCCCCTCCAACCGTAGAAATCACGATGTAGGAGTGAAAACGCAATTTATTTTTATGTGGCGATCATTTAGGCTCTTACTGGAGACAATGGCTCTCCAACTGGCGTAACTAAGGACTTGTTAGGGTGATATACTCGTAAGGTATTGAAGAAAACAAAAAAAGATATTCATAAGGAAAAAAATTAAATAAAAATTAAAAAATCTTAAGAAAAAAGTTGCTGCACCTCGCAATAGGCACATAAAGAAGCGGATCCGTGACATGGTCTCTTCAATTTTCCGAAATGCGCATTCTAAAGACAATGTGAAGATCTTGGAATCATGCAAAATCCTATCACTGATTAAGCGTAGGTACCCATAAGTATTGAATGGAAAATTTCAAGCAAATGAAAACACAACTTTAAGACAAGTCATGTTTTCTATTACCGGTCAACACATGACTACAGTTAGCAGTAGGAAAAAACCCGCGTATAGGTATGCGGGCTTTAGACCCAGCTTATCAAGCCCAGTGCGACTACGAATGTACTGCAACGTGACCCCAACAAATGTTGGGTTTAGTGCTCAACCCACATGCCGACGGAACACTTGATGGTAGTATTAGGGGGAAATGACTGGGAGTTTTAGTGAATGACTGGGAGTTTTAGTGTAGGTTAAATTCCTAGCCTGACTTTGAGTCTTTCGATGCTTTCTCATCTCAAAAAACATCCATTTTTAATTATAAGATATACATAAAATTATGAAATCAAACTATTCTGATTCAAATTCTCCTAGTGAGAGAAAACCATGCTGCTTACAATGTCACACAGAGCTAATTTTTTTTTTATATTTAGCAGACCCGGTAAACGCTGTGCTGCCTGAACTGTAGCGCTTCCCAAGGCCGTCGGTTCTATGTACCGGAGCTGCTCGGGATTTTTCCCGATCAAGGACTGCCATTTCACTGTAACCCCATTTAATTCGTTGCGTCCCTCCCACAAATTATCATCATCCCAGCAGCTCCTTGCAGCGGGACTGCTCCATATTCTCTTGCTCCGGGAAGGTATCGAACCCAATCCGGGTCCGTCTCCTGACCCCGGTCCTGAGAAATTGTTTTCCTGCATCTGCCGGAAAAGAATATTTTTAGGACGGTCATACTCTTGCCCCAAGGCGCCACCAACTCACACGGCTGGTCCCACTCATACCTACAATCTCCGTAGTAGAGTCGGGAGCAATGCCAAGCATTAGCCCCTGCCCCCGTCTTCTTCCCCCCTCTTTTCCGGCACCAATTGTGTAGGTCAGGGAAATAGACTCTTAGTCCCTACCTCCCTTCACACCGTTTGCCAGCACAGAATATTTACGTTTGCGACATCCGCCCAATGCAGATCCTACCATGGGCGGTGCCACTTTCCTAGATGTTCTGGTCTCCGCGACGGCAACCCCCCGAAGGGTTTCATTGCGCCATGTTGCCAGGCCGCATACCCAAATACACCGGGTACCCCAATGCCTACCCAAGGACGTCTAGTCCCAGGGCCTCAACAGCCATCGTGTTCTGGCCTTCCACAACCCAGGCGTAGTCACCCGTCACTTACTCCCAGAGTGACGACGTCTCCCCCTATGCACTTCAGAATTCTGCAGTTAAACTGTAATGGATTAACTGGGAAGATCACGAAGATAGTCGACTTCATGAAACGGCACAACATCGGCATTGCTGCGATTCAAGAGACTAAACTCACAGCAAGATCTGCTTTGCAGACCTTTTCTGGGTACAATGTCCACAGAAAAGATCGCGAGAGCGGAAATGGACGCGGCCTCGCGTTTATCATACACCACACTGTGAAATATCATATATTTGATCCCGACATCGACCGCAGGGACAGTGTCTTAGAACGTCAAGGATTATCTGTCCGGTCGGGAGATGCAAATCTAGAAATCATCAACATCTACATCCCTCCTGTCACCTGTTGCCCCAGTGGATACCGCCCTGATATCAGCGGCGTACTCACTGGAAACAATCGCATTATCTTAGGCGATTTCAATGCCCATCACGATCTCTGGCATTCAAACTTGCGGGTGGACAGTAGGGGTGAGAGATTAGCGGATCAAATAGAAGAAACGACGTTCTGCACTATAAACGGATGGTAGGAAGCTGTCACAGTTCGCCGGATATTTCAATCGTGAGCGCAGAACTCGTAAACTGCGTCAACTTCCAGCCGATGGTAACATTGGCATCCGACCCCCTGCCTATACTTACTTCGCTCGAGCGTACCGCCGACTTCATCGTCACCGAAAAACGCACTTTCATAAACTTCAAAAAAGGAAAGTGGGAAGAATATAAATCTTTTACAGACAACCGCTTTGCTGCCCTCCCTATTCCGACTGATGCCCGCCAAGGGGAGCGTGCCTTCCGTAAGGTCATTGAATCCGCCTCGGCACGTTTCATTCCCGCCGGGGGAATTCCCGAAATCCGGCCCCACTTCCCGGCGGAGGCCGCAAACTTAGCGAGAGAACGTGTCCTTATAAGACAGCTTGATCCAGGCGACCCCCAAATAAGGGATATAAACCAACGCATCAGATTGCTTGTGGACGAACAAAAGCGGGCGAAATGGGAGGAGCACCTAAGAGGTTGTAACCTCTCTACCGGTGTGGGTAAACTTTGGTCCACCGTAAAGTCCCTATCGAATCCGACTAAGCACAAAGACAAAGTTTCCATCGCCTTTGGCGACAAAGTGCTGTCGGATGCGAAAAAATGCGCGAGCGCTTTCTGCCGACAATATATAATGCATCCTACGGTCGACAAAGATAGACGGAGAGCCAATAGATACGCACATAAACACAAATTCAGCGCGTCACCAATCACCATCACCGCTAAAGAGGTTGAGGACGCCATTGGTCGCGCTAAGCCATCCAAAGCAGTGGGCCCAGACGGGATGGCCATGCCGATGCTTAAAAGCCTAGGGAAAGAGGGTTTCAAATATTTAGCGCATGTCTTCAACCTGTCTCTTTCCTCCTTTGTCATACCCGAGAAATGGAAAATGGCCAAGGTGGTCCCGCTACTAAAGCCTGGGAAACCAGCTAACATATGAGAGTCATATCGTCCGATATCTCTCCTATAGCCAGTAGCAAAGACGCTTGAAGCCATTTTGCTCCCTTATTTCCAAGCAAAATGGCAGCTAGCCTCTCATCAGCATGGCTTCAGAAAACTCCATAGCACCACCACCGCGCTAAATGCCATTAGCACCCAAATAAATTGCGGTTTAAATCAATACCCCCAATTAATTATTATTAACAAGGGGTGCCACAGGGCGGTTTCCTATCGCCACTTTTGTTTAATTTCTACATATTAAGCTACCTTCACCACCGGAAGGAGTCACAATCGTTTCCTACGCCGACGACTGCACAATAATGGCCACAGGCCCAGGCCCAAAGATCGGTGAGCTATGCAATAAAATAAACGGCTACCTCCCTGATCTCTCCAGTGTTTTCGCCTCGCGAAACCTGGCATTATCACCGACTAAATCTTCCGCGACCTTATTTACAACATGGACGCCCAAATGTCGACCATTTTGAACATCCACGTCGATTGCACTACGCTACCGACTGTCCTACACCCCAAAATCTTGGGTATGACGTTTGATCAGGATCTACATTTTGGTGAGCACGCAGCCGCAATTGTTCCGAAAATCCAGAGCCGTAATAAAATCCTCAAATTCCTTGCTGGCAGTACTTGGGGAAAAGCAAAGAAACGCTCATTACCACATACAAAGCAATTGGCCAGCCGTTTGCGTACTACGCGTCCCCTATATGGTCACCAAGCCTAAAAACTACCCACTGGAAGAAGCCTGCCAAAATACTGCGCTCAGAACCGCCACGGACTGTCTTATTATGTCCCCAGAACACCGTCTACATAATTAGGCGAGAATACTCCCCATCAGCGAGAGAAATGAGATGCTAACCAAACAGTTCCTGTTGAATACCCAGAAACCTGGGCATCCATCAGACATCTGATTGATGAGCCAGCACCGCCTAGGGACTTAAGGAGTAATCTCCGTAAGTATTTTGAAGAAATACGGCACCTGAGAACTCAGCCGTATGAAGCAAAAAAAAAAACACAAGCAGGTCCTTGGTGAACTCCACAAACAGGCGTCGGACCTTTATGCCGGGAATTGCCCGGTGAATCCAGTACTCGGGGAACAATACCCAAAACTTGCGGAAGAGGAACGCATACTCCCCAGGGAAATGCGAGTCACTCTGGCTCAACTTCGTTCTGGATACTGTAACAGGTTAAACTCTTACATATCCAGAATCAACCCCGACATACAAAATGTATGCCCCGCATGCAATGTGTCCCCACATGACACCAACCATCTCTTTAATTGTAATGTGGAACCAACGCTTCTAACATCCCTTTCATTATGGTCCACCCCTGTCGAAACAGCTAGTTTCCTTGGACTCCCGTTAGAGGATAAAGATGACAATTGGTGATCGGTCACAGCTATTAGGTGGGGCGAAATATTGCTACAACAACAACAACAACTGTAGTTTATCTGCATAGTTTTAAAAGAACTCCAAAAACTGTTCACTCTTCTGCTCTTATACTTTCACTTTTCTCTGCCATTTCTTGCCAATTCCTTTGTTTAATTCTATCTCCCTCTATCTTCGTACATCTCTCTTTTCTCCTCCTCTGTATCTGCTTATCTATAAGCCAATCTATCTATATACCTATCAATTCCTATATCAATCTATAGATATATCTATCTGCATATTTATCGTTCATCTATTTATCTACGTATTTATCTGTCAATAAATATACCTATCTCCTTCCCTCATTTCATCTCTCTTTCACTCTTTCTATTCATCTCCATCACTGTCCATATTTGTATTTTACTCAACTGTTATTGTACCAAATAGATATTCAAATATCGAATTTATAATTTTTTTGGACATAACTTGTTGTCTGGACCTCAGGATTATCCAATATAACGTTTGCTTATTCGTATGTTATTGGATACCTAGTTTTGTAAATACTTGATTGAGTGTCGAAGCTTGATGGATAGAGCGCTAGAAAAACTGATTCTTAGATGCAATTTCAGAAACAATGAAACGCGTCTTCATCAGTTCATGTTTTCCGACAAAAAATCAGATTTTGAGGTAGCCAGCATCTAAAATATAACACCCTAATATACTTATCTAATGATATCTCCTGCATGTCATCTGCGCTAATAAAAAACATCAACTCGTCAAAATGGCTATGTAACTGTCATAAAATTGTAGCTACGAGTGGATATAATTCAATCTAGATTCTGTCGGGACAATTAAGGAAATGTTACTTGATGTAAAACTGTTTGTAACAAAACAAAGGAAACAATAGACATACAATCAGAGCACAAAAATACAAGGGAAGGGATGCTGTGAGTAAAACAGTAAACGCCTCACAAAATGCAACTCAGCATGCAGCTCTAAATATAACAGTAGCCCAATGCAATCACCCGCAGTTGCAACAAAAGGTTGAAAGGTTACACAACATAAAGATGATGATAATGACAATCGGCATGGGCTGCTTGAAGATTATTGGCAAGAACAATAAACAGCAGTTCAATCAAATTTCCCCGCTGATTAAAACCGAGTTTTATTGAACAAAAACAAAATTGCAGCTGAAAATCATCGAACCTTTTTCATACGTTAACCTAATGCTTAATTACTTATGCAGATCATAAATTTTGTGGAAATCAAAGTGTTCACGCGAACAACCACCAAATGCGCGACTACAAGTGTGGAGACTAGCGGTTCAAACAGTGTGGTGCAAGGGAGGATTGTGGCGATTTGATTACCCTCTATAGTTGGACATATACACAGATAAACGGCTATAGGCCGATAGACAAATAATAAGCAGGTAAGCGGTCAACGGACAGCTGGAACATTAATTTTTGTTGTTGTGGATTTTGTCTGTCATTGGCCGGCATACGACTTTTACACGCAACTTTGCTCACATGATTTTCATTCAATTTTCGTCTATTGTCTGTTTGTGGCGCTGTATTTTTAAAGCACTGCTAGACCGTTTTATTGCCGTGGTGCGCATTCTATTCAACCTTCCTCAGCTCTTGCTCGCTTGTGTGTCTCAGCACAACTTTGATTGACGGCTGACATGATCATCATCATGGCCATGACTGTCGTTGAAGTGGAAGTGTGTTGAGTTGCGCATGCGTGACGCTCTACAAGGAAAACATGTCAACTATTACACTATGGATAGTTTTGCAGAAGCACATATGCATTACATTTTTTTCTTCTTCAATGACTTTACAAAAGAATATTTATGATGAATGTTGTGGATACTTACTTTACATGCTTATGCACTTTTGTACATTTCTGCTTTAATTTTTTTCATATGCTCATATGCGCACCTTTTTGTAACATTCATCATTGACATTTGAAGCAGGACACGTGTCTAAGTCGAGTACATTTATTGCAGTGGCTAGAAGGGTAAGTTTCATTGATGCAAAAGAAATTTGTAATAGGCAATATGAAACATTTGTAACTTGTAACAGTAGTACAAAGCGTGCATTAAATCAAAAATGAAACCGGTCTTTGTCGAAAGAATAATTAATCATTATCTCTCTCCGCGTTAATTCTAGTAATCCCCTTGCCAGTAACCCTCAAGCATATCATTATTTTAACTTGTTTTAAAAAGCATACCTACGAATGGCGTATCCACGAGTATAATATTATTTTCTATTAAATAAATATCCTTATCACAATTCACAAAGGAACTGACCAACAGATTTACAAATGGGGTTACAATGAAATAATGTAAGACTTCATCACTACTGAAAAACGCACTTTCATCAATTTTAAAAAAGGAAAGTGGGAAGATTACAAAACTTATACTGAAAATCGTTTTGCTGCCCTCCCTGTCCCGATTGATGTCCGTCAAGGGTAGTGTGCTTTCCGCAAGGTCATTGAATCCGCTTCGGCTCGTTTTATTCTCGCCGGAAGAATCCCGGCAATCCGGCCACATTTTCCAGCGGAGGCCGCAAATCTAGCGAGAAAACGTGACCTAATAAGACAGCACGACCCCGGCGACCCACAAAGAGATAAAAACCAACGCATCATGCATGCTACGCGTCCCCGATTTGGTCACCTAGCCTAAAGATTACTCATTGGAAGAAAATACAGGGTTGTCTTCTAATGTTTCCAGAACACCACCTACACAATGAGGCGATAGTACTCCCCATTAGAGAGAGTAATTAAATGCTAAACAAACAGTTTCTGTTGAATACCCAGAAACCGGGGCATCTCAAGAGACATCTGATTGATGAGGTCTCATCTTCCAGGGTCTTAAGAGGCCATCTTCGTGAGCATTATAAGGAAATACAGCACCTAGGAACACAGCCGTATGAAGCAAAAAAGCACAAGCACGTCCCGAGTGATATCCACAAACAGGCGTGGGACCTCTATGCCAGTAATTGCCCGGCGAATCCAGTTCTAAAAGAAAAATACCTAAAACTCGCACAAGAGGAACGCAATCTCCCCAGGGAAACGCGCGTCACTCTAGCTCAACTTCGATCTGGGTAGTGTAACAGGTTAAACTCTTACCTATCCAGAATCAACCCCGAGATAAAAAATGTATGTCCTGCTTGCATTGTGTCCCACATACCACCTACCATCTCTTCAATTGTAATGTGGAACCAACGCCTTTAACACTCCTCACACTATGGTCCACCCCTTTTGAAACTGCAAGTTTCCCCGTTAGAGGATATTGATGACAACTTGTGATAAGACGCGCCTTTTGCATGGGGCAAAGCACTATTACAACAACAACAACAACAAGGAGATTTATAAAATAAATAGGCATAACACTGTGGTTCTTGGTTTTAACTATATACAAATTTTTCCAGGAGTGCATTTTAATATATCGCACCTAAAAAGATCACTTGCTGAACGTAAAGTTATATTTTTAACTCAAAGTTGGCTTCCCATGAGGGGTTATACTCATAAATATTTTACACATTTTAAAATTAACTCTGGGGAAAAAGTTAACCTTCGGTCCTGCAGATGTGTCGTAGAATTACTTCGGCTTGATTATCTCAAAAATTGCATGAAGAAAGAATAACAAAAGATTGCACAGATTTTGCAATATCAGGAGCCACATTTACCAGTTATGTTCCGGTTTTACCAAATCACGAGGGCTTCTCCTTGAAATGAAGCATACATTTTTAGAGAGTCCCATTATGTCCCATTCCAGACACCTTAGTATATTTTTGTTTTTTTTTATACCCTCCAAAGTCCGCCCAGCCAACACGAGGGGTGCATTTGCATGACGCATGTTTTTTTATTATACTCAGCTGAGCAGAGCTCACAGAGTGTATTAACTTTGTTCGCATAACGGTAATCCGTAACGGCATAAACTAATCGAGATAGATATAGACTTCTATATATCAGAATGATCTGGGTGAAAAAAGAAATTCATTTAGCCATGTCCGTCCGTCCGTCCATCCGTCCGTACGTCCGTCTGTCCGTCCGTCTGTAAACACGATAACTTGAGTAAATTTTGAGGTATCTTGATAAAATTTGGTATGTAGGTTCCGGGACGCTCATCTCAGATTGTTATTTAAAATTAACGAAATCGGACTACAACCACACCCACTTTTTCGATATCGAAAATTTCGAAAAACCGAAAAAGTGCGATAATTCATTACCAAAGACGGATAAAGCGATGAAACTTGGTAGGTGCGTTGAACTTATGACGCGAAATAGAAAACTAGAAAAATTTTGGACAATGGGCGTGGCACCGCACACTTTTAAAAGAAGATAATTTAAAAGTTTTGCAAGCTGTAATTTGGCAGTCGTTGAAGATATCATGATGAAATATGGTAAGTACGTTACTCCTATTACTATATGTGTGCTAAATAAAAATTAGCGAAATCGGATGACGAACAAAAAATTTAATATCTTTACAGTATAAAAGTAAATTATGTCAACATTCGACTCCAGTAATGATATGGTGCAACAAAATACAAAGATAAAAGAAAATTTCAAAACGGGCGTAACTCCGCCCTTTTTCATTTAATTCGTCTAGAATACTTTTAATGCCATAAGTCGAACACAAATTTACCAATCCTTTTGGTAGGGACATAGATTCTATGACGATAACTGTTTTCTGTAAAAATGGACGAAATCGGTTGAAGCCACAACCAGTTTTTATACACAGTCGACCGTCTATCCTTCCGCTCGGCCGTTAACACGATAACTTGCGTAAAAAACGATATATCTTAACTACACTTAGTTCACGTACTTATCTGAAGTGACTTTATCTTGGTATAAAATATGGCCGAAATTCGACTATGAGCACGCCCACTATTCCGATATCGAAAATTAAGAAAAATGAAAAAAATGCCATAATTCTGTACCAAATATGAAAAAAGAGATGAAACATGGTAACTGGATTGGTTTATTGACGCAAAATATAACTTGGGTGTGCACCTACCATATTAAGTAGAAGAAAATGAAAAAGTTCTGCAGGGCGATCAAAAGCCCTTGGAATCTTGGCAGGAATACTGTTCGTGGTATGCCATATATAAATAAATTAGCGGTAACCGAAAGAAGATGTTCTGGGTCGCCCTGGTCCACATTTTGGTCGATATCTCGAAAACCCCTTCACATATACAACTAAGGGCTACTGCCTTTAAAACCCTCATTAATACTTTTAATTTGATACCCATATCGTACAAACACATTCTAGAGTCACCCCTGGCCCACCTTTATTGTGATATCTCGGAAAGGCTTCCACTTTTAAATAATTTTTTTTTTTTTTAATAATCATTAACACGTTTCATTTGATACGCATGTCATACAAACACATTCCAGGGTTACCCTAGGTTCATTTTGTTAAATGGTGATTTTCCCTTATTTTGTCTCCAAAGCTCTCAGCTGAGTATGTAATGTTCGGTTACACCCGAACTTAGCCTTCCTTACTTGTTTTTTTTCCTAGTCATTGAAAGGCTGGGATTTTTTACATGCCGGTTTTCAAAGAGTTCATGCATCAAAATGAAAATAGCGTCAAAATTAACTTCACGAATATCTTCGTTTTTGGTGAAGAAATATGGGTCAATTTTGTGATTTGACTCACGTTCTGACTAACATTCAGGCTTTATACGGCACTTAGCCTTTCTTTGTGTCATTAAGTCAGCCGTAGTCTCAAATAAGTGGAAGAACTTACTTAATCCTTGAAGTAATTCATAGTGTTGAGAGAGGAATGATAAATTATTGTTATCTAAAAAAAGTAAACGAAAATGTATCTTTTGATTATCATCTATGCATTTCTGCTTTGTTAGGCTCAGTTTTTTAAGACACCACCCATGATTCAATCACAAGAGATTTGCTCGGCTGACAAATTTTTTGACAATTGCAGCCATTTTCCTCCCAAATCGAATTGACATCCATTAACTGTGTTGTTTCTTTGCGATTTTTCGAAAAATATTAGTAGCAGAAATATGAAGCAATCAGTTTACAAATACCCGATAGGTACTGAACTGCATAATTCCTTAGAACAATTTTTTAAATTTTATGATGAATTTATTGATCTATTAGTGTGGCTGAACATAGATTCTATGAAAAGTAAACCTATGAATATACGAAACTTAAACTAATTCAAAATTCATCGTTCAACGTCAAAAACTCGAATAGTAAATCGATTCATTTAAAACTGCCATTAGTACTGATTGCGCATGTTAACTTATTCATTTCGCCGTTAATATTCGTCTCCATTTAAGAATTTGTGGAATCGTTCTATATTTGGAATACAATGTACATATATAATTATTTGATATATTCGGACCTCATGAGGTAGTATCAAACGAAGGTGTTCCGAATATTCCAAATTAACGTTTTATACGGAACACTTCCATGGATACTTTACGGAAAGAGCTTTCCGAAATTTCAGAATAAAAAGGTGAATACTCCCTGTGTAACAGGAGCGCACAAAAGCTTATCTCTTCTGTCAAAGTCAAGGCCGGAATATAAAGTTATAAGACAATAAGCCATTTTCTTTTATTTTTTTTGTCACTTCATGGCAGCTGCTGAGTAGAGTATCACCCAATGTCGGCTGCCTGTTAAAAATCGTCCTATCTCAAAATATTTTTCAAAAATTTGTCACAAAAACGCCCTATATTAGAATTGAGTGAACGCCTTATCTCAGTATGCTTTTCATTAACTCCCTCTAATGTCAAAATGCATTAAATTAATGCTGAGATAGGAAGTTTATGAACCAAATTTTGAGATAGCGTATTTTTGAATAAAATTCTTCAAAAAATTCTGAAAGAATGACCAAACCAATATAACTCTTTATCAATTCACGAAATATTCAGTACAAAACGAATTATTTCCCCCAAAACCTGTGGAATTTACAAATTTATTATCACTACTAATATACTACTAAAGATACTTTTCTACTACAACTTTCGCTGAATGGGATAGAATTATTCCCCATTTTCCTTCGTAAAAGCAACCCGTCCAGATTTTTAAATTTGGAAGTGTCAAGGCTCTGTCATCATTGGAGAACAAACCTCTAGTAATTGAATCATGGACACCACCAATATTCGCCAAAATTTAGGTCATATGAAAAGTGCTTAACTATTATGGAATCACCCCATTGTCTAAATATAAATTAATAGTCATTACAGTTTATGCAAAGGGTTGGTCGTCATTTAGCTGTTCACGCGGCCAAAAGTTTGAACGAAAAAGGAATCAACCTGTTTGGAATTGTTTGATCGATAAGTCTATTTGAACCAACCGACATGTGTTGAAATAAAATTAAACAAATATTTCAATTGTTTCATGTTATAAAATAATTACGGAAGTCAATAACAAATCGAATCGAGCATAAACAATAATAAACAATCAATATAAAACACAAATTCAATTTATGCCCTATCAAATAGACAAAACACACAATATTTGCCAACTAACAACGAGAACAGAATTTGGCAGTCTTAAATCAAACAGTCATGGTGCAAGTAACACAAACTGAGGAGGATATCAAAATAATTATTGAATTGAATCGCTTAATAACGCGTAAACCGGATGTTGTACTCCTACCACAATATATCAAATTTAATAATCCGCCAATATTTTTCGAACGTCATCTTTATAACGAAATTGATGAAGTGTCCAGCTTTTGTCGCATTTTCAAAAATGAAGCGCGTCTCGTGCTCATCAAAAAGCAGAAAGGCATCTGGCCCGAAGTATTTCAGAAGCTTTCCAAAGACGAATTAAAGCAAAAACGTTTAGAAATAACCGATTTGTTA
Source organism: Eurosta solidaginis (assembly GCF_040869045.1). NCBI lineage: Eukaryota > Metazoa > Arthropoda > Insecta > Diptera > Tephritidae > Eurosta > Eurosta solidaginis. Next base: position 187,825,723 of record NC_090321.1, read on the forward strand.
ATTGAACGTAATAAAGAGCGTGATAAGGTAGCTATTGAGAGATTCGAACAAAAACGACGCTCTGAAATTGATAAAGAAGTGAAACGTGAAACGGCAATGCGAGAGCGTGTCAAACAATTTCAGGAGAATGCACGACGCGAAGCTCTAATGGTAGGTGTTTGTAAGGAGTCGAATAACACGAAATCAACAGCAACACCTCAAATGCCAATGACAACACCGCCAGCAATCAACAGCACTAATGTAATGGTGGGACAACGTATTGGTACGCCGGTGGTGCGTCCGTGGGCGAGCATCAGAAATAGTGGCAAAATAAATGTCAACTTCACAAAGTTTACATGGAGTACACCGAAACGTGAGTCACAGTTGGGCATACAAAGACCATTTACAATTAGTGACAATAACAGTGGCGTTCGGCAGCAAAGTCAAGAGCATGAGGAATGTGACAATGTAAATGATTTGAATGCAACAGATTAATGCAGAGAAATGTAGATTCATATTTAACTGCTTCAATGATTTATAAAAATAAAATAACTATGAAACTGCTAATTTGTAATTTGAAAAAAAAAAATAAATTAATTAGATTAAAAAGGACTAAATTTTCTTCTATGCTCAACAGTTGCTAGGCTCCGAATTCGACCCTTAAAGACCGCAGACTTGGAAAATAATTGTGTATATCTCGACCGGGACTAGGCCGTTTTACTATCGATAACTAAAGTTTCCAGTTCCTTGTTCTAACGAAGAACTGGAACTTACTTGATAAATGTATGTGTTACGTAACCCTGCCTTACAAAAGTACATAATCCTGACACCATAAAAAGTCGACATACAATTATACACACTACAAAATCGCCACCATACATAAACCTCAGAAAAGCAATGGGCGCTTTCAGCGAATACCAATTTTATTGATACGTTGCAAACATGTCTCCATCTGTTGACTGATAGAAATTTTGGTTTTATGAACAGCAAGTTGAGCCAACAACAAAATAGTTTTTCTTAAATTTTAAGGAAAAGGATTTCTTAAATTATTTTTAACACTTAAGTATTATATAAAGAATAAAATTGTTCATAACCAACAGTTTAATTGCAAAGAACTGTCAAACAGCCAAATAAACAAGTTGAGTGGATGTAACGAAAAAGTTGTATACTCAGTAATTTGAAGAAATCCGAACCGTTGAGTTGGGGGAAAAAACTCAACGGTTCGTTCAAAAACGATTGATCAACAGATGTAAGCACCCAATGTTGAAAAGATAAAAACATCCGACATTGAATAAGAGAAATTGAAAGTCAAACGAACTAAAAGCCTCGTCACATACGCAGTTTTTTATATAGATGCGATTAACTCCAACTTATGTATTTTGAGTAGATTGCACATATTTTTATGGAGAACGGTACATGGAGCTATACTGCCGCCATGAAAAAGTAGCCAACTTGCAAATTTAGTTGGAAGCAAAGCATAAGAAGAATTTGAATTTGCTTTGGCTAAGGGTGCTGCACACTTTGCAAGTGAAATTACTTTTCCCACTCTTTGGTAACTTTAATAATAACATGTTCCAATTCATAAGATTGAATTAAATAAAACAAGTAAGGACGGGACTGTCTTCGGCTGTGCCGAAGACTTCATACCTTTCATGAAAGGGGCTGAACAATAATCTTATCGCGTTCGTAATCTCCAAATAATCGGACGTATAAGATAAGAAATATACAGGCAAAAAACACCCTTATCTGAACGATCGGTTGTATGCGATGTATATTATATATAGCTCCGATCGAAATGATTTTTTCATGAAATCTTCTTTGATATATTAGAATATATATCACCAAGTTTCACGTTTTTATATTGGAAACTAAGGGAGAAATGGCCAAAAATCTTTCTATCTAAACGATCGGTTTTATGGGATATATACTATATATAGCTCCGATCAAAGTGATTTTTTCTGGATATCTTCTATGATATATTAGAATATATATCACCGAGTTTCACGTTTATACTTTTTAAATTACGGCAGGAATGCCAAAATCGTTTATCTGAATGATCGGTTGTATGGGAGATATATGTTATACCTACCGGATCCGACAAATGTCTAATATAATACAAAAATACATCCTTGTGCCAAATTTCATTGAGATATCTCAAAATTTGAGGGACTAGTTTGCGTTCAAACAGACAGACGGACGGACAGACGGAAATGGCTATATCAACTCAGTTCGTTGTTGTTGTTGTTGTTGTAGCAATGCTTCGCCCCACCTAACAGCCGCGACCGATCACTAATTGTCATCAATATCCTCTAACGGGAGTCCAAGGAAACTAGCTGTTTCGACAGGGGTGGACCATAATGAAAGGGGTGTTAGAAGCGTCGGTTCCACATTACAATTAAAGAGATGGTTGGTGTCATGTGGGGACACATTGCATGCGGGGCATACATTTTGTATGTCGGGGTTGATTCTGGATATGTAAGATTTTAACCTATTACAGTATCCAGAACGAAGTTGAGCAAGAGTGACACGCGTTTCCCTGGGGAGTATGCGTTCCTCTTCCGCGAGTTTTGGATACTTTTCTTTAAGTACTGGATTCAACGGGCAATTCCCAGCATAAATGTCCGACGCCTGTTTATGGAGTTCACCAAGGACCTGCCTAGCTTTTTTCGCTTCATACGGCTGGGTTCTCAGGTGCCGTATTTCCTCAAAATGCTTACGGAGATGACTACTTAAGCCCCTAGGCGGTGCTGGTTCATCAATCAGATATCTGGTTTGTCGGGAACTTTGTTGGAACTGTTTGGTCAGCATCTCATTTCTCTCCCTGATTGGGAGTATTCTCGCCTCATTATGCAGATGGTGTTCTGGGGACATAAGAAGACAGCCCGTGGCAATTCTGAGAGCAGTATTTTGGCAGGCCTGTAGCTTCTTCCAGTGGGTAATTTTTAGGCTTGGCGATCATATGGGTGACGAGTAGCACGTAATCGGCTGGCTAATTGCTTTGTATGTAGTCATGAGCGTTTCTTTATCTTTTCCCCAGGTACTGCCAGCGAGGGATTTGAGGATTTTGTTACGGCTCTGAATTCTCGGAACAATTGCGGCTGCGTGCTCACCAAAATGTAGATCCTGATCAAACGTCACACCCAAGATTTTGGGGTGTAGGACAGTCGGTAGCGTAGTGCAATCGACGTGGATGTTCAAAATGGTCGACATTTGGGACGTCCATGTTGTAAATAAGGTCGCGGAAGATTTAGTCGGTGATAATGCCAGGTTTCGCGAGGCGAAAACACTGGAGAGATCAGGGAGGTAGCCGTTTATTTTATTGCATAGCTCATCGATCTTTGGGCCTGGGCCTGTGGCCATTATTGTGCAGTCGTCGGCGTAGGAAACGATTGTGACTCCTTCCGGTGGGGAAGGTAGCTTAATATGTAGAAATTAAACAAAAGTGGCGATAGGAGACCGCCCTGTGGCACCCCTTGTTTAATTCTCCTTGGTTTTGATGTTTCGTTTCTAAATTGCACCGATGCCTGCCGACCACCCAGATAATTTGCGGTCCACCTTTTAAGACATGGGGGAAGGGTAGACCCTTCCAGGTCTTGCAGTAACGAGCCATGGTTGACCGTATCAAAAACTTTTGATAGGTCTAGCGCTACGAGTACTGTTCTATGATGGGGGTATTGATTTAAACCGCAATTTATCTGGGTGCTAATGGCATTTAGCGCGGTGGTGGTGCTATGGAGTTTTCTGAAGCCATGCTGATGAGAGGCTAGCTGCCATTTTGCTTGGAAATAAGGGAGCAAAATGGCTTCAAGCGTCTTTGCTACTGGCTATAGGAGAGATATCGGACGATACGACTCTCCTATGTTAGCTGGTTTCCCAGGCTTTAGTAGCGGGACCACCTTGGCCATTTTCCATTTCTCGGGTATGACAAAGGTGGAAAGAGACAGGTTGAAGACATGCGCTAAATATTTGAAACCCTCTTTCCCTAGGCTTTTAAGCATCGGCATGGCTATCCCGTCTGGGCCCACTGCTTTGGATGGCTTAGCGCGACCAATGGTGTCCTCAACCTCTGTAGCGGTGATGGTGATTGGTGACGCGTGGAATTTGTGTTTATGTGCGTGTCTATTGGCTCTCCGTCTATCTTTGTCGACCGTAGGATGCATTATATATTGTCGGCAGAAAGCGCTCGCGCATTTTTTCGCATCCGACAGCACTTTGTCGCCAAAGGCGATGGAAACTTTGTCTTTGTGCTTAGTCGGATTAGATAGGGACTTTACGGTGGACCAAAGTTTACCCACACCGGTAGAGAGGTTACAACCTCTTAGGTGCTCCTCCCATTTCGCCCGCTTTTGTTCGTCCACAAGCAATCTGATGCGTTGGTTTATATCCCTTATTTGGGGGTCGCCTGGATCAAGCTGTCTTATAAGGACACGTTCTCTCGCTAAGTTTGCGGCCTCCGCCGGGAAGTGGGGCCGGATTTCGGGAATTCCCCCGGCGGGAATGAAACGTGCCGAGGCGGATTCAATGACCTTACGGAAGGCACGCTCCCCTTGGCGGGCATCAGTCGGGATAGGGAGGGCAGCAAAGCGGTTGTCTGTAAAAGATTTATATTCTTCCCACTTTCCTTTTTTGAAGTTTATGAAAGTGCGTTTTTCGGTGACGATGAAGTCGGCGGTACGCTCGAGCGAAATAAGTATAGGCAGGTGGTCGGATGCCAATGTTACCATCGGCTGCCAGTTGACGCAGTTTACGAGTTCTGCGCTCACGATTGAGATATCTTGCGAACTGTGACAGCTTCCTACCATACGTGTGGGGCGTCTCCGTTTATTGTGCAGAACGTCGTTTCTTCTATTTGATCCGCCAACATCTCACCCCTACTGTCCGCCCGCAAATTTGAATGCAATAGATCATGATGGGTATTGAAATCGCCTAAGATAATGCGATTGTTGCCAGTGAGTTAAGCCCTGATATTAGGGTGGTATCCACTGGGGCAACAGGTGGCAGGAGGGATGTAGATGTTGATGATTTCTAGGTTTGCATCGCCTGACCGGACAGATAGGCCTTGACGTTCTAAGACATTGTCCCTGCGGTCGATGCCAGGATCAAATATATAATATTGCACAGAGTGGTGTATGATAAACGCGAGGCCGCCTCCATTTCCGCTCTCGCGGTCTTTCCTGTGGACATTGTACCCAGAGCAGTTCTGCAATGCAGATCTTGCTGTGAGTTTAGTCTCTTGAATCGCAGCAATGCGGATGTTGTGCCGCTTCATGAAATCGACTATCTCCGTAATCTTCCCAGTTAGTCCATTACAGTTTAACTGCTGAATTCTGAAGTGCACAAGGGGGACGCCGCCACTCTGGGGGTAAGTGATGGCTGACTACGCCTGGGTTGTGGAAGGCCAGGACGCAATTGCTGTTCTGGCCCTGGGACTGGGTGTCCTTGGGCAAGCATTGGGGTACCCGGATGATTTGGGTTTGCGACCTGGCAACATGGCGCGATGAAACCCGTCGGGAAAAATCCCGAGTCGCTCCGGTACATAGAACCGACTGCCTTGGGAAGCGAACAAGTTCGTCGCCCTGATCAATTCGGTATACTTAATGGTGAGTCTATCTTCTATATTTCTCAACGTTACAAACATCGGACCAAAGTTAATATACCATTTCATGTTCATAAAAGGTATAAAAAAACAATTAAGGGTCTCTTAGTTCGGGTGTAACCGATTATTATCAGCTGGTAGCTTTCAGATCTGCCAGGTTAGCCTTTTCGAAGCTAGATTTAGCCTTTTTTTTGCCTTTAGCCTCGAAATTTTGTGTTTAGCTTCGTAACTTTTTTCTAGCCTTTTTTACTCCGAATGTATTTTTAAAAATTTCCAAAATAAAATAATTTCAATATTTCCTGTCATGATTCAATTACTAGAGGTTTGTTCTCCAATGATGACAGATCTTTGACACTCCCAAATTGAAAAATCTGGATGGGTTGCTTTTACGAAGTACGGAAAACGGGGAATAATTCAATCCCCTTCAGCGAAATTGTAGTAGACAAGTATCTTTGGTAGTATATTAGTAGTGATAATAAATTTATAAATGCCAAATGATTTTGGGGAAATAATTCATTTTGCTCTAAATATTTCGTGTTATGTTGGTTTGGTCCTTCTTTCAGAAATTGTTTGAAGAATGCCGTACGTTAGAATTTTATTCAAAAATGCACTATCTCAAAATTTGTTTCCAGAACTCGCTACATGAGCATAAGTTCAATGCATTTTGTCATAACAGGTAGTTAATGAAAAGTATTCTGAGATGAATCGTTCTTCAATCCAACTCTAATATAGGGCGATTTTGTGTCAAATCCTGAATTGGGAAAATTTTGAAAAATATTTTGAGATAGCATGATTTTGAACAGGCAGCCGACATTGGGTGATATGCTACTCAGTAGCGGCAATGAACTGACAAAAACAAAAATAAAAGCAAATGGCTTATTGTCTTAGAACTTTATACCTACCTTGACTTTGACAGAAGAGTTAAGCTTTTGTTCGGTCCTGCTACACAAGGAGTATTTACCTTTTTATTCTGAAATTTCGGAAAGCTCTTTTCCGCTAAGTATTCATGGAAGCGTTCCGGATATACCGTTAATTTAGAATATTCGGAATACGTCCATTTGATACTACCTCACGAGGTCCGAATATGCATAATATTCCAAATATAATCCGATTATCCAAATTCTAAAATGAAGACGAATGTTCCTAACATACGGAATTAATAGAACAGAAGGTCGACATTTAATAAACGCCAAAAAATATCGAGGGAAGTGTCAAAAGACGCGTATTGACCTCAATAACAATAATTCGAAGGCGGAAATTAAAATTTTAGCTCGTTCAAAAGATATTGACGAAAAACCGAAAAATGACCCCGGGTTGCGGCCTTCAGCCGAGCTTATAAAAAATTACCCTGGCCGGTCCACTAATGAGGTGGGATCAAAATAAATGCGTGCAATATGCCTTTGTGCACAAAATCTCTTTCAGTGCACAAAAACATTACAACAACCACATGAAAATTGCCAACTTCAACTGCAAATATCTCCGGACAGAGATACAATTTTTCTCTTTCGCCTTAGGATTATTGTTGTCGAGGTCACCTCTCTCGATATTTTTGGACGCGTATTAGCAGTAGACTCCTGTTCTAGACTTTTACCTGAATAAGTTAACATGCACAATGAGTACATTTCGTTATGGCATCTCCATTGTTTACTAATGACATTTTTACGTGAATCGATTTAATAGTCGAGGTTTTGACGTTGAGCGATGAATTTTGAATTAGTTTAGGTTTGTATATTCATAGGTATACGAAAGTGCACGATTCCTTGGTGTCCGTACTTTTCATAAAACCTATGTTCAGCCACACTAATAGATCATGGCATAGTTAATAAATTCATCATAAAATTAAAATAAATGTTGTAAGGAATTATGCAGTTAAGTACTTATCGGGTATTTGTAAACTAATTGCTTCCTATTTCTACTACTATTACTTTTCAAACATTCCCAAAGAAACAACATAGTTAACGGATGTCAATTCGATTTGGGAGCAAAATGGGTACAATTGTCAAAAAATGTGTCTGTCGAGCAAACCTCTTGTGATTGAATCATGATTTCCTGTGAACACCTAATACCTAATAATATGAGTTCTCTACAAAAGATTATTTCTTTTTCGTTGAAAATTTCAAAGCCAGATATATTTTCTTACTTTGAAAAAGGGAAGTATAGTTATTCTTCAAGTCAAATAGCATTAATAGAGCTGCAGTGGCGAAAACTTATAATTATACAATGGAAAAATGTACACTCCACCATGGAATTTTGGTCGGAAGTCCGAGGACATAAAAATGCATTAAACGAACCTCCTTTTTTAGAACTTGTCGAATTCATATTTAGTTTTTTAGTATTACCACTCAGTAACGCGGAGGTTGAAAGAGTTTTTAGTGGCATGAAAATTCTGAAAACTAAATTAAGGAACAAACTAAAAATTAAAATGCTTAATGCGCTGCTTAATACTGGATGCTCGTTAAAACGCTTATCTAAATGTTGTAATGACTTTGAAATCACCGATGATCTCATATCTTAATTCTCATGAAATTTTGTGAGCATATTGGGTAGGTCTGAGAATCGGCCAACGTCTACCTTTTTTTCGCTACGTGGCTAGGGTCTTGAGATCAAAACGTAGACCCGGGTACCCCTAGAATGTGTTTATACAATATGGATATAAATAAAAGCTGTTGATGAGTGCTATAGTACAGGATAATTTTCATACAACTGGAAGGATAGGGTCTCGAGATATAGCCCAAAACGTGGACCCGGATACACCTAGAATGTGTTTTTACATTATGGGTATCAAATTGAAGCTGTTGATGTATGCTTTAGTACAGAGTATATTTTACACCGCTGGGTGACCACGGTATCGAGATATAGGCCAAAACATGGACCCGGATACGCCTAGAATGTGTTTTTATATTATGGGTATCAAATTGATGCTGTTGATGTGTGCTATAATACAGAGTAAGTTTTACACCGCTGAGTGACTAGGGTCTCGGAATATAGGCCAAACATGGACCCGGATACCGCTAGAATGTGTGTGTATTATGCATATCAAATGAAAGCTGTTGCTTAGAGCTCTGAAGTTCATTGTGATATTCGATTTAGTCGCATCAACCTGGCAAAACTGATAAATATGCATGCGAAGCCGAAATAAAGACATGAATTAATAATACCCACACCCGGATACCGCTATAATGTGTGTGTATTATGGATATCAAATGAAAGCTGTTGCTTAGAGCTCTGAAGTTCATTGTGATTTTCGATTTAGTCGCATCAACCTGGCGAAACTGATAAATATGCATGCGAAGCCGAAATAAAGGCATGAATTAATAATACCCACATACTTATTTGCATACGTCCTATTCGATTTGCCTGAAATTTCGTATATAAATTTGCCGATATTAGTATATACGATGCTTTTTTCCGGGAAGTATAATAGAGACGGACTGGGACTGGGATTAGGACTAGGACTGGGATTAGGACTAGGACTGGGACTGAGACTGAGACTCGGAGTGGGACTGGGACTGAGACTCGGAATGGGACTGGAACAAAATACATACCACCCTCTGGGACTGGCAATAATAGATGAAGAAGAAGGAGAAAAACTTGAGAGAAGAGAAAAGAGAGAAGGAGACTGAGAAAGAGATATAATGATACGAAGATGGAGATGAAGCGAAAAAGATTAGTACAAAAGTGTAGAGGGGTAGGGCAGAGTTAGACGGAAAAAGCTTATTAAAATTTATGCAGATAGGCCAAATTTAGGGCAGAACAACATCTGCCGGGTCTGCTAGTTTTATATAAATAATTAGTTTGTAATATTTTTTTTTATGTATATACACATATGCAATCATTTAAAGTAATTCCTTGCGCTAGTCAAAGAAAATGTGCCTGATATGTTTTGAAACAGGAAGTTATGCTTAAGTTATGTTTATAAGTTTTTATTTACAAATGTGTAAACTAAAATATAAAAAAAATTTAATGAATTAACAAAAAAATGTCTGGCCTTTTTTTAGCTTCTTTTTTTTTCTAAATTTAGCCTTTTCTAACCTTTTTTTTGCCAATCTAGCTTCTTTTTTTTGCATCACCTGGCAACACTGGTAGCCTTTATGACAAAGGTCATTTAGCCACTTCGTTTAGTAACGTCGTAGCGTCAAGTTCGTTTTTCCCCACAACTCAACCGCGTGCTATAAAAGGACGCTATTCATGTGGTTGAGAATAAAATGGCGGATAGTGCGGGAATCGACATGACAAAAAATTTAATTGGAAACATTTGAAAAACTGAAAAATTTATCGTACTTGGAGTAAACCATTAAATCGGAATATATCTAAATATATAGTAGCCTCAATTACGCAGAAACCTACGCACATGATTCTGGCCTTAGTGTATTACCTGTGTGTTGGTGGAGCAACTGTACAGCAACCTAAAGACACAACTTCTGAAAGATTTCACAAAATAAGAATTAGTTATGGCGTTATAGCTTCTAAGTAAGCCGGGCCAAGGTAGTCTTTCATTCAAATAAATCAATGGAAGCAACTTAAAACTACAAACAAACAAACAAGGTCATTTAGCCTTAGTTTTTTGACAATAAATAAATAAATGCTAGACGCGATAACCTCCGAAGAGATCTTAAGCCGAGCTTCTCTTCCAATTTATGTCGTACTCCTTTTAAATTTTTCCTACAAATTGGCGGAACTGGACCTACATGTCATTTATGCCGACTTCGAACGGCATCTGCAAGGCAGGTGAGTTTTCATCGAGAAGCTTTTCGTGGCAGAAATACACTCGTGCTTGCCAAATCACTGCCGAGGGGCGATCCCGCTTAGAAAAACTTCTTTCTAATTGAATGAACTTGTTTCTAAAATTCTGATATTGCTTTGCCCGGGGCGTGAACTTCGGTGTGGTAGGCAGAGCACGCTACCACCACACCACGGCGGTCGCCATTTTCACGTATAATTATTATTTCTAAGTTCTTGTTGTAAAGGTGTTTAAAACAAATAGAGCATTGGTCTAACGTTATTTTTCGCAAAGATATTGTCGAATATTTTCGGCTCCGGATCTTCTCATGTGCTAAGGAGAGCGTCTATTCTCTAAGGCGCTCAGCTGCTCTTCTCAGTACTCTATTAACAATATTATGGGGATTTCTGTTGTCGGATGATGTATGCAGGCACATAATCCACCTCATCGCAATAGGCGGTTTGAGAGGCATGGTCTGGAAATGTCGTTTGTGTTTTGGCTAGTTATTTATAAACTTTGTTGCTTTAGGAGTGGATGGTATACCCTTCTAGAAATTTTATATTCAAGTTTATTTCTTATTTTAATACAATATCAGTATTTCCTCTATTAGCAAAATTTAGCAAAATTAGCAAAATATATTTGTGAAACATATTCTACGGTTACTACATTTTCTGTACTCAAACCCATGTATATTTCAATTTGAAAGTTTTGTAACCTTTTTCAATGCTTTAAATATAAATTTTATGTTTAACTTTTGGCGCTAAATGCAAGATGAGATCGAAATGATATGACTGGTGTACGTACTGCGTTCTTTTAGTGTTGTATATTAGCCCTAGAAAAGGTTGAGTATTTTCTACCTACTACGTTTCCTAGAGTGAGATAATTGCCCTAATATTTTACATATCGAACTTTCTTCATATTTTTGTATCGTATTTTAGTGCCATTTAAAAAACGGGATAACCCTCTCCTTCTAAAACGCAACCATAAGTGCGGAGTGTCACATTTCTGAAAGAAGCTACCTCCGAAACTTCTTGTAATTGAGTCATGGGTCCTTTTAATTATCTTTTATATAAAAGTAAGCGTGATCCTTAGCTAATTTCGTCTATTTGTAGGCGAACTATTCTGGGTTATGAGAAAAATTTGTGTTATGAATTTAGGCATTTACTTTCTTGTTGATTTTTCCGACAAGGTAAGAGTTAGAATTGGTTTGAAACGATTTCAAACAGAATGGAATTGAACACTAAAGATTGCACAATGCCGAAACCGGTTTATCTCCAAACTAATTCCTTTTGGATTTTGAACCCGTGAAACGTTAAACAAAAAGTTGTGGCACCTTTTCTCTTTATTTTACAATTCATATGTATTGACACTTAAAAGAGTTTCCATGTTTCCTTTCCCCTGTGCGGTAAACTAACTTCCTTCAGATATATAATCCATATATCCAGTAGCCAATACACAATTCACATCACGATCGCTAGTAAATTCACAATGGTTGATTACGAAACTAACAAACTATTTGAATTTAAGCAATTTGGTGAACTTACGCATTTTATCTATATAAATAATTAATTCGGAACAAGTGGTTATTATTTTATAATTACAAAGAGAAAAAACTTTGAAATTTATTATATCATGATATGCCTAAAAAAAATGTATAATTGCTCATAAAACTGATTTTTGATGAGTCGTTGTACTACATCCCACATCAAAATTATTGCGACCATCCGTTCTTTATTTTACAGGAACGTCCTTACGTTTACGTTTCGGTCATCTTAATATATTAATATTTATTTGGTATGTGTTTGACTGCCTCATTATTTGAGAAACATTTATTTCCGGAAAGTGGACCAAGTGGACATTCGGTACAGAACAAACTTTGAACAAACACACAAAATTTCATCAAAATCGGCTCAGTCGTTTAATTAGGAAAAGTTCAGTCACAAACACGCGTGCAGAAGAAATATATATTCCTATTAAGATTTGTATTTATTTTTACAACTTTCATTTAATGCTGCAATAAATAGTTATTAGGCAAACAGCACTTCAGTCGAAACTATTCGTGATTTAATTAAACGCAGCGATTGTTTCAGAACGACCTGCAACTGAATTAGTTGATAATGCACTCTGAAGGTCCGCAAAAATGGTAAATGCCATTTTATAGGGCATCACAATATTAAAAATGTCAGCTGAAAGCACAGGTACGGGACAGATTTACAAGTAGTACAGTTTCTTAGTTCTGTGTTAGTCTTAAACTAGTACGATCCGCTATATATATTAAATAAAAAAGAGCACTCTTCACGTACTTTTTTATCATTAGATATAGTACACAACTGGAAACTCTTAATCATTGTTTTTTGTAGAACTGCCTTATTGGTAGATTTCGCAGCAAACTGTTACATCTAGCAGAATAAAATTACCTATTGCAGGATAATTTTGAAGAATGTCCTACCTCGGTATTTTTTTTTTTAATTAAAATTAGTTCTGTACATTTGTTTAATAAGTTTTTAAAGTTATTTCGAAATTTATACTCATATTCTGGCGCTCGGTGACTGACAATTGTTACAGTTTTGGTTTCCTTGTAACACTATAAATTATAAGAACAATTGGAGTTTTTTATAACCACCGTTAATCACTTCGAACCGGCATACACGTATTTATTTAAATTTTCACTATATATATTTTAATCGAATGCTTCAATAAATAAATTGGCGTCAATTTGCCGCACACCATTCAATTCCCACTGTGTATATATGCCATACGATCCAACGGGTATCGGAAAAGTTGCTTTGTTATTTATGGTATAATGATCAATATATACATCGTGCTAAGCAAAAAATAAAAAATAAATATAGCTCCGATATGTATCTACATTAGAGCGGGTCAAATTATTTGCCTATCAGGAGTATAGCAAAAACGTAATCTACAGATGATTCTAAGTCCGATTTCGAGGTCCCCACTTTTGAAAAATAGATATTTTGCATTTCAATGTGGGGTTTGGCGAACAAATCTTCATAGCTTCTGATAGAATTATAGGAACGTTTTTTTCTTTACAGCTAAAATAAGTTCAGAATATTTCCAACAACTTTCATTCAGACAGTTTTTCTTTTTATACCTTTCATGAAAATGAAATGGTATATTAATTTCGTCACGAAACCGAAAATTGTAAGTCCTTAAAGGAAAATAGATAGACCCACCATTAAGTATACCGAAATAATCAGGTTGAAGAGCTGAGTTGATTTAGCCATGTCCGTCTGTCCGTCTGTCTGTTTGTATGCAAACTAGTCCCTCAATTTTTGAGATATCTTGATAAAATTTGGTGAGCAGGTGTATTTGGGTGTCCGATTAGACACTTGTCGGAACCGACCGGATCGGACCACTATAGCATATATCCTCCATACAACCGATTTTTCAGAAAAAGAGGATTTTTGTAATATCTTACCCAATTTAACAGATTGAAGCTTCAAACTTCACCATATACTTTCGTATATTGCACATATTGTTGCCTGAAAAAATGTATGAGATCGGTCGTATATATAGTATATATCCCCCACAACCGATTGTTCAGATAAGGAACTTTTCGTAATTACTGCCCTATTTTAAAAGCTAGAGGCTTCAAATTTCAGCGAATGCTTACGTATATAGCATATATTGTTGTCTGAAAAAATCATAAAGATCGGTGGTATATATAGTATATATATGGTGGTATATATAGTATATATATATAGTATATATATATATATTTTCGCAAATTTTAGCCCCATTTTAACAGCTAGAAGCTTCAAATTTCACCGAATATTTACTTATATAGCATATATTTTGTCTGAAAAAATCATAGAGATCGGTTGTATATATAGTATATATCTCATACAACCGATTGTTCAGATAAGAAACTTTTCGCAATTTCTACCCCATTTTAACAGCTATAAGCTTCAAATTTCACCGATTGCTTACGTATATAGCATATATTGTTGTCTGAAAAAATCATAGCGATCGGTTGTATATATAGTATATATCTCATACAACCGATTGTTCAGATAAGAAACTTTTCGCAATTTCTACCCCATTTTAACAGCTTTAAGCTTCAAATTTCACTGATTGCTTACGTATATAGCATATATTGTTGTCTGAAAAAATCATAGAGATCGGTTGTATATATAGTATATATCTCATACAACCGATTGTTCAGATAAGAAACTTTTCGTAATTTCTACCCCATTTTAACAGCTAGAAGCTTCAAATTTCACCAACTGCTTACGTGTATAGCATATATTGATGTCTGAAAAAATCATTGAGATCGGTGGTATACATAGTATATGTCTCATACAACCGATTGTTCAGATAAGAAACTTTGCGCAATTTCTGCCCCGTTTTAACAGTTAGAAGCTTCAAATTTCACAAAATGCATTCGTATATAGCATATATTGTTGTCTGAAAAAATCATAGAGATCGGTGGTATATATATTATATACTTCATATAAACTGTCATATTGACCCCTTTTTTACGGCTAGAAGCTTCAAGATTCATCAAATTTCATCAAATAGTTACGCTTACGTCATATATTTTTGAAATACGTGATTCGTAGCTATAGTTTTTACATGCAGACCACAAAAAACGTGAAGCTTTGCATCCTCACACAGATTACCTACCTATTTTTTATTTTATATTTATCTTAAAAATCGTTTAGATATGTTCAAATTTCACCAAATGCTTACGTGTATAGCATATATTGTTGTCTGAGAAAATCATAGATACCGGTGGTATATATAGTATATATCCCACACAACCGATTGTTCAGATAAGAAACTTTGCGCAATTTCTTCCCCATTTTAACAGTTATAAGCTTCAAATTTCACCGATTGCTTACGTATATAGTATGTATTGTTGTGTCAAAAAATCATAGAGATCGGTGATATATATAATATATATATGATGGTATATATAGTATATATATATAGTATATATATATTTTTTTACGATTTCGGCCCGATTTTAACAGCTAGAATCTTCAAATTTCACCAACTGCTTACGTGTATAGCATATATTGATGTCTGAAAAAATCATAGAGATCGGTCGTATATATATTATATACTTCATATAAACTGTCATTTTGACCCCTTTTTTACGGCTAGAATCTTCAAAATTCATCAAATTTCATCAAATAGTTACGTTTTCGTCATATATTTTTGAAATACGTGATTCGTAGTCATAGTTTTTACACGCAGACCACAAAAAAGCAGAAACTTTGCATCCTCACACAAAGTACCTACCTGTTTTTTATTTTATATTTATCTTAAAAATCTGTAAGGTATGCAGATCTGTTCACTATATATTTCGTATCTTATACATCCGATTATTCGGAAATTACGAACGGGATAAGATTATTGTTCAGCCCCATTCATGAAAGGTATGAAGTCTTCGGCACAGCCGAAGACAGTCCCGTTCTTACTTGTTTTGAATTCGTTTTAGTAGAAAAAAATGTTTGCTTATTACTTGAAAATATAGGTTTTTTTTGAAAATTTTTCTACTAAAACGAATTAAAAAAAGAAAAACTGTCTGAATGAACGTTGTTGAAAATGTTCTGAACTTATTTTAGCTGTAAAGAAAAAAAAATGTCCATAAGAAATTTGTTAAAAATGATAATATAGTAGTTAAAAGTTAATTTTAGGCTAATTTCTCATAATTTAAGCCTGATATCTCTACTAAAATTCAGAAACATTATAGATATTAATACAGGTTCTGAAATGTTCGTAAAATAACTTTAAAGTAAGCCCAATATAATATTTTTCCTATAATTCTATCAGAAGCTATGAAGATTTTTTGGCCAAACACTACATTCAAATGCAAAATATCTATTTTGCAAAAGTGGGAACCTCAAAATCGGGCATAGAACTATGGTGTCTTCAGCAACTTTTCTTAGAATCATCTGTAGATTACGTTTTTGCTATACTCCTGATGGGAAAAAATCCATCCATACAATTCGACCCGCTCTAATGTACATATATTGAATAATCCGTAATAATTTCTTCTTACATCGTAAGGACATGTGTGATTCATGTTACTATGCGTTTTTATACCCAAAAAATTGTAAAATAATTCAGCCAATAGATTTCGACGTTTGTTACGAAAAAATGCACATCCATCAATGTGATATTCTAAAATTGAACGATTTTGTTGATCATTGCGCCGTTTTAGAAACAGTGACACCTGCGAAATATAAATATTAATTGTACATACTAAAGTGAAAATGAACTGACATTTTAAGTATATAAACCTTTATAACATACAAACCTTCACTTTTGTTACAATCACTTGTGATAACTTTAAATGAACTGAGAGCTCACTTACATACCTTTTGATAGGCTTCAGCTCACAAGTTTTAAATTTATAAGTGCTCTCATTTCGCGAAATACAGCTTATACCTTTTAATTTAAAATATTTCTAAAAAAAAATAAGAGTGAGTTGAGATTTTTAAGATATTTTCATTAAACTCTTACGTTTTCCACATGTCCAATCAAAAGTGCTAATGCAAAAACACGAAAACAGTTCACGTGCGTTAAGATCCACATTGTCCATACATTTGAGCGGGACTGAAAATTTTGTGTTCATTGCCTTCTATGATTTTTACTATGTACATATGTAGACACTTATTTCCCAATAAATTGTTAGCTAAATACTTTTACATAATTAAGTCAATGATTTTCTTTTTTTGGCCGTTGGTATATACTGTTGTTGTTATTGTTGAGCTCAAGGCCGGATTAAATAAATTTATGAATATATGTTTGTTATAAATACGTATTGTTTTTTGCAGTCCTGATGATGACTTCAGTCTGAGGTCGAAATATTGACATTAAATTAAATTAAAACAAAATAAAAGTGTTTTATTTAATCCGGCCTTCAGCTCAACAATAACAAAAACAACAAAATTTAGTCAAAATTAAATTGATGTTAGGCAATTAACAACACTTTTTTTAACATTTGTTATTTTATGATTATTAAGTATGTAAATATACGAATTTTTCCACATTCAATAAGTACCCTCTCCATCTTCTTTCGGGTTTCAGATACGATCACATCCCGAAAATTTATAATATTGACAAGTCCAGGCCATACATAATCCCGACATGAAAAAATCAGGGCATAACATCCTGATGTAATATGAACAGTTGTTAAACATTTTGCTCGAATTTTCTCGGATTTCGCTACATCGACTGCAAAATTCGAAAACGGTCTATCTAAAAAATTATTGAAAAATTTCCTGTTTTAGAATTTCTTGAAGAGCGTTCCACCTTAAAATGTTGCCCATAAACACCCAATATCAGAATTCATTCCAGAAACACCCAATCTGAGCATAAATTCAATACATTTCGAGGTGAGTTTTATTTAAAAAAAATCTAAGGGAGGGTGTTTAGAAAATGCCTCTGAAATAGGGCGTTTTCGAGCAGGCTGCCAAGAGATGGTGGTTATTTGTTTTATCGGAATTTCTAAAAGTCAAAAGTTTGATGTGCCCGCATTGAAATTATTTGTAAAGGACGTTCAATCTTTTAAGGAAGCACACCGAAACAACTCGTTTTGATTGCGACTAGCGTGTCAGTTCCAGTTTTGGCTAGTTTGGTCTGGGTTCAGCTCAGATTTGTTTTTTGGTTTCAGTTTTAGTTTGTTCTCAGATTTTATTCCTGTTCAGGCATAGGTTTTGTTATGGATTGCGATATTGTTTCTCGTTTTGGTTTAGTTTTCGGTTTATTATGGTTTTTGCTTCTGTTTCGGTTCCAGTTGTGGGTTGTGCTCCTGCTTCCGTTGCGATTGTGGGTTGTGTTCCTCTTTCGGCTCTGATATTGGTTCCTGTTTCGATTCCGGTTGTGAATTTAGTTCGTGATTCATTTCCGATTTTTTGTTTTGGTTACTGTTTCGGCTCCGATTTTGACTTCAATTTCGGTTTTGTTTTATGTTGCTGTTTCGGTTCCAATTTTGGTTGCTAAGCATTTCGATTCCGACTGTGGCTTTTGGAAACATGGGATCTAGTAAACTAAGCAAAGATCATATACATAGTTTGTCATTAAACTGGCTTTTTTATACGCCGTTTTCGTCACGGGAGAATTTTTCTTGTGAGACTTATGGAGCACCATTTTTCTGAGATAACCTCTCTACTCTATTTTGTTTGCATAGTCGCCGCAATGTAGCGCATGTTGGCAAAAGTGAATACGGAGATGATGGCGTAGTTCAACGACATATAGCAAAGGCTTATAAGATTTGCTAGAATTAAATTGACACATAGGTCTTGGCGATTTCTTTTTATTTGTTCAGGACATTGGCAGGACAGAAAACAATTAAATGGTAGACTTTTTCCCATGCCTCGCTCTCGCTCCCACTCTCTATCTTTTTTCTCCAAGCAACCATCTCTATCATGGCAGAACAAAACAATACATACACATTGCACATGTTCCATGTATTTCGTTTTTGTAATTCGATGGGTTGATGTCAACATTGTACTGTGGCTGAGGTTGAAATGTCATGTCAAATAAAAAAAGTACCAATCAGCTTTATCTGATCTTGCTAGTTGGTTTTCCCCCAACCTCTTCTTATTCCCTAGACCGCTTTATCACGGTGCTCACTTTCCTAAACCTACTTCAATCTAACCTTCCATATTATCTGTTCTGTTCTGATCAAACTGTGACAATTTTTTTTTTCCTCTTGATCAGTTATGATTGCTAGTTGGAATACCGAATCCCGATAGTTTCAGTTATCAAACCAACAAAAATTATACAACTGCTCTGTCACGTATATACATTTTTTTATCATTTCCAGATCGCTTCCTGCACTAAACTCAAATCAAACATAAAATTGCCCGCAATTTCCTATATTTGTAACCAATATGGCTGATATGCCATATGCTCATATTGATTTCAGTTAAATATTTAGAGCACAACACAGCATAACAAAACGCCTCTTTAGCTCAGTGGTAGAGCACTGGTCTTGTCATAAGTTCAATCCTCATAGGAGGCACACCAAATTTTTTGTTTTTTTAATTACAAAATATTTTGAGAAAATAATAAAATTCAAAGTCATAAAAGTCATATTTGAGTTATTTATTAATATTTGGTGTTTATTTTATGCTTATGCTGCAAAAGTGAAGTGCATTATTAAAACCTCATTAAGAAGGTATTCATAATAGTAACAAAAGTCAAAGAGCAAATAATTAATCTTTATGCAAACCTAGCCCTTTGCTGTGCGTATAAATGCAAAGCCACCTCTGTTTAAATGCGTACTGACATAGTACAGGGGTGGTTTTTCTTATCAAAAAGGGGTGTGTGCAAAAAAAACATTGCAAATATCATTAAAATGTATGCGAATATGTTAATGAAACAATCATATAATCATAGATCAAATTGTCAGTGTAATATTTGAATACAGCAACAAAAAAAAAAAAAAAAGCGAATACTTTGGCACGATTTACCTCCCAGGAGGTTTACGCCAAATTTCTCTTCCAATTTGCGTCGTGCTGCTTTTCAATTTTTCCTACAATTTGGCAATCCGAGGACCTATATGCAAATCTTATGCCGAACAACATCTGCAAGGAATATTAATTTCAATTTAGAAGCTTTTCTTGGCTGAAATACAATCGGAGTGTTTTTCAAATAAATTTTTAATGTTGCGGAGCTCTGGAGTTGAACCCAGGATCTTCGGTATGGTAGGCGAAGCATGCTAACACCTCAACACGGCGGCCGTGTGGATACAGCAGCGACCAGAAAAATAGAAGTGGCAGTTTTTATCAAAGGTCGCCAATTAAATTATTCCTGATTCTCTTTTTGATATTTTTAGAAAAAAGTTCCATAAATTATGTAAATCTCTAAATTGTTTTGGAAGAAATTAGAGAGTTCATGAAAGTTATACGTAAACTTTGTCCTTTTTATTTGGAGTTCTATGAATTTTTTTACCCCAATCAATATATACAAAAAATGTTCACATTTTGTATAAAGGAAAATCCGAAACACCTCTCGATCAAAATTTGTCAAACATCAATGCGAACTATGATATTTGATTGGGCTACAAAACTGCGTACTCAAAAAAAGAACTTAAACACAGCACTTAAAATAAAAAGTTCGAAGTTTTGGAAAACTTTTTCAGTTAAAAAATTCATAGAACTTTTTCTTGAAATATAGAAATATTTAAATTATAGAAAATAAAAAAAAAACAGAATTGAACTGACGAAATTGGGTTTCTGCTGCTCATTATTAGAATCTTACATCTACGCCTATTCCAGATTGAAATAGAAAGAGGGGAATTTTATTTCAGAATAGGTACCTGGATTTCAGAAATTATCATTTTTATTTAAGAATAGATAATTGGACTACAGAAAGTATTAATATGAATTCAAAAAACGAGATGGGATTTCAGAAAATCAAAATTTTACAATGCATTTAGGCGCTGAAATGGTAATGCGATAATAATATTATAATAATAATATAAATATAGTTTAAGGCCCGGTATTTCAGTAGTTGGTTATGCTAAGCTTAACTCTAGCTGAAACTCTAGTCAAACTTAAACTCCAGTTAAACTACTGAGCAGTTTTTCAGTCACAGTTTAGGGCCCCTTTGGGGTAGGCTTTTTGTACGTAGATAATTTGTAGATACGACAGCTAGATTTTGCTTACCCAACAAATATTTAAACGATATTTCTCCAGCGAAATATATATCTAGTTCCGGAGGTGATATCAAACATCATTATTTAGTTATTCTTAAACCAGATAGTTCCCAAATTGATATTCAACTTCATTATCCAATCACTATCCAGCCTTTGAGAAATTTTGTAAAATTTATAGTTCTCAACTTGATCTCCAACGTCATTAGCATTTTCAAGTTATTATCCAACATTTGAGATTTTGAGAAATATACATTTCTCAACTGAATATTCAACACGTTTCTCCAGTTGATATCCTACATTGGATATACAGTTGAGGTGAAGTTGAAAAAAAAATCTCCAAGGTGGTACCACCAAAATCAACAGCTATTTATTGTGAAAAAAAACACCTGATTGATAAAAGTAATGAAGCGTAGTTTATCAAAAATAAATCATATTGTGACGAATATTAGCAACACTAAGGGATACTATCATCACTAAGCAGTCAGTTGTATGTGCATAAACAAATCAATCATTATGTCTACAAATATGTACATACAAGTAGCGGAGAGATGCGCACAAACACATGCATATATCTGAGATACTCACAAAAGTATGCAATCATCGGTGGAAGTATTACTCACATATACACGCGCATATGGCTATGCGAGAGGCTATAAACGTGCATCTGTATTTTATAGCTAGTAAGTTTATAGCTGGTAATTAAATAGTAAATTCTAGAAGAAGAAACGCGTAGAAGTATGCGAACGAGACAGCAGAGAGTATAAAAGGAGCGAAAGCTGAGTAAGCAGCAATCAGTTTGATTTAAGCACGCTATCAGTTGCGAAGTATAAGTTTTATAGTGAAGTATTTTAAAAGTAGCCTAATATAGACCATTTTGCATTATTGAATATTGGAGTTATTTATGCAACAGTTTAACGATACGAACGTTAGTAGAAGGTTGCAAATAAGTGGAATTTTCGTAAATTCGTTACAATTGGTGTCAGAAGAGGAATTGTTGAATAAATTCTGAAGATTTCGAATACAAACTGGACATGGCAAAGTTAAGTGAATTAAGGATCCAGCAACTGAAAACGGAGTTGGAGAACGGTGGCTTGAATACAACCGACAATAAGATCGAACTTCAAGCACGGCTACGAGACGCTATGAGGTCGGAAGAAATTAATGTGGACGATGATGACTGTCATCGTGATGGGGACGAGACAACAACAAAAATTGAAGAGAAGAACGGAAGTCCGAGTCCATTCGCAAGCGCCGAGAATAATGCGATATTGGCTTTGTTATCACAGATATCGGAAAAAATGGAAATCCAGGAATCACGCATAACATAAATGTCATCACAAATATCCACAAATATGTCATCTCAACTGGAATCGCAGGAGAACCGTATAGCATCTCCACTGGAAGAACAGAAGACATATATGACGTCTCAGTTGGCTGAGCAGTTGAAAGCACAGGAGGCCCACATATCCTCGCAGCTGGAGGCCCAGGAGATAAGGATATCATCGAAGCTGGAGGCCCAGGATACAAAAAAATTATAGTTTGAAGAAAAAATCGAGGCCGAGGTGGATGCTTTGGGAGGACGTATCGAGCAGTTGCAACTTAATCGCCCGGCTGCTTCAGCGAGTAATACGAAGGTAAAAACTCCATCTTTTGACGGTTCTGTTCCTTTCCAGGTCTTTAAGCTACAGTTCGAGAAGACCGCAACAGTGAAGAATTGGAATGCTGAAGATAAAGTTGCTGCTCTGTTCGTGGCATTGAAAGGGCCTGCAGCTGAAATCTTGCAGACAATTGTGGAGAACGAACGGAACAACTATGAAACATTGATGAACGCTCTAGAGAGGCGATACGGAAGCGAACACAGAAAGCAGATATACCAAATAGAGTTGCAAAACCGCTACCAAAAAGCGAATGAGACTTTACAGGAGTTTGCGTCGGATGTCGAAAGGCTGGCCCATCTAGCAAAAGAGGGCGCACCCGTGGAATATACCGAGAGGGTAAAAATCCAGAGCTTTATAAATGGCATACTGGACGTGGAAACGAAGCGAGCTACATACGCAAACCCAAAGCTGACATTTGCTGAAACGGTATCGCATGCATTGACTCTGGAAACTGCCTCCCTATTGAGTAAACCAGCACACAAGGCTCATCGTGTGGAAGTAGAAAGACCAAAGTGGGTAGACACAATTTTGGAAGCATTGAAGGGTACGCAGCAGAAGAATAATGATGCAGCCAAATGGTTTAAGTGTTGGAAGCCAGGGCATATTGCGCGTTATTGCAACACCAACCCTAACAGTTCCAACAATGTGGGTGGTTGTAATAGCAGAGCAGAAGGAGATGAGCAAATCTCCAAGACCACTCAATCGTTAAACTAAAGCGAGTCAGCCGCAAGGGGGGACAGCTGGCTCCCGCAATTGAATGCCACATGATCTCTATCTCGCAGATTGGAAGAAGGTCGAGCAATCTTACTGTCGGAGGACATGTGGATGGAAAGGAACGTTTACTGGCTGTAGATACGGGTGCATCTCATTCCATCATTCGAAAGGATTTAGTCAACAAGAAGATAAGACCATTGCATGGAGCAAGATTGCGTACAGCCACTGGAGAAGACACCACGGTTCTAGGAGAAGTAGCATGTGAAGTCGCATTTGGGAACGTCACGGTAGTACACAATTTTATAGTGGCAGAGATTGTTGATGAAATCATAATTGGAGTGGACTTCTTAATCGACCAGCACATCAAGATCGACATGCAAAGATATAAGAACATGGATGTACCACTTAATTTCGGCTACGAGAGAGGCTACAGCAGTAAACGAGTGCTGGTGGAAGAGAGTCTGCAAATACCACCAAAATCAGAAGCAGTCATCTGGGCAAAGGTTGATGGAGATTGTGGGACAAACAAATTGTGGGTTGTCGAAGCAGCAAACAAATCAGAACCGAACATACTTGTAGGAAAAACCCTGGCTATGACAAAACAAGATGTACGTATTCCGCTCCAGGAACACGTTTCATCTACTAATACTGATATTTAAAATGACATCACGGCATGGACGGATGGGCTAGAGAAAGCCTACCAGAGTAAGGCAAAACAACTGCTCCTAAAGTATGCGAACATATTTGACCAGGATGGTTCCAAACCAGGCCGCACCAATGACACTGGAGACGCGAGGCCGATACGTCAAGCTCCTCGTAGTGTTCGACTGTTCCACTGGCGAAGCGGGAAGTTGTGAGTCAAATCGTACAAGAAATGAGCGACAGCGGCGTCATCGAATCATCAGCTAGTCCATGGAGCTCACCGGTGGTAATTGTGAAGAAGAAGGGTGGGAAAATGAGGTTTTGCGTGGACTACCGCAAGTTGAACAACGTCACGAAAAAGGATAGCTAGCCATTGCCAAGAATTTACGACACTCTGGACTCGCTCTCTGGTACGAAATAGTTTTCCACACTGGACTTGAAAAGTGGCTACTGGCAAGTGGAGGTGAAGGAGGAAGACAAAGAGAAAACAGCCTTCAGCGTCGGAGATGTTCTTTGGCAATTGACAGTAATGCCTTTTGAGAGACTCATGGATCAGGTATTGCAAGGACTACATTGGAAAACATGCTTGGTGTACCTCGATGACATCATCGTATTGGGCAAGAACTTTGATAAACATCTTAAAAACTTGGAGGAAGTTTTCCAGAGAATAGCTGGCGCTGGTCTGAAACTAAGTTCCAAAAAGTGTGCGCTATTTAAAAAGGAAGTAAATTATTTGGGTCACAAGGTAACGACAGCGGGCATCTGCACAGCGAAAGAAAAGATAGAGGCTGTAAAGGATTGGCCAAGACCACAGAACCTACATGAATTGGGAAGTTTCCTTGGGCTGTGCACATATTACCGCCGATTAGTACCAAATTTTGCCAACGTAGCCCATAGCCTCCACGAACTTACAAGAAAAAATAAAGCTTATGAATGGAAGAAGGAGCAAGAAGGGCTTTCCAAACATTGAAAGAGCGTTTGTGTACTGCCCCAATGTTGGCATATCCCATTCCAGGAGCAACATTTATTCTAGATACAGATGCGAGTGGATATGCTTTAGGAGGCGTTTTATCACAAATGGATAGGAGAAGGTAGTTGCATATTTCAGCCGATCAATTGGAAAACCAGAGAGGAACTATTGCGTTATACGGAGGGAGCTGTTGGCATTGGTAGAGTGCATTAAACATTTTCACAAGTACCTCTACGGCCAGCGATTTCGCGTCAGGACAGATCACGCAGCGTTGAAATGGCTCTTGCAGTTCCGTAATCCAGAACGACAATTGGCACGGTGGATCGAGCGACTACAAAGCTATGACTTTTCCATTGAGCATCGAAAAGGTAGTACCCATGGAAATGCTGATGCAATGTCGCGAAGACCATGTAGTTTGGAATGCAAGCACAGTTCAAAAGCCGAGGCTAAAGAGAAGACAGTATAGATGTCCGGCTAATGACTATAACATGTACGGATGAATGGGATAAGGAACAACTAAGGAAGTGTCAGCTAGAAGATACTGGTATGTCACATGTTATGCAAGGGCTCGACCGAGACGAAAGGCCAAATAGAGAGGAGATGTCAGCAAAGAGTCCCATTGCGAAGTTATATTGGGCACAGTGGAACAGTTTAGAATTGATATCCTGTTGCTTGCATCGAGTATGGGAGAGTGAGGATGGTAAATACAAGAATAAACTGATAGTTGTTCCCAGAAAGAGGATTCCTGACACACTCAGCGAGCTGCATAATGGTCCAAGCGGATGTCATCTTGGAATCACGAAGACGCTCGAGAAGATTAAACAGAGATTCTATTGGGTTGGTTGCCGTCAATCAGTCACTGAGTGGATTGCGAACTGCGAGGTTTGCAGCAGAGCGAAAGGGCCCAAAACCCAAAGTCATGGCCAGATGAAGCAATATAACTCAGGTGCTCCATTTGGAAGGATCGCTATGGATGTCGCAGGTCCATTTCCTACTAGCAACTGCGGAAACAAATATGTACTGGTGGTTATGGATTATTTCAGCAAATGGCCTGAGGTATACCCAATCCCAAATCAAGAAGCGGAAACAGTAGCAGAAGTGTTTATAAACAATTGGGTTGCAAGGTATGGTGTACCAATGCAGTTATATTCTGACCAAGGCAGGAATTTCGAATCAACTGTGTTCCAAGAAATGTGTAAATCATTGGGCATACGAAAAACACGGCATTGCATCCTCAGTCCGATGGTATGGTGGAAAGATTCAATAGAACATTGGAGGAGCACTTAAGGAAAGTAGTGGACAAATTTCATAAAGGGTGGGATACCCGCATACCATTATTATTGATGGCTTACCGATCAGCAGTGCATGAGACAACGGGCCAAACTCCTACAAGAGTAATTTTTGGCAATCACCTTCGACTGCCAGCTGATTTGAAGTTTGGGATAGATGCCGATGCGTAGAGAAATGTCAAGAAATTCACTGGTGTTTTGGAAGAAGAGCTGAGAGAATACACGATCTGATAAAGCAACGAACAAAGATTATGCGTGACAAGATGAAAGCCATATATGATAAACCAATTAATTCGGAAGGTTTTCAGGAAGGAGATTTGGTGCTGTTATACAACCCACAACGGAAAAAAGGTTTGTCCCCGAAATTGCAGTGTAACTGGGAAGGCCCATACAAAGTTGTAAAATGGATCAACGATGTAGTTTACCGCATACAAACCATTGGTAAACCACGAACCAAAATGAAAGTGGTTCATCTGGAAAGGCTGGCGACGTTTAGATCAGGAAATTTGTCTGATATGAACGATAAGACTTAGGTAGAGGGCAGTGTGACGAATGTTAGCAACACTAAGGAATACTATCATCTCTAAGACGATGCTAAGCAGTCACTTGTATGTACATAAACAAATCAATCATTATGTCTACACATATGTACATACAAGCAGCGGAGAGATACGCACAAACACATGCATATATCTGAGATACTCACAAAAGTATGCAATCATCGGTGGAAGTATTACTCACATATACACGCGCATATGGCTGTGCGAGTGGCTATAAACGTGCATCTGTAATTTATAGGTAGTACGTTTATAGTAGTCTAATAAAGACTATTTTGCATTATTGAATATTGGAGTTATTTATTCAACAATTTAGCGATACGAACGTTAGTAGAAGGTTGCAAATAAGTGGAATTTCCCTAAATTCGTTACAATATATGGGGTATTCCACCCCATTTCGACCAATTTTGAACCCGACCCCTTTAGAATTGGCTGAAAGTTTTTCTTCTTTTTCTAGCTTACGAAAGACTTTTTTCAGAATTGTTTCATCCAACTCAAAAAAAGTTATGAATTTAAAAAAAAACACCGTTTTTGTTTTCAAAATTCTATAACTTTTTCAAAAATTGAACGTATGGGATCTTTTGTTTTTTGAATTTGTTATTAAATGTACTTTTCGGAAAAAATACAAAAAAATTTTTAAGTTTGTTTTTTTAATTTTTCAGTTTTTCGAGATTTTTCGAATTTCGCCATTTTTTTTTCTCATAAAAAACTTCAATCCATTCTGCAATCATCCCCACCAATCCCGGAGTGGGCCGATTTTTTTTATATTTTTTTTTTATTTAATTGAAAAAAAAATTTTTTTCAAAAATAAAATTTTTTTTTATCAATTTTATTTATATAACAAAAAAATGTAAGAAAATGATTTTTAAGTATTCTTTTCTTTTTATATTATGGTAATCTACGATTAAGATAACCAGGATTAATGACTGACACAGTAAACATGTAAGTTTTCTGGCGTTTAAATATTTTAAAAATTCTTTGTTCTTCTGAATTTGAAAAGTTTTTAACGTACAAACAACCATTTTTGTCAGGAATTATGCAATGTAATTGATGAGTTCCTGTAATCGATTTTGTTTTCAAAAATCTTTCATTTAAATCTTTTACTGCTGTATTATAATCATCTTCTAGGGAAAACTTAGATGTAATGTTTTCGATGAAATTATTTTAGTAAACGTAGATAAGTATTGAATACGAATGTATGTGTATACCGGCCTAATGCAGTTGCTGGACAGCGAAAGCGAGTAATTTTAATCGTAGATTACCATAATATATAAAGAAAAGAATACTTAAAAATCATTTTCTTACATTTTTTGTTATATAAATAAAATTGATAAAAAAAAAAATTTTATTTTTGAAATTTTTTTTTTTTGTTTTTTCAATTAAAGAAAAAAAAAATATAAAAAAAATCGGTCCACTCCGGGATTAGTGGGGATGATTGCAGATTTTATTGAAGTTTTTTATGAGAAAAAAAATGGCGAAATGCGAAAAATCTTAAAAAAATTAAAAATTAAAAAAAAAAACTTTAAAAATTTTTTTGTATTTTTTCCGAAAAGTACATTTAAAAACAAATTTAAAAAAAAAAACAAGATCCCAAACGGTCAATTTTTGAAAAATTTATAGCATTTTGAAAACAAAAACGGTGTTTTTTTTTAAATTCATAACTTTTTTTGAGTTGAATGAAAAAATTTTAAAAAATTCTGAAAAACGTCTTTCGTAAGCTAGAAAAAGAAGAAACACTTTCAGCCAATTCTAAAGGGGTCGTGTTCAAAATTGGTCGAAATGGGATGGGAACGAACGCAAATCACCGATAGGTTAACTGGAGTTTAACCCTGCCAGATCGGCCGCTTAGCTCAGCTTAAACTTCAGTTAAAGTAGACTGAAAAACTGCAGAATAAGTTTAAGCGTAGTTTAACTGACAAACTTATAGCGTTTTCTTTTCTGGCAAAAGTGTTACGATTTTTGTACGCCGCGCAGGGGTTGCAAATATATTTTGTTCTGTTCTAAAAAGCAGGTAACGCCTTTACGGGGTATTTCGTTCTTTTGTGAAAGTTGTTGCCTGCTCGCAACGCAAAAGCGTTACACTTTTACCCTGCATAAAATGGCGGTGTGGCAGTGCAACTCTGCTAAACCAGCTGATCTTACTTACTTACTTACTTACTTAAACCAGCTGAATGTGATAATTTATTTTCGTAACTTCACATATTTTTAGCGAAGAAAATTGAAATGAAAGAACTAATTGCTAATGAATTTTCTTTATCATTGACAGCGCGTTTGTGAGATCGGGGTAGGCATTTATGTTCTTTTCATGCACTATAAATGTTGCAAATTTTCTGGGGTAGCAGTAACTCTATTATTATTAATATAAGGCTTTACCATTTACTGAGGCAACAATTTATTTCCGTTATTAAGCACAACTCGTTTTATCGCAGTTTGAACAGTAGCTGTCGCCATAAACGTGAGAAGGCAACTTCTCGCAAGAGGTGGCGCTGTGCTGCAAGTAATAGGAATATGTTTCCGTTTCCTTTAATCTAATACTTAATTGATTATTTAAAATTGCCTTTAAATTGGTAGATTTTTTGAAGTTATGCTTAAGTTAACTCATGCTACAACAACATAACAACTCAAGCAACTGAAGCAGCCAAGCCATAATTCGGCCAGCGGAATAACCTTTTGAACCCTTGGTAGTCGACGTCGTACCAAAATAGTTTTGAATTTTTGGCGATTGCCCATTTGTCTAGAAATTTTTGCTGTAAAATGTCGGGGGTTTCCTTTTTTAATACAACACCGATAACACTCTACAAAACCTTAACTGACTGCTTTGTCTAAATTTCAGTTCCACGTGGATTTATGCTATTTGATTCACTGTCACTGGTGACAAATTAACTACAAAATATACAAAAATATTTCATAGATGAACACGTGCTGGCGATTAAATACACATATGACCAATAATTGCTATAGGCATTATAATTTTGTTTATACGATTGTGTGCAATAGGAGCGTTGCATTTCACAGCAACCGACATAGCTAGTGTCGGTCAAGAGGCAACAACGGTAACAATGCACTGGGTAAACATATTGCCATTCTGTGGTGTGTGAAATAAAAAAGAGGAAACATAACAAAGTTATTAATAAAAATGAATTAAATATAACTTTGTGACATTGAGAACATTAGTAATAATATAAAATGAGCGTTTTAATCAATTTAGTGAATATTATACGATCTGTAAATAATACTTTATCCATCACGTATACTATGTATTTCAGAAAAATTCAATTCTATTTCAGAAAAGCTAAAATGAATATCAGAAAAGTGCAAATATATTTCCGAAAAAACATTTTTTTCAAATATTTAGAAAATGTAAATTTTTCAAAAAAGGTCAAATGTATTTCAGAAAACCGCAAATTCATCTCAGAAAAACCCAAATGTATTTCAGAATAGCTCCGAAAATTTCAAATGTTTTTCAGAAAACAAAATAATATTTTAGGGAAGAAATATTCGTGTAAAACAAATTTCAATAAAGGTAAGGAAAAATTTATTTACGATTATGAGTCGTGCTATAAAATTTAGATTAGGTTGAACAGGCTGGTCAATAAGACATCATATATTCCGAATTTGTCGATATTGTTATCAGAATTTGTTTGACGACCAAACGTAAGAGCCCCAGTCAGGTGCCAGAACTTATGTTATATAATAACTCCGTCATCTTGGCAAATACTATGTAGAAGTTTTCTAAGACCTAGCCTCGAGGCTTGGCAACTATGCCGCCCCTATTAGCTGGAGCCTTGACCTGGCGCGCGCAGGACATGAACCCAGAACGTGCTCAACCGTTTCTTCCTGCAGCTCGCACTTCCTACATCTAATGTTACTGCCGAAGTCTAACTTATAAGCATGCTATGCCAGAGGGTGGTGTCCAGTTAGTATGCCCATTGTGAGCCTTAGATGAGATGTGAGCCACTTTGTGAGTCTAATTTCGTAGGATTTGAACATGATCTTAGAAATTTTGCAGCCTCACTCATCTGTCTACGCCTTTCCTGCTTGATGGATCATATCCAGCTGTCTTATTTTTATTTCTCCCTAGCGAATTGGGACGTCTATTGTCGTTTCAGCGGGTGTTGCACTCTCCTTTGCCAACTCATCGGCCTTTTCGTTACCTTATATCCCTTTATGACTGGGAACCCAGAACAGATGTATGGTCCGACCTGAGCGAAGTTTTTACAATGCTTCTTTAGATTCCAGTACACTTCTTGATGAAGTACTGTGTAAGATTATTGCCGTAATCGCCGCCAGACTATCAATATTATATTGACGCGACTGCAGATTAAGCACGCTTCCTCGAGAATCTCTGCTGCTTTCTTCACGGCTTTAGTTTCCTCCTGAAAGACCCTGCAGTAATCTAGCAGCCTGTGGGATCTGCTTATTTCTGGATTGACACAGTAAGCGGCTGACCAAACCCCCTCCGTCAATTTGGAACCATCAGTATATACGCGTATAAGATGTTCTGCTATTTCTGCGCCCTTGCGCCAACCCTCCGGATTAATTGTGGCCCCAGGTTTTGTCCAAATAGGGACCTTATGTTTCCTAGTAATTAATACTAGATCGGGGTTTCCCGAGTTGGCTGTTAACCCAACTCCAGATGCAAGTATGTACATCCCAAAGTGCATGATCCACCAGAGAGCTGGTTGTTGTTAGGCATCTGCCGTTTATGATGACTGAAATGGTATCCGCATATGCTGTAATTTTGACTGGTCCTCCGTCGCGCCGCCTATTGATGTCACGTTAATAGATCCTCAACAGATTTATATATTCTTCGTCGTGCTGTGAAGAAGTGAATAACCTTTATAAAATTGAAAGGGATGCTAGCGGTCCATACATTTGAATAAGTTGTTTGATATTTTGTTCATTTTACCGTTTCACAGTATTGCCCTCTAGGAGTAATTAAAGGCGTTTTCTTTTAAAGTTTAGATATTTACCGTAAGCCGTACATACTTCCAAAGCCCTTGACATTTTTTCGAAATAAGGAAAAAGTATGTTAAAATGATCGAAGCTTAATTTGGTGTTTGCTAAACAGACCAACATAATAAAAAAAACTTTGCAGCTACGACTACGATTTTAAAGATTTTTAAAATTATCTTATCTACTTTGAAATAAGCTTCCGCCTTCCTCGTTATGTATCCTACTTGTCGTTGTAGTAGGCTTTTCAGTTGTAGTTGTGGTTCTCCGTTGTTATAGTTGTTGTTGCTGTTGTGGTGGTGTGGTAGTTGGCTCTTCTGTTGTTGTTGTATGTTTTCCTATTATTGTTGTTTCAGGCTTTTCAATTGTCACATTGTATTCACTTCAAAATTGATTTAAGCTCCGCGTTGTTTCTTTGGGTGGTAAGGTGGACATGGCTGAGTGGAATGTGAAACAACGAAATATGATCGTTTTCATTCATATAATCGATCAGCAGTACATCATATAAGTTCGCTAATACATTTATTTATTTATTATTAAATAACCGCCAGCATTTTAGTGCAAATTCCACGATCAAAGCAGCGAACTAAAACTGATAACTCGCGGTTTCATTAACAAAATGCCTTGAAATATCAACAACTTTCGTATGTAGTAGTGGTAGTGTAGTTCTAAAGTGAAAAATCAGACTAGTCACAAAAGCAGATATTCCAGATATTTCAATTATATTTTAGAAACCTCAAGTTTATTAAAGCATGGTGAAAAGTATTTAAATTTTTTAAATATATTTCAGGTTTAGTTAAAAAAAAACAAACTTATAGCACCTAATTGACTTCATGCTGAAAAGGCTTCGCAATTACCTTACAAATTCCGTCCTAATTAGAGCTGTAGGCTGCGCTTAGGACAGCTAGTGTTTATTGCCATTACTTAGTAGGTGGAATATAAACTCGCCAGCAGCATACCGGCCATTAAACATGGACTATCAGTAAAGTTATATCAAAATCAAGCGAGTTGTCTTCTTTACAACCTTAGATGTGAGAAACGCTTTCAACATCTCGTGATGATTATGCTTGCTGGGCGTCTTAGAGCATAGTGTACCTATACAAGTGTGTCAACTAAGCGATAAACGTCAAAACTACAAACAGCTTCGCTCACCTGATGCAAATCTCAGGTCTAGAGTTGCATTTTTCGTACGTAAGAGTACTTCAAGCTGAGTTGCATTTAATAGTTTAATAAAACTTTGTAGTATTTACAGATGAAATAGTTGCATATATTTCCGCGGAAATAAGAATACTAGAAGATTTGTAGCCTGCAACAATGCGAAGCAAAATTTATTTAAATTAAAGTCAAAATATAAAGCGCCACACGTGTAACATGGAATATTTTCATTTCCAAGGCTGTTTACACAAATGCATAAGGACAAAATTATATAAACGCTTTGGTCGCTTCAAAGCAATGATAACGTACGGCGTTTCATTGTTTTTCGTACGGCGTTGTCAAAGCGTAGGCACGCAACCAAAGCATTTATGTATATTTTTCGATACTTCGCCCGACAGATGAATTCATGAATGCAACATAGCCAAAGCGTCTATGTAAATCCGGCTTAATTTTTGTAGCTGTGAAATTCTCCTGCAAATAAAATGGTGCTGTAGGGGCAAACAAATCAAACTCCTCTATGACACAACTTTATATCCAGCTCACCGGGAAGTTACTATAAAATCGATTGCAAAATTCCCCTCGTTTCGTAAGGATTTGTAGTTATCTCACTTAGCGCGCTACCTAGCGGAATTTTGTTTTCTGCAGATTGTATTGTCACCAAGGCTCGAACTGTGTGCCAAGTTTCAAGTCTCTAGGTCACCGAGAAGTTAGTTAAAAATGGATTGAAAGATTCCCAAATCAAAACTAATTTTCTTAATATCTCGATCCATGCGCCATCTAGCGAAATTTTTTTGATCAAATATTGCATTGTCACCGGGTTCTGACTCACGCCCAAGTTCCAAGTCTCTATCTCATCGGGAAGTTACCTAAAAATCGATCGCAAAATTCCCTGCGTTTCTTCAGGGATTTTCGTATATCTCGATTCGTCTGCCACCTGGCGGCATTTTGTTTTCCACGAATTGTAGTGCCATCGACTCGCAAACTATGTGCTAAGTTTCAAGTCTCTGGATCACCGAGAAGTTAGTTAAAATTCGGTGGTAAAATTTCCATTTTAAAATAAATTTTCTGTATATCTCGACCCGTGCACCACCTATCGGATTTTTTTTCACTTGCATTGTAATTTCTCCAAGATCTAATTTATGCTCTAAGTATCAAGTGTCTAGCTCAACGGGAGGTTACCGAAAATTACTTTTCCGTGGATCAAAAATTCGTATGGAAATGAGGGGACAAACATGAATGCGAATTAATATAAAGGTATAATATAAAAACCCACGAAATACAAGAAAAATACAAATTATTCATTAAAAATAAACAAGCCAGTTTGTATTTCGATAGGGTTTTTTGACATTAGGCCGTTTTTTCTTTATTTTTTCTGACAAATGAAAATTTTGTTTTTAGTTTCCAAATTTTGTGCATAAAAACACAAGTAAATTCTAAGTGTAAATTGTGTGTGCAAATGAGTTTTCAACAAGTGTACATTTTTAGTTTTTCATAGTTAAGGAATTGACCTCCAGATTCTTGTGTTACACAAATATAGTAAACTTGGGTACAGAAATTCAAATTAAAAAGTTTTTCACAATAATTAGAAAAACTCTACGTTTTCTCTGCTTTTTATACTTAAAGGAGTAACCCTCCGTAATAAATTAAACTTTTAATGAAAATGAATAACTCTGCACTGAACAATTTTCGCCATGATCTAAAATTAAAATGCTGTGGAACAGGAGCAACACTTTTGTGACTACATAAACCCTGTTTCAATCTTTTACGTCTCTGCACAGAACCCTAATTGACCGTTTTCAACCGAAACAACAATGGCAACCCAGATTTTCCCGTTATGCTCACTTAAGCGAGTGCCTGTCAGAAAGAAGTCAACACACTTGTTCACTATGTCTTAGAGCTAACATTTCAAACCCCGTGCTACCTACCTAGCAAACTCATGCACCAAACTTTAGATGACCAGAGGCCCATTACAGTCACATGACGAGCAGAGATTAAATTTTAGGTGCTTATGCATGTAAGTAGGGAGCGAATTGATTATGTTCTAAGATTTGGCCAAGTACCTAAAAACTATTATTTTTCAGAGTATAAATAAATGGTAGAGCAAATCAACACAGCAATTATTTTCGTACTAAATAGGGCAAATAAAATCCCGAGCAACGTTGAACAAGAACTGCAACACTTGCATGCCACCACGTTTGTAGTTTGAACATTAGATGTCGCTATACACGTCAGAAGGCAACTTCTCGCAAGAGGTGGCGCCGTGGTGGCAAGTGATAGGAATATATTTCCGTTTCCTTTAATCTAATACTTAATTGATTATTTAAAATTGCCTCTAAATTGGTAGATTTTTTGAAGTTTTGCTTAAGTTAACTCATACTACAACAACACAACAACTCAAGCAACTGAACTGGCCAAGCCATAATTCGGCTAGCGTGCTTTGCACACAGAGTATATTAACTTTGATTGGATAACGGTTGGTTGTACAGGTATAAAGGAATCGAGATGGATATAGACTTCCATATATACAAATCATCAGTATCGAAAAAAAATTTGCAATATAGCAGGAAATATTTCTGGAAAAAATGGACAAGATAGATTAAAGACCATGCCCACTTTTATATAAAAGATTTTTAAAAGGGTCGTAGACGAAAATAATAAGCTATATCTTACCGAAAAAGAGCTTTGTATCAATAGAATTTTACTTTCTAAATTGAATTATAACATTAAATTGGAAAACACTAAAATTTTTGAAAATGGGTGTGGCACCGACCCTTTTATGACTAAGCAATTTTCTATGCTTCGGGGGCCATAACTCGAAGAAAAATTAACATATCGTAATGAAATTGTGTACACATATTTTCCTTATAGCAGAAAATATTTCTAGTAAAAATGGACGGGATCGGTTAAAGACCACGGCAACCTAGATATAAAACAAATTTAAAAGGGTCGTAGACTAGAATAATAAGCTATAACTTAGCAAAAAATAGTTTTGAATCGGTGATATTTCACTTATCAAGTTTTATTGTAAGAGGAAATGTGGAGACATTTTTTTTTTAACGGGCGGTGCCACGTGTTATGTAGAAAAGTTATTTATCTGAAATGAAATGTACAATTGAAGCACACGCTGAGTATATAATATTCGGTTACACCCGAACTTAACCACCTTTACTTGTTGTATATATTTTTTGTTTATGATAAAACATATTTTTTGGCTGAAAATCGCGAAAAATTCATTTTTATGTAGTTTGACCTTGAATAACATTTTTTCCACACCCTGGAATGGTGGGGAGTCTCAAAACTATATACATTTAATTTTAAAAAATTATACTGATGTTCCGCTTGTTATAACTTTCTGTACCTCTACGCTTATTTTTTGGTCTGATTTGACCGCACTAAGATGCTCCTACGAGACTATTTAATATTATTTTTAACACGCTTTTATTAGCTTGGTCTGTATGTAACGGAATTTTTCAGCTTAATTTTCACCGGTTTCTAGAAGTCTGATTAATTTGAAACTTTGCATACGTATCAAGGACCGATGACAATGCATTAATGTGGTGGTGTGGTGACATAAGGTCAACTGCCATAAGGTCAATTGGCCTTATTACCACTTTTGGTGGCCATAAGTTTGATTGAGACTTTGCACACGTATCAAGGCTCGATGACAATGCATTACTGTTATGGTGCGGTGACATAAGGTCAACGGCCATAAGGTCAATTGGCCTTATTACCACTTTGAATGGCCATGAGTTTGATTGAAACTTTGTACACGCATCTAGGCTCGATGAAAATGCATTAATGTGATCGTGTGGTGACATAAGGTCAATTGGCCTTATTACCACTTTGAATGGCCATACGTTTGAATGGAACTTTGCACACGTATCAAGGTTCGATGACAATGCAATCATGTGATGGTGGGCTGACATAAGGTTAACGGACATAAGGTCAATTGAACTTATGACCACCCCAAATGGCCACAGATTTGAAACCTTGCAGGTAATGCGAAAAACGCATTCCTTTATTAATGATAGAAGTGGATGCATGGCACATCTACGAAAGAGCATACTGGAGCCCTTTTTAACACGCTTTTATTAGCTTGGCCTGTATCGATCTATGTATCCATGTATGTATGTAACGGAATCTGGAGTGGAGCCGAGAGCCCCGGTAATGCAGAGCTCCGAACTCCGTTGCACCTTTTGAAACATTTTAAGATAGGTACCTTTAGCTAGTGCAGGCCACCAGATAAAGGCCCCATAAAGAAGAATCGGGCGCACAATGGCTGTGTAAATCCAGTAGGTCACCTTAGAGGAGAATCCCCAGGAGGTGCCAATTGCCCTCTTGCAGGTGAACAGCTCTGCTGCTGCCTTCTTGGATCGCTCCACTATATGGTCACTCCATAATAGCTTCCTATCCACAATGACTCCCAAATACTTGACTTGATCGCTAAACGCTAAGAACGTACCCCCAATTCTTGGCGGTGTAAGATTTGGTACTTTGTACTTCCTCGTGAAGAGAACAAGCTCGGTTTTATCCGGGTGGACTTCCAAACCTGTGGCGGGTTGTACTCCTGGAGCAGCTCCCGGATGTCTGCTGGGTCCGTTGGCGTCACTGGAACCCAGGCTCTAGCCCTTGGTCGTGAGGGGATATCACGCGCCTCCACTACCTTGAGGCGCGCGCCCGGATATACCACCCCTATCAGCGTGACGGCGGCCCTATAGAGGTTTACCGACCTGGCGTCGTCACAGGCAATTAGCTTGACATTGCCCTGGAATCACCCTGCATCGGTGTAAGATGGCGGTGGACCAGGGTTGTCTTTCCTAACCTTAACGGCCACCGATCCACTTCCACTATTGTTTCGGGATCCTGCCATCTTCGCTGCTCTCGTCTATAATGCCAATGATCTGCCGACCCTTGGCAATTTCGGCGATAGACCGCGTCCAGCCTCGCTGCGTCTTAGCCCTTTTCGGTGCCGTGGGGTTGGAGTCATCCATGGACCGCTGGCGTTTCAAGGTTTCATCACT
Organism: Eurosta solidaginis; assembly: GCF_040869045.1. Lineage (NCBI taxonomy): Eukaryota > Metazoa > Arthropoda > Insecta > Diptera > Tephritidae > Eurosta > Eurosta solidaginis. The sequence continues at coordinate 187,863,616 of NC_090321.1, forward strand.
CTCGACTAAAACTTTTAAAATTACTGAACTAAAAAATTAGAAATAAATAATAGTTTAAAAAAACTAAAAAAACACGCTTTTATAGCAAACCGAACTAAAAAATAGAAAATAATTTTCAATTAAAAAGAGTTTATATAACAGTAGTAGAAGGTCAAACAATCATTTATAGTTAATCACCTCAAAATGAAATTATAATAAAATTTAAGTTATTAACAGAATAATTTAATTCATATTAAAAAGCGTGGGGTGCATTTGACTACATTTCATATCTTTCCTAGAATGATTGTAACATTCAATATCAAGCACCCCACGCTTTTTACTGTGAATTAAATTATTCTGTTAATAACTTAAATTTTATTATAATTTTATTTTGAGATGATAAACTATAAATGATTGTTTGACCTTCTACTACAGTTATATAAACTCTTTTTAATTGAAAATTATTTTCTATTTTTTAGTTCGGCTTGCTATAAAAGCGTGTTTTTTAAAACTATTATTTATTTCATGTAGTAAGTTGTGTTTGTAAACAAAATCACATTCACACTCACAGTTTAATTTTGAAACGCTCAATAAGAGTGTTCCCGCATACGTATGATGTTCCCTTCGAAATAGACTCGATGCTCTCAAAGATATCTATAAATATCTTTATTCTGCAGATACCGAAAGAGCACGTTATGGACTATTTTTCCACATTTTCAGTACGGCTGCTATTTTCTTAACGAAAAGTTCATTTTCTTGAAACAAAATTGTGCAAAAACACTTGTCCATAACATTTTTTTTTATAAAATAAGTGAATTTTGTTCGCTATATCTAGCCAAACTCATATTTAAAGTTTTAACAAAATGTCTTTAGTGGAGAAAACCGGCTTTTTCCCCGATTATTATCTTAACCTGAAAAGTTCACAAGTGTATGCTTTTGATGTGGAAATCGCAAAAATCGCTGCATGTCGCAATGACTGCGAACGTTTGGCCTTTGTTGAGACATTTCCCGGTGTCAAGGAACGTGATGGCGATTTGCATGTGAAGAGGGAGTATTTGGGTAAAAATGCAGAAACGGCAGCACAGCTCAAGGAAAAGGGTAATCAGGCATTTAAAGCTAAAAATTGGTTTGAAGCCATGCTCTTTTATACGAGGAGTTACATGGCTTTGCCAGAGGAAAAGGGTGAGTTACATACAAATATCTGGATAATATTAAGCAGTGTTTATTTTTCGCTCTTTTGTTTTTAGTAAATGAACGCGCTATTATCTTAGCCAATCGCTCAGCTACGCTCTATCATATGGAAAAATATGATGAAACCCTCATAGATGTTAAGCGCTCTATAGATTTGGGTTATCCAAAAGATCTAATTTATAAATTGTACGAACGTCAGGCGCGTTGTCATATGGTTAAGAAAGATTATCCCAACACCATAGCTTGTTTCAAGTGAGTGCTTGTTGTCTGTGCTGGATATTTTTTATAAATAAAAGCTTCCCCTCAATTATAGAAAATGCATTACGGCTTTGGATGACGCCGTCCTGCCGACTGATAGGCGTAGTAAATTGATCTTAGATGCACGAACAATGATCAAATTGTTGGAACAAGATCCGCATACAGCTAAACAGGTAGAAAGGCAAAAGAAATTGGCTGCAGCCAAATTGACAATGGCAATACCCGATGAAAAGGAGTTTCTCAACGATGCAGTGCGCATAGATCAGAATACTTCAGAAGGTAGATTCGCGCGCGCTGCTTCCGATATAGCGGTTGGAGAGGAAATACTTGTGGAAAAGCCATTTGTTGCCGTGTTGCTGGAGAAGTTTTCGAAAACGCATTGCGATAATTGTTTTATAAGGTAAAAATTATGTACATAACTGTTTTCAGAAACTCGTAGTGTGCATTAAATTAATTCAACTTAAATAATTTTAGAACTGCTATACCAGTAGCATGTCCCAAATGCGCTGATGTACTTTACTGTTCTGAGGAATGCCTCGAGAAAGCCAGCAATGCCTATCACAAATACGAGTGCGGTTTACTGCCTACAATTTGGCGTTCGGGAGCATCAATTAATTGTCATATGGCTTTGCGCATTGTTGCAAGTAAACCTTTGGATGACTTTTTAAAAATTAAAGAATATATAGACGTGGAACTACCCATCGATGAAATTCTCAAGTAAGTGATTTTAATTTATAGAAAGGCGGTTCAGCTGATTTTGATACCTGGCCGGAGCTAAAATAATCCTGAGCACGTCTCGTGCTATATCTCCGAGTTATCTGAAGCCGCTGTATTATCTCCATTAAGCTTATCAACCACTTCATATTCCCTTGACATGCTACCAACACTTTCTTCATCTGTCTGCTTTGCAGTTTCGGGGCACATGGTAGATTGATATTCCGATTTCACCATTCGCTTTGTCTTGCAGAATTTGAGATATAAACGTCCGCCTCTTAAAAGCAATCTTTTGGCGTTCAGCACATTTCTTCTTCGTTCTTTATCTAGTTGCGGAATTGAGGATTGCTCGTTCCTATCAAATACTCGTCATTATTTATACTCTCCATAAATCTTGATGTGCGAGCTCCCGTCGCCTCTCTGTCTCCTTCTTTTCGCAACACTATTTGCTTGTTCGAGTTGACACTGACTAGATGCCTCCCTCACTATGCAGGTCCGAATCATCATGTATAGTTATTTAGTTTTCTTCCGGCTTATTATGCTTTTCTATCTCTCCTCATATTTTAGTCGTCGTTTAACGGGTTTGAGTTAATTATACAGGTCCTAAGGCCACCGTTATTTTCCGTGGCGACCTGGTATAGGGAAGGCTCCGTTCAAGCCCAGGCCTCTCGATGAATACTATCTTAGAGGCCCACAACCATCATCATGACAGCAGTGATATTAGTCCCAGACTATATGGCGGAACCTACAGAAAAACTTCGCCCGCATAAATGAAAACCAAACTAGGTTTATTAATTGTCTCTCCTAAGTTCCATTCATTGGGATACCAACGGACCATTGTTTGATGAGAGTATACGGCGAAATACTAATCACTTATATATTTAAAGGAGGAAGGCTTGGTGACAGCCCGGATTCGGTGTTGTACCATGCACTGTGTAACCATTTTAGGACCGATTAGAATAAAAAATGGCACTGAAGATGGCACAACGCCGAAACCGGGTCGTCTCAAAACCATATACATTAAATTCCTTACCTACATTGCTTTCTACAGGCTGCCCAAAGATAATTACAGACGCGTTGCACACTTGGAACGTCACGAGAAAACACGTGCACCATCGAATTTCTTTCAGCACACACTTATGGCGCGCTTTTTAGTTAAATGTCTAGTAGAAGCTGAGTACTTTGGTGCTACACCCAAAGACGAAGATTTGCTTACTATTGGTGGGATAATCTTGCGTAATTTACAACTTATACAATTTAATACACATGAAGTGGCTGAATTGCATGCCAAAAAGGCGGATGGTAATGAGAAGACGGTATTTATTGGAGGTGGACTTTATCCAACTTTGGCACTATTCAATCATTCGTGTGATCCAGGTGTGGTGAGGTGGGTAGCGACATAAAGTTTGTCCAAATTGCGATTTTTTCTTAAAATGAGATATTTTGAGATTTAAAAGACCGCTTTTTGGCTGCCCGAAACATTCAGTACAAATATTTCCATTTTTTTTTTTTCTTTCGTTTTGCTGTTTTTTTTCTATACTTGATTCTGTATACTAAAAAAAACATATTGGAGTTAATTCAATCTCGTGATCTATTAATTTTCGTAATAAAATGTAGTTGAAAACAACTGTACGGTTATTCCAGAATAAAAAAAAAAAACCACAAGGTTAGCTCTGGGCCCGGGGTTTCTGAGGGACCCGCGATTTAGAGGTACTATGACATTTTTTTAATTCAGGAGAGTCTTTAGTTGTTCCACGTGCAATTTTTAAGCCGAATTTCAAAAGCAACGAAAATCTGCATTTCGTTTTAATATTATAGTGAAGTGTGAAAAATAAAAATCTATATATGGGGTATTCCACCCCATTTCGACCAATTTTGAACCCGACCCGTTTAGAATTGGCTGAAAGTTTTTCTTCTTTTTCTAGCTTACGAAAGACGTTTTTCAGAAATTTTTCAAGTTTTTTCATCCAACTCAAAAAAAGTTATGAATTTAAAAAAAGACCGTTTTTGTTTTCAAAATGCTATAACTTTTTTAAAAATTGACCGTTTGGGATCTTTTTTTTTTAATTTTTTTTAAATGTACTTTTCGGAAAAAATACAAAAAATTTTTAAAGTTTTTTTTGTAATTTTTCAGTTTTTCGAGATTTTTCGAATTTCGCCATTTTTCTTTTTTTTTCTCATAAAAAACTTCAATCAATTCTGCAATCATCCCCACTAATCCCGGAGTAGGCCGATTTTTTTTTTTTTTTTAATTGAAAAAAAAAACTTTAAAATTTTATTTGTATTTTTTCCGAGAAGTACATTTAAAAACAAATTTAAGGAAAAAAGATCCCAAACGGTCAATTTTTGAAAACGCTATAGCATTTTGAAAATAAAAAAGGTGTTTTTTTTTTTAAATGCATAACTTTTTTTGAGTTGGATGAAAAAATTTGAAAAAATTCTGAAAAACGCCTTTCGTAAGCTAGAAAAAGAAGAAAAACTTTCAGCCAATTCTAAAGGGGGCGGGTTCAAAATTGGTCGAAATGGGATGGAATACCCCATATATAAAAAGAAAGGCTAAAATGTGTGTTAGTTAGTCGCCGGTGTTTGAAGAAATGCGTGTTTCGATTTTGTTCAAACTTTCACACAAGTTGTGTAAACCTCACGCGGTGGTTACTACGTAGGTTGGTTGCGATCGACGTACAGGGTCTCGAGATATAGGCCGAAACGTGGACCCGAGTACCCCTAGAAGGTGTTTATAGAATATGAATAACAAATGAAAGCTGTTGATGAGTGCTTTAGTAGAGGGTGACTAGGGTCTCGAGATATAGGCCAAAACGTGGGCCAGTGAATGCCTAGACAGTGTTTATATAATATGGACATCAAATGAAAGCTGTTGATGAGTGCCTTAGTACAGAGTAATATATTATCCAGAGACGGACTGGGACTGGGATTAGGACTAGGGCTGGGACTGAGACTCGGAGTGGGACTGGGACTGAGACTCGGAGCAGGACTGGGACTGGAATAAAATACATACCACCCTTGAGAGAAGAGAGAAGGAGAGTGAGAAAGAAATAGAATGAGACGAAGATGGAGATAGATGAAGCGAAAAAGACGGAGGGAGAAGTGAATAAAAGGATTAGGAAAAAGTGAAGAGTGGGGGGGGGGGGCAGAGTCAGAGGGAAAAAGCTTATTAACATGTATGCAGATAGGCCACATTTAGGGCAGGACGTCTGGTCTTCTAGTATTTTATAAAAAACTATTTAAAATTTTTCTCTTTTGTTTTTTTTATAATTTTGGGTAGGTAGTCACATTTTTCGTCCAATAGGACACAAGCTTTTTAAAAAACTTTTAAAGATTTGGAAGCCTATTTTTTTATTTTTACATATTTTTTGTACGTAGGCCGAACAACTCCAATTTTTGAACGTAGTTGACTCAAAATGGAAACTACCTTGAAACAATTGTAGGAGTATTCCAGAGCAAAAACAAACAAAAACCAAGTAAGGAAGGCTAAGTTCGGGTGTAACCGAACATTACATACACAGCTGAGAGCTTTGGAGACAAAATAAGGGAAAATCACCCTTTAGCAAAATGAGCCTAGGGTAACCCTAGAATGTGTTTGTATGACATGTGTATCAAATGAAAGGTGTTAATGATTATTTAAAACGTAGTGGGCCTTAGTTCTATAGGTGGACGCCTTTTCGAGATATCGCAATAAGGGTGGCCCAGGGGTGACTCTAGAATGTGTTTGTACGATATGGGTATCAAATTAAAAGTTTTAATGAGGGTTTTAAAAGGGAGTAGCCCCTAGTTGTATATGTGAAGGCGTTTTCGAGATATCGATAAAAATGTGGACCAGGGTGACCCAGAACATCTTCTGTCGGGTACCGCTAATTTATTTATATATGTCATACCACGAACAGTATTCCTGCCAAGATTCCAAGGGCTTTTGATTTCGCCCTGCAGAACTTTTTCATTTTCTCCTACTTAATATGGTAGGTGTCAAACCCATTTTACAAAGTTTTTTCTAAAGTTATATTTTGCGTCAATAAACCAATCCAATTACAATGTTTCATATCTTTTTTCATATTTGGTACAGAATTATGGCATTTTTCGTAATTTTCGATATCGGAAAAGTGGGCGTGGTCATAGTCGGATTGCGGCCATATTTTATACCAAAATAAAGTGACTTCAGATAAGTACGTGAACTAAGTTTAGTTAAGATATATCGTTTTTTGCGCAAGTTATCGTGTTAACGGCCGAGCGGAAGGACAGACGGTCGACTGTGTATAAAAACTGGGCGTGGCTTCAACCGCTTTCGCCTATTTTCACAGAAAACAGTTATCGTCATACTGGAGTTGAATGTTGACATAACTTACTTATATATTGTAAAGATATTAAATTTTTTTGTTAAAATTTTACTTTAAAATTTTTTTTTTTAAAAGTGTGCGTGTTCGTCATCCGATTTCGCTAATTTTTATTTAGCACACATATAGTAATAGGTGTAACGTGCCTACCAAATTTCATCATGATATCTTCAAGGACTGCCAAACTACAGCTTGCAAAACTTTTAAATTACCTTCTTTTAAAAGTGGGCGGTGCCACGCCCATTGTCCAAAATTTTTCCAGTTTTCTATTTTGCGTCATAAGGTCAACGCACCTACCAAGTTTCAGCGCTTTGTCCGTCATTGGTAATGAATTATCGCACTTTTTCGGTTTTTCGACATTTTCGACAAAGTGGGCGTGGTTGTAGTCCGATTTCGTTCATTTTAAACAGCGATCTGAGATGAGCGTCCAGAAACCTACATACCAAATTTCATCAAGATACCTCAAAATGTACTCAATTTATCGTGTTTACAGACGGACGGACATGCCTAAATGAATTTCTTTTTTCACCCAGATCATTTTGATATATAGAAGTCTATATCTATCTCGATTCGTTTATGCCGTTCCGGATTACCGTTATGCGAACAAAGTTAATATACTCTGTGAGCTCTGCTCAGCTGAGTATAAAAAAAAACAACGCAACAAAAATTTTAAATTTGTAGTGTGTACAATAATGTGAAAACTTTTGAGATTTAGAATCATGATTTTTTCTTCACATTTTGTTTTTGAGAAGTGCGAAGCAAAGCAAATTTGGAGAAGTTAATTCACTCTCCTGGTTCTGACATAAAAACCAGAGAGGAACGAAAAAAAAAAACCCAAGAAAAATTGTACCATCTTTTTCGGCCTTTGCCTTTAATAATTTTGGGTATACAGTTTTAGCTTTTCATCAGATTTCATAAGATCTTTTTAATGAAACGTTTTGAGGTTTAGAAGCCCGATTTTTTTCCTATTTCTTTTTTTGTAAAGCAAACATTAAATTTTTAAAATAAAAATCTATTAAGAACAATTGGAGGACTAAAAAAACACAAGAAACCTTTTTAAAAAAATTAAAAATGATTTTTTTACTATCGTTTTTTTATACTTTTAAGTGTTCAGTTTTACATAGACGTGTACAATAAAGTGCAAGTTACAGTTGTGACACATATTGTTATAATAAAATTTTTCCTAAGATTTTTTTTTATTGCATTATAGTATTTTTTTCTTTTGTTTTTTGTTTTTTTTTGATAATCCGATTGGTTTACACTAGTTTTAATTTTAAAAAATTTATTAACAGGATTAGGAGAATAAATTACCTTCAGCATTTCTCACTTTTACTTCCCTTACAAAAGAAAAAAAAACATGTAAACGAACAAAAATTTCAAAATTAGGCTCAGCTGTAGTGGTAATAATTTTAAATTTGGGCCCACTGTACAACGCTTCAACACGAGCATGCTAAAACTAACTTGAAAATTATTTCCCTAGATATTATCGCGGTACAACTATACACGTCAACACCATACGACCCATTGAAGCTGGTCTACAGATCGCTGAGAACTATGGCCCCATTTATACGCAGGAGGAGCGGGAAAAACGTCAAGCGCAATTAAAAGAGCTCTATTGGTTCGATTGCACTTGCGATCCATGCCTAGAGAATTGGCCCACTTTCGATAAGATGCCAACCGATATTATACGTTTTCGTTGTGATGGTCCAAAGCAGTGTAAAGCAATTATTGAGGTACCAGCAACGTGCAATGATTTCATGATCAAATGTGTGACATGCGGCGAGTGCACGAATATTTTGAAAGGCCTCAAAGTGATGCAGGTGAGCGTGAATGCCTTTTTTAATTGTTTTTCATTCAATAATTTTCTTATTGTTTTATTATTTAATTAGGATACCGAATTAATGACACGCACAGCCAAGCGTCTTTACGATGCTGGCGATTACTCGATAGCGTTGAATAAATTCATTGACCTACTCAAGATTATGTATGAGGTGTTGGCACCACCCTTTCCCGATTTTTGTCAATGTCAACAGCATACAAAAGATTGTTTTCTACACTTTGGAAATTTCTATAATTTGAATTAGTCATTACGTTGCAATTAATTATTTATGGAATTTTAACGAAAGTAATTTGTATGAAATGGAATTTTTAATGGTTTCTTTATGATATGTAAAACGTAATAGACATCTGATATTTATTATTATATACAAATTGGCAAGCAAAATTAAAAAAAGGAAGAAATTAAATAATAAAAATTGCACTTAATATCATTACATTCATATATGTATGTACATCAATTTCATAATACATTACAACAATAAAAATTGAAAAAACTTGACACGCTAGTTTTAAGTATATACCAGATCCACGTGGACTTATGCTATTTGATTCACATTGCGGTCACAAATTAACTACAAAATATACAAAAATATTTCATTGATGAACACGTGCTGGCGATTTAATACACATATGACCAATAATTGCTATAGGCATTATAATTTTGTTTATGCGATTGTGTGCAATAGGAGCGTTGCACTTCACAGCAACCGGCATAGCTGGTGTCGGTCAAGAGGCAACAACGGTAACAATGCACTGGGTAAACATATTGCCATTCTATGGTGTGTGAAATAAAAAAGAGGAAACATAACAAAGTTATTAATAAAAATCAATTAAGTATAATATTTTGATATTGAGAATGTTAGTAATAATATAAAATGAGTCAATATTATACAATCTGTAAATAATTCATTATTACATAAATTATCTATCACGTATACTATAACTTTTGCAATCCTACACAGCTACATCTAAGCTAGTGGATGACTGCACTGAAATCATTAATGAACTGGAACTCAAAAACAAGGTTTTGTTAGGATGGGTTCCCGGACATCAAGGACATGAAGGTAATGAACATGCGGATTACCTAGCAAAGCAGGGTGCTATAGCAGCATTCTATGGTCCAGAGCAGGGGCGTAGCGACGGGGGTTTAATTTGCCTAACGACCATCTGCATTAGACTGGGTCGAGTTATTAACCTATATCGCGCCATGGATTTTTCGATAGATTTGGGCTCAGAAAAAAAAGTTCCACTTCGCATACCCAAAAAATTAATTTTTGAGCCTGCAAAATTTCAACAATTTTTTTGATGTTTTATGCATTTTTTTCATTTTCAAGGCTCCAAATAATTGAGGCAATTTAGATTTAAATTGAGTGGTGTTCATACAACCCAATTTAGCATACACAATAGTAATTTGATAGCTGGTTGGCTCATCTCTACAGCAACATCGTACTTTTGTTTAGACTGTCAAAATGCGCTTGTTGGTATTAGGCGAATGGAATGAAAACATAAAACTTTGAAATTTTTGTGTGTTGTAAGAAAATGTGTTCAATGCTTTAGTTTCATTTTAAGTTTGCCATCTTCTTTTGACAATCCGTACTCCAGTGAAATGAAAAAAATGAAATCAGCTGATGAGATGAGCCAAACATATAGTTGAGCCATACGTAACTGACGTATAAATCCACACAATAAACACTAGGGCGGGTCGATTTAAAAATCGCTCGTTGCTCTGTGAAAATCGTATTCTAGGGATCAAAATAAGAAATTCTGCCGAAGGAACCATACCTCTAAAATGAATTCTGATGTCCCCCCTTTGGGTCGAACTTTTGGGTAGGGGCAATTTCAATTCTACCTGCTGTGTCTTGTGGTGGCTTAAAAAAACAACACAAGCGATTTTACGATCTGCAATTGTGTCACAGTGATACCTTCATTTTTTAAAACGGTAGAATAAAAAACCCACACAACTATGTTTACGACATGCAAATGCATCACAGTGATGCCTTGGCTTTCTAATATTTTTATACTCAGTTGAGCAGAGCTCACAGAGTATATTAAGTTTGATTGGATAACGGTTGGTTGTACATATATAAAGGAATCGAGATAGATATAGACTTCCATATATCAAAATAATCAGGATCGAAAAAAAATTTGATTGAGCCATGTCCGTCCGTCCGTCCGTCCGTCCGTTAACACGATAACTGGAGTAAATTCTGAGGTATCTTGATGAAATTTGGTATGTAGATTCCTGGGCACTCATCTCAGATCGCTATTTAAAATGAACGATATCGGACTATAACCACGCCCACTTTTTCGATATCGAAAATTTCGAAAAACCGTAAAAATGCGATAATTCATTGCCAAAGGCGGTTAAAGCGATGAAACTTGCCAAATGGGTTAACGTTATGACACAGAATAGAAAATTAGTAAGATTTTGGACAATGGGCGTGGCACCGCCCACTTTTACAAGAAGGTAATTTAAAAGTTTTGCAAGCTGTAATTTGGCAGTCGTTGAAGATATCATGATGAAATTTAGCAGGAACGCTACTACTATTACTATATATGTGCTAAATAAAAATTAGCAAAATTGGATGAAGAACACGCCCACTTTTTAAAAATTTTTTTTTTAAATTCAAATTTTAACAAAAAATTTAATATCTTTACTGTATATAAGTAAATTAAGTCAAAATTCAACTCCTGTAATGATATGATGCAACAAAATACAAAAATAAAAGACAATTTCAAAATGGGCGTGGCTCCGCCCAGTTTCATTTAGTTTGTCTAGAATACTTTTAATGCCATAGGTCGAACAAAAATTTACCAATCCTTCTCAAATTTGGTAGGGACATAGACTCTATGACGGTAACTGATCTTCGTGAAAATGGGCGAAATCGGTGGAAGCCACGCCCAGTTTTTATACACAGTCCACCGTCTGTCCTTCCGCTCGGCCGTTAACACAATAACTTGAGCAAACAACGATATATCTTTACTAAACTTAGCCTACCTACTTATCTGAACTCACTTTATCTTGGTATAAAAAATGGCCGAAATCCGACCATAACCACGTCCACTTTATCGATATCGAAAATTACGAAAAATGAAAAAAATGCCATAATTCTATACCAAATACGAAAAAAGGGATGAAACATGGTAACTGGATTGATTTATTGACGCAAAATATAACTTTGGAAAAAACTTTGTAAAATGGGTGTGACACCTACCATATTAAGTAGAAGAAAAGGAAAAAGTTCTACAAGGCGAAATCAACAGCCCTTGGAATCTTGGCAGGAATACTGTTAGTGGTATTGCATATATAAATAAATTAGCAGAACCCGACAGATGATTTTCTGGATCACCTGGTCCACATTTTGGTCGATATCGCGAGAACACCTTCATATATACATCTAAGGGCCACTCGCTTTTAAAACCCTCATTAATACCTTTAATTTGATATCCATATCGTACAAACACATTCTAGAGTTACCCGGCCCACCCTAATGGTGATATCTCGAAAAGGCGTCCACCTATAGACCTAATGCCCACTCCCTCTTAAAATGCTCAGTAACACCTTTCGTTTGATACCCATATCGTACAAACATTCTAGAGTCACCTCTGGCCCACCCTAATGGCGATATCTCGAAAAGGCGTCCACCTATAGACCTAATGTCCACTCCCTCTTAAAATGCTCAGTAACACCTTTCGTTTGATACCCATATCGTACAAACATTCTAGAGTCACCTCTGGCCCACCCTAATGGCGATATCTCGAAAAGGCGTCCAGCTATAGACCTAATGTCCACTCCCTCTTAAAATGCTCAGTAACACCTTTTGTTTGATACCCATATCGTACAAACATTCTAGAGTCACCCTTGGTCCACCTTTATGGCGATATCTCGAAAAGGCGTCCACATATAGAACTAAGGATTACTCCCTTTTAAAATACTCATTACCACCTTTCATTTGATACCCATATCGTACAAACACATTCTAGAGTCACCCCTGGCCCACCTTAATGGCGATATCCGCCTAAAGGCGTCCACCTATAGACCTAATGCCCACTCACTCTTAAAATGCTCAGTAACACCTTTCGTTTGATACCCATATCGTACAAACATTATAGAGTCACCCCTGGCCCACACTAATGGCGATATCTCGAAAAGACGTCCACCAATAGACCTAATGCCCACTCCCTCTTAAAATGCTCAGTAACCCCTTTCGTTTGATACCCATATCGTACAAACACATTCTAGAGTCACCCCTGGCCCTCCCTAATGACGATATCTCGAAAAGGCGTCCACTTATAGACCTAATGCCCACTCCCTCTTAAAATGCTCAGTAACACCTTTCGTTTGATACCCATATCGTACAAACATTCTAGAGTCACCCTTGGTCCACCTTTATGGCGATATCTCGAAAAGGCGTCCACCTATAGAACTAAGGATTACTCCCTTTTAAAATACTCATTACCATCTTTCATTTGATACCCGTATCATACAAACACATTCTAGAGTCACCCCTGGCCCACCCTAATGGCGACATTTCGAAAAGGCGTCCACCTATAGACCTATTGCCCACTCCCTCTTAAAATGCTCAGTAACACTTTTCGTTTGATACCCATATCGTACAAACAAATTCTAGAGTCAGCCCTGGTCCACCTTTATGGCGATATCCCTAAATGGCGTCCATCCGTAGAACTATGGCCTACTCTCTCTTAAAATACTCTTTAATACCTTCCATTTGATACACATGTCATACAACCATATTCCAGGGTTCCCTAGGTTCATTTTCCTACATGGTGATTTTCCTTATTTTGTCTCCATAGCTCTCAACTGAGTATGTAATGTTCGGTTGCACCCGAACTTAGCCTTCCCTACTTGTTTATACTCAGTTGAGCAGAGCTCACAGAGTATATTAAGTTTGATTGGATAACGGTTGGTTGTACATATATAAAGGAATCGAGATAGATATAGACTTCCATATATCAAAATAATCAGGATCGAAAAAAAATTTGATTGAGCCATGTCCGTCCGTCCGTCCGTCCGTTAACACGATAACTTGAGTAAATTTTGAGGTATCTTGATGAAATTTGGTATGTATATTCCTGGGCACTCATCTCAGATCGCTATTTAAAATGAACGATATCGGACTATAACCACGCCCATTTTTTCGATATCGAAAATTTCGAAAAACCGAAAAAATGCGATAATTCATTGCCAAAGGCGGATAAAGCGATGAAACTTCGTACGTTGTTTGATGTTATGACGTAGAATAGAAAATTGGTAAGATTTTGGACAATGGCCGTGGCACCGCCCACTTTTACAAGAAGGTAATTTAAAAGTTTTGCAAGCTGTAATTTGGCAATCGTTGAAGATATCATGATGAAATTTGGCAGGAACGTTACTACTATTACTATATATGTGCTAAATAAAAATTAGCAAAATTGGATGAAGAGCACGCCCACTTTTTAAAAAAAAAAATTTTTTAATTCAAATTTTAACAAAAAATTTAATATCTTTACTGTATATAAGTATATTAAGTCAGAATTCAACTCGAGTAATGATATGATGCAACAAAATACAAAAATAAAAGAAAATTTAAAAATGGGAGTGGCTCCGCCCATTTTCATTTAGTTTGTCTAGAATACTTTTAATGCCATAAGTCGAACAAAAATTTGCCAATCCTTCTTAAATTTGGTAGAGGCATAGACACTATGACGGTAACTGTTTTCTGGGAAAATGGGCGAAATCGGTGGAAGACACGCCCAGTTTTTAAACACAGTCCACCGCCTGTCCTTCCGCTCGGCCCTTAACACAATAACTTGAGCAAAAACCGATATATCTTTACTAACCTTAGCGCACGTACTTAACTGAACTCAGTTTATCTTGGTATAAAAAATGGCCGAAATCCGACCATAACCACGCCCACTTTATCGATATCGAAAATTACGAAAAATGAAAAAAATGCCATAATTCTATACCAAATACGAAAAAAGGGATGAAACATGGTAATTGGATTGCTTTATTGACGCAAAATATAACTTTGGAAAAAACTTTGTAAAATGGGTGTGACACCTACCATATTAAGTAGAAGAAAATGAAAAAGTTCTACAAGGCGAAATCAACAGCGTTTGGAATCTTGGCAGGAATACTGTTAGTGGTATTGCATATATAAATAAATTATCAGTAACCGACAGATGATTTTCTGGATCACCTGGTCCACATTTTGGCCGATATCGCGAAAACGCCTTCACATATACATCTAAGGGCCACTCGCTTTTAAAACCCTCATTAATACCTTTAATTTGATATCCATATCGTACAAACACATTCTAGAGTCACCCCTGGCCCACCCAAATGGCGATATCTTGAAAAGGCGTCCACCTATAGACCTAATGCCCACTCCCTCTTAAAATGCTCAGTAACTCCTTTCGTTATTTACCCATATCGTACAAACATTCTAGAGTCAGCCCTGGCCCACCCTAATGGCGATATCTAAAAAAGGCGTCCACCTATAGACCTAATGCCCACTCCCTCTTAAAATGCTCAGTAACACCTTTCGTTTGATACCCATATCGTACAAACATTCTAGAGTCACCCTTGGTCCACCTTTATGGCGATATCTCGAAAAGGCAATCGAAAAGGATTACTCCCTTTTAAAATACTCATTACCACCTTTCATTTGATACCCATATCGTACAAACACATTCTAGAGTCACCCTGGCCCACCCTAATGGCGATATCTCAAAAAGGCGTCCACCTATAGACCTAATGGCCACTCCCTCTTAAAATGCTCAGTAACACCTTTCGTTTGATACCCATATCGTACAAACATTCTAGAGTCACCCCTGGCCCACCCTAATGGCGATATCTCGAAAAGGCGTCCACCTATAGACCTAATGCCCACTCCCTCCTAAAATGCTCAGTAACACCTTTCGTTTGATACCCATATCGTACAAACATTCTAGAGTCACCCCTGGCCCACCCTAATGGCGATATCTCAAAAAGGCGTCCACCTATAGACCTAATGCCCACTCCCTCTTAAAATGCTCAGTAACACCTTTCGTTTGATACCCATATCGTACAAAGATTCTAGAGTCACCCTTGGTCCACCTTTATGGCGATATCTCGAAAAGGCAATCGAAAAGGATTACACCCTTTTAAAATACTCATTACCACCTTTCATTTGATACCCATATCGTACAAACACATTCTAGAGTCACCCTGTCCCACCCTAATGGCGATATCTCGAAAAGGTGTCCACTTATAGACCTAATGCCCACTCCCTCTTAAAATGCTCAGTAACACCCTTCGTTTGATACCCATATCGTACACACATTCTAGAGTCACCCCTGGCCCACCCTAATGGTGATATCTCGAAAAGGCGTCCACCTATAGACCTAATGCCCACTCCCTCTTAAAGTGCTCAGTAACACCTTTCGTTTGATACCCATGTCGTACAACCACATTCTAGAGTCACCCCTGGCCCACCATAATGGCGATATCTCGAAAAGGCGTCCACTTATAGACCTAATGCCCACCCCTCTTAAAATGCTCAGTAACACCTTTCGTTTGATACCCATATCGTACAAACATTCTAGAGTCACCCTTGGTCCACCTTTATAGCGATATCTCGAAAAGGCTTCCTTCCACCTATAGAACTAAGGATCACTCCCTTTGAAAATACTCATTAACACCTTTCATTTGATACCCATATCGTACAAACACATTCTAGAGTCACCCCTGGCCCACCCTAATGGCGATATCTCGAAAAGGCGTCCACTTATAGACCTAATGCCCACTCCCTCTTAAAATGCTCAGTAACACCCTTCGTTTGATACCCATATCTTACAAACATTCTAGAGTCACCCCTGGCCCACCCTAATGGCGATATTTCGAAAAGGCGTCCACCTATAGACCTAATGCCCACTCCCTCTTAAAGTGCTCAGTAACACCTTTCGTTTGATACCCATATCGTACAAACACATTCTAGAGTCACCCCTGGCCCACCCTAATGGCGATATCTCGAAAAGGCGTCCACCTATAGACCTAATGCCCACTCCCTCTTAAAGCGCTCAGTAACACCTTTCGTTTGATACCGATATCGTACAAACACATTCTAGAGTCACCCCTGGCCCACCTTAATGGCGATATCTCTAAAGGCGTCCACCTATAGACCTAATGCCCACTCCCTCTTAAAATGCTCAGTAACACCCTTCGTTTGATACCCATATCTTACAAACATTCTAGAGTCACCCCTGGCCCACCCTAATGGCGATATCTCAAAAAGGCGTCCACCTATAGACCTAATGCCCACTCCCTCTTAAAGTGCTCAGTAACACCTTTCGTTTGATACCCATATCGTACAAACACATTCTAGAGTCACCCCTGGCCCACCCTAATGGCGATATTTCGAAAAGGCGTCCTCCTATAGACCTAATGCCAACTCCCTTTTAAAATGCTCAGTAACACCTTTCGTTTGATACCCATATCGTACAAACATTCTAGAGTATCGCTTGTCCCACCCTAATGGCGACATCTCGAAAAGGCGTCCACCTATAGACCTAATGCCCACTCCCTCTTAAAGCGCTCAGTAACACCTTTCGTTCGATTCCCATATCGTACAAACACATTCTAGAGTCGCCCCTGGTTCACCTTTATGGCGATATCTCGAAACGGTGTCCACCTATGGAACTAAGGATCACTCCCTTTGAAAATACTCATTAACACCTTTCATTTGATACCCATATCGTACAAACATATTCTAGAGTCACCCCTGGTCCACCTTTATGGCGATTTCGCGAAAAGGCGTTCACCTATAGAACTAAAGCCCATTCTCTTTTAAAATACTCATTACCACCTTTCATTTGATACCCATATCGTACAAACACATTCTAGAGTCACCCCTGGCCCACCTTAACGGCGATATCTCGAAAAGGCGTCCACCGATAGACCTAAGGCCCGCTCCCTCTTAAAATGCTCAGTAACACCTTTCATTTGATACCCATATCGTACAAACAAATTCTTGAGTCAGCCCTGGTCCACCTTTATGGCGACATCCCTAAATGGCGTCCATCCATAGATCTATGGCCTACTCTCTCTTAAAATACTCTTTAATACCTTCCATTTGATACACATGTCATACAACCCCATTCCAGGGTTACCCTAGGTTCATTTTCCTACATGGTGATTTTCCTTATTTTGTCTCCATAGCTCTCAACTGAGAATGTAATGTTCGGTCACACCCGAACTTAGCCTTCCTTACTTGTTTTTTTTTTAATTTCTTTTCTATTACTAAGTTAATTTTTCATTTACATATGTTCTGACTAAATAAATTTCTAAAGATAAAATAAACTCCAAAAAGAACAAGTAAGGAAGGTTAAGTTCGGGTGTAACCGAACATTACATACTCAGTTGAGAGCTATGGTGACAACATAAGGGAAAATAACCATGTAGGAAAATGAACCGAGGGAAACCCTGGAATGTGTTTGTATAACATGTGTATCAAATGAAAGGCATTAAAGAGTATTTTATGAGGGAGTGCGCCATAGTTCTATAGGTGGACGCCATTTAGGGATATAGCCATAAAGGTGGATCAGGGTTGACTCTAGAATGCGTTTGTACGATATGGGTATCAAATGAAAGGTATTAATAAGTATTTTAAAAGGGCGTGGACCTAAGTTCTATAGATGGACGCCTTTTCGAGATATCGCCGTAAAGATGGACCAGGGGTGACTCTAGAATGCGTTTGTACGATATGGGTATCAAATGAAAGGTGTTAATGAGCATTTTAAAAGGGAGTAATCCTTAGTTCCATAGGTGGACGCCGTTTCGAGATATAGCCATAAAGGTGGACCAGGGGTGACCCTAGAATTTGTTTGCACAATATGGGCATCAAACTAAAGGTGTTAATGAGTATATTAAAAGGGAGTGGGCCTTAGTTCTATAGGTGGACGCCGTTTCGAGATATCGCCATAAAGGTGGGCCAGGGGTGACTCTAGAATTCGTTTGTGCAATATGGGTATCAAACGAAAGGTGTTAATGAGTATTTTTAAAAGGGAGTGGGCCTTCGTTTTATAGGTGTTCGCCTTTTCGAGATATCGCCATAAAGGTGGACCAGGGGTGACTTTAGAATTTGTTTGTATGATATGGGTATCAAATGAAAGGTGTTAATGATTATTTTAAAAGGGCGTGGGGCTTAGTTCTATAGGTGGACCCCTTTTCGAGATATCGTCATAAAGGTGGACCAGGGGTGACTCTAGAACTCGTTTGTGCAATATGGGTATCAAACGAAAGGAGTTAATGAGTATTTTAAGAGGGAGTGGGCCTTAGTTCTATAGGTGGACGCCTTTTCGAGATATCGCCATAAGGATGGACCAGGGGTGACTCTAGACTTTGTTTGTACGATATGGGTATCAAATGAAAGGTGTTAATGAGTATTTTAAAAGGGAGTAATCCTTAGTTCCATAGGTGGACGCCGTTTCGAGATATCGCCATAAAGGTAGGCCAGGGGTGACTCTAGAATTCGTTTGTGCAATATGGGTATCAAACGAAATGAGTTAATGAGTATTTTAAGAGGGAGTGGGCCTTTCTGGACCAGGGGTGACTTTAGACTTTGTTTGTACGATATGGGTATCAAATGAAAGGTGTTAATGAGTATTTTTAAAAGGGAGTGGGCCTTCGTTCTATAGGTGTTCGCCTTTTCGAAATATCGCCATAAAGGTGGACCAGGGGTGACTCTAGAATGAGTTTGTACGATATGGGTATCAAATTAAAGGTATTAATGAGAGTTTTAAAAGGGAGTGGTGGTAGTTGTATATGTGAAGGCGTTTTCCAGATATCGACCAAAATGTGGACCAGGGTGACCCAGAACATCATCTGTTGGATACCGCTAATTTATTTATATATGTAATACCTGCTAAGATTTTAAGGGTTTTTTATTTCGCCCTGCAGAACTTTTTCATTTTCTTCTACTTAATATGGTAGGTGTCACAACCATTTTATAAAGTTTTTTCTAAAGTTATATTTCGCGTCAATAAAACAATCCAATTACCTTACCATGTTTCATCCCTTTTTTTCGTATTTGGTATAGAATTATGGCATTTTTTTCATTTTTCGCAATTTTCGATATCGAAAAAGTGGGCGTGGTCATAGTCGGATTTCGTTCATTTTTCATATCAAGATAAAGTGGGTTCAGATAAGTACGTGAACTGAGTTTAGTAAAGATATATCGATTTTTGCTCAAGTTATCGTGTTAACGGCCATGCGGAAGGACAGACGGACGACTGTGTATAAAAACTGGGCGTGGCATCAACCGATTTTGCCCTTTTTCACAGAAAACAGCTAACGCCATAAAATCTATGCCCCTACCAAATTTCAAAAGGATTGGTTAATTTTTGTTCGACTTATGGCATTAAAAGTATCCTAGACAAATTAAATGAAAAAGGGCGGAGCCAAGCCCATTTTTAAATTTTCTTTTATTTTTTTTTATTTTTTTTAATTTTTTTTTTTAAAGTGGGCGTGATCCTTCTCCGATTTTGCTAATTTTTATTAAGCGTACATACAGTAATAAGAGTAACGTTCCTGCCAAATTTCATCATGATATCTTCAACGACTGCCAAATTACAGCTTGCAAAATTTTAAATTACCTTCTTTTAAAAGTGGGCGGTGCCACGCCCATTGTCCAAAATTTTACTAATTTTCTATTTTGCGTCATAAGTTCAACTCATCTACCAAGTTTCGTCGCTTTATCGGTCTTTTGTAATGAATTATCGCACTTTTTCGGTTTTTCGAAATTTTCGATATCGAAAAAGTGGGCGTGGTTATAGTCCGATATCGTTCATTTTAAATAGCGATCTGAGATGAGTGCTCAGGAACGTACACACCAAATTTCATCAAAATACCTCAAAATTTACTCAAGTTATCGTGTTAACGGACGGACGGACGGACGGACGGACATGGCTCAATCAAATTTTTTTTCGATCCTGATTATTTTGATATATGGAAGTTTATATCTATCTCGATTCCTTTATATATGTACAACCAACCGTTATCCAATCAAACTTAATATACTCTGTGAGCTCTGCTCAACTGAGTATAAAAAACATAGGCATTTCAAAGTGGGATTTTTCAAAATTTACCCCTACGACCCAAAGGGGGGACATCAGCATTCATTTTAGAGGTATGATTCCTTCGGCAAAGTTTCTTATTTTGATCCCTAGAATATGATTTTCACAGAGCAATGGGCGATTTTTTTGCCTCCCCACAAATCGACCCGGCATAATAAACACACTTGAAAAGGTTGCATTTGCAGTTTGAAACAATTTATTACGAAATTTTTTTTAAATTGGCAATATATTATTACAATTTATTATATGATAAGTTGCGTAATAAATTGCCCAAATGATATAAATTGCCAATTTGGTGTGTGTTTGTACATAGTATAACCTTCGAACCTATTTTAGGCCGAGCCTCTCTTCCAATTTGCATCGTGCTCCTTTAAATTTTTCTTACAAATTGGCAGGACGGGACCTACTTGTTTTATGCCGACTCCGAATGCCATCTGCAAGGCAGATGAGTTTTCACTGAGAGCTTTTCATGGCAGAGGTACACTCGGAGTGCTTGCCAAACATTGCCGAGGGCGACCACGTTAGAAAAATTTTCTTCTAATTGAAAAAACTTGGTTCTAAAATATTGATGTTGCTTTGCCCGGGGGTGAACCCAGGATATTCGGTGTGGTAGAAGGCACGATACCATCATACCACGGCGGCCGCTATAGTATTTAAGGGAAGAAACATTCGTGTGAAAAATCAAATTTCAATGAAGGCAAGGAAAAATTTATTTACGATTATGAGTCATGCTATGAAGTTTAGATAAGGTTGAAAGAGGCCGGTCAATAAGACCTCACATATCCTGAATTTGTCGATATTGTTATCAGAATTTGTTTGACGACCAAACGTAAGAACCCAGTCAGGTGCCAGAACTTATGTTATAGAATAAATCTGTTCTTTTAAAATTTATTAACATATTTACTGTAAGCCGTACATACTTCCAAAGACCTTGACATTTTTTCGAAATAAGGAAAAAGTATGTTTGATCAAAGCTTAATTTGATGTTTGCTAAACAGAGCGACTTAATATAAAATATTTCCAGCTATGATTACGATTTTAAAGATTTTTTGAGTATCCTCCTCAGTAAATGATTTTTTTTCTGTAGCTGAGCAATTCCAGATCAGGACGCTTTACAATCTCCCGCTATCAAAAAAAAAAAGAAAAATCAAAGCGTCATGCTGATGCTGCCCTTTTGTCGGTTGGGCCGATATGGTGGCTATGTGATGCCAACAAACAACATTATAAAACGCCTTATTGACTCTGACCGAGTTTAAAATAATATAGAATTAAAATTATTGAAAAAACCTTGGCAGCAGTTTTTGATTACAAAGTCAAATTCAAGTCTACCACAGGCAGACGATCAAGGCAGACTAACAATTGCCGCAAATACATACCAATACTTCTGCATTGTCAATGAAAACATATACATCAAACGCACACAGACATACTAACAAACACACATACATAAAAAGATGTACTTATATACTTACTTCCACAAAACCATTGTAAATAAGATGCACCACGCTGAGATTTATAATAGCACCGATTCTGATTCGAGTTTGGCGAGTAGGCAGGTTTTGACGGTTTTTGAGGCTTCACCGGCACATATGGATTCCATGGGATGGCTGGAGTATATGGTGGATAGCCAGGATGTTTTGTAGATATATATGGTGGTTTAGTGGGATTAATAGCTGGAAATGTTGGAAAGGATGACGTTTGTGGTTTTGTTGTAATTATTATAGGTTTGGCAGTTGTTGTAGTTGTTCTAATGGCAGGTGTGGTTCTAGGCGTTGTTCTTGTTGTTGTTGACCTTGTTGCAATAGTAGTAGTAGGAGTAGTTATTGTAAAAGCTGTCGTAGGTCTCCTGGTTGTTGTTGTAGTCGGTCTTACTGTGGTAGTCGTAGTAGTTGTAAACGGAGTTGTTGATTTTCTTGTTGTGGTTGTTGGTGGCACCTCTGTTGTAGTTTTTGTCGTTGTAGTAGGCTTTTCTGTTGTGGTTGTGGTAGTGGTAGGCTTTTCAATTGTAGTTGTGGTTGTAGTAGGCTTCTCCGTTGTTGTAGTTGTTGTTGCTGTTGTGGTGGTGGTGGTAGTTGTAGTTGACTCTTTTGTTGTTCTTGTAGGCCTTTCTGTTGTTGTTGTTGTTGTAGGTTTTTCTGTTGTTGTTGTTTCAAGCTTTTCTGTTGGCGTAGTAGTGGTACTAGGCTTTTCAGTTGTACTTGTAGTTGTGGGCTCCTCAGTGGTTGTTGTACTGGTAGTATTTGTTGTTGTTGTTGGCTCTTCTGTAGTCGTAGTCGTTGTTATGAGCTTACCTGTAGTTGTCGATATCGTTGTAGGATTTTCTGTTGTCGTTGTATTTGGAACATCTGTTATTGCCTCAGTAGGCACAAGCATCCTTTCTGTTGTTGTTTGAAGCCCTGTTATGGCTTCAGTTTGCACAGGAATACTTTCTGTTGTTGTTGGCGCTTCTGTTATGGGTTCAGTTTGCACAGGAAGACTTTCTGTTGTTGTTGGCGCTTCTGTTATGGGTTCAGTGAACACTGTGGACGCCTCTGTTGTGGTTTGGACATTTGTTATTGCCTCAGTGACTAATGTTGTTGCTGGTTCAGGTTCTAAAGTATTCGGTTCAAAATCTTGTGCCAAAACAATACTCAAAAGTGTAAGACCAATAAATATTAAACGAACAATTGCCTTTTAAAGAAGAAATTCGAAATACTAATTAATTAAGATAATCTAAATAAATTGTTGCACTTAAATTACCATTTTATTGCCAAGTGAAACATTCGCTTTTTAATCGTTTTTATATTGCAACACTATTTTATTTTTTTTTTATTAAATTTATTGTTTGCTTCCGTTTGTTTTAGAAGCGTCTTCTCACTAGCACAATTTCTTTTCTACTGGCTCACAAGCCAGCTGTCATATTGTATATTTAAGCTCCTCGTTGTTTCTTTGGGTGGCAAAGTTGACATGGCTGAGTGGAATGCGAAACAACGAAAGATGATCGTTTTCATTCATATAATCGAGCAGCAGTACATCATACAAGTTCGCTAATACATTTATTTATTATTAAATAACCGCCTGCATTTTAGTGCAAATTCCACGATCAAAGCAGCGAACTAAAACTGATAACTCGCGGTTTCCTTAACAAAATGCCTTGAAATATCAACAACTTTCGTATGTAGTAGATAGTAGTATGAAGTTCTAAAGTGAAAAATTAGACTAGTCACAAAAGCAGATATTCCAGATATTCCAATTATATTTTAGAAACCTCAGTTTTATTAAAGCATGGTCAAAAGTATTTGACATTTTTTAAATATATTCCAGATTTAAGTCAAAAATCACAAACTTATAGCAAGTAATTAACTTCATACTGAAAAGGCTTCGGAATTATCCTACAAATTCAGTCCTAGTTAGAGCTGTAGACCGCGCTTAGAAAGCCCAACAGATGTTTCTTATCTATTGAACAAATTAGAAAAACCAACAGCTAGTGTTGATTGCCATTAGTAGGGGGAATAGAAACTCGCCATCAGCATACCGGTCATAATACATGACCTATCAGTAAAGTTATATCAAAATCAAGCGAGTTGTCTTCTTTGCAACTTTAGATGTGAGAAACGCTTCAGCATCTCGTGATGATTAGGCTTGCTGGCCGTCTTAGAGCTAACATTTCAAACCACATGCTACCTACTTAGCAAACTCATGTATCAAACTTTAAATGACCAGAAGCACATTACAGTCACATGACGAGCAGAAAAAGGAAATGAATTTTTCAATCTTGAAATGCCCGATGACACATTCTTAGTCGAATACGCAGACGAGATTGCCCTAGTCGTTTCGGCCATAAATGTTTTTTTTTTTTGAAAGGCACATGTTTTTCTCATTCAAAATATATGAAAGGAAAGTATACATTTCAAAACTCACACTTAGCGAATCCAGAGCCTGGACATATGGACAAAATATAACATTGCGATTTTTTCATCCCCGCCCAAAAACAAGTACCTTCTGTTGAAAAGAATAATTCATAGTTATATTTTTATTAGGTTAATAACTAGTCTGCAAGGTTCATATCACTTGATTACAAAAAAAAGGGATTTCTGAAGGGTCAAGATTCCAGCTCAGTTAGACAATCGAATGGATAGTGGGCTCTGTAGACATGCGTTTAGTATATACAAACCCACCCCTTATGTACAGATCTCTCAGGCATTTGAATACTATTGAAAGCATGTTTGCTTTCATGTCCGACTGCTTAGCACCTATGTCAAAGAAGTCACTTTGCTACCCAGTTGTGCTTGGTGCTTATATGGATTATTTGATAGTGAATGGATTGCTGGGTAGATATGTGTGAATTCGCAAGTACCCACACATTTAGTCTATTAAGTAATTACATATGTTTGTACTCTATTTAAACGGTCGATCGGCTTTTGAACTTCTAACACTTGTTGGTGACGTTGCTTTACGTCCTCGACTCAACTACAAAGCGCTTTGCTGCGCTTCACCTCGTCGTGTGATACGATTTTCTGGGTGAATTCTACATATATAGGATCTTAACAATTGATGTTATGCGAAATGTGCAAAATTTATGAGTAATCCCCACAACTTAATGTATATTTACTCGGATTAAACAGTTGGTAATCCAGCGTAAATACAGAAACGTACACAAGTTTACTTAGTATGTATATGCGAAAACCTAGTGGGAAAATTGATTACATTATATTTTTCTATAAAAAAGAAGATATGATTTAAAGAAAATACCAAAGCAACAGAATTGTAATTTGTCGCTACAACAACTCATCACCTACCTAGCAGATATTTTCTTGAGAAGAATTTCATGCCTCATTTAATGTAGCAAAATTTCAATGTATTCCTCACATTCCTACTGGGAAAGGAAATACATTTACTGATTGTTTATGCCCATATTTGAACTAAATAAACTTTGCTTTAGAGTTATGACTTTTTATGAAAGACGGTCCATTTAAAGTTTTTTTTTTAAATTAATCATTAAGCACAATCGCGCTAAAGCCAACTCGCGAAAGTTATTCGCTCGGCTTAAAAAATAGTATTTCGGAAAAGTTAATGTTTCAGTTAAATACTTTCGGGGCATTTTGGCTAAACTTTTTCGAGGTGGTACTCTATTTCATTTTAAGTCTAATACAAATATATTTCGGTTCTAGCTGAGTTATCAAACCGTCAACTAAGCTGTCCAGCAAGATTAATTTTATAAATAGCAACTGCAGTTCGAACGCTAGAGCTGATTTAAAAAAGGGTAGTATTTAACCAGAACGGTCTATTGGCATTTACTTCGACTTGCTGTAACGGTATCTGCACTATTTAAAAGGCTCTGCTAAATGACCTTGACCGAGACCAACCGTTCCGTAAAGTTTGAAAAGGACCTCTCCGATCCATATTAAACCAAATGAGGTTTCAGACAATATGACTAGATTTAAAACCCGATGGCACAATCTATCTGATGATATTGATATCATTGATTTCCATATAAGCAATTGAAAAGTAAATTCTGCCTTCAAAGAAACAAAATCCCGCTCTTTCACCGCGGCCGCCATTGGTGTGGTTGTAGCGTGCCTCGCCGACCACACTGAAGATTCTGTGTTCAAATCCAGGGCAAAGCAAGATGTTACCATTTATTTTACTGATAACGTAATTATCCGCAATCAGAATACGAAAAGTTGTTTGTAATTTTTGTAATCGGTTAGAATAATGTTGTTACCAGCTAAGAATAAAGGCGTTAGTGAAAACTCATCTGCATGTAGGTTCCCTTCTACCAAGTTATAGGAAAACTCCTACACACTATATCTTCAATTAAGGACGATATTATTCTTAATTTTTTCCAGTGCAGTCTCTAAGATTTATATTTTCATTTTAATCCATCACAATGACCATCACCATATGTTTAAAATAAGAAACTATTTTTATATATGAAATTTTTATAGACCAGAAATGGTGTTCAATTATATCCGAATGACGTGACTCACCCCCAAAAGTGTATTTAGATTGTGATGAAGTTCGATGCCGAACGACGAATGGCAGTGAACTAGGAATGAACATTGCCGTGTTGATATCATTCCTGAAAAAATGCGATTAGTCCAGGACAAATCCGGGAAGAGTTGTAAAGGAGTATGCGACTATTGCCAGTTTTGATCTCTTTGTATGCGTTGAATTGTTCCCTTTTGTTTCAGCATGTCCAATGTAGAGTCTAATTGTACCCATTTACACTCGAATGGGAACGTTAGGACCAATCCCCTTTGTACCCATATGGGAACGAATGAAGACTAATCCCTTTTGGTATTAAAATGTGTTACTTTTCGTATGGTACGTCGATATGTATATTTTAAACGAATGATTAAAACTTACAAAATATTGCTAAACGCTTTTAAGTAAAAACATTATTTAGTGGCCAAGTCATACCAAAAGATTGGGTCGACGATAATGGTAATTTAGATGCAATTAAGATTCGGCATATGGGTCCGCATTTTTTCTTAAATAATTCGATTATATCACCTGTAATCTTTTTTATGTTATTCATTTCGTTGCCGTTTTTCGTTTGTTTCTTAAAATGGGCTACATAGATTTCAAACTGACTAATTCCAACACTAACCAATAGGGACTAGGGCATCCTATATATCCCAATGTAGACAAAAGAGATCAATACCACTCTCTTGAGGGATCAATAGCACGATTTTTTGCAGGGTATTAAGCTCTTCAGGGCTATGTACATATATACATATATTTATACGCGTTTCACAAAAAATTGACTTTCGAATCTAATAAGGTTTTCTTTGCAGCTCTCTAAACGTTTTGAAACTTTCACGAGTATTCAATTCAATTGTTTAAGGCTGTTTTGTTTTTTTGTAAGTACTATGTTCATTTATTTACTTATTTTTTGATGTCCAAATCTTTCCTGGAATCTTTTTTTCCTCGAAACAATTCAGGATAAGAAAGTCCACAGGTCAAGTTTATTGATAACAAATGGTCAAGGTTATTGATAAAGATGTACTGAGAAATCCGCTGAGATTGATGCAATTATCATGGTTTTTTTGTTTTGATTTGTACTCAATGGGATGAAGTTAAAAGCCTCGTTACGATACTGAAACAATTAAATGATATCTAGATATTTGCGAAATAAAAGAAACAATTTCTTAAATGAAGTTCGATGCCGAACGACGAATGACAGTGAACTAGGAATGAACGTTGCACATAGGTAGATTTTCAATTTTTGAGCGGCCAAAAATATTTTATATCTTCTTAAAACTGTTTAGTAAATGAAAAAATATAATAATTTGTGTAATTAATCGGTTATATTAAAAAATAGATATTACACTGTGTAACACTAAAAACTTTCTGAGCAGTGAGGCTATATTTCTTGTTGTACAGCAAGAAGTGTAATAACTTAGTTCTGTCTTTACCTAGGGTCCATGATTCAATCACAAGAGGTTTGCTCGACAGACACATTTTTTGACAATTGCAGCCATTTTGCTCCCGAATCGAATTGACATTCATTAACTGTGTTGTTTCTTTGCGAATTTTCGAAAAATATTAGTAGTAGAAATAGGAAGCAATCAGTTTACAAATACCCGATAAGTACTGAACTGCATAATTCTTTAGAACATTTTTTTAATTTTCTGATGAATTTATTAACTATGCCGTGATCTATAGTGTGGGTGACCATAGGTTTTATGAAAAGTACGGACACCAAGGAATCGTGCACTTTCGGAAACCTATTAACATACGAAACCTAAACCAAATAAAAGTTCATCGTTCAACGTCAAAAACTCGACTAGTAAACCGATTCGGGTAAAAGTGTCATTAGTAATTGAGCACGTTAACTTATTCATTCCGTATGTACGGAAAATACGTCTCCATTTAAGAATTTGTGGAATCGTTTTACATATGGAATATTATGTATATACTTATTTGGAATATTCGAACCTCGTGAGATAGTATCAAATAAACGTATTCCGAATATTCTAAATTAACGGTTTATCCGAAACGCTTCCACTTAATACTGAATGGAAAAGAGCTTTCCGAAATTTTAGAATAAAAAGGTGAATACGAACTGTGTAGAAGAGCCGCCCAAAAGCTTAACTATTCTGTCAAAGTCAAGGTAGGAATATAAAGTTCTAAGCCAATATGCCATTTTCTTTTATTTTTGTTTTTGTGAGTTCATTGCGGCTGATGAGTAGAGTATCACCCCATATCGGCTGCCTGTTCAAAATCGTGCTATCTCAGAATATATTTCAAAAATTTCCCAATTCAGGATTTGTCACAAAACCCCCCTATATTAGAGTTAGATTGAAGAACGCTTCATCTCAGAATGCTTTTCATTAACTCCTTCTTATGACAAAATGCATTGAACTTATGCTCATTTGAGACAATCCATTTTTAAATAAAATCCTGACGTACGCCATTCTTAAAACAATTTCTGAAAGAATGAACAAACCAACATAACTTTATCAATTCACGAAATATTTAATAGAAAATGAATTATTTCCCCAAAAACTTATGGCATTTACAAATTTATTATCACTACTAATATACTACCAAAGATACTTTTCTACTACAATTTTCATTGAAGGGGATTGAATTATTCCCCGTTTTCCTTACTTCGTAAAAGCAACCCGTCCAGATTTTTTAATTTGGGAGTGTCAAAGATCTGTCATCATTGGAGAACAAACCTCTAGTAATTGAATCATGACCTAGGGTAATGTTTTAATTGGTTTTATAAAAAATTATAATAATTTGTGTAACTAATCGGTTATATTAGAATAGATATTACACTGTGTAACACTAAAAAACACCTGCGCAGTGAGGCTATTTTTCATGTTGTAGAGCAACATCTATCTAACCCCCTATCTGCAAGTATCTGCAGCTAAATTTAATGCAGTTGGCAAGCTACTTGTACCAAGTACCATGTTCAAAACTAATTTTCACTTGGACGGACTTGGAAACATATCAAAACTGGTTTTGAACACCAAAAAAAAAACAAGTAAGGAAGTTTAAGTTCGGGTGTAACCGAACATTACATACTCAGTTGAGAGCTATGGTGACAACATAAGGGAAAATAACCATGTAGGAAAATGAACCGAGGGAAACCCTGACATGTGTTTGTATGACATGCTTATCAAATGAAAGGCATTAAAGAGTATTTTATGAGGGAGTGGGCCATAGTTCTATAGGTGGACGCCATTTAGGGATATAGCCATAAAGGTGGATCAGGGTTGACTCTAGAATGCGTTTATACGATATGGGTATCAAATGAAAGGTGTTAATGAGTATTTTAAAAGGGAGTAATCCTTAGTTCCATAGGTGGACGCCTTTTCGAGATATCGCCATAAAAGTTGACCAGAGGTGACCCTAGAATTTGTTTGTACAATATGGGTATCAAAAGAAAGGTGTCAATGAGTATTTTAAAAGGGAGTAATCCTTAGTTCCATTGGTGGACGCCGTTTCGAGATATCGCCATAAAGGTGGACCAGGGGTGACCCTAGAATTTGTTTGTACAATATGGGCATCAAACGAAAGGTGTTAATGAGTATTTTAAAAGGGAGTGGGCCTTAGTTCTATAGTTGGACGCCGTTTCGAAATATCGCCACAAAGGTGGACCAGGGGTGACTCTAGAATGTGTTTGTACGATATGGGTATCAAATTAAAGGTATTAATGAGGGTTTTAAAAGGGAGTGGTGGTTGTTGTATAGGTGGTCGCCTTTTCGAGATATCGCCATAAAGGTGGAGCAGGGGTGACTCTAGAATGCGTTTGTACGATATGGGTATCAAATGAAAGGTGTTAATGAGTATTTTAAAAGGGAGTAATCCTTAGTTCCATAGGTGGACGCCGTTTCGAGATATCGCCATAAAGGTGGACCAGGGGTGACCCTAGAATGTGTTTGTACAATATGGGTATCAAAAGAAAGGTGTTAATGAGTATTTTAAAAGGGAGTATTCCTTAGTTCCATAGGTGGACGCCGTTTCGAGATATCGCCATAAAGGTGGAGCGGGGGTGACCCTAGAATTTGTTTGTACAATATGGGTATCAAAAGAAAGGTGTTAATGAGTATTTTAAAAGGGCGTAGGGCTTAGTTCTATAGGTGGACGCCGTTTCGAGATATCGCCATAAAGGTGGACCAGGGGTGACTCTAGAATGAGTTTGTACGATATGGGTATCAAATTAAAGGTATTAATGAGAGTTTTAAAAGGGAGTGGTGGTAGTTGTATATGTGAAGGCGTTTTCCAGATATCGACCAAAATGTGGACCAGGGTGACCCAGAACATTATCTGTTGGATACCGCTAATTTATTTATGTATGTAATACCTGCCAAGATTTTAAGGGTTTTTTATTTCGCCCTGCAGAACTTTTTCATTTTCTTCTACTTAATATGATAGGTGTCACAACCATTTTATAAAGTTTTTTCTAAAGTTATATTTCGCGTCAATAAAACAATTCAATTACCTTACCATGTTTCATCCCTTGTTTCGTATTTGGTATAGAATTATGGCATATTTTCCATTTTTCGTAATTTTCGATATCGAAAAAGTGGGCGTGGTCATAGTCGGATTTCGTTCATTTTTTATACCAAGATAAAGTGAGTTCAAGTAAGCACGTGAACTAAGTTCATTAAAGATATGTCGATTTTTGCTCAAATTATCGTGTTAACGGCCATGCGGAAGGACAGACGGACGACTGTGTATAAAAACTGGGCGTGGCATCAACCGATTTCGCCCGTTTTCACAGAAAACAGTTAACGTCATAAAATCTATGCCCCTACCAAATTTCTAAAGGATTGGTTAATTTTTGTTCGACTTATGGCGTTAAAAGTATCCTAGACAAATTAAACGAAAAAGAGTGGAGCCACGCCCATTTTGAAATTTTCTTTTATTTTTGTATTTTGTTGCACCACATCATTACTGGAGTTGAATGTTGACATAATTTACTTATATACTGTAAAGATATTAAATTTTTTGTTAAAATTTTCCTTTTATAAACATTTTTTTTAATAGTGGGCGTGGTCCTTCTCCGATTTTGCTAATTTTTATTAAGCGTACATATAGTAATAGGGGTAATGTTCCTGCCAAATTTCATCATGATATCTTCAACGACTGCCAAATTACAGCTTGCAAAAATTTTAAATTACCTTCTTTTAAAAGTGGGCGGGGCCACGCCCATTGTCCAAAATTTTACTAATTTTCTATTCTGCGCCATAAGTTCAACTTATCTACCAAGTTTCGTCGCTTTATCTGTCTTTTGTAATGAATTATCGCACTTTTTCGGTTTTTCGAAATTTTCGATATCGAAAAAGGGGGCGTGGTTATAGTCCGATATCGTTCATTTTAAATAGCGATCTGAGATGAGTGCTCAGGAAGCTACATACCAAATTTCATCAAAATACCTCAAAATTTACTCAAGTTATCGTGTTAACGGACGGACGGACGGACGGACGGACATGGCTCAATCAAATTTTTTTTCGATCCTGATTATTTTGATATATGGAAGTCTATATCTATCTCGATTCCTTTATATATGTACAACCAACCGTTATCCAATCAAACTTAATATACTCTGTGAGCTCTGCTCAACTGAGTATAAAAAAAAGCAATTAAAACATTTTTGTGACATCCTTAATAAAATGGGGTATTTAACAATTTATAAATTTTAAAAATCACAAACACCATTAATATGTTAGTATTTACTTCAAATATCAGAATACATTACAATTACTCAATTCAATTGTCTTAAAAGTTAAAATATTCACGTTAAAACATGCGATTTCAAATAAGTTTAAAAAAACCATAACACGCGTTTCAGAAATAGCTAACTTCCGATTACTTGATAGCTAACGCCAGGTATGCGATGGATGGAAAGGGATAGAATTATTGTTCCCCTGTCTATTCTTATGCTGTGGGAGTGCTTTTTTTTTGTAATTGTGGCAACTTTCAGAAATTCAATTATGGCCGCCTAAATGTCTAAAATCTACCTATGTGCGTTGTCGTGTAGATATCATTCCTGAAAAAAATGCGATTAGGTCAAGATAAATCCGGGATGAGTTGCAAAGGAGTATGTGATTATTGCCAGTTTTGATATCTTTGTATACGTTGAATTGATCCCTTTTGTTTCAGCATGTCCAATGTAGTGACACCTTAACGTTAAGCTAATCGTTTATCAAAAAATTTCCACCGTTTCCGTTGAAACACTTGGAAATATTATCGATAAAGAAATTATCAAGATAAATTTTATCTCGTTTTTAACCGAAACGAAAAGCTTTCGTTAACGTTAAAAACGTTAACAAAAACGTGATACTTTATGTTTGAATTGTGCTGGCAATGCTATAGCCATGGTGAAGCCGTAAGGTGGCAACAGCGAGCGGACATACACACACAAACTCCATGTAATTTGTTTGTGTAATTCGTTGGTGGTAATGTCAAAAATACTCTGAGAAATGTTCGTACTGTCAAAATTCGTGAGAAAAGTTGTAATCAGCTTGGCTAATGCTTTCACCTTTAATGACTCCGCCATCAATCAGCTTTGCCAGCATAGTTTGAAATTAATGAATCAACATAAACGATTTGATTTCGTTTTGATGTGGCAGAAAACGAAGCAAAATCATTTCGTTAATTTGACGTTCTTAACGTTAATAAACGAAACGAAATGACTTTGTTTCGTTTATTAACGTTAATTATCGTAACGAAATGATATAGGTTCGTTGGTTAAGCATGCCTGGTAGAGACTAATTGTACCCATTTTTACTCGAACGGGAAGGTTAAAACGAATCCCTTTTGTACCAATATGGGAACGAATGGAAACTAATCCCTTTTTGTATTAAAAAGTGTTACTTTTCGCATGGTACGTCGATATGTACATTTTATATGCAAGATTAAAACGTCCAAAAGATTGTTAAACACATCTAAGTAAAACAAGTAAGGAAGGCTAAGTTCGGGTGTAACCCAACATTACATACTCAGCTGAAAGCTTGAAGACAAAATAAGGGGAAATAACCTTGTAGGAAAATGAACCTAGGGTAATCCTGGAATGTGCTTGTATAACATGGGTATCAAATGGAAGGTATTAAAGAGTATTTTAAAAGGGAGTGGAAATAGTTCTATAGGTGGACGCTTTTTCCCGATGGACCAGGGGTGACTCTAGAATGTGTTTGCACGATACGAGTATCAAATGAAAGGTGTTAATCAGTATTTTAAAAGGTAGTGGGCCTTAGTTTTATAGGAGGACACCTTTTCGAGATATCACCATAAAGGTGGACCAGGGGTGACTCTTAATGTGTTTGTACGATATGGGTATCAAATGGTCCAAAATGTGGACCATGGTGAACATCATCTGTCGAGTACCGCTAATTTATTTACGAACAGTATTCCTGCCATGATTCTATGGGCTTTTGATTTCGCCATGCAGAACTTTTTCATTTTCTTCTACTTAATATGGTAGGTGTCACACCAATTTTACAAAGTTTTTTCTAAAGTTATATTTTGCGTCAAAAAATCAATCCAATCACCATGTTTCATCCCTTTCTTAACGGTTTTATTTCGTATTTGGTATAGAATTATGGCATTTTTTTCATTTTTCGAAATTTTCGATATCGAAAAAGTGGGCGTGGTCATTGTCGGATTTCGCCCATTTTTATTACCAAGATAGAGTGAGTTCAGATAAGTACGTGAACTAAGTTTAGTAAAGATATATCGATTTTTGCTCAAGTTATCGTGTTAACGGCCGAGCGGAAGGACAGACGGTTGACTGTGTATGAAAACTGGGCGTGGCTTCAACCGATTTCGCACATTTTCACAGAAAACAGTTATCGTCATAGAAGCCCTTACCAGATTTTACAAGGATTGGTAAATTTTTCTTCGACTTATGGCATTCAAAGTATTCTAGACAAATAAAATGAAAAAGAGCGGAGCCACGCCCATTTTGAAATTTTCTTTTATTTTTGTATTTCGTTGCACCATATAATTACTGGAGATGAATGTTGGCATAATTTACATATATACTGTAAAGATATTAAATTTTTTGTTAAAATTTGACTTTTAAACATTTTTTTAAGTGGTCGTTTTCGTCATCCGATTTTGCAAATTTTTATTTAGCACACATATCTCGAACTTGCTTTAAAAATATTTTATTTTCTGTTTTAAGCTAAATAGTTTAGTACTGTACATATACATATTTACACATATATCCATATGGAATCTAGTCTGTAAGATTTTTGTAATCATAGACTTAAATAAATAAATATAAAATATGAAATTTAATCATGATACCCTCAACAACTGCCAAATTACAGCTTGCAAAACTGTTAAGTTACCTTCTTTTAAAAGTGGGCGGTGCCACGCCCATTGTTCAACATTTTACTAATTTTCTATTCTGAGTCATAAGGTAAACCACCTACCAAGTTGCATCGCTTTATCCGTCTTTGGTAATGAATTATCGCACTTTTTCGGTTTTTCGAAATTTTCGATATCGAAAAAGTTGGCGTGGTTATAGTCCGATTTCGTTCATTTTAAATAGCGATCTGAGATGAGTGCCCAGGAACCTACATACCAAATTTCATCAAGATACCTCAAAATTTACTCAAGTTATCGTGTTCACGGACAGACAGACGGACGGACGGACGGACGGACATGGCTAAATGAATTTCTTTTTTCGTCCAGATCATTTTGATATATAGCAGTCGATATCTATCTCTATCTCGAGTTTATGCCGTTACGGGGTACCGTTATGCGAGCAAAGTTAATATACTCTGTGAGCTCTGCACAGCTGAGTATCAAATTATTTAGCTGCCAACTCATACCAAAAGATATTGGTCGACGATGATTGTAAATAAGATTCGGTATAGGGCTCCGCATTTTTCTTAAATAATTCGATCACATCACCTGTAATCTTTTTTATTTTATTTATTTCGGTGCCGTTTTTTTTTTTTTTTTTTTTGTTTCTTAAAATTGTCTACATAGATTTCTTACTGACTAATCCCAACTCTAACCAATAGGGGCTAGGGCATATATATACCCCAATGTAGACAAAAGAGATCAATCGGAAACCACTCTCTTGTGGGATCAATCGCAACATTTTTTGCAGGGATATTAAACTCTTCAGGGCTATGTATATATAAAAACAGTATATTAAAAAAAATTGATTTTCGAATCTAACAATGTCTTCTTTGCAGCTCTCTAAACGTTCTGAAACTTTTCAATGGTATTCAATTAAATTTTTCAAGGCTCTTCAAATTTTCCAGAATTCAAAAAATGCAAAACCTTGTTCTATTTTTATTTTTTGTAAGTACTATGTTCAATTATTTACTTTGTTTTATTACTTCTTTTTTGATGTCCAAATCTTTCCTGGAATCTTTTTTTCCTCGAAACAATTCATGATAAGAAAGCCCACAGGTCACGTTTATTGATAAAAAATGTCGCATGTACTGATAAATCCGCTGAGATTGATGCAATTATCGTGGTATTGTTGCTGACATATACTCAATGGGCTCAAGGTAAAAGCCTCGTTACAATACTGAAACAATTAAATGATATCTGCATATTTGGGAAAGAAAAGAAAAAATTTCTTAAATACTTACTTTTAATCCAATTATCATTTAACGTGTGCAGTCATGAGAAAGCCTCTTGAGATGACCTTAAAATCACCTACCCGAATCCCGCAATAGTTAAAAAAATACCTTTTCTATATACATAAAAAACATAATTGTTTTATACTTAACATTTCACATGACTTATACGTATCCTTTCTAAATGAAAAGGACTAACACCCCCGACCATATTCTTAGTATTTTATTGAGTAAAATGCTCTGAAGGGAGTTTCGGTGATCTACGATTTCTAAAACATTTCCTTTATAACTTCAATAGGAACAGACTTACTTCTCCACTTCGTTCAATACCCCCACATTCTTTTTTTTTAACATTTGTAAATATTATTAAACATTTGAAGTGCTTATCAACATTTTCTCGGAATTGTCTTACTAAGAGGTCTGTGTTATGTTCCGGCCGAAAAAAGCAAACATTGGAGGGCAATTTTAAATTGTGACACATGCATTTATTTATATAATGACTGATTTGATAATACGACTGAAATAAATACCAACGCACCGAGTGTGATTAAATTATGGAAAGAACACTTCTCATCATTATCCACTGACAACGCAATGGACGTCACACCAATCTTCTATGTACAGCAGAGTCAGAATGCTAATATCCCGGCTAAAAAATAACAAGGCCAGATAATGGCGGACTAACCGCCCAGCTGTTCAGATATCGCGGCGAAGAGTTGGTAAAGAGCATTAAGCTATTTGCAAAATATGGATGGACGAGCGCATGCCACCAGATTTGAATTTAAGTGAGCTCAGTCAAAGCCTTAAGAAAGGTGCTTAGAGACCGCGCAGGCAGCCTGCTTAATTTCGTACTTAAAGTCTTATCCAGCGAATGGTGCGAAAGACTGAAGCCCAACAGACTGATTGGACCTTATCAGTGTGACTTCAAACCTATTAACCCCCTGTCAGCAAAATTTCCACGATGCGCCGATTTCTGTGAAAAACTCGCAATAATAGAATCGACAAGCACCACCTTTGTTCGACTTCAAAGCACCACCTGAAAGTAAAAAAAAGTAGTTGCTTGTATGCTGCTGCCTTTAGAAAAATACCTCTCCGAGGCATTCGAAATTCACTTTCAGAAAAGGCGACTCTCTATCGTGCGACTTTTTTAACCTTATGCTGGAAGACATAATTTTAGCAGCAGTTATAAATCACTAGAGCATAAAAAAGAAAAATTAGCACACTCTCGCTTTGGCAATCTCGTTGTTGTACTGATAACAAGCACCATTAAGGTAAAACACGACCATTTTGGAAAGGATTTAATATGACCACATTGAACCTTCTAGGAAATCCCACCCCACCCCTAGTTCTATGACGAGCTTGGGGTCGCCAGAGCCTTGGTTTGCTAAAGAAATAGGACTCGCCACGGGTAGGTGAGGTTGACAACTAACAAACCCGCTGGGAGTTTTGGCGATCTTGCCACTGTTGACGGATATAAATTCCAGACTGTGAAGGACTTCGTCTATATGGTAACCAGCATTAACAACGAAAACAAAGTCGGCTAAGAAATCAAACGGAGAACAGTTCTTGCTAACAAGTGCTAGTTTGGACTGAGTAGGCAATCGAAAAGAAAAGCCTTCTTGCGATGAACAAAAATCCCGGTCTATATCATTCTCATCTTACTTTTCTGATGCAAAGCTCGTTAATGGTGTCAGGGAAAGACGTGGAAGACCTTTGAAGTATTCGAGAGAAAAGCTCTACGGAATATTTATGGGGCAGTACGTCATGCCAATTGTTTGCAGCAAAAGAGGTATGATGAAATAAAATGCTCCGGCTCAAGTCTTTCTGTTGAACTCCGTGTTTGGAAGCATAGGAAGAGGAAAACAGCCAAAAGTTAGTAGGGATCGGGGGGAGGAGACTTGATCTCGCATGGTGCTCTGAACTGGCATCAGTTCTCGCGAAGCAGGGATAGCTGGTTTGACTTGTTAGCCAACGGCAAAAAAACTGCAAATATATATTGTGTGACATAATTATTGGAATTAAAACAACAACAAAGGTAGTTTATTCCTGCAAAAAATGATTGGATAGTGCGTTCTATTTTGCAGGGATACTTTCATTTTATAGCTGCGGTTATATATAGGAATATGTACATATTCATCTGTATGTATGTACATATGTGATTCGATATGTGCAACAAATAACTTTGAAGCACGGTTGCCAAATGTGGGCACCTAAATTTACAAAAAAAAATTCTATCTTTTAAATTGAGATTGGTCCCATTTTACTTATTTCCTAGCATGAGAAAAATCTACAAAAAATGTATAGTTTTGTAATAAGTTTTGCTCATCTGCTGCCGAATTCCACTCATCCAATTCTAGAATATGCTTTTATGATAAAGCAAATGAGCCCTCAGGTATTTAGGTCATAGCAAAAATTGTGTTATGTTATCTGTTCGCCAGAGAGCGCTGGTGAAACAGAAAATATACCAAATATTAGTTATAACTAATGGAAGACAAACTCTTCACTTATTATTTACATCGCACATTCAAAAAACAGCCATGCATGAATGGAATTAATGACACCAAAAACAAGACAAGAAAGTTATTAAATGGAAAAGGGAACTGGAGCTGGGATGTACTCAACACATCTACAGCTAAGCCAATCATTCCGACTTCCTGACGCATGCAGTGTATTCTAAGCCAAGGTCTCTGCTATAGACAGAGCGGCAAAGCTGCTCCAAGATAGTGCGGTTTCCAACACCGACGTAACAATCTTTGTTGACAGCCAAGTCGCCTTAAGGGAATTAGAGTCCAACATGATAAAATCGGACATCCTGCGGAGGTGTA
The DNA here is from genome assembly GCF_040869045.1 of Eurosta solidaginis. Classification (NCBI taxonomy): domain Eukaryota; kingdom Metazoa; phylum Arthropoda; class Insecta; order Diptera; family Tephritidae; genus Eurosta; species Eurosta solidaginis. The sequence continues at coordinate 187,902,433 of NC_090321.1, forward strand.
TAGCCTTTCTGGCTTCTATAAGTCATCTCAATGTCTCCCTTTGCTGGGCCCCTGGGCACAGCGGCATTGAAGGGAATGAACTCGCGGATGAGATGGCTAGGAAAGGTTCCGACTTGGACATAAGTGAGGTGGACAGCTCCATCCGACCGCCGCTGAGTTATATCCTAGGGAGAATCGACGAATATGAGAATAGGGCAACGGACTTGCTATGGACCAATAAGGTTGACTGCGACGTCTCAAGGTCTTTATGACCATGCTTGGATAGGAAAGGCACCAGCTTCCTTCTCAAAATGAACAAATCTGCGGTAAGGGTACTTACGGGTGTCATCACAGGTCATTGTGCTATCGCACCAATGCTCCGGCGGTGGTGAATACCAACAAGCTCCCTCTGCAGAAGCTGTCAAGGATGAAGAGGAAGAGGAGTCGATCTACCACTTTCTCTGCCGATGCTCACGCTTCTTCGACAGCCTGGCAGAGGTTGGGAAGGTGGACGTCTCGCTTCTTCTTGGGTTCATCAGGGAAAGCAAGTGGTTCGTTGATGACCACTAGGAGGTAATGGGGCTAAACGAATTTGCGGCCACCCTGTACCTACTGAGGGCACTCACAATGGACAAAAATTTCTCCTAGTGGAAGTGTGGGTAACATCCACGCACACTCTCTTAACCTAACATAACCTGAGTTCTTAAATTGTATAAAAATTGTCGGTTTCTGTCAGACGAGCTTGGAAATTATCTTCCACACCGCACAATACCTCTCACAGTCCTTAAATCAAGGGAAGGAAGTCACAGGTCATATTTACAGCACAGCTACAAAAAAACATTAAAAAAAACGTATAAAAACATTCCTGAATGTGGAAGAAAACAACGGGAAGGTAAAGTTAAGTTAACACTGAGGCCCGGAGTAGCGATTTTAGCTTTTTTCAAGCTAGTTTTACCTTTTTTTCTCCGTTTAGCTTGAAAAGTTGCGATTTAGCTTTAAGCTTTTTTCAGATTTCTTTTAGAAACTCGTTAGCTCTTTTTAGCTTTTTCAAAATTTTAGAAAATTTTATTTTATGTAGAACATTGAATGAATTTGGGCTAGTTAAAAAAAATTTGAGGGGCCAAGGAACAGATAATGTTGGCATTATGGCAGAAATCGAGGTGAAGTAACTTTATAAAGGCAACATCAACAACAACCTTATGTCAACAGACATAATATTTATTTGAAAGATACGGTTGTGTGTAAGGTTTATAGCTCATATAAAATAAAACTTACGTAAGGAATTATTATAAGCCATAAGGTAGAATATAACAACTTTATTATAAGGCTTATAGACCAACAAAAATAAGGCTTACTTACATAAGGCCTTATTTAAAGAAACTAATTGCTGAATTAGGATCTCTTATATAAGGCTTATATATAGCCCACCCAAAATCAGGCTTTTATTATAACGAAGTTGAATAAGGATTGTTGTACTATAGTAAAACGTAATTGTAAGTTGTATTGCACATATAAAATTGCTTGCACTTAATATAAGACACCATTTGACTTCATTCATATTCATAATAAGCTATTTCAAAACTTCATTTAACTGGGGGTCACTTATCGGCAGTTGTTCGGCCAGCCCAGAAAGTGTCATGAAAAAATTCATTTGCCAGATACCGTTTGGAGTCGGTACATACCAAAAACTTGAAAAAGAGGTTCTCAGACAGTGTGGAATGTAAAGTTTACATCTTTCATGGGTTCTTTAAAAGGACCAAAAGTAGATTTCCTTATTGAAAATAGTTTTATCGGCGTTCTTATTTTGTAAATCAAAAACCACTCCTGCATATGCCGCTTTTTTTATATCACTTTTGGTTTAGAAGTGATCGAAAACAGCTTTGTTCTCACAGTACTAGAAGTACTCTGAAAAACGGTTATGTACTTACTTGCTTATAATTTTTTTAATCGCTGGCGAAAGTGCTTTGATTTCAATGTAAAAATAGTTAAAAACCATCTCGCTTTCCAAGGCAGCCGGTTCTATGAACCGGAGCGACTCGGGATTTTTCCTGACCAAGGGCTGTCATTTCAGTGTAACCCCATTTAATTTGTTGCGTCCCTCCCACAAATTGTCATCCTCACAGCAGATCCTTGCAGCTGGACTGCGCCATAGTCTCCTGCTCCGGAAGGGTATCGAACCCAATTCGGGACCTGTACCTGACCCCTGTTCAGAGACATGGTTTTGCTGCGATTGCTGAAAAAGAATCTTTTTAGGACGGTCACACACTTGTCAGTGTGTCACGTGCAAGGGATGGTTCCATCGGAGAGGATGTTCTGGGCTAGACTTCAAAACCCGACGTCCTCGTAATTTTTATAAATCTTTTGTGGTTCCTTGCGTTCACGCCCAAGGGCGTCTCGTAGTCTGCGCCTTAGCGCCCCCACTACCTTGTAGCAGCCCCACTGCTAAGCAAGCTACAACAAGTACCCGCTGCAGCTCACGCCCCACGGAGCCACCAACTAATACGACCGCTCCTACTCATAACCACAATCTCCGTAGTAGAGTCGGTAGCAATGCCGAGCATCAGCCCCGCACCATTTTCTTCTCCCTCCTCTGCCCGACACTAGCATTCGAGTAGGTCAGGAAAACAGACTCTTAGTCCCTACCACCTTTTGCACCATTTGCCAGCACAGAATATATATGTTTGCGACATCTGGCCAATTCAGCTCCAGCCTTGGACGGTGCCACTTTCCTAGATGTTCTGGTCTCAGCGACGGCAAACCCCGACGGGTTTCATCGCGCCATGCTGCCAGGCCACAAACCCAACTACACCGGGTCCCCAAATGCTTACCCAGGGACGTCCAGTCCCAGGGCCACAACAGCAATTGCGTCCTGGTCTCCCTCAACTCAAACGTAGTCACCTATCACTTACCCCCAGAGTGACGACTTCTCCCCCGTTGCACTTCCGAATTCTGCAGCTAACCTGTAATGAGTTAACTGGGAAGATCACGGCTATAGTTGATTTCATGAAGCGGCATAACCTCCGCATTTAAGCGATCCAAGGGACCAAACACACTACAGGATCTGCTCTGCAGACCTGCTCTGGACAGAACGTCCACAGAAAAGATCGCGAGGGCGGAAATGGAGGCGGTCTCACGTTTATCACTCACCACTCAGTGCAATATAATCTATTTAATCCCGACATCGGCATCACGCTACCGACTGCCTTACACCCTAAAATCTTGGGTGCGACGTTCGATCAGGATCTATATTTTGGAGAGCATTCAACCCCAATTGTACCGAAAATCCAGAGCCGTAAGAAAATCCTCAAATCTCTTGCCGCAACACTTGGGGTAAAGACAAATAAACGCTCATTACTGCTTGCAAAGCAATTGGCCGGCCGATTGCATGCTACGCGTCCCCGATATGGTCGCCAAGCCTAAAGGTTACTCACTGAAAAAAAAAAATACAGGCCTGCAAAAATACTGCCTTCAGAACCGCTACGGGCAGTCTTCTTATGTCCCCAGAACACCACGTACACAATGAGGCGAGAGTACTCCCTATTAGGGAGAGAAATGGAATGCTTAACAAACAGTTTCTGTTGAATACCCAGAAACCTGGGCATCCCAACAGACATCTGATTGATGAAGCTACACCTCCCAGGGGCTTAATGGGTCATCTTCGGAAGCATTATGAGGAAATGCGGGAGACATTTTTATACATTTCCCTACCGCCAAAAGCAAATTTGAATCATGTTTGAAAGCAGCTATGTGCTATGAAACGGCGCAAATATTTGTCACGTCGTAATGGGTTAAAAAACATGATTTTTTCCTTCACATATCAGTAACATACATTCCATAAAATATTTCAAAAGTACGACATTTGCAAATTTTGCAAGCTCCTGAAAAGTTACTGAAAAACACATAACTGTTTTGTGAGCGCACTGACAATCTGATAATTATTTTGTTTATTTTTTATGAAATTTGAGTAAACATTTATTCAAATTTTTTATTCTGTTATGTCTTTTATGAAAAAAATTAATAAAACGCAAAGAAAGTTGCCTTAAATTTTAGCTTTTTTTCTTAGCCTTAACAATTTTTATTGAGCCTTTTCTAGCTTCTGGCTGACTGCTGAGGCCGCATAAATGCCACAGAGAGCTTCTAAGTTTGACTCATTTATACTTCACAAATATATAACTTAATATTTTAGTTACAACACTTTGATGTATTAGACTATTTAACATTAAAAATAATTTGAGTTATAAAAATATTTATGTTCCATAAGCTTTTTAGCAAAAATTTGATTTCGTCGCCGAATTATGAGGACTTTAAGCGAAAAGAGATTTTAAGCAAACAAGAGTTCTTATAAAACACAGCTCTGGCATACTGCATTGCGAAAAGAGGATTTTTTTTTTTATTGGGATCCTAAAAGCCGCCAAACTTCAAACTTTTTTTTTAAAAAACTGTTGTAAAAACGTTATCGGCGATATCGGTTAATAAATTGACCCAGTCTAATGTACATACAAAAATTCAATTCCATAATGGAATTCTTTTGGCTATGTCTAGAAAATTAATGGAGTATTGATGGAAATCAAAGCAAACCCAGATATATGAGAAATATATTTACACCCATACAGACAGCGAGTATAGTCAATATCGAAGTTTTCAAATAGATTTTTTTTAGCATACCATTTTATATCGACGAAAAAATTACCACTTTCGGTGGTACTAAAGTACCGGATCTGGCAACGTGCTTATCAGAGGAAAGCAAAAGCACACACACAACCAACCCTACATGTGCTTATATGCTTATTAAACTGCTTGTATGCAATCATGCAATCAGTGCTGCTCAAACTGGCGTTGGTTACTATACAATTCTGTTTGCCTGGTCGAAAGCGAGTTTACCGACGATGTTCAAGTGATTCGCGGATAACAAACAAACTTTTAACACAAGGAGGGGACTGTTAAACTTTGTTCGCAATAAATTTTAATTTGATTTTGTCATCATAAATTTGGTTTTCAGATTACTTGTGTACGAGTGTAAATAAATAAAACTGTTCAGCGACCTTATGTTGTTTAATTTTTACATACATTGCTTGCAAAATTGGTATGCGGTATGCGTCAACTTAAACAAGTTAACAGTGAAGACATAAACCATACGACCATACGTTCAACGTTGAATGCGCCTAATTGTATGTATCACGTAGTTCATTAGTGTCACATTCTGTAACAAAATGAAAGCCATGCGCTGCTAGCTGTGGTCTTCTGCTCGCCTGGTAAAATGCGAGTTACCGATTTAGAATTTCAACAATTTGCGCGTTCACATCGAATTGTTGATACCGGAAGATTTTTCCGACATTTTGCTTCTTCTTCTTCTTGCCGTGCTGTACAATTTGCGTTGCTCAGGTGATGACTGTTTGCGGCGTGTTGAGGAGATTACTTGTCAGTGAAGTTTTAAAAAGGGATTATTATTAAAAATAATCAGTAATTAATTAAATCAAATTTATTTTAATTAAACACATTAAAATTACAAAAGGGTTTCATTTATGTGGACACATTCAATATATGCGAGGACTTCATTGACATTCCAGTTCATGACTTTGGTTAACATAATGGTTTAAAACATGGTCAATATTAGCTACTGGCACCAAAAAGGTGTTCATGTCCTTAGCGGAGGTCTCTCCCAAAAGCAAGAGCCGATTTGTATACTATCATAGCCGGGAGCGTCTTTTTTATTCATAACATGACCCAGTCAGCGAAGCCTCTATTTGTTGCACAGTGCTTGTATCTGCATAAAGCTCATAAAGGTCCATCGATACACAGAAAGAAGAAATTTGCTCTAAAATACTCTATGAGCCATCCCATCCTCTCTCGATACTTCCGAAACACATGTATGTACATAAGGACATTTATAACGAGAGACTTATAGAACACAATTTTTGTTTATCTACAAATGACTTTGCTTATTAAATTACCTATTCAATCCAAAGTAGCACTTGTTGGGAAGAGTTATAGTTTCCGCTGTTAATTGTTATACTCCGTTGAGCAGAGTTCACAGAGTATATGAACTTTGATTGGATAACGGTTGGTTATACAGGTATAAAGGAATCGAGATAGATATAGGCTTCCATATATCAAAATCATCAGTATCGAAAAAAAATTTTATTGAGCAATATCGGTCCGTCCGTCCGTCCGACTGTCCGTTAACACGATAACTTGAGTAAATTTTGAGGTATCTTGATGAAATTTGGTATGTAGGTTCCTGGGCACTAATCTCAGATCGCTATTTAAAATGAACGATATCGGACTATAACCACTCCCACTTTTTCGATATCGAATATTTCGAAAAACCGAAAAAGTGCAATAATTCATTACCAAAGGCAGATAAAGCGATGAAATTTGCTAGGTGAGTTGAACTTATGATGCAGAATTGAAAATTAGTAAAATTTTGGACAATGGGCGTGGCACCGCCCACTTTTAAAAGAAGGTAATTTAAAACTTTTGCAAGCTGTAAATGTGCAGGAACGTTACTCCTATTACTATATGTACGCTTAATAAAAATCAGCAAAATCGGAGAAGGACCACGCTCACTTAAAAAAAAAATGTTTTTAAAGTAAAATTTTAACAAAAAATTTAATATCTTTACAGTATATAAGTAAATTATGTCAACATTCAACTCCAGTAATGATATGGTGCAACAAAATACAAAAATAAAAGAAAATTTCAAAATGGGCGTGGCTCCGCCCTTTTTCATTTAATTTGTCTAGGATACTTTTAATGCCATAAGTCGAACAAAAATTTTCCAATCCTTTTGAAATTTGATAGGGGCATAGATTTTATGACGTTAACTGCTTTCTGTGAAAATGGGCGAAATCGGTTGAAGCCACGCCCAGTTTTTATACACGGTCGTCCGTCTGTCCTTCCGCATGGCCACTAACACGATAAATACCGCAAAAATCGACATATCTTTACTGAACTTAGTTCACGTACTTATCTGAACGCACTTTATCTTGGTGTAAAAAATTAACGAGATCCGACTACGACCACGCCCACTTTTTCGATATCGAAAATTCCGAAAAATGAAAAAATGCCATAATTCTATACCAAATACGAAAAAGGGATGAAACATGGTAATTGGATTGGTTTATTGACGCGAAATATAACTTTGGAAAAAACTTTGTAAAATGGTTGTGACACCTACCATATTAAGTAGAAGAAAATGAAAATGTTCTGCAGGGCGAAATAAAAAACCCTTGAAATCTTTGCAGGTATTATATATATAAATAAATTAGCGGTATCCAACAGCTGATGTTCTGGGTCACCCTGGTCCACATTTTGGTCGATATCTGGAAAACGCCTTCACATATACAACTACCACCACTTCCTTTTAAAACTATCATTAATACCTTTAATTTGATACCAACATCGTACAAACACATTCTAGAGTCACCCCTGGTCCACCTTTATGGCGATATCTCGAAAAGGCGTCCACCTATAGAACTAAGCCCCACGCCCTTTTAAAATACTCATTAACACCTTTCATTTGATACCCATATCGTACAAACATATTCTAGAGTCACCCCTGGTCCACCTTTATGGCGATATCTCGAAAAAGCGTCCACCTATAGAACTAAGGCCCACTCCCTTTTAAAATACTCATTAACACCTTTCATTTAATACCCATATCGTACAAACGCATTCTAGAGTCACCCCTGGTCCACCTTTATGGCGATATCTCGAAAAAGCGACCACCTATACAACTACCACCACTCCATTTTAAAACCCTCATTAATACCTTTAATTTAATACCCATATCGTACAAACACATCCTAGAGTCACCCCTGGTTCACCTTTATGGCGATATTTCGAAACGGCGTCCACCTATGGAACTAAGGATCACTCCCTTTTAAAATACTCATTATTTGATACCCATATTGTACAAACAAATTCTAGGGTCATCCCTAGTCCATCTTTATGGCGATATCTCGAAACGGCGTCCACCTATGGAACTAAGGATCACTCCATTTTAAAATACTCATTAGCACCGTTTTTTTTTGATACCCATATTGTACAAACAAATTCTAGGGTCACCCCTGGTCCACCTTTATGGCGATATCTCGAAAATGCGACCACCTATACAACTACCACCACTGCCTTTTAAAATACTCTTTAGCACCTTTTTTTTGATACCCATATTGTACAAACAAATTCTAGAGTCAACCCTAAATGGCGACCACCTATAGAACTATGGCCCACTCCCTCATAAGATACTCTTTAGTGCCTTTCATTTGATAGACATGTCATACAAACACATTCCACGTTTTCCCTCGGTTCATTTTCCTACATGGTTATTTTCCCTTATGTTGTCACCATAGCTCTCAACTGAGTATGTGATGTTCCGTTACACCCGAACTTAACCTTCCTTACTTGTTTCATATAGTTTCATTTAGAACTGGATTCGATTCGATTTTTTTAAGAATAGATTTTTTCGATTCGATTCTAGGAAAACATCTATTTAATCGATTAAATCGAGCCAAACAAAGTTTATTTAAATTTTGTTTATTCTTTGTAACCGTGTACTTGCTTACGTACTTATCCATTTACACGATTTTTCCCGATAAATAAAGCTGGACAGTTTCTCTCTCTTTTCGTTGCTTGCCGACAAAATTGGAAGCATCAAGGAATGCCACATGGGTTTTCACTTGATCCTTTCATCGGAGTAAGATAATTAGTATAGTCTTTACCGAAATGTCATACTTTTTGCGTTTTTTTTAATCTTTTTTTTTCAAAATGTAGGGAAACCAACCTTGGGAATATTAACCAATACACTTTCTTCTTTAATACTTATTATTACATTATGTATAAATGTTCTTGCTTCGTTTACGGCATTAGAATCGATCTATGCTCAGCATCATATAAAAAGGAAGTAAGTATACGTTTTGCAGCTTTTTAATCAATGAGTTATACAGAACTTTCAATTGACAACATACGGCAATTTGTGTCATGGTTTGCGTAGTTTCAGTTAAAAACTTTATGGAAGTATTTTTTTAGCTTATTGAAAATAAAAAGGAATAAGGAATTTAATTGACGAAATTTCATAAAAATTGCCACTTCTGTTTTCGTGTTTGCTGCTATGTCATAAAAAGTATTGATTTTATATATGCATTTGTTAAAAATGTGTTTCTTAATGTTACTCGTGAAGGCAAAACGTACCGAGGATCCAATATTGTGTAAAAGATATAATCCGTTATCTTCGACAATCCTAAAGGAATGTATATCTGTGGCAATCATTCTAATGAAAGCACAATCCAGTTGTTTTTCCGTTCATCTACAGACTGAGACTTCCTTATGTTCTTGTTATTAGGTTCAAAAGGATCCTACAGGAACTGTTGATGAAGACATTTCCATCCATTAGTTTTCATTTCGTACTGAATATCATACCACAAAATAGATAAACACATGTTCAATATATTGCTTGCCAGAAGTGGGAAGAAATATCTTCATCTTTCTCCTTTCTCTCGAAGCCACCAACACAATAAAGCTAAATTTATAAAAGCAAAAATTACAGAATATGTATTTCCTCAAGCGCCCGTAAAGTAGATAGTGAGGAAAACTTCGATGCCTAAAGAATCGAACGATTTAAAAAAAATCGATTCTACATTTCTAAAAAAAAGATCGATTAAATCGATTAGAATCGATTGGAAATCCAGCTCTAGTTTCATTATAAAAATGACTTTCAATGACATCTATGGCGGTCAATTTTTGCCCCCTAAGTATTCTGTATACGTGATCATAATCTCACTAAACGGCTATTGAGCGGTGTCATTAAATTTCAAAATATGAAACTTTTGATTTGCATCTGTACAATAAAACATGCGATATGTTTCATAATAAACTTAAAAGTACGAAGCCGTACTGACAAAGTCGAAGCAGGTTTTTGACTTTGGGCTTCGGTTTTTTACACAACATGGTAGATAGAGACTTATACGCGATATAACGCAGACTATTCCGTGGTAATTACCGTTCACGGGATAACCTTTCTTGTGGATTGGACAGGATTTGGAGCGTGCTTATTACTAACTCTTCGCCTACGTCTTTGAATAGCTTGACGTGTAGTCCATCATTGCTCGGCGCCTTGTTACACTTAAGGCGGGAAATTGCTATTCTCATCTCGTCATAGTCTAGTGACGTAGCGCATATTCCGTCATTAGGGGTTTGCGGTGTCGGTTTCTTCATCACCCTAGCTATATAAAAATTCATTCCTTCACAGTTTAAACACACTCGGTTAACAGTTTGCTACTTTCATTCTAGAATGAATGTGTCCCTGTCTTAGAACTATATTAGGGTGGTATTTTCAAATCAATGTGACTATTTTTTCCAGTCTTACTTACCACTTTAAACGGTCTTGGTATTACGGAACAAAATAATAGCAGTGTCAATTTGAATCGAAATTCGTCACTTAAACTCTGTTTTTATATCCGGTATTTTAAATGAGACTATGCAGGCCAATTTTAAAAATGTTTTGGAAACTTCGAAAATTCGAGAAAATGTCGAACTTTTAATTTTGAGTTCTCTGAACTTTTTCGTATGTTTTGTATCATAATCCCCGGCCAGCATTTTTTGAAAGTTTTGATCAAAAAATATTTAAATATCATACCCCAAGATGATTAAAAACGTTCAAATTTGAAAGCATTTTCTGTTCGAAAATAACTGTATCGTCGAGAGAAAAATATACCTTAAATGTGATTATTCTTGAATAATCATTTATGATTCCTATTCCGAAACGCTTTTTATTCATATTTGATATCATGGTGAAATTGAGCTTTAATTGTTTTAGAGTAATATTTGATTACTTTTCACAGCATTTTCTGATCATATTTGTGAATATATTTCAGTCGTTTTGGTTGAGATTTTTGAATCATTTTTGAATGTCATTATAATGCATTTATTCTTCATATCTCTTTCAAAATAGGATACTACATAATAATCTTATTTCATCAGGGGAAGAAAGCATGCGAAAGTGAGCTATTCGAAACACAGCTAACTCGCAAACAAACTTGACCGATATACACTTGCGACTACAACATCCAACATCAGCTATAATCGTCGATATCTTAAAATACGATAAGGTACGGGATGTTGAAGCCGTATCCAGGTATGTCGAGATAGTTTCACTTACCTGGGGTTCAAAAAGCTCACAACCTTTGTATTGTATTTCTGGGAAGCAGAAGGTGGATAAATGGTTGGGGAAATCTTCGGTCACGAGCAGCATTTACATTATTTCTTGCCTTGAAGAATATGTATAATTGTATAAATAATAAAACTTTTATATATTTTTTCTGAGTTTTATAATTGAAAAAATATTTGTATGTGAAAAAAAATAAGATTTTCATTGAAACGTAAAATTTTAACAAGTATAAAACCCATTATTCAGTAAACAAATATATTCATAAAAGATTCAGAAAGCTGAATTAAAAATGATTAAAAATCTTTGATCACCTAAAGTAAATACATTTGATTCAAATATAATTCCAAACTGTGATTGAAAAACTATATTCAGTTTTTGAGCATCAAAGGTAAGTATATTTGATTATTCTTTTTGTTGGTTTTTGTGAAATATTAAAATTTAATCATCAAAGGAATTCAAAAATGATTCCAAAAAGTGATCGAAAAACGCTTTTCAGTTTTTGATCATCAAAAGTATTCATATTTGATTATTTCTTTTGTTCAATTGTATGATAACTCATTATTTAGTCAGAAAGGTATTCAAATTGTATTTATACGAAGGGAAATTCAAAATTTAATTATCTAAATGCTGAGTGGGTCAGTTTTATTCTAACAAAGTGCAAGTAATAGGTCTCTCGACATACGCACTGATTTTTGATAACTTTCTTTCCGAAGGGTGTTTTAGAATTTCCTTCACATGAAATGTGAAACATTTCTTTTTTATAAATAAAACGAAAATACTTGGCGTTATTTATCTCCGAATCCGAGGTTTTTCTTCCAATTACCGTCGCGCTCCTTTTAATTTTCCCTACAAACTGGCGCAACGGGACCTACATGTTTTGTGCCGACTTCGAACGGCATCTGCAAAGCAGATGAATTTTCACTGAGAAGCTTTTCATGGCAGAAATACACTCGGAGTGTTTTCCGAGGGGCAACCCTGATTAGAAAAACTGTTTTCTAAAATTTTATGTAACTTTAGCCGGAAGTTGAAACCAGCACCTTTGACTTAGACTTAAATTGATTGGGCTACAAAACTGCATACGCATAAAAATTCCGAGAACTCAAAATTTGAATTTTTTCGAAACGTTTTCATAATTGGTTTGCAAATTTTCTGTTACAAAAATTCAAAGACATTTTTTCTCAAAATATCGAAAATAAAACAAGAAGAATTTAAATTAACAAATACGGAAAGATTTGTCAATGTTAATTTTTTGTTCACTGCTGTATATTCAGTAGTTTGGAAATAAATATTTTCTAAGCTCATGTGTTTTATTTTTTATCGGAATTTATTTAATCAATAACACACATAAATATACTTTCAAATCAATGTATTCAAATAAAAGAAATTATATAAATGCATTTATTTCATATACATACATATATATGCATGTACTTATACATATATTAAATTAAAATAATATTGGTTTATTTGTAAACTTGCACAAACAATTGTTGTTGATTTGTTTGTTTCATTTTCGGCTGTGTTGCATTTGTTATCGTTAGTTAGGTTGTTAGTCATCGCTTACTTGCTAAAATTACAAACAAATTATATGAATGAAAATGTATGAATAAAAATAAATGATTTCTACAAAACTTTGTATAAAATTCAATAAAATTGGTGATAAGCAAGCAACAGTTATTTGAAGCTGGAGGCAAACTTAATTTATTCACATGACTAAACTCCAAAAAAAGGCTTTTTATAAAAAATTTTAAATATTTTTCAAGCTTAGAGAAAATTAAAATTTAGGTACAGATAAAAAGCTAAACAACACAAAATGTGCAAAAAAAAATAATAATTCAATATTTTCAAGAAATTGACATTTAAGAGCATTTCCATATTTTGTGGCATTGGATGGCGGGCGTGAATGAATGGTGTCGAGAATGAGATGAGGATTAAGAAAGAACTTAATAAATTAAAAAGGAGACGCTTTATTTTAAAAGTTGTATGAGACCACTTAAGAATTTTTCTTTATTATTCACATCTAAAAGTGGACTTATACTAACTATGCAGATGAAATGATTATTTGGCATATGAATTGTAAATATGATGCTTATTTGGCTAATTATAATTAGAAATCAACATACGCATACATAAAATAATACTAAAATTTGCATAAACGTAACATTTTTACGTGTATTGAAAATAAGTATGTATGTACAGTAATTGACAGTGAAATAGAGTCAGGTATGATTTTCCGAAGTAACGCAACAACTTTTCGTTTTTGTTGAAATATCTTTCATTCACTTTCTCTCAAACTAACTAAAAGATTGAATTTAAAATTTAAAAAGTCTAATAACAATTTCACACAGATTGTTAATAAAATAATTAGTAAATTTTTCATGCATGCATAGTAATAGTAGTAACTGAGGAAACGGCTGGTATTCATATTAACAATTTTGTCTAAAAGATTAATATTTTTTGGGGCACCTGGCAGGTGTTCGCTTAATGAAGCAAATGGCCATGTGTGAAAAGGAAAATTAAACTATTTCATTAAAAAAAAAATTGTGATTAGATTTAATTTTTGTGTGAAATCGGTAAAAAGAAAGATTATAACCAAACGTCCTCTAAAAGTGCGCGGCACTACACCTACTTTCAGAAACTTGTCAGGTGGGTTTTGTCGAAGGATGAGGTAAGCTCAGCCGCTCCAGGGTCAGGCGAAGGTCCCACTAACCTTTTCCAATTAATAACACAAGTAGTTGTTGTTTTGTTCCGAACACGCACACACACACGATGCGGCTTTTGCCTTTCGATGCAGGCAGCCTTTGATCCCAGAGAGAGAGAGATAGAGAGGGAGATGCCACGGATGATAGCGTAGGAGCGACGGAAGCGGGTCTCGAAAATGACGGTACGGGTCGCGGTTCTCAGAGAACGGTGGTGAGAATCTTCAAATCGTATCTTACCCCAGAGAAAGCTTACTCGGATTGGTTCAGGCGGATTACGGTGGTGCTTTCTACGGCTAATGATTGCAAGGAGGGCGCAGTTTCACTTGGATTGGTTTAGGCGGATTACGGTGGTGCTCCTACGGTTAATGCTTGACAGCGGCGGGCAAGGAGGGCGCAGTTTCACCTAGGTGAAGTATATATAAAGTTTCTATTAATACTACCCAACGTCTAGATGTATTTGTATACATGGGTGCTGGGTAGACTCAGTACCCCTCTCAGGGAGCCTCGGACGAGAGTCCTAGCGACCATGAGCGGGGTAGTGGTGTCCACCGTTGCATTCGGCTCGGCACCCCAATCAGGAGGCGGGGGAGGGAAATGCTCCTCGGCCACCCTGAGTGGACTGTCCGCGCCTCATGCCATCCCCCATTTGTTGATGGGTAGACCCAGTACTCCTCTCAGGGAGCCTCGGACAGGAGTCCTAGCGACCGTGAAGAGTGCAGCAAGGTCCACCGTTGCATATGTCTCGGCACCTCACCTAGGGAGCGGGGGAGCGGGATGATCCTCGGCAACCCTGGGTGAACTGTCCGCGGCAAATGCCACCCGTATTAATATGTATTGGGCCTGGCATGTCCCTCAAGTGGAGCCCAGGACCGGTCCTGGACGCGCCTTGGGGCAACTACCCGTGCCCATCCGTCCTTCAAGGTAGAAAGGGAGCGTATCCCCTTCTACCCCGTGGGACGTTGTGCAAAGGTTGGTTTCCCATAGGTGAAGGGGAGGGGGAGATCCATGAGCCCGATGGGTTCGCTGGGAGTCTTCCCCGTTCACCTTGGGGCCCCTTTGATACCTACCATTGGAAGTTTGGCCTTAGCCTCACTTACCTAGGTGAAGTATGCAGTGAGTTGTGGCGTTTGCCATTTCATACTAGTTAGCGTATAAAATGGTTAAGAATTCAGCTCATCAATAACTCCTCGTTATGATAGCGAATGAAAAATGCACGCCAGATAGTCAGTACCACACGTACTGAGTATGTTTCATTGTTCGCAGTTGGTACTTGGCATACTATGTGCGGGTGGTTGTTCGCTGTGCAAGGCGATCGTAGGGTATGTATGTTTAAATAGCATATTATGTGCGGATGGTTGTTCGCTGTGCAAGGCGAACGTAGGGTATGTATATATTTAGTGTTAGGGTATGTATATATTTAATGTTAGGGCTGTGAGTAGGTTATTGTGAAGTAGAATTTTGGTACGTTACAAACTGTTGGTTGTTTTGAGAGTATCATACATGGACCCTGTAGGGAAAATATCTGGTAAAACACTGGTGCGCTCGTACTGTATTCGGAACCACTACCTATATCTCTTTTACATCCTTTCAACTGGCTAATTTAACATGGCGTTGTTCTAGGCGATGGAAACTGTCCCCGCTGCATTATCTTTTGTGTAGTTCCGAGCTACATTAACATCTCTACTTTAGAACTAGTTGGTTTATTGGTACTTTTTCGATAGTTCTAAGCAAGTGTAGATCTAATTTCCTTTGTTGGTACTATTTCGTTGGATCCGAACCCTGCAATATCTCTGTTGAGCTGGAATTTTAGTATAATGTAGTTATATACCCTAAAGAAATTGCAGAGTTTTTTGAGATTGAGATAGAACTATTTCCCTTTTTCTCAACTCAGAGAGGACGGCAAAGAGGCAAAGTGCAAAATGTGTAAGCTGCGGATGGATAACAACAACTCCACAATATCTTCAAGAATCGCAGAAGTCATTAAAAAATCACGAAAAAAGAACATCGAATAGTGGAAAGTGGCACTACTCGAATGCAAACAATAAGTCAATTATTCGAAATTGAACTCCTAAAAAATTTGTTTTTAAAAAGTAGGTCGCTGTCGTCAATTTCAGTTTCGCAAATTTTTCTTTTATTAAAAGTGTGCGGTTGCATTTTTATAAACTTGCATTTAGCGTCATTAAATCAATCCCGTCGTCAAATTTCGCCACTTGATAAGTATTTGTTAATGAACTTTTCCAGTTTTTTCATTCTTTGAAATTTTCGATATCGAAAAAATGACCGTGGTTATGGACTGCTGTGGAATATTTTCAATACTAACGATAATATCGATTTTAATACGACTCATGATCCAAAATTTATTCTGTACAGATTAAATAAAAAGGGGCGTTTCCGAGGCCATTTTTAATTCGAAGATATTTGTACCAATACCATAACACCATTAAGATTGAATTTTAGTAAATACACATAAAATAGTCATATGTCATAAAGATATTGCAAATTTGTTTAAGGTAAAACTTTAAAGTGTATTTTGAAAATTGGCGCCCCAATGTCATAATTTTCATCCGGTGAAAATGGAATAGCAACAACTACGCTCAGCCAAATTTCGAATCGATATATTTAAAGGCTTTTGATTTACGGTTTGCAAAACTCTGAGCTTTTCTTCTCTTAAATGTGAGCGGTGGTGCCACGCCCACTTTACAAAAATTTTATTGAGATTTATATCAATTTCTTTATACAACTGAACAATCCACCGTTATTCGATTAACGTTGCAACGTGTAAACTGCAGTTGGATATAAGAAATCAGAAAATTTTCTTGAAGAGCTTAAACGTATAAAATATTTGATTCTATTACACTGTCAGTGTACTGTATGTGCGTAAGCAATTTAATGTATAGCGTCAAGCTTACTCAGCTCGTTTTAAAATTCCACATACATTCTTTAAGATATAAAAGGTAAAATGCATGCAAGTATAAATACAAAATAAAAACAAATTTCTCTCAATACGCGCATACAAACTTTAGCTAAAACGCCAGTGCTAAATTTAAGTGTGCAACAAGTGGACTTTTACAAATTTTTTGTTGTTGCTTTTAAACTTTTTGAAACACGCATACGTTGCATTTGTTTAGAAATCATAAGAATGGTCTTCATCATCGCCTTTGCGCACCTTAAAGACAAGTCGATAAATAATTGCGGCAACAATACCACCAGCAATTGGTCCAACCCAATAAGCCCAATGATCCGTCCAGATATTTTGTATAACAGCAGGGCCGAAAGAACGAGCTGGATTCATGCTAGAGCCAGTTAATTTTACCTAATATACATATAATACAAAAAAGTTTAAACATTGTTTTTCTAATTAATTTAAAAAAGCAATTGCCACTCACAGCGCACAAATGGCCAGCAACAATCGAGAGTCCAATAGCAAGTGGCGCTGAACCTTTGATATCCGTACGACCAGGATCGGAAACGGCTTTAACAACAAACACCAAAATGAACGTAATTACAGCTTCGATGAGCACAATATTTCCAGCACTGAGTCCAAAAGCAGAACCAGAAACACCCAAGTCCTTACCAGCAACGTCAGCGGTTACGGCGGCCTATAGAAATATATATGCATAAATTTTTTTGAATTTATGAATTATTTTTCCTTTTTAGCTTATTCGAATTTACATTTATAACTGCTGCTCCAGCTATGGCTCCAACTAATTGTACGATGACGTAGAACAAACTCTTCAAAATGCTCATTTCACCAACAACCAGAAAGCCAATTGTGACGGCTGGATTGATGTGACAACCGCTGATGTGCCCGAGACCCTTAAATGAGAAGTAAAGGATTGAAATATGTTAAGCATGGATTTTATGTATGAAGCTAAGTAATACTCAATGTAATAACGTATTTGATAAAAAATTAGGTTAGGCTAAACAGACCGGTCCGTAAGGACCTCACTCTGAAAAGCCCTATAAAAGTCGATTCAAATACTAAAAGCTTTCTAACACCAATCCGACTTTTAGCTTTTAGATATGATAGCTGTGACAGACACCTAATATCTGAAGTCTTAACCTGCAAGGTATGAACACCGAACGTGCTTAATCGTTTCCACCAGCAGCCCGCTCTTCCTGATATCGCTGACGAGTACTGACTTATAAACATGTGACGCCAGGAGGCAGTGTCCAGTAAGTAAGCCCATCATGAGCCCACTTATTACATAAGATTACTTTGTTAATCTCATGTCGTGAGATCTGAACATTATTTTCGACACTTTGCAGCACTTCGCCTCTTTAACCCTTCTAGCTTGGGTACATTATACCTCTTAGTTAATAAAACCAGGTTCGTTGGCGGTCAACCGGACGTCGGATGTCCAAGTATGTACATATATATATATATATACAATAGAGCATGAATCGATTGTTTAATTTTCACATATTGAGAAAACTAAAACTATGATAAGATTTGTCGGCAGTGTTTTGCTTTGTACACGAAATTAACTGCACCCTAATGTGCCAAGTTTCAAAAGTTAAAAGATTGTACATAATAGTTCTTAAATACAATTGTGGTGATACATATATGCATTGCTAAATTGTGATTTAGGTGCGTGCGCATGCGCGGTACACACCTCTGATATCTGTAAATGCTTTTAAAACCATACAAGATAGCTATTCACATATGGCTAGTTCCATGTCAGTTCGGCCAATGATTTGAGGCGAAAAAATATGATTGCAACTGAAAAGTTAAATAGAAAAGGGTCAGAATGTATAGGACACAAACGTTAAAAATGCCACCCTAATTTGAGTACAAAACGGAAAAATTAGACTGATGAGGGCCAAACACCGCAATTAGTTTATCAAAAATCCTAATTTGACTAGACGTGTGCCGAAAAACAAGTTCTTGCAAACGGAATGGATCGATTTAGCATGGAATGAGTCACATACAAGGGGGGAATAAAGTTTGTGAAAATTTATTGAAAGTCATTGCACATGCGTGCCATTATTTGCTTGTTTTGAGTTCATCGTTTAAATGGCACAATTTGTCAGAAATTTAAATAAAAAGCTGACAGTTACAAGTGATATGCAAATAGCATATGTGGACAGTTTAATATATGGGGGTTTGCTTATAGTGAATTCTAATCGTATTAAGTGCGGTGAGAAATAACTTTTGCTGCTGTAGATAGTACAATACTTTAGTATGAATATTCACAGCAACCTGTAAGAGCCTCAAATCCTAGATAAATATAGAACAGTTGGCAGATATTTCTTCTTAGAAGTTTAGTCCATGTTTTACAAAATTCGGTTTAAAAATAATTACACGTGTGAGTAAAAAGTATGTTTTTTTTGCGCATTCAGGCATCCCATACGCATATGCATACATAAATATTTACATATTCACTCTTATAATCTGTAAGTACTCGCCTAAATAAATTGCAATGACTTTTAACTACAAACGTTTAACGATTCTGTCTTGTTGAAATTGAAAGTGATTATTTTGCAAAACTTTGAAAAAGACAGATCATCGCTCAAATGAGAATATTTGAGTTAACAGAGGAATTTATTTGATAAGTAATGATTGAAGATAATGACAGCATGTGCAGTAATTTTTCTTTATGACTTTACTTACGGCTTAAATCCATTCATTTGGAAAATAATTTTATTTTGTGACCTTACCTAATGCTTTTTGGTTTTGAAATAGTATGTACCCTAACATAAATGCTTTAAAAATTTATATTTGATTAGCCAACAAAACTAAAAGTTGAATGGGATAATAAGTTAAGCATCCGACCTACTGAAGACGATATCAAGAATGTTTAAGACTGCCACCGCTGTATAGCTAAATGGTTAGCGCAGCATGCCTAAAGCGTACTGATGATGAAGGCTTAGCACTCTTCGAAATGGATCTATCTGCGCAGCTACGACAGGTTGTCTGAAAAATTTTCTACTTACTATTCCAAAAACAAAATACAATTTTTCAAATTTAGAAAAATTAAAAAATAACAATAATTATCATTAGAAAAAAAATTATTGTTCTGGCCTTGAGCTCGATTCGAACCTTGAGTGATTTACAATAATCTTACAGACTAAATTATCAAAAATTTCTTATATATAAGTAGAAAGTATTAAAAAAAGATTTTTACATGATATAGAGAACTAGCAGACCCGGCAGACGTTGTTCTGCCCTAAATTTGGTCTATATGCATATATTTTATTTATTAATTTATTTATTTAAATATAGTAATCTTTGAAATATAATGTTTCTTACAGACTACATAAGGAATTAAATATATTTCCAAAATAATTGTTTAAGTTAAAAATTTATTTAATTGTAATTTGAATTTAGATTTTCCAATTGAGAAATTTATATTCAAAGAATTCGAGAACAAATTAAACTCTCGTAAGGTTCTGATGAGAGGAGCATAATATGTATAGTTAGTCCTCACGCATTCAATAAAAAAAAAACAAATCATTACTTCTTAGGTTCCTCTGTGGAACTAAGAAGTTAATTCGTTGTAAAAGAGTCGGAGCGTCTACTATGCCTTGAATGATGTCAAACACAAAGCTAAGCGAAAGCAAGATTCTTCTGTTATCCAACGTCTTCAGGTTAATAAGGAGACATCTAGCATTATAAGACGGAATAGGCTCTTCAAAGTTTAATCTGCGCAGAGCAAATTTTATGAAGGTCTTTTGTACCCGTTCTAGCCTCTTTATATGGCAATCGTAAAATGGTGTCCATATAAACACAGCGTATTCCAACGTGGAACGAACCATCGAGGTGTAAAGAAGTTTTAGGGTGTATGGATCAGTAAAATCAGTACTGCAGCGGCGTATAAAGGCAAGCATTCCGTATGATTTAGCAATTGCATGATTTATATGATCATGAAACATAAATTTGGAGTCAAAAATTACTCCTAAATCTCGTATTTTAGACTGCGTAGCCAGTTTAGATCCATTAATATCATATGATGTAGGAATTAATGAACGGGATTTTGAAAAAGTTATGTGAAAACATTTAGTAATATTGAGTTGCAGGTGGTTTATTCTGCACCAACTGGCTACATTGTCCAGATCATTTTGAAGACTATGGGCTTCAGAAATACACGAAATTTTTGAAAAGATTTTCAGATCATCCGCATACAAAAGGAACTCAGAGGATAAAAAACAGGAAGATATATCATTAATAACAAGTAAGGAAGGTTAAGTTCGGGTGTAACCGAACATTACATACTCAGTTGAGAGCTATGGTGACAACACAAGGGAAAATAACCATGTAGGAAAATGAACCGAGGGAAACCCTGGAATGTGTTTATATGACATGTGTATCAAACGAAAGGCATTAAAGAGTATTTTATGAGGGAGTGGGCCATAGTTCTATAGGTGGACGCCATTTAGGGATATAGCCATAAAGGTGGATCAGGGTTGACTCTAGAATGCGTTTGTACGATATGGGTATCAAACGAAAGCTGTTAATGAGTATTTTAAAAGGGCGTGGGGCTTAGTTCTATAGGTGGACGCCTTTTCGAGATATCGCCATAAAGGTGGACCAGGGGTGACTCTAGAATGAGTTTGTACGATATGGGTATAAAATTAAAGGTATTAATGAGGGTTTTAAAAGAGAGTGGTGGTTGTTGTATAGGTGGTCGCCTTTTCGAGATATCGCCATAAAGGTGGACCAGGGGTGACTCTAGAATGCGTTTGTGCAATATGGGTATCAAACGAAAGGAGTTAATGAGTATTTTAAAAAGGAGTGGGCCTTAGTTCTATAGGTGGATGCCGTTTCGAAATATCGCCATAAAGCTGGACCAGGGGTGACTCTAGAATGTGTTTGTACGATATGGGTATCAAATTAAAGGTATTAATGAGGGTTTTAAAAGGGAGTGGTGGTTGTTGTATAGGTGGTCGCCTTTTCGAGATATCGCCATAAAGGTGGACCAGGGGTGACTCTAGGATGCGTTTGTGCAATATGGGTATCAAACGAAAGGAGTTAATGAGTATTTTAAAAGGGACTAATCCTTAGTTCCATAGGTGGACGCCGTTTCGAGATATCGCCATAAAGGTGGACCAGGGGTGACCCTAGAATTTGTTTGTACAATATGGTTATCAAAAGAAAGGTGTTAATGAGTATTTTCAAAGGGAGTAATCCTTAGTTCCATAGGTGGACGCCGTTTCGAGATATTGCCACAAAGGTGGACCAGGGGTGACCCTAGAATTTGTTTGTACAATATGGGCATCAAACGAATGGTGTTAGTGAGTATTTTAAAAAGGAGTGGGCCTTAGTTCTATAGGTGGATGCCGTTTCGAAATATCGCCATAAAGGTGGACCAGGGGTGACTCTAGAATGTGTTTGTACGATATGGGTATCAAATTAAAGGTATTAATGAGGGTTTTAAAAGGGAGTGGTGGTTGTTGTATAGGTGGTCGCCTTTTCGAGATATCGCCATAAAGGTGGACCAGGGGTGACTCTAGAATGTGTTTGTACGATATGGGTATCAAATTAAAGGTATTAATGAGGGTTTTAAAAGGGAGTGGTGGTTGTTGTATAGGTGGTCGCCGTTTCGAGATATCGCCATAAAGGTGGACCAGGGGTGACCCTAGAACTTGTTTGTACAATATGGGTATCAAAAGAAAGGTGTTAATGAGTATTTTAAAAGGGAGTAATCTTTAGTTCCATAGGTGGACGCCGTTTCGAGATATCGCCATAAAGGTGGGCCAGGGGTGACTCTAGAATTCGTTTGTGCAATATGGGTATCAAACGAAAGGAGTTAATGAGTATTTTAAAAGGGAGTGGGCCTCAGTTCTATAGGTGGACGCCTTTTCGAGGTATCGCAATAAAGGTGGACCAGGGGTGACTCTAGACTTTGTTTGTATGATATGGATATCAAACGAAAGGTGCTAATGAGTATTTTTAAAAGGGAGTGGGCCTTCGTTCTATAGGTGTTCGCCTTTTCGAGATATCGGCATAAAGATGGACCGGGTGACTTTAGAATATGTTTGTACGACATGGGTATCAAATGAAAGGTGTTAATGAGTATTTTAAAAGGGCGTGGGGCTTAGTTCTATAGGTGGACGCCTTCACGAGATATCACCATAAAGGTGGACCAGGGGTGACTCTAGAATGAGTTTGTACGATATGGGTATAAAATTAAAGGTATTAATGAGAGTTTTAAAAGGGAGTGGTGGTAGTTGTATATGTGAAGGGGTTTTCCAGATATCGACCAAAATGTGGACCAGGGTGACACAGAACATCTTCTGTTGGATACTGCTAATTTATTTATATATGTAATATCTGCCAAGATTTTAATGGTTTTTTATTTCGCTCGCAGAACTTTTTCATTTTCTTCTACTTAATATGGTAGGTGTTACAACCATTTTATAAAGTTTTTTCTAAAGTTATATTTCGCGTCAATAAAACAATCCAATTACCTTACCATGTTTCATCCTTTTTTTCGTATTTGGTATAGAATTATGGCATTTTTTTCATTTTTGGTAATTTTCGATATCGAAAAAGTGGGCGTGGTCATAGTCAGATTTCGGCCATTTTTTATACCAATACAAAGTGTGTTCAGATAAGTACGTGAACTGAGTTTAGTAGATATATTGATTTTTGCTCAAGTTATCGTGTTAACGGCCGAGCGGAAGGACAGACGAACGACTGTGTATAAAAACTGGGCGTGGCATCAACTGATTTCGCCCATTTTCGCAGAAAACAGTTAACGTCATAAAATCTATGCCCCCACCAAATTTCAAAAGGATTGGTTAATTTCTGTTCGACTTATGGCGTTAAAAGTATCCTAGACAAATTAAATGAAAAAGGGCGGAGCCACGCCCATTTTGAAATTTTCTTTTATTTTTGTATTTTGTTGCACCATATCATTACTTGAGTTGAATGTTGACATAATTTACTTATATACTGTAAAGATATTACATTTTTTGTTAAAATATTACTTTAAAAAAAATTTTTTTTTAAAAGTGGGCGTGGTCCTTCTCCGATTTCGCTAATTTTTATTAAGCGTACATATAGTAATAGGGGTAACGTTCCTGCCAAATTTCATCATGATATCTTCAACGGCTGCCAAATTACAGCTTGCAAAAGTTTTAAACTACTTTCTTTTAAAAGTGGGCGGTGCCACGCCCATTTTCCAAAATTTTACTAACTTTCTATTCTGCGTCATAAGTTCAACCCATCTACCAAGTTTCGTCGCTTTATCTGTCTTTTGTAATGAATTATCGCACTTTTTCGGTTTTTCGAAATTTTCGAAATTTTCGATATCGAAAAAGTGGGCGTGGTTATAGTCCGATATCGTTCATTTTAAATAGCGATCTGAGATGAGTGCTCAGGAACCTACACACCAAATTTCATCAAGATACCTCAAAATTTACTCAAGTTATCGTGTTAACGGACGGACGGACGGACGGACATGGCTCAATCAAATTTTTTTTCGATCCTGATTATTTTGATGTATGGAAGTCTATATCTATCTCGATTCCTTTATATATGTACAACCAACCGTTATCCAATCAAACTTAATATACTCTGTGAGCTCTGCTCAACTGAGTATAAAAATAACAAAAAGGAGGGGACCTAGGATACTGCCCTGAGGAGGCAATGAAGGGATCGGACGCACAATCATCAACAACGACTACACACTTGCGAAGAGAAAGATAGGATTTAATCCATGATAGGAAGGTGGAATGAAAACCGACATTGGCTAACTTTTCTATTAAAATTGAATGACTAACCTTGTCAAAGGCTTTTGAGAAATCTGTATAAACAGTGTCCACTTGCTGCCGATCATTAAAAGCTGACACACAGTAATCTGAGAACACCGCCAGGTTGGAAACTGAGGATCTGCCAGACACGAAGCCATGTTGATTGCAGGAAATTAAGTGACTTACAGAGAAATACATTTTATTTACTTATTTTCTTTAAAGCTGGCTTCGGGTCAAATTGAGTAAAACACAATATGTTTAAGTTTTACTACCAATATATTTCGGCTACTCTTCCGGTAACCGTCTTCAGGGTGTAACTATTGACAAAATCGAAACAAAATAAAATAAAACATTGACAATTGCACATATTAAAAATTATAAAATTGAACAAAATATATGTAAATACATTGCATTTATTTACACGTCTGCTCTGTCTGACGTGGAGCTGTGTACTGTCTTGTTGGAAAGTAAATATTTGTAGCTGTGCGCGCAGTTCGCTATATCTGTCTTATAATTAAGCCTAATGTTTGTATCTTTGTCGACGATATGTAATATTTCTAGAGTGAAACGTTTGCTATAATGTTGTTCTTGCTGGAGAATCTTTGTTTCTTCAAAATTTGGTGTATGTGCTCTCATTTTACAGTGCATCATGAGTGCTGTTTTTTGATTCATTACATTATGGCAATGTTTTAAATCCGACTTGTGTTGGGCAAGTCTACTTTTCAATTTTTGTTTGCTTGTTCCTACATAAACACTATGGCAAGGCTCATTGTTTTTACCTTCTTTGCATGGAATTTCATAAACTACGTTACTTTTTTCCATTTCGGGTATTTTAGATTTTGTTATGTTGAAAAAGTTTTTCAAGGAATTAATAGGTTTGTGTGCTATTTTAATATTTTCTTTATTGTAACAATCTGACGTCGCGAGTCGTTCAGAGAGTTGAGGTACATAAATAACTGATTTGAAAATTACTGGGTTTTCGGATTTTTGGTTTTGATGTTTTGATTTACTTAATAAGCTTTTAATAGTTTTATCGGGGAACTCGTTATTCCTTAGTAATGCAAATATTTCTTTTTCTATTTGGTTGTGGTACATCTCATCTGAACTTTGTAACATCCTTCGAATACAGCCCATTGCTGTATTTCGTATCATCGCCTTTGGGTGTTTAGAAAAAAAGTTGACGATTCGTCCTGATGCCGTCGGTTTATTGTACCACTTTAATTTGAGTACATTTCCATACTTGTTTATCATTGAATCCAGAAAAGGTAATTTTCCATCTTGTTCTAGTTCTATGGTGAATTGTATACTTTTGTTGAAAGAATTTAGCGCGTTTAAAGTGTTTTGTACCTCCTTTTCACTTACTATTGCAAACAAGTCATCGACATACTTTGTAAGCAATCTTGGTTTGCATCCCAATTTTTCTAATGTGTTTTCCAAAAGTTTTTCCATTATTATGTCTGCAATCACTGGCGAAGCAGGTGATCCCATTGGCATGCCTTTTATTTGCGTATATACAGTGTCGTATTTAAAATATCTACTTTCCTGAATACCCAAGCAATTATTTATGGAAATAGTAAAATTCTGTATTCAGGAAAGTAGATATTTTAAATACAACGACACTGTATATACGCAAATAAAAGGCATGCCAATGGGATCACCTGCTTCGCCAGTGATTGCAGACATAATAATGGAAAAACTTTTGGAAAACACATTAGAAAAATTGGGATGCAAACCAAGATTGCTTACAAAGTATGTCGATGACTTGTTTGCAATAGTAAGTGAAAAGGAGGTACAAAATACTTTAAACGCGCTAAATTCTTTCAACAAAAGTATACAATTCACCATAGAACTAGAACAAGACGGAAAATTACCTTTTCTGGATTCAATGATAAACAAGTATGGAAATGTACTCAAATTAAAGTGGTACAATAAACCGACGGCATCAGGACGAATCGTCAACTTTTTTTCTAAACACCCAAAGGCGATCATACGAAATACAGCAATGGGCTGTATTCGAAGGATGTTACAAAGTTCAGATGAGATGTACCACAACCAAATAGAAAAAGAAATATTTGCATTACTAAGGAATAACGATTTCCCCGATAAAACTATTAAAAGCTTATTAAGTAAATCAAAACATCAAAACCAAAAGCAAAAATCCGAAAACCCAGTAATTTTCAAATCAGTTATTTATGTACCTCAACTCTCTGAACGACTCGCGACGTCAGATTGTTACAATAAAGAAAATATTAAAATAGCACACAAACCTATTAATTCCTTGAAAAACTTTTTCAACAAAACAAAATCTAAAATACCCGAAATGGAAAAAAGTAACGTAGTTTATGAAATTCCATGCAAAGAAGGTAAAAACAATGAGCCTTGCCATAGTGTTTATGTAGGAACAAGCAAACAAAAATTGAAAGGTAGACTTGCCCAGCACAAGTCGGATTTAAAACATTGCCATAATGTAATGAATCAAAAAACAGCACTCATGATGCACTGTAAAATGAGAGCACATACACCAAATTTTGAAGGAACAAAGATTCTCCAGCAAGAACAACATTATAGCAAACGTTTCACTCTAGAAATGTTACATATCGTCGACAAAGATACAAACATTAGGCTCAATTATAAGACAGATATAGCGAACTGCGCACACAGCTACAAATATTTACTTTCCAACAAGACAGTACACAGCTCCACGTCAGACAGAGCAGACGTGTAAATAAATGCAATGTATGTACATATATTTTGTTCAATTTTATAATTTTTAATATGTGCAATTGTCAATGTTTTATTTTATTTTGTTTCGATTTTGTCAATAGTTACGCCCTGAAGATGGTTATCGGAAGAGTAGCCGAAATATATTGGTAGTAAAACTTAAACATATTGTGTTTTACTCAATTTGACCTGAAGCCAGCTTTAAACAAAATAAGTAATTAATTAAGAGGTCGCCAAAAATCACAATTACATTTTATTTATTTATTTATTTATTTATTATTTAAAGTCGACGACAAACTATGGTCGACTGCATAATATAAAAGATATATAAATATACAACTCAAAAGATAAAATTTAAGATATATCGAGATTTCAACAATGTTATATTACAAACAAAGAAATATTAATGAACATTACTATTTAATTTCAAAATATAATAATAATAAGAAATATGAGTAGAAATAAGATCTTATGCCGAAATCTTATACTGGCGGAATGCATCAGATTCCGCTCAGCATGATATCGGAATGCAGTGGATTCCAATCTCCCTGTTGGAATGCAACAAGATTCCAATCAGCATGTAATGGGAATCCAGCAGTGCTAAGAGTAGTGTAATGAGGATACGCCATCACAAGGCATAAAAAAGTAACATGACCTGTGTTGTTGGAATGCACCGGATTCCAATCAGCTCGATGCCTGACCCATAAGATTATACTGCCGGAATGCATACGATTCCGGTCAGTGACTCATGAAAAAGCGTATTTTTTACGTTGTTGGAATGCACCAGATTCCAATCAACACAGTACTGTCTTGTTTCTTCTTAATGATACATGTTGATAAATGTTCCTCCATCCTTAAGCGAGATAGTTCCTGTTTTTTATCGAAGGAATAAAATGCCGGCAAATTAAATTAGCTTGTATCTCTTAAATTAGGTAGGCAAGTATTGCATTACGTATAGTGGCAAAAGTACATTCAAGACTGATGCAGCTATACAAGTCGTTGTAGTGCGCGCACCAGATAAGAAGAGGATTATTTTTAGCAAAGTTTCGTCGACAAAGGGGTAAATAGAAAGGAACGTAGTGTCTGGATACTCTAGGGGGAACCGCAAAAAACAAGCGGCTGAGGAGGTCCGCGGAATCAATTTCTCCAATAATGAGCTTATGGGTGAACAATACCCCCAGTAATATTCTCCGATTTTCCAGAGTGGGTAAGTTAATAAGAAGAAGTCTACTTCTGTATGGAGGAAGGTGGAGACTTGAGTCCCAATTAAGGCCGCGCAATGCAAATATCAAAAATTGCTTTGAACTGACTCAAGACGCTTTATATGCTTTTGAGAAACAGGGGACCAAACGCATGAGCAATACTCGAGTATTGGACGAACCAGCGATGTGTAAAGAACCTTAGTGAGGTACGGATCATAGAACTCTTTAGCCCATCTTTTAACAAATCCAAGTAAACCCAACGCTATGTTGGCTATAGATGAAATATGCATGTTAAAATTCAATTTCGGATCAAAAAGGATACCTAGATCATTTGCAATAGATATACGCTCCAAAGGCGTACCATCTATTACATAAGATTTCAATGCTGGCTTCACTCGGTGAAATGTCATATGCTTACATTTAGAGCAATTTAAAGCTAGTAAATTTGTTGTGCACCAACATTGGAACGAGTCCAAGTCGGCCTGAAGAAGATCCAAGGAACTCAAATCGGTAGGACAGTAAGTGTAGCAAAGTTTTACATCATCCGCATACATTATAGTATGGGAATATAATATTGTCTGTGGCAAGTCATTAATGAAAAGGGCAAAGAGCAAAGGGCCTAGATGACTTCCCTGGGGTACGCCGGAGGAAACTCCGAACGATTCCGACAGATTGCACTTGAACAGGACTTTTTGGGTCCGGTTAGAAAGATAGCTTTTCAGCCACATTAATAGGTGAAACGGAAAGCCCAGTAAATCAAGCTTATGAATAAGCAACTCATGGTTGACGGTATCAAATGCTTTGCTGAAGTCCGTGTAGATGACATCCGTTTGCTTGTTCGCTAAAAATCCTTCCATAACTATAGAGGTGAATACAAGCAAATTTGTAGTGGTTGACCTTTGACGAATGAAACCGTGTTGGCATGGAGATAAAAGACTAGAACACTGATATTGTAGTTGAGTGGTAACAATCTGTTCAAAGACTTTAGGAATGACTGAAAGTTTAGCAATACCCCTGTAGTTTTCAACTTTTGACCTACTACCTTTTTTATGCAGGGGTATAATAAAAGACTGTTTCCAAAGTGCCGAGAATGACGCAGATCCCAGAGATAGCTCAAATAATTTTAAAATAGGCTCACACATGTTTTCGGCGCAGTACCTAAGCACGCAACTAGGAACACCGTCCGGTCCCGGAGAAAAGGTGGGCTTCACAGATTGAAGACTCTGAAGAACAATATTACCATCAATAGCAGGATTACTAATGTAATTTGAGCTATCTAAGTGATAGGGATATTGACCGGAATGAAAACCACTGGATGAATACGTGGACTTAAAGAACTCAGAAAATAGTTCAGCAACGTCGTCATCAGTGCAAGCTTTTTTACCTCCAAAGGTTAATGAGGAAGGATACCCAGAAGTTTTCCGCTTTGAATTTACGAAACTGTAAAACTTTTTTGGATTTCTAAAAAATTGGGCTTTACAACAACTCAAGTAATTTTTATAACAAAGCTGATTAAGACGGTGAAATTTAGAACGAGCTATTAGATATTTAGAGAGGTCTGCAGATGCTCCAGATTTCTTTAACCTCTTATAAAGCCTAGATTTAATGTTGTTAAATCTGATAAGTTGCCTTGAAAACCAAGGGGGCTTATTCGAACATAGGGGAATACGGAGAAGGAATGCAGGTATCAAAGAAGCCATCAAGCGTACTGTAAATATAGAGATAGCCGAATCGATATCAGTGCAAGCATAGAGATCCGACCAATCATGGGAAGCCAACAGATCATTGAGCATAATGAAATTCGCTTTGTAGAAGCATCTAGATCGGGGACGAGACTGTACTTGAATCCTACGGGGTAGGCTGATATCAAGTGATATCTCTAGCATAGGGTGAAGAGGGTCTTCTGGAAGGGATAAAGGTGGTATTCGCGTAAGGGCAGTACCCACCGAGCCATCCACAAATACTAAATCCAGCATTTTATTTCCACTATTTGGAACATTGTTAATCTGTAAAAGAGATGAGTCTAACAAGCAATTGAGAAACTCATGTTGAGCAGTGGGAGTTAAAAAGTTTGAATCACTTATATTAACCCAACTAACTGTTGGCAAGTTAAAGTCACCAACAACAACAAGTCGATCGTTATCTCCCAACTGCGAATGCAAATCACAGATGGCCGAGCTATGACTAGCATAAACATCCATATCCGAACGAGGTGGTATATACGAACAGCAAACAATTACGCTATAGCTACCGAATGAAAGCCTAACTGCTATGAATTCGATATGAGAGATATTGTCCAGCGAAATCAACTCAGACGATAGGTTAGATTCAACAGCAATAAGGACACCTCCCGCTCTAGAGATGCGATCACGCCGATAAACAGCATATTTATTTGAAAAAACCTCAGAATTGTAATTATCAGGCTTTAGCCAGGTCTCCGTAAAAGCTACAACTTGTGCAGAAAAGTTGAAAGAATTAAGGAAGAATGGAACAAGTTTTGATCGTAAACCACGAACATTTTGGTAATTAATGAGAAGACGGGACAGATCAGCAATTACTTTTGTGTTGTTATTACTGTGTTCGTCATACCGTTTTTTGGCTGTAATAAAACAGGTTCGGCCCCCGCCTTTCTCGTAAACAAGTGAACCACAGAATGCTTGGGCCAAAAAGAGGAATCAAGTACCTTATCGAAATATTCATCTGAAGAGGAAGAGCCAAAGCTCTACAGTTCTTAAAAAGATATGACGAAGAACCGTCCATATCAGGCTTCATAGAGGGTTTTATGTTATTCACTCCTACAACTATATCTTCTAAAGTGAGCACCAGAGAGACAAAATTCGACATACCCCAACCCCCTGGAAAAGCACAGCCCAGTCAACAGAGCATAGGTCATTATTCAAAAGCTTTAAGTTATGAGTATTAAAATTAAAATTAGTAAACTTCTTTGTTCCCTGGACGTTTTTCTTAAGATTTTAATGTTGTTTTTGTCGAGCTTTAAGCACAGGACGATTCGTAATCATTCGAAACAACTTTTGTCAAGTTTCAAGACAAGAGGAACATGATGTTGGCTGGCATAAGACAAAGGTTCAGAGCACTCGTCCAATGAGACATTCATGTTACCAGTTATAAAAATAAGATCCAAAATCTCATTAATTTTTTACAATAATTATTTATTTGAATTAGACCTATGCTTAAAAATTTATCTACCAGATAAGTTTCGCAAAAGCTGGTCATATTACCGGGAATTAAAGATCGGCTATCATCTAAAAAGGACCAAGTTACGCAAGGGAGGTTAAAATCACCCAATACACAAAAATTGTCATCAGACCCATTATTCTTAGAAGCTAGAGCTATTACATTATCAACATGAGCTTTATAAAGTATGTCACAACTAGCAGTGGGAATATAAGAAACGGAAATAAAAAGTTTAGATGAGCCTTGCACTAGAACGCATACTTGATCTAGCAAGGAGTCTTCATTATCCAGATAAAATAGGGACGACTGATAGCATTTTTTAACCGCTACTAGTACTCCTCCCCCTCTGGATAGTCCAGTCTTGATAACATTCCTGTCTTTGCGGTATACATTATAAGAATTTGAATCAAAGAATTCATTATCGTTGAAATCTGCATTAAGCCAAATCTCAACAAAGACAAAGATGTCATAATCAGAATTTGTACTTGAAATAAATATAGATTTATATTTAGTTCTTAGTCCAGATACATTTTGAAAGTATATATTAAGGTGACTGCCATAATTACCACAAACTTGTGCTACTACGGGGTTTTTTGTTCGGTACTACCTTTTGAAAAAAATTAAAAGGACGTACTTTAACATTTGTGAGCCAGATGTTGGCATTTAAAACCTTTTGATAGCATTCATCAGCTACTCCGGGCTTGAAACTAACTTTCGATAGATGTTCCGCATTGGCACCTTGCTTAATTAACGAAAAACATCTCAAATTCTTTGAATCAATTTTAGCATGCTTTGTAACATATGTTATAATATCAGTGTACGTTACACTCGATGAGAACGACGATATATGTAACCAATTAAATTTAAGTGTTGTAACCACACTAAGCTCATTGTTGTTGTTTGATCCAATAACTAAGGGTGGTTTAAGAACTCGTATGTGTTTAGAGCCAATTTTCCGCTTGGGATCGATGGAAGTCTCACACGCAGTACCCTTAACAGACGCATCAGCGGTCGTATTCTTAGTTGCAGCAGTAGATGGAGCAGAAGTTGGCGTACAGTGCTTATGATTTGCGAGAGCTTTCTTGCTTGTATTACTAGCAACATTCAATGATTTTGGAGCATCAGAGGCAACACTTGGTATGATTTGTGCAACCCCACTAGCCACAACAGCGCTATACGATTGAGGTGTTTGGTGTTGGGTATGCATAACCGGGTTTGTACACGACATCGTAGGCAAGGTACTAGTAGACAAAGAAATAGGAAGAGTGTTTTTATTCTTACTCTTACTAGCAGCATCAGTGCTATGACTCGGCAAAGTATTTGCATTATCAACGCCTACAGAACGAAGCTTTTCAATTTCAGACGTAAGCTCAAGAATATTTGCATTTTTATCAGCCACAGCAGATTTCAGCGAACGAATTTCAGCAATTAGTTGTCTGTACTTTTCTTCTATTTGATCTTTAAAATCAATAAGAGAGGTTAATAGCAACAAAATGTGCGCGTTCTCAGCTTTAAGCTCGGCAATTTCTTTGAGTAGAGAGAAACGAGCCATTGGTTGAGTATTATTTCTTAGTTACAGAAGTTGCAAGATTCTTCTGACCAAGCGTTCATAGCACGCTTTAAGCCAAGTTTTGTGGGCATTCAAGGGCTCATTTATATCAACGATTTGTAAAAAAAAAAAATTTTTAATTTTTTCTAAAATTGGCGGAATGGAACCTACATACATGTTTTATGCCGACTCCGAACGCCATCTGCAAGCAGACTAATTTTCGCTGAGAAACTTGTTGTGGCAGAAATATACTCGAAGTGTTTGCCGAACACTGCCGAGGAGAGAACCTGCTTGTTTTAATTGAACAGACGTTTTTCTTAAGATTTTAATGTTGTTTTTGTCGAGCTTTGAGCACAGGACGATTCGTAATCATTCGAAACAACTTTTGTCGGCTGGGAGGGTAATGATCCCGAAGTAGGCTTGGATAGTTTGAACTGGGCGGTCACAAAATACCTCACATACACTACCTGTATCCAAAGTGTGACCAGAATTTGTTTGACGGCCAAACGGAAAACCCGCAATTAGACACCAAGGCTTATTTTATCGAATAACTCCGTCCTATTGACAAATACTAATAGTTTTCTAAGACCTAGCTTAATAGCTGCCTCGAGATCTGTCTTCACTGCCGCTCTTATAGCTGGAGCTTCAATCTCGAAAGCGCAGAACATGAGCACACAATGTGCACAACCGTTTCTTCCTTCAGCTCGCACTTCCTACATCTGCTGTTCCTAACGAGGCTTAACTTATAAACATGTGACGCTAGAAGGCAGTGTCCAGTTAGTATGCCCATTTTGAGCCTTAAGTCTGTTCTCTTTAGATATATGAAAAACTGTGTGAGTATAATGTCGTAGGATTTGCACATGATCTTAGAAATGTAGCATTCATGCGCTTCTCTCCACGACTTGCCTGCGATGGATCATATGCAACTTCTGCCTCCTTTTGAATTCTCCCAAGTGGATGGGGAAGTCTATCGTCGATTCATCGGGTGCTACCTCTTCCTTTGCTAACACATCGACCTTTTCGTTACCCTCTATTCCTTAATGACCAAGAACCCATTATAGATATATGGTCGTCGAGCCCAAGTGAGGTTCCTCCAATGTATTATAGGACACTTCTTGATGAAGTACTATTTGAATTAATTGACCCCTAAGTACCTCCGAAATGATCCTGAAACCAATCCTAACGTTTTAAAAAGTCCTGCCAACAATGCCTATTGATTCGATGTGGGTACAAAAATTACACCAATAACAAATATGAAATGATCCCTAAATAGCTCCGAACTCATCCCGAGAGTAACACCGCAATGATGATGAATTGGTCTCGAAAAGATCTAAAACTGACTTCGAGTCAGTCCCGCAATTCTTTTCAAAATCAATGCTCCAGAGATGGTTTCGAAACAGTCCCGAAATCCATAAAACGCCTCGTTCGAGTAAAACATTCCGAAGGGATTCCTAGAACACTTTCGAAATAGTCCCGAACACAAATCCGTACAAGTCCTGAAATATATTCTTAGTTATACCTAAAACAATTCCAAAATCGACCCGTAATGATATCGAAAGCAATCGACCAGCAGTTCCGAAACTTCTAAATGATTTCGAACACAATTTCGATATGATCCCGGAAACAGTCTTGTACTACCGAAACTATAAGCAGATAACCCCGAAAAGATCTTGAAAAAGTATGAAATGATCCCGAACACAAATCCGTAAAACTCCTGAAATATCCCCTAAAATATCCCGAACACAAAACCGGATACGCCCTGAAATTATACCGAACAATTACGAAAGTCCGAAAACTTTTCCGAAATATTCCCAATTCTGAAAAGGCCCCGAAATAGTTACGAAATTATCACGAAAACAGTCGAAACAATTCGGAAATTGTCCCGAAATTATAAGCAGATAATACGGAAATGATGTCGAAAAAGTGTATCAATTTTCCGGAATGATCTCATTATAGTCCCAAAAGTATTTTGAAACAGTAAGGAAATGATTCTAAAAGCGTTTCAATAGGATTTGGAAAGCGTACCAATATGAACTACAAAAATATTCGAATTTACTCCGAAATAGCTCAGATATGATCCGGTGATAGCTAAAGAATCATCCAAAATTATTCCAAAACGACATATAGTGCCAAGGTTATCCCAAAACGACAACGAAGTAGCTCCGGTAGGAACTTGAAATTGTTCTGAAATGATTTTGAAATAATGCTTCCGCTCACTTTTCCAAAATTGCTTAGACCTCGCTCCATATGACCCATATATAAAATCTATGAAAATATTTATGTACATAAAAATAAATAACTGTGAAGGGGAAGTGACAACGCCTGCTTTTAAAAGTTGCTCAGATCATAATTTTGTTGGCTTATAGACTTTCTTGGTCAACGTTAATACTCGTATGCTTACACTTATGACGGTTTAAAAATGATTGAAATGTAACTGTTCTTATACATTATACATTCTTTAAGAACTAAAATATGCGATAATAGTTCAAAAGTCTTTTGGAAGGCACCCTATCCTCATTGACAGCTTTAGCAATCAATGTTTCACAGTTCAAAATTGCACACTAATATTATAATAATCAGATGCACTCTGTTGAAATATTTTTTTATTGATTTAATTTACTATTGATCCACCTAGTAAGAGATTAGTAAACTTGTATGTGTTTTATTATCATAATTACAATGCAACTTTGTTCGACAACATCATTTCAACTTCACTGGCTCATTCATTCAATTGAACACCACAACATAACATTAAAAAAAAAAATCACATTCACCCATAATCATAAGCAATGTGAAGATGTGATCTGAACATGTCATGCTGTGCGCGCTAAGCACTAAAAAATCGCAAAATCACATGACTTTTGACTTTTTATGCTTTACCCTGCAAAAATCGTTGGGTCATGTGGTCCACTGGAGTACTTACCTTTGTAGTCCACTGTAATGCAGCAATGGACCAACTCATGTTTCTACACGAACATATTGTAAGCAGATCATTGCTCGTATTTAACGATTGTAATCACTACACGATGTTTATTGGACTGTGGGTACTCCATGGATTACTCTGATGTAATGCGGAGCTGGAGTATATGGTCCAGTCCTAGGACATCGCAATGTTAATTGGACCATATTTTTTGTATGAATTGTGGTTAATTTTGGAGCACTCGGTTGGTCCATAGCGAGTCCTCCATACATGCATGCATGGAGTACTCGCGATTTTTGCAGGGTAGTTATCCTCTTTGGTCGAACATTCATTTATGTAGTCATGCGGTCAACGAATTCAATAGTCATAAATGCAGTTAATCAATAATATGCATCGAATCATTTCACATTACACATTTTGGATAATAAAATTTCATAAAATAAGTAAATATATACATCATATGAAGGGGGTTAAATTTTTGCACCAAGAGGAGTTGAAGCAGAAAATGTTATTAGACAAGCGACCCTGCAAAAATCGTTGGACCATGTGGTCCACTGGAGTACTTACCATTGTACTCCACTGTAATGCAGCGATGGACCAACTCGTGTTTCTGCACGAACATGTTGTAAGGCGATCATTGCTCGTTTTTAACGATTGTTATCACTACACGATGTTTATTGGACTGTGGTTACTCCATGGATTACTCCGATGTAATGCGGAGCTGGAGTATATGGTCCGGTCCTAGGACATCGCAATGTTAATTGGACCATATTTTTTGTATGAATTGTGGTTAATTTTGGAGCACTCGCTTGGTCCATAGCGAGTACTCCATACATGCATGCATGGAGTACTCGCGACTTTGCAGGGGAACGCCACAAATTGTTGCATGCAATGAAATGTTCAATGCAACAGCGCAACTGCGCCAGTTCACCATGTATGGATTTAACAGAGCATTGGCAAAGGCATTGGCCACGGTTGCCGGTTCATTTGTAACAACA
Organism: Eurosta solidaginis; assembly: GCF_040869045.1. Classification (NCBI taxonomy): domain Eukaryota; kingdom Metazoa; phylum Arthropoda; class Insecta; order Diptera; family Tephritidae; genus Eurosta; species Eurosta solidaginis. Next base: position 187,939,561 of record NC_090321.1, read on the forward strand.
TATATTTATTTATTTATTAAACATTTTCTTAATGCATATTTTAAATAAATTACAATATTGAAAGAGCACATTCTATTACTATATAGCATAAGAAAAGTACATGGCATTTTTATACTCAGTTGAGGAGAGCTCACAGAGTATATTAACTTTGATTGGATAACGGTTGGTTGTACAGGTATAAAGGAAACGATATAGATATAGACTTCCATATATCAAAATCATCAGTATCGAAAAAAAATTCGATTGAGCCATGTCCGTCCGTCCGTCCGTCTGTCCGTTAACACGATAACTTGAGTAAATTTTGAGGTATCTTGATGAAATTTTGTATGTAGGTTCCTGGGCACTCATCTCAGATCGCTATTTAAAATGAACGATATCGGACAATAACCACGCCCACTTTTTCGATATCGAAAATTTCGAAAAATCGAAAAAGTGCGATAATTCATTACCAAATATGGATTAAGAGATGAAACTTGGTAGGTGAGTTGAACTTATGACGCAGAATAGAAAACTAGTAAAATTTTGGACAATGGGCGTGGCACCGCCCACTTTTAAAAGAAGGTAATTTAGAAGTTTTGCAAACTGTAATTTGGCAGTCTTTGAAGATAACATGATGAAATTTGGCAGGAACATTACTCTTATTACTATATGTCTGCTTAATAAAAATTAGCAAAATCGGAGAACGACCACGCCCACTTTTAAAAAAATTTTTTTTTTTAATTCAAATTTTAAAAGAAAAGTTAATATCTTTACAGTATATAAGTAAATTATGTCAACATTCAACTCCAGTAATGATATGGTGCAACAAAATACAAAAATAAAAGAAAATTTCAAAATGGACGTGGCTCCGCCCTTTTTCATTTAATTTGTCTAGGATACTTTTAATGCCATAAGTCGAACAAAAATTTACCAATCCTTGTGAAATTTGGTAGAGATATATCTTTACTAAACTCAGTTCACGTACTTATCTGAACTCACTTTGTATTGGTGTAAAAAATGGCCGAAATCCGACTATGACCACGCCCACTTTTTCGATATCGAAAATTACGAAAAATGAAAAAAATGACATAATTATATACCAAATACGAAAAAAGGGATGAAACATGGTAATTTTATTGGTCTATTGACGTAAAATATAACTTTAGAAAAAAACTTGGTAAAATGGGTGAGACACCTACCATATTAAGTAGAAGAAAATGAAAAAGTTTTGCAGGGCGAAATCAAAAGCCCTTGGAATCTTGGAAGGAATACTGTTCGTGGTATTACATATATAAATAAATTAGAGGTACCCGACAGATGATGTTCTGGATCACCCTGGTCCACATTTTGGTCGATATCTTGAAAACGCCTTCACATATACAACTAAGGGCCACTCCCTTTTAAAACCCTCATTAATACCTTTAATTTGATACCCATATAGTACAAACAAATTGTAGAGTCACCCCTGGTCCACGTTTATGGCGATATCTCGAAAAGACGTCCACATGTAGAACTAAGGCCCACTCCTTTTTAAAATACTCATTAACGCCTTTCATTTGATACCCATATCGTACAAACACATTCTAGAGTCACCCCTGGTCCACGTTTATGGCGATATCTCGAAAAGGCGTCCACATATAGAACTAAGGCCCACTCCTTTTTAAAATACTCATTAACACCTTTATTTTATATCCATATCGTACAAACAAATTCTAGAGTCACCCCTGGTCCACCTTTATGGCGATATTTCGAAAAGGCGTCCACCTATAGAACTAAGGCCCACGCCCTTTTAAAATACTCATTAACACCTTTCATTTGATACCCATATAGTACAAACAAATTGTAGAGTCACCCCTGGTCCACGTTTATGGCGATATCTCGAAAAGGCGTCCACATGTAAAACTAAGGCTCACTCCTTTTTAAAATACTCATTAACGCCTTTCATTTGATACCCATATCGTACAAACAAATTCTAGAGTCACCCCTGGTCCACGTTTATGGCGATATCTCGAAAAGGCATCCACCTATAGAACTAAGGCCCACTCCGTTTTAAAATACTCATTAACACCTTTCATTTGATACCCATATCGTACAAACAAATTCTAGAGTCGCCCCTGTTCCACCTTTATGGCGATATTTCGAAAAGGCGTCCACCTATAAAACTAAGGCCCACACCCTTTTAAAACACTCATTAACACCTTTCATTTGATACCCATATTGTACAGACGCATTCTAGAGTCATCCCTGGTCCACTTTTATAACGATATTCCGAAAAGGCGTCCACCTATAGAACTAAAGCCCACTCCCTTTTAAAACACTTATTAACACCTTTCGTTTGATACCCATATTGTACAAACGCATTCTAGAGTCAACCCTGGTCCACTTTTATAACGATATTCCGAAAAGGCGTCGACCTATAGAACTAAGGCCCATTTCCTTTTAAAATACTCATTAAAACCTTTCATTTGAGACCCATATAGTACAAACAAATTCTAGAGTCACCCCTGGTCCACGTTTATGGCGATATCTCGAAAAGGCGTCCACACATAGAACTAAGGCCCACTCCTTTTTAAAATACTCATTAGCACCTTTCATTTGATACCCATATCGTACAAACAAATTCTAGAGTCGCCCCTGGTCCACCTTTATGGCGATATTTCGAAAAGGCGTCCACCTATAAAACTAAGGCCCACACCCTTTTAAAACACTCATTAACACCTTTCATTTGATACCCATATTGTACAGACGCATTCTAGAGTCATCCCTGGTCCACTTTTATAACGATATTCCGAAAAGGCGTCCACCTATAGAACTAAAGCCCACTCCCTTTTAAAACACTTATTAACACCTTTCGTTTGATACCCATATTGTACAAACGCATTCTAGAGTCAACCCTGGTCCACTTTTATAACGATATTCCGAAAAGGCGTCGACCTATAGAACTAAGGCCCATTTCCTTTTAAAATACTCATTAAAACCTTTCATTTGAGACCCATATAGTACAAACAAATTCTAGAGTCACCCCTGGTCCACGTTTATGGCGATATCTCGAAAAGGCGTCCACACATAGAACTAAGGCCCACTCCTTTTTAAAATACTCATTAACACCTTTCATTTGATACCCATATCGTACAAACAAATTCTAGAGTCGCCCCTGGTCCACCTTTATGGCGATATTTCGAAAAGGCGTCCACCTATAGAACTAAGGCCCACGCCCTTTTAAAATACTCATTAACACCTTTCATTTGATACCCATATCGTACAAACAAATTCTAGAGTCACCCCTGGTCCACGTTTATGGCGATATCTCGAAAAGGCATCCACCTATAGAACTAAGGCCCACGCCCTTTTAAAATACTCATTAACACCTTTCATTTGATACCCATATCGTACAAATAAATTCTAGAGTCACCCCTGGTCCACCTTTATGGCGATGTCTCGAAAAGGCGTCCACCTATAGAACTAAGGCCCACTCCTTTTCAAAATACTCATTAACACCTTTCATTTGATACCCATATAGTACAAACAAATTCTAGAGTCACCCCTGTCCACGTTTATGGCGATATCTCGAAAAGGCATCCACCTATAGAACTAAGGCCCACGCCCTTTTAAAATACTCATTAACACCTTTCATTTGATACCCATATAGTACAAACAAATTCTAGAGTCACCCCTGGTCCACGTTTATGGCGATATCTCGAAAAGGCATCCACCTATAGAACTAAGGCCCACGCCCTTTTAAAATACTCATTAACACCTTTCATTTGATACCCATATAGTACAAACAAATTCTAGAGTCACCCCTGTCCACGTTTATGGCGATATCTCGAAAAGGCGTCCACATATAGAACTAAGGCCCACTCCTTTTTAAAATACTCATTAACACTTTTCATTTGATACCCATATCGTACAAACAAATTCTAGAGTCACCCCTGGTCCACCTTTATGGCGATATTTCGAAAAGGCGTCCACCTATAGAACTAAGGCCCATGCCCTTTTAAAATACTCATTAACACCTTTCATTTGATACCCATATCGTACAAATAAATTCTAGAGTCACCCCTGGTCCACCTTTATGGCGATGTCTCGAAAAGGCGTCCACCTATAGAACTAAGGCCCACTCCTTTTCAAAATACTCATTAACACCTTTCATTTGATACCCATATAGTACAAACAAATTCTAGAGTCACCCCTGGTCTGCCTTTATGGCGATATCTCCAAAAGGCGTCCACCTATTGAACTAAGGCCCGTGCCCTTTTAAAATACTTATTAACACCTTTCATTTGATACCCATATTGTACAAACGCATTCTAGAGTCACCCCTGGTCCACCTTTATGGCGATATCTCGGAAAGGCGTCCACCTATAGAACTTAGGCCCACTCCCTTTTAAAATTATTATTAACACATTTCATTTAATACCCATATCGTACAAACAAATTCTAGAGTCAGGCCTGGTCCACCTTTATGGCGATATCCCTAAATGGCGTCCATCTATAGAACTATGGCCCACTTCTTCTTAAAATACTCTTTAATACCTTCCATTTGATACACATGTCATACAAACAAATTCCAGGGTTACCCTAGGTTCTTTTTACAACATGGTGATTTTCCCTTACTTTGTCTCCACAGCTCTCAACTGAGTATGTAATGTTCGGTTACACCCGAACTTAGCCTTCCTTACTTGTTTATATTAAATTTTAAAATAGTATTAAATGCCAGTTCACAAAGTAAAATTCTTTTTCAGTGTGGGGTGTATAGTTTTTAATAATATTATAGAATAAGCTCATAATAATTCAGATAATTAGTTAGGATTACGATAGAGAAACAATTGATAATTCGTTAATTAGTTAAGGTTCCGATAGAGAAACAGCTGATATAGATACAAAAATTAGATATGGTTTACAACAACGTCCTCAGCAAGGCTTCTAGATCGTAGTGGCTAAAACTAATCAGATACGTGTATATATAATATGTTGTCCATGCTATTTATGTTGTTAATGGCCGATTTGGCGCATGCGGATTAAAAAGGCTGTACGACAGTGGCAATCGACAGTATTAACACATTTAAACGAATTTTTAAATGCCACAAAATGCCGTGTAAGCAAATAATTACGCGCTCATTCGATTTCGCACGCATACGCACACATTAATGCACATAAATTTTAAGGCTGCGGCACAATGAATTTTTATACTCAGCTGAGCAGAGCTCACAGAGTATATTAACTTTGTTCGCATAACGGTAATCCGTGACGGCATAAACTAATCGAGATAGATATAGACTTCTATATATCAAAATGATCTGGGTGAAAAAAGAAATTCATTTAGCCATGTCCGTCCGTCCGTCCGTCTGTAAACACGATAACTTGAGTAAATTTTGAGGTATCTGATGAAATTTGGTATGTAGGTTCCTAGGCGCTCATCTCAGATCGCTATTTAAAATGAACGAAATCGGACTACAACCACGCCCACTTTTTCGATATCGAAAATTTCGAAAAACTGAAAAAGTGCGATAATTCATTACCAAAGATGGATAAAGCGATGTAACTTGGTAGGTGCGTTGACCTTATGATGCAAAAGTGAAAATTTAGAAAAATTGTGTACAATGGGCGTGGCACCGCCCACTTTTAAAAGAAGGTAATTTAAAAGTTTTGCAAGCTGTAATTTAGCAGTCGTTGAAGATATCATGATGAAATTTGGTAGGCAGTTACTCCTATTACTATATGTGTGCTAAATAAATATTAGCGAAATCGGATGACGAACACGCCCACTTTTAAAAAAAAAATTTTTTTAAGTCAAATTTTAACAAAAAATTTAATATCTTTACAGTATAAAAGTAAATTATGTCAACATTCGACTTGGTATAAAATATGGCCGAAATCCGACTATGCCACGCCCACTTTTCCAATATCGAAAATTACGAAAAATGAAAAAAATGCCATAATTCTGTACCAAATATGAAAAAAGAGATGAAACATGGTAATTGGATTGGTTTATTGACGCAAAATATAACTTTAGAAAAAACTTTGTAAAATGTAAGTACAAGAAAATGAAAAAGTTCTGCAGTGTATGTTCGTGGTATGACATATATAAATAAATTAGCGGTACCCGACAGAAGATGTTCTGGGTCGCCCTGGTCAACATTTTGGTCGATATCTGGAAACGCCTTCACATATACAACTACAACCGTTCCCTTTTAAAACCCTCATTAATCCGTTTAATTTGATACCCATATCGTACAAACACATTCTAGAGTCACCCCTGGTCCACCCTTATTGCGATATCTCGAAAAGGCGTCCACCTATAGAACTAAGGCCCACTACGTTTTAAATAATCATTAACACCTTTCACTTGATACACATGTCATACAAACACATTCCAAGGTTACACTAGGTTCATTTTGCTAAATGGTGATTTTCCTTTATTTTGTGTCCAAAGCTCTCAGCTAAGTATGTTATGTTCGGTTCCACCCGAACTTAGCCTTCCTTACTTGTTTTATATAGAAGCGTTTAACACAAGCTTATGCATTCCAGTAACATCGCCACAATCAACTAAGATGTTGCGTTTATAAAAATGAAGTTACTTCAAACTTGGCAATTTAAGTTTATTTCTTCTTGCCCATTTACATACTAAATTTCGCGAAGCACTGTTATAAACATTGTCCCTATACAGCAAAAATATTTGCTAACATAGTTTGTGCCGTATTCATTTGTTATTTTGCAGTATTGAATTGCGAAAAATGTTAGGAAAGCTACCAACGAGTGGGAAAAATGATTTTACTTGCAAAGTGTGCCAGCACCCTTAGCCAAAACAAATGTAAAATTCTTCTTCTTATGCTTTGTACCATGACTGGACCGAAGTAGTCCACGCCTGTGAATGAAAATGGTCTTACAAACGGGGTAAGCCTGTCCTTGGGGAGTTGACCCATCAATGGTGTTTGCGGAGCGGCTGCCAAATTTTTGCATAGTTGACAACTTATTTTAATTGATCTTAACAGACGGCGAACGCTTGGAATGCGATACTTGTATCGTATAGCGGCAACCATAGACTCGAAATTATGGTGATGAAACATTTCATGGTAATGTTTGCCTACCAAGAAAGACAGCGGATGACCTTTAGGCAGTATCACTGGTCGCCTAGTTGATGCGGGTACGCAATCGGTGAAATCTATTCGACCACCCAAACGCACAACACCATCTTCATCCAATGTCGGACATAATTTGTAAATCGAGCTGCCTTTACTTACTGGCGAACCACTGGACAACATTTGCATTTCGTGAGCAAACTCAGTATTTTGAACTAGGCGGTAGATAAAAGACTCTGTTTGCTTTATTTGTGTCGCCGATAATGATTTATGTACAATCAAATCTTTCTTGTTTGCCAGCGAACGAAATTTCGATATTGCTAATCGCACCCACGTCATTATTCGGAGAAATGTGTACAAGTTGGTATATTTAGCAAAGGGCACAACGTGATCGTATGTCTGTATTGTATACAGTGTTTTAGAACGCAGCTCGGTATTGATACCTTCCTCAGCAATATCTTTTGGAACAGTAGGCCAACTATCTGCGTCCCACTTTAAAAATTGAGGACCATTAATCCATTTACAATTTGAGTCAAACTTCTTTGGACGCGTTGCATCGTCAGCGGGATTGACACACCCTGGCACCCATCTCCATTGGTGCACCTCGGATGACTGCAGCACTTCTGATACGCGATGAGCGACGAACTGTTTATAGCATCTAGGGTCGGATCTAATCCATTGGATCACGGTCTTGGAATCCGTCCAAAATAGTACCATGTTAGGTGTAACGTCGTGGCTGGCGATTATGACTTCCTTCAGCCGAACGCCTATAACGGCAGACTGTAACTCTAGGCGAGGTATTGACAGCGATTTAAGTGGGCTAGACCTTGGCCGTCCAGAGATAAAGATGACATCTGTTTCATTTTCGTAGCTCAAGCGCCAACAAGCAACAGTTGAATATGTAAGCTCACTTGCGTCAACAAAAATGTGCAGCTGAATTTCTGCCTTGTCATTAAAAAACTCCTGGTTATAACATCGTGGCACCTTTAAGTCTTCTATGGTTCGCAAACCTTTGTACCAATCAAACCATTTTTCATATATGTTGTAGCAATACTTTAGCGCAAACTGTAGCGCTACAAAGCAAACCGAAAGGGTCAAATATTGACATTAATACGCTAAGCATTTCCCCCCTTGTTGGTTTACGCATACCATCTAGCACCGCCTTTGGTACCCTAGCAAACGACAGCTTAAAACAGAAGTAGTCTCTTTTCGGACACCAGTGCATACCCAGTACCTTTTCAGTGGTACCTTCCCCCCTACAGGTGCTAACTTCCCTTTGCGAAAGCGGTGCTGAACTGCCCCCTACAGCTTGCATAAGCTCTTCAGAGTTGGAGATTACGTTTCTCAGTTCAAATCCCCCACATACGTGTATTTCTATCACCTTCTTAGTTACCTCGATAGCTTCCTTAATGTCGTTGAAGCTATCCATATAGTCGTCGACATAGTGGCGTTGAATGATAGTTTCGACTGCCCTCGGAAAGGTGTCTCGAAAATTTTCAACGTTTAGATTCTTAATGTATTGGGCGGAACAGGGCGAACTAATTGACCCAAATATCATAACTCTCATTAAATATATATCTGGAGGCTGGAGAGAATTTCCTCCTCTCCATAGAAAACGTTGTGAATTTTGATCGTCGCCGCGAATCAATACCATGTGAAACATTTCACGTATATCTCCACATACGGCTACCTTTCGTAGTCGAATATTAAATAAAATATTTACCAATGATTTCGGTTGGTATTAAGACGGACCTTTCAACAAAGCACTATTTAGCGACATACATATCTTTAATCTTTGCGGCAGCATCAAAAACTAAACGGCGTTTATTTCCTTTGTTTGGGTTGGTTGCTACAAAGTGTGGCAAGTGCCATGTACGATCATCAACGTTGTCAATATCAGCCACCGATAACTTTTTTGCATAACCCTTGTAAACGTAATCATCAATTTTTTGTATATACCAATCACGATATTCAGCATCTGCATTCATTTTTGATTCGACTTGTTGTAATCGCTTTACAGCTGTGTCAAAGCTTTGCGGAAAGCTAACATTATCACTGCGCCACAGTAAGCCAGTTTCGTATCTATTGTTTATAAATTTTGTAGTATCCCTGAGTAATTTTTCTGCTCGGATGGCTGCATCTGATCGGACTATTGGTACTGATTTCACTTCGAAATTATCAGCAACGAAATACTAGCCGATTTGCTGATTGAATTCATATAAATCTGTTGCTTCAATGTTTACATGACCCACCATTACATCAGTAGCGCTTTCTTCATTTGATCCAAAAATTGTCCACCCTAATTTGGTTTGATGTGCCGCAAAACCTTCATCAATATTTAAAACGCTAGTCGGTCGAATTAAATGCGTATGTGGCAAGCCTACCAATAACTGTGGAACTGCATTGCAATAATCAAAAATATATTTATCTCTAAGCTTTTTTTGTTTACGTATAAATTCGCCTAAAGCGGCAATTACCCACCGACGTGTGCCGTACGTACGGATGTTGGTCGTACGAAACACGTTTGACCGAACCCTTAAGCCCGTACGAATCAAGGTGTGCGTCTGTGTACATGTACATAACATATTTGCGTGTGTATTGTTTACATATAAGCACTGTTGCCGTTGCCCATTTTGCATGCATGCTTATGGAAACATCAACTTTTTCCAATTTAATTTTTGATGTTGTAAAAGGCTGGAATTAATATTAAATAAATATAAATAGATTACATATATATAATCTGCACTTTTACATAATTATTTCGAATTATTTTCACAGTTTTTCAAACTTTAATTAGGTATTTTTGCATAAAATTGTTTTGATTTCTACGTTCCGGGCTACGTACGTACGGGCGTTGCACGTCGGTGAGTTTTCGTTTACATTGCACACTCATAAGATAGGTCGTGTCAGCTGACACGTTTTTGCCACGTACGTTGGTGAGTAACTGCCGCATAAGGGCAAAGACGGTTCGGGCAAGTACAATTTTTTTTGTTTGTACACCGCTCATTTGGTATTTTGTGGATTCTGAAAAAATATCGCCAATCTCAAATGAAACTCGCTTTGATGGTTCACTCGTCGTTTGATTGCCTATCCACTTGCGGCGAAGCATGTCAGTTTTACCCTTCACTCCTATGGCGTTTGCGATACTTTCCTCTATCAATGAGATTTTCGCTCCTTCGTCGATGAATGCAATTACAGTGACTTCGCCCTTTGGCCCTTTTAATTTAACAGGCAAATATTTCAGAAGTGTTTGTTTTGAGTCAGCTGATTTATAAACTGAATGCAGCGAAGTTTGAAATTCACTGACCGTGGCCACTGGCTTGCTATCTTGTTCGCTTTTATTATTTGTAATGTGTATTATTATTAGAATTTTCTTTGTGCAACAATCGGTTGTGGAATCTATCACAGCCTTGCACTCCACATTGTCGTCGTTTTGTGCAGCTATATAAATTATGGCCTGGTTGCAAACAAGAGAAACACAAATTGTTTTTCTTCACAACATTCCATCGATACGAATACTCAGCGTCTTTAAACTTTTGACATTTAAACAAATTGTGGTTTTCTTCACACATTGAACACTTTTTATCAGCTTTGTTTATAGACAGTACTGGCCTTGTTTGCAGTTTATTTCTGGTAAACGATTCCTCATGTGCAGAAGATTGTTCCACTGGCATAACATCAGTGGCCATTGTAAATTTTACCAAGTAGCGCAACTAACAGCTGATCGGTGAAAATTCGCACATTCACACGCACAGTTCTCGACTCAGTTTCAAAAAAAAACTTTAGATTATTTAATTCAAATTTTAAAGTGAGATAATCCTTACAAATTTATGTATACAGAATATATATGGCGTTTTTCTTGTTATTAAAGCAATAGTTTTATTTATATTAAAGCTTTTATCATTTTTTTTTTTTAACTTTGGAAAATCTCCGAACACCATTCCTTCATTATATGACATTCGACTGCCTAGTCCACTGCCTTCCACTCTATTCGCAACATAACCTCTACTTAAGCTGCCAAACTATATAGTAAACAATGTCAGTGGCCATTGACACATACAACGCAACTGTTTGAAGCCAGTTCGCAAAATCTCTTACAGATAGGTACGGTTGCTGCAAAGTTAGTATGTGGCGAGTCCACACTTCTCTTTTGCTAAACGGTAGCTTGCTCAGTAATTCATCCAATAAAATTGGATTGTTTAAAAGAGGGGCGGCGCCGGAACTTTCAAGGAAAGCCGTTAAATTTGAAACCATTGTACTGAAATTCAGAATGTCAGATATATTCATGCTACTGATGGTAGGGTATGCACGTGCCTTTGCAATCTGGCTATGAACGAGTAACTCTGGGCGCCCGTAGTGGTGCTCCAAAGTGCTTATTACAGTATTTACATTCGCGGGATGTATTAAAAGTGATTCAACTTGTTGGCGCGCTTTAGTTTTAAGCGCTTTCTGTAGACGTAACAAGTTTTCCAAATCTCTGTAGGCATATAACCTAGTGGTTTCCTTATAGGCTACTGAAAACATTGGTCACTCTTCTGGCGAGCCATAGAATTCGGGTAAATCGAGTACTTTGCGTATGGGTGGATGCACTGCTTGCTGGCAACTGATTATAATTAACAATTGGATTTGTGGATGAAACGTGACTGGAAACGTAAGGAGTTCCAGCTGCGTATACTGATGGCGTGGCTATTGAGGGAGGATTCGAGTTATTGGCAACGTATGGGACAGTGGGATTGACGAATGTGGTGTTAGGCGGTGTTGACTGAACCGCACTACCGGATGAGGCGACAAAAATGTTTGGGCATATGCCAGCATTGGCATGAGTGGTGTTAAATGCAAGGGCATGGGCGGCGTGTGAATAAATTTAATATTGATTTGCATACATACCATTGGCGGCGCTGTTGACTAAGCGCTGGCGGCATTATTCGTTGAAGTGATTGTGTTATAAATTGTTGAGCTTTTCGAGCTAGTGGCATAAGAGGCAGTTGTTGAGGTTATGTCAGCTACTATGCTGACGACGGATATGTTGGCGGATGCAGCTTCCGTGCTTTGTCCATTACTGACATTGTGGACATTTTCATTTTGTTGGCGACTAATTATATTTTGCAGGTTGACCTTTTCCTGCTCCGATGAGGCTAATGCCAATTGCAGTTGCTTTACGTGCTGTCGAAGCTCTTCTTCGGCATTTTAGCATGGTGTAATTGTGCGAATGGTTTCGTCGTCACTGACTTCGTTGCTACTAGGCATTTCGATAATTGTATTTTTATACTCAGTTCAGCAGAGCTCACAGAGTATATTAAGTTTGATTGGATAACGGTTGGTTGTACAGGTATAAAGGAATCGAGATAGATATAGACTTCCATATATCAAAATCATCAGGATCGAAAAAAATTTGATTGAGCCATGTCCGTCCGTCCGTCCGTTAACACGATAACTTGAGTAAATTTTGAGGTATCTTGATCAAATTTGGTACGTAGGTTCCTGAGCACTCATCTCAGATCGCTATTTAAAATGAACGATATCGGACTATAACCACGCCCACTTTTTCGATATCGAAAATTTCGAAAAACCGAAAAAGTGCAATAATTCATTACCAAAGACAGATAAAGCGATGAAATTTGGTAGGTGAGTTGAACTTATGACGAAGAATAGAAAATTAGTAAAATTTTGGACAATGGGAGTGGCACTGCCCACTTTTAAAAGAAGGTAATTTAGAAGTTTTGCGAGCTGTAATTTAGCAGTCGTTGAAGATGAGTTGAGATGATGAAATTGCATGAACGTTACTCTTACTACAATATGTCTGCTTAATAAAAATTAGCAAAATCGGAGAACGACCACGCCCACTTTTAAAAAATTTTTTTTTTTTAAAGTAAAATTTTAACAAAAAATTTAATATCTTTACAGTATATGAGTAAATTATGTCAACATTCAACTCTAGTAATGATATGGTGCAACAAAATACAAAAAATAAAGAAAATTTCAAAATGGGCTTGGCTCCGCCCTTTTTCATTTAGTTTGTCTAGGATACTATTAATGCCATAAGTCGAACAAAAATTTCCCAATCCTTTTGAAATTTGGTAGGGGAATAGATTTTATGACGCTAACTGTTTTCTGTGAAAATGGGCGAAATCGGTTGAAGCCACGCCCAGTTTTTATACACAGCCGTCCGTCTGTCCTTCCGCATGGCCGTTAACACGATAACTTGAGCAAAAATCGACATATCTTTACTGAACTTAGTTCACGTACTTATCTGAACTCACTTTAAATTGGTATAAAAAATGAACGAAATCCGACTATGACCACGCCCACTTTTTCGATATCGAAAATTACGAAAAATGAAAAAAATGCCATAATTCTATACCAAATACGAAAAAAGGGATGAAACATGTTAATTGAATTGGTATATTGACGCGAAATGTAACTTTAGAAAAAACTTTGTAAAATGGTTGTGACACCTACCATATTAAGTAGAAGAAAATGAAAAAGTTCTGCAGGGCGAAATAAAACACCCTTAAAATCTTGGCAGGTATTACATATATAAATAAATTAGCGGTATCCAACAGATGATGTTCTGGGTCACCCTGGTCCACATTTTGTTCGATATCTGGAAAACGACTTCACATATACATACAACCACCACTTCCTTTTAAGACTCTCATTAGTACCTTTAATTTGATACCAATATCGTACACACACATTCTAGAGTCACCCCTGGTCCACCTTTATGGCGATATTTTGAAAAGGCGTCCACCTACACTCAGAGAAAAAATCGTTCTAAAACGAACGAAACAAGTTCCAAATTAAGAACATTCGTTGACAAAAGTCTGTTAAGTACGTTTTTTCTTAACTTGTGACCGATGGGCTTGTTTTAAGAACAGGTTTTCCAAGCACACCGTTCGTATTTTATGACCACTTTGGTATTCATGTGTGAACCTTCTGTGCTCATTTCAAGCACTACTTGGGCTTGATTTAGGATTTTTCGTTCTCACGCTTCGAGAACGATTTGGGGCCGATTTAACATTTTTCGGTCTCAATTTAAGAACGGTTCGTGCTTGATCTTTGGTGGGAGGGAAAGTATTTTTTTAAATATATTTATTTAATTTTTATTAATAATAATATTTTTGTCATAAATAAAGAATATTTACAACAAAAAAATTGTTATTAAAATTCAAAAGTTTAAGAAAAAATGCATAATAAGCATTTTCTCATACATTTCTCTTATTGAGAAATTATTCTTATTTAAAGATGTAATCTGCATATATACTTAAAACATTTCATAACAAGTTTGAGAATTACCTGTGGATATGTAATAGAACTGAACGAAAAATAAGAGTTAAAAAAATAGAAAAAAAAAATTGTTTTAAAAAATTCAGAGTTTGGCGGTGATCGAACTCGCGCAACACGATCGCAAGCGCAACATCATAGCCGCTGGGCCACTACAACTGCTTGATATCTGGTGCCAAATGGTGTGTTTAACATTGTAGAGCACACGAATTGTACCGTTTTTCTTTCTTGGGCTTGATTTAAGAACATCGTTCTCATTAATAGAACATTTGTTCATATTTTAAGACCGGCCGTTCTTTTTTCAAGAAAATGGTGTCAGTTCAAGAACAAGGTTGTTGTTTTAAGAACAGGTCGTTCGTTTTTCAAGAACATGAAAAGCTTGAGTTGAGTCCGGTGGTGCTGGATTTTAGAACGGCGTTTTTCTCTGAGTGTATAGAAATAAGCCCCACGCCCTTTTAAAATACTCATTAACACCTTTCATTTGATACCCATATCGTACAAACATATTCTAGAGTTACCCCTGGTCCACCTTTATGGCGATATTTCGAAACGGCGTCCACCAATAGAACTAAGGCGCACTCCCTTTTAAAATACTCATTAACACCTTTCGTTTGATACCCATATTGTACAACCGTATTTTAGAGTCACCCCTGGTCCACCTTTATGGCGATATCTCGAAAAGGCGACCACCTATACAACTACCACCACTCCCTTTTAAAACCCTCATTAATACCTTTAATTTGATACCCATATCGTACAAACACATTCTAGAGTCACCCCTGGTCCACCTTTATGGCGATATTTCGAAACGACGTCCACCAATAGAACTAAGGCCCACTCCCTTTTTATACTCAGTTGAGCAGAGCTCACAGAGTATATTAACTTTGATTGGATAACGGTTGGTTGTACAGGTATAAAGGAAACGAGATAGATATAGACTTCCATATATCAAAATCATCAGTATCGAAAAAAAATTCGATTGAGCCATGTCCGTCCGTCCGTCCGTCTGTACGTTAACACGATAACTTGAGTAAATTTTGAGGTATCTTGATGAAATTTGGTATGTAGGTTCCTGGGCACTAATCTCAGATCGCTATTTAAAATGAACGATATCGGACAATAACCACGCCCACTTTTTCGATATCGAAAATTTCGAAAAATCGAAAAAGTGCGATAATTCATTACCAAATATGGATTAAGAGATGAAACTTGGTAGGTGAGTTGAACTTATGACGCAGAATAGAAAACTAGTAAAATTTTGGACAATGGGTGTGGCACCGCCCACTTTTAAAAGAAGGTAATTTAGAAGTTTTGCAAGCTGTAATTTGGCAGTCGTTGAAGATATCATGATGAAATTTGGCAGGAACGTTACTCTTATTACTATATGTCTGCTTAATAAAAATTAGCAAAATCGGAGAACGACCACGCCCACTTTTTAAAAATTTTTTTTTTTTAATTCAAATTGTAAAAGAAAAGTTAATATCTTTACATTATATAAGTAAATTATGTCAACATTCAAATCCAGTAATGATATGGTGCAACAAAATACAAAAATAAAACAAAATTTCAAAATGGATGTGGCTCCGCCATTCTTCATTTAATTTGTCTAGGGTACTTTTAATGCCATAAGTCGAACAAAAATTTACCAATCCTTGTGAAATTTGGTAGAGGCTTAGATTCTAGGACGATAACTGTTTTTTGTGAAAAAGGGCGAAATCGGTTGAAGCCACGCCCAGTTTATATACACAGTCGACCGTCTGTCCTTCCGCTCGGCCGTTAACACGATAACTTGAGCAAAAATCGATATATCTTTACTAAACTCAGTTCACGTACTTATCTGAACTCACTTTGTATTGGTGTGAAAAATGGCCGAAATCCGACTATGACCACGCCCCTTTTTCGATATCGAAAATTACGAAAAATGAAAAAAATGCCATAATTATATACCAAATACGAAAAAAGGGATGAAACATGGTAATTGTATTGGTCTATTGACGCAAAATATAACTTTAGAAAAAAACTTGGTAAAATGGGTGTGACACCTACCATATTAAGTAGAAGAAAATGAAAAAGTTTTGCAGGGCGAAATCAAAAGCCCTTGGAATCTTGGAAGGAATACTGTTCGTGGTATTACATATATAAATAAATTAGAGGTACCCGACAGATGATGTTCTGGATCACCCTGGTCCACATTTTGTTCGATATCTCGAAAACGCCTTCACATATACAACTAAGGGCCACTCCCTTTTAAAACCCTCATTAATACCTTTAATTTGATACCTATGTCGTACAAACACATTCTAGAGTCACCCCTGGTCCACGTTTATGGCGATATCTCGAAAAGGCGTCCACATATAGAACTAAGGCCCACTCCTTTTTAAAATATTCATTAACACCTTTATTTTATATCCATATCGTACAAAAAAATTCTAGAGTCACCCCTGGTCCACCTTTATGGCGATAACTCGAAAAGGCGTCCACCTATAGAACTAAGGCCACGCCCTTTTAAAATACTCATTAACACCTTTCATTTGATACCCATATAGTGCAAACAAATTCGAGAGTCACCCCTGGTCCACGTTTATGCCGATATCTCGAAAAGGCGTCCACATATAGATCCAAGGCCCACGTCCTTTTAAGATACTCATTAACACCTTTCATTTGATACCCATATCGTAAAAACAAATTCTAGAGTCACCCCTGGTCCACGTTTATGGCGATATCTCGAAAAGGCATCCACCTATAGAACTAAGGCCCACGCCCTTTTAAAATACTCTTTAACACCTTTCATTTGATACCCATATAGTACAAACAAATTCTAGAGTCACCCCTGTCCACGTTTATGGCGATATCTCGTAAAGGCGTCCACATATAGAACTAAGGCCCACTCCTTTTTAAAATACTCATTAACACCTTTCATTTGATACCCATATCGTACAAACAAATTCTAGAGTCACCCCTGGTCCATCTTTATGGCGATATTTCGAAAAGGCGTCCACCTATAGAACTAAGGCCCACGCCTCCTCATTAACACCTTTCATTTGATACCCATATCCATCAAACCTTCTGCCGGCGATGGAAAACCGAATATTTATCCGAACTTCAAAAGCGTGTGAAGTGGAAACACCCCAAACAAAATATACAAGTGCGATATCTCGTTGTCCTTAAAGAGTCCCCCTGTGGGTTAGGGGTTAGAATATGCCCACGGTAGGTATACCGGTCGTAAAAGGCGACCATAATACCATGGGTACCCAATCCATGAGTAAGGTGTTTTACTCGAAAGGTAGCAGGGTGGACGCAGTGTATCACCCTGTGAGACCCTAGGCAAGGTCTTTATAAAAAGTGCTACCGCGGGAGCAGGAGATGCCAGTGTGATCTGGTGCACTGCATCGAACGATGCTTTGTACTCAGGTCTCACCTCCTGTCCTGGGATGGCCCCCTTGTGGGAGCATCGCGGTGGCTGTGGTTTCAAACAGAGTTCACTTATGACACACGCTCTGAGTAGACTTGTTTTCCCTTGGGGGCCCTAGACCCAAGGGAATTCGGTCTCATGCTTGCCACGGCGGTCCCAATTTCATTGAGAAGCTGACCCTGAGGGGCAGATGATAGGTTGGTCACATCCCTTAAATTGTGGCAAATGCTGAAAAATAGTTGACGAAAGATGGTGTAAGAGCGCATGTCTATCGTGAGCCAAAAAGCAATCGATAATTGTACGAGTGGGCCGGTGCTCATCTCGTCTTTTGAGATGTTTTGAGGCTGCTTTAGACTGCGCAAGCGAATAGAAGGCGTTCGCTGTGTGGCTGGCCACACCCTATATGTGGCAAGGTTTGACGTTGTCAAATCACTGCAGTGTGGCGGACTGCAATGCAAAGATGTTGCTGGGGCAGGTACTCGGTACTTACAGGTCTGTGAGCGGAAAAGGTTGGCCACATCCCTTAATTGTGGTAGGAGTGTATTTGGAAGGAGTGGAGTGTATTTGGAGGCAAATTGGTGCATAATTGTTGTGTAATTGAGTGGAAATTGGAGCGAAATTAGTAGCGAAAATGGAAGCCAATAGAAGACGATATGGCACACAATGTTTGTCAACGAGTGTGGCCTCAAGCGATGTCGAGGGGCATTGTTGAGGCGGGCACTCGGCACTTACAGGTCTGTGTGCGGAAAAGGTTGGTCACATCCCTTGATTTAAATTGTGATGGTGTTGGTGTTGAGGACGGCGCGCATGATTTGATGCCAAGCTCACTTCGTTTGTCAACGTAGTGCGGCCCTTAAGCAACATCTAAGCAAAACCAAGCGCCGCTAAATATCTCAATCTGGTTAACTTGTTAACCAGATACTGAGATATCAAAATCAATGAAAGAGGGATCCTGAGGCAAGCACGGAACTCGCGGTGGAGTTGCCGTGCAACCGGGTGCCATTACCCGAAAATGGAAGAGGAGGATGGATAGTCCTCCTCGGCCAAACCAAGGCTGGTTGACTTGAACACCCCAGCTCACCGCATTGGTACCAACTTGTTGGGCCGAAGATCAACGGACATTGATCTGTGTTTTACACCGGAGGTAAGTCTTCACGACAGGGACTCCCGTAATTCACGTTCTTTCGTCCTTAAAGAGGACAACTTATCTCCCAACGAATGGAGGTTAGGTAGAGTCGTCAACGTACACCCCGGCAAAGATAACTGAGTACGTGTAGTCGACCTCATAACCGAGAAGGGTCAAGTCAGACGACCTTTGGTCAAACTGATCCTTCTCCCTACGGAGATCGATTGTGAGAGGACCACAGGCTCCTCTTAACAATCCCTCCTTTACTCCCCATCCCTCGTTTCAAAAAATCAACCCTAACCTTACGCAGATCCTCTATCTGCCACAGAACCTAAAGGAACTCAGCCCATTATACCCTTAAGCTTACAAAGCAAACCCAAATTCACTCGCTCACCCAGAGCGAGGACACTAGAAACCATCCCACTTACTCGTTCTCCCATAACGAGGATACCAGAAAAGATCTCACGCAGATCCCCCATCTGCCACACAATACTTATGTTTAATATTCAACATCAAACCCCAAGTCACTCGCTCACCCCGAGCGATGACATCAGAACCCTTACGCAGATCCGTTGTCTGCCACAGAACTTGAATGCACTCGGCCAACGGCACGAGGCCAACAGGAATTTGTCAAAATTTCCCGAGTCAAGATTTGTCACAAAGCCGCCCCAGATTAGAGTTCGATTGAAGAGCGCTTCATCTCGGAATGCTTTTCATTAACCTTTTCTTACGACCAAATGCATTGCACTTATGTTCATATTGGGAGGTTTGGCAACAAATTTGAGATAGTGCATTTTGAATAAAATTCTAACAATTTCTGAAAGAATGATCAGACCCACCTAACTCTTTATCAATTGATGAAGTATTGACCAGAAAGGTTCATTTGAGACTACCTCACGAGCGCCGAATATATTCAAATAAGTATATACATAATATCCCAAAGATCAACAGATTCCCCCAAATCTTTAAGTGAAGGTGAAGGTTCCGAACATACGGAAGGAATAAGTTCACATGCTCAATGGGTACAGTTCGTTACATAGGACAACTGTAAGTGGAATGATCCACTAGTCGAGTTTTGACGTCGCACGATGAATTTGAATTGTTTTAGGTTTCGTATGTTCATAGGTTTACGAAAGTGCATGATTATTTGGGGTCCGCACTTTCCATAACGCCTAGACTCAACCACACTAATAGATCATGGCGTAGTTACTAAATTCATGAATAAATCAACAAAAAAGGTTTACAACAGAATTGAGAAGGAATAAAAGAAATACGTTAAAAATAATCCAAACTCTTGCATTAACACTCAACAAGAACATAATTGAAAGCATTAGCAAGGCGAATCTACTTGCATTGGTATTAAATTCGCCTTGATCATGAACATTAAAACCTTTTTAAATTGTGTTTGTTTCTTGTTTGTTTGAGTGCGTGGGATTGTGTTTCTTATATTTTCAACACACATTATTGAGGTCTAAGGTGTGAGCAAGGTATTTCATATTGATGAGCTTAAACTAACATTAAAAGATAAATTTTAAAATTAGACCGAATCACGCGCACACAAACACGAATATGCATGCGTAATACATATTGCCTGTGTAGTACGTATATCCGTACATAAAACACATAATGTGATACAAATTATCAATAAATCTAATTAGTGACAGAAGCCAGCACAGTTACTTCTAGCAAATTCCCAGTAATAGAATTAACTGATTTTATGGTTTCGACTGTATTAACAACATTAACTGAATTACCGAGGAGTGAACTTGGTATTCCCATATTAATGCTACTACCCATATTTTCTGTAATCGGTATTGGTATTGTACTATTAGTACCCATAATACAACGACTCAATGCTGCATCATGACTTCGCATATGGGCATTCAAACCCCCCGTTTGCGCAAAGGCTATACCACCGACTTTACATTCATGTTTACGATTCTTAGAACGTAACGTTATGTATACGCAATGACTTTGTACGCTGAAACGTTGACCCACATTGATCGTGTGCGAACGGTCTTTCAGGCCGATGTGTTACCGCATGTACATTCAAATCGTGGAAACTATAAAAACGATTTGCCGCAAACATCACATTTTGCGGGCCGTTCACCGGTGTGTCGGCGCATATGTGCCTTATACCCGCCATGATCACGACAACATTTTCCCACACATCTCGCCTATGACGGGAATGGGCTCATAGTGTTAGTAGAACTTTGCTCAGCAACCAAACTGGGTGGCCTTATCAGAAACCGGGACCTATGCTAAACAATAACTCCGCCCTTGGGGTAAAGACTAGCAGCTTTGTAGGACTTGTGCTACTGGCCGCTTTTAGATCTAGAGTCTCGCTGGAGTCTTAGTCCGGCACGACAACCAAACTTGATCGGTCGTTCTCTCCTGCAACCCGGGGAATACTATATCTGCTATCATTGAGCAGGCCTAATTTAAAACCATGTCTCGCCAGAAGTCCGTACCCAGTCAGACACCGAAATTCTGGGGCGCGGTGACCGACCATTGTGACTGACCATAATGCGCATGGATTTAACCATAACCATGACAATAACAGCAGCCATAACAATAAAAACGGCGATGGCAGACGCCTGGATTATCATAACAATTATGATTCCAATTACAACAACAACTTTCAGAATGCACTTTTCTTATTTTAATTTGCTTAAAAATAGATATAATAAATAAATTCATCACAATTTTTTCGCAATGCACTTTCACATCACCACCGCAATGATTATTATATTGCAGCATATTAATCGTATTTTTACACAAGGCATACCCATAAGTCCTTGTCCGAAGGTGTTTCAGTATCGTTTCGACGGCACTGACTGGTTCGGTTTGCTATCCATACGACATCCGAATCCTAGCGTAGCACTACAAATTAAAGTTACGCTCTCCATGCGCGGCAAACCTACGACGAATTATCTTGGTGAAATTGAATAATTATCGCGTGGTCAAATACAAATTGATGCACCGGTCGTCTACAAAATCAAATTCCCTAAAACTCATTTTCCACCCAAGTTGCTGCAAGTGACTGCCAACAACGGTATTATTTGTGTGGGTCAAGCAGATCAAGGCATATTCTTGACAAAAATTCAGCTGGAACATACTAGAAAATTTACATTCATCGATGATGATGAGCCGTCAGGCATACTTCCGGAGCACACATCATTTCCCGCTACACTAAAAGCTGGTGGTGAGGATGTTGGTGAAACCGAATTTCCGTCGTCGATCGATACAAAATTTACTGCAGTGCAAATGCCAGTTATAAAAGTGGAAATTAAACCCAAACCTCAAGCACTACAGGACATTTGCGGCAAAATAGACAAACTCCTACGTTCACGAAAATCATCGTCACAGCTAACCGCTTCAGTGCCAACAAATGCCAAAGCATCAGAGCTACATAGTAGAGAACATACAGCAGATGGCAAAATCCATATATTCGCCTCGTCCTCAGGCGGCACACGCACTAAAGTCAACAATAACGACACAAACCCGCCTCATCCACCACAACAACACCTGACACACCAAAAAGTTCAACACGCAGTGGATCTCATGGATCTGCACATATGGCCGCCTCAGCAGCTGTTGATCGTTGGCCCAATATTGATGCGGCAGTCAACAAAGACAGTACCAGCAACACAACCGCAAATGGAAGTGTAGCCTTAAATGTTTCCTCGACAAGCGCTTCGGAACCACAATCACAACAACAGCAGGCAAACAATCCGGAAATTGCAAGCTGCTCAGTATCGAACGCTAATAGCACTGCATCATCCCATACCTCATCGACGAATCCTATAGCTAAAGTTAATAAAACCGAGAAGAATGCCAATAAGCCCGATTTCCCAGAATTAGTTGCAATTAATACAATGAATGCAACAATTACTGATGTCACCTAAAACATTGTTCACGTTGGAACAACAACGTAACGAAATTATTCCTCATATTGTTACATTATTACAAAAGCAGGTACGTGGGTGGACTGCTCGTCGCAGTTGTAAAAAAAAAAAAGATTTCAGCACTTGCCATCATTAAAGCTTATAAAACACACATTACTCTCCCTTGTCCTTGAGCTCGCTCAACGCTTTCGTAACGCAAAAGTATGAGAGATTATGGAAGAAACATTCAGTGGCCGCGTCCACCATTGGCTGCACGGAAAACAGAGCCTCAATTAGGACGAATATTTAATAATTGACGGGCTTATATGATACTTCGAAAGTACCCACGATCTGAATGGCCGCAACTACGCTTACAAATCACGGCTGCAACTGCCATAAAAGGCCGTCGTTCTCATTGGGGTCAACCACGTAAATGGATTGGTGACTATTTGGCTAGCTCACACGAAAATTCAGGCTATCAGTCTTATACAACTAACGCAAAGAACCTAAGAAATAGCGAAGCATATAATGCGATTTTATCTTCAGCTTTTGCAAAGAAATATAATAAACATAATAAGTCATCCGATCGTGCTTTTATCGTAACGGATGCAGCAATCTATAAACTGGATGACGCCAAACACAAATTCAATTTAAAAACGTGAATCGCTCCATATCGATTAAAGTCGTAACATCGATCACATAAGTCCTGGACGTGATGAACTTATAATATTTCACTCACCTGCGAATAATGATTTGGTATTTGCATTACAAGGCGAAATATCGCAGTTAAAAGAGGACCGCATCGGCGAATTAGTTGGAGTGATATGTAAAAACTATTCTGATATCTGCCAGCGTGAACTGCGTGTAGATGTAAATTCCACAATTGCCTGCCGTTCAAGTGGTAAATCGCGTACTATTACCGTCGAGGGCGAACCAGGAATCGAAACCCCAAATTTTCGACACTCAACAGGAAATATTATTTTTGAAGTTCCATCACACTTTTGTGTATGAGAAGTAACAGGAATACATTGCTCGTATAATAGGTAGCATTGCAAACACTGAACCAAATAAATGTATGTACATATTTCAATGGGAACCAACAGATTGTACTTTTTACGAAATTCATTCTAGTGGGTATTGTAAAAATTCTATAAATTTTTGAGCTTATATTAATATATATTGTGATTGTGGGAATAATACAATCCCTCAAAACAAACTCAAATACCTCATAAAGATGTTTAGAAGCGATTTTCCAAGCTGAAGTTAAGCGTCAATCCTTCCTTATTTAAATTGTGTATAGCGTAGCGCACCGCAATTATATTTGTATTAATAAAAAAAAAAGAAGAAATTTTTCCTTCTTTGCCGTTTTTAAAGTCCACGAGTACGACGAATTCAGTTCTTGCAGCCAGCGTACTCCACCACGCGTAAAACGAAAAGAATGTCATCAGTGAAAAGAATGAAGCAAACGGCGCCATGAATAGAACGATCCATTTACCGTTTGCTTCAGTTCAGAGAGATGTACATTTGTGCGTATGAATGTTCACTTGTTTTGGTCTGGTATATCTACCAGTGCACGGACTTTTTTTAAAAGGCAAAATGTTGGTAGACGGAAAGAAAGGAAATAGTAGTAGTTGGTAGATTTTGGTCCGGAAAACAAAATTACCGTTTATATTTGTACAAACAAAATTCATAATAAAGCACATTTTATGGAAATAAAACTCTCAACAAAAAAATTTTGCAAAAAAAATCCATGTAAATGTGTAGACACATAGCTTATGACACTTGCCCTTTTTTCTGTATTTCGAGCTATAAACACTCACTAGACGTTTGCCACAACGTCTAACTACCACAACAATTTTCCAGTGTATCAAAAGTACTGCCGCAAAATAACCGATGTCGGCATGTCATCGTTTACGTAAAACTTTTTATTGTCGTTCAAACTATTCCAAAAAAAAAAAAAAAAAAACAGAAAAAATAGCGCAGAAAATACTCGCGTGCTCAGATACTATATTTCTCTAATCAAAAAATTCATTTCCTGTTTAAGTTCTTCACAAATTTTTCAAAACTGACTGATTTGGTCAGTATCACCTCCTAAAGTTAGTTGGGAGGGCTCGGCAATTCAATACTTTAAAATGGTCGCAGTATACGTTTTCAGTGCGAAAATACCGAAATCTTGGTAGAATCTAAGTTTTGGTGGCAGAAGTCGTAAAAGTAGTAGAAAATGAAAAATGGGTCAAAACGGTTGGTCACTCTACCAACACAGTAAAGTCCGTGCACTGACTGTCCAGGTACTTATACCAACGTATGCACATGTATATGCCGAGTTTTAAATGTACATTATATTAGGGATGCATAAAAAGATGCAAACGGGTACCCAAAAACCCGTTTCTGGCAAATCGGTGCCGGAGCCAAATACACTTCGGGAACCGTGCCTTTTAATAAAGACCATCAATAAAATAGGACTACCAGCGTACTTGGGGAAAAGTTGAACAAATAATCGAAGGGCAATGCAAAAGAGTGGTTCATTCGACAAATTTTTCTCCTCGTCCAAAACGAAGATTTTTTATTTTTCTTTATCTAGCATAGAATTTTGCGGCCCAAACATTTTTTTTGTGGCGGGCAGGAAAGTTGTTGGTTTTTAGCACCAACAACACAAATAACAACGACTCGAAAGATCCCACATTAAACACTCTCTACCCGGTTCGGTACCAAAATGTGAGTACCAAGCAACTTTAATGTCCATTTTTCTGCAACACTAGTATGCCTCTAGCTGAAACGCTACCGGATGACACAAAAATAAACTAAATAAGGCACTAAAGCCCAAGACACATAATGCGCATTGAAAGAGACCATGCACATAACATGCGCGAATATCTTCTTAAGCAGCTACCAAGTTTCACCCTACCCACACGCAATATGCAATTTAATAAACTAGGGCTTACTCGCCACCGAAAGCGTGACACAGTCATAACAACTCAACGAGTTTCCTTTATTTTTTTCCATCTTCTCTATATAGAATGACTCGTTACGCTTCGCTACGAAAGAGGACCGAGCGCCAGGCCGCTCGTTACCCAAAGCCGTGCCATTTATGCGATGCGAAACATCCCATCAGGTCATGCCCGATATACCGCGCGAAGTCCCCGCTGCAACGACTGCGCGAAATTTTAAAGGCCAAGTACTGCCAAAATTGCCTTTCAGTGGTACATCGCGCCCGAGACTGCACGAGTCAGGGCAGGTGCCGAAGATGTGGTAGCAACCATCATACCACGCTGCACCTGTCGATGGAGGACTTGTCGTCTGAGCCAGAGCCGCCGAAGAGCTGGAACCAGCTGGTCATGGAAGAAGAGGAAGAAGGGTATGAGCGGATGCCCACTATGCAAGAGGTGGACGACGGGACGATGGATGAGGCGTTGTCTCTCCACGCTTCCGAGTCGGCCTTTACCGACGAGCAACTCTTACCATCCGGGAGTGGAGCGGGCACCCATATAGCCCAATCAAACAGTAGGGGATCGGACCCACGGCCGTTACGACCCCTACTAGCCCACGAGCGACGAGAGAAGAGTGGAGCGGAATCACGGCCTTTCCGCCCACCTACGAAGCGACACACACGAACAAACCGAGAGAAGCGCGAGCGTAGACTGGCCCCTCGGCCGCGCCAGCTACACGCTGTACGAAACCTCCACGAAGAAAACCGAGACGGTAGACTGGCCACTCGGCCGCGCCAGCTACCACACAACAGTTCCTTCCGGAACGGAGTCATTCCGGCCCGCACTATAGCCGGCCCAACCCTTCGCCCAATGGCTACTTTGGCGCCGACTGCGGTCATGAAGGTGGAAGCCGGAGGGCGTTTACATCTCATCCGTGCACTCATTGATGTTCCCCCCGCACAACGATCGACCGCAGGCTGACGCGAGAGTTAGCACTGCCGACAACCAACGCCGCCGGCGAAACCGGCTGTTTTATCAGATTTAGGGGCAAATATGGACAGAGCAAGACGGTAACGACTCACGCAGTCTGCGTCCATGAGTTTAGGCGCGTCAGCCCAACCTATAGCGTCGACCCCAGCGTCGCAGCTCCTTACGAACACATTCGTCTGGCGGATCCACAATTTTACGCGTCAACACCAATCCGCCTCGTTCTGGGCGGCGACGTTTACGCTGAAATAATTACACCAGGCACGTTACCGCCGTCGTTTGGCTAGCCCAAAGCACTATCTTTGGAAGGGTGCTCTCGGGGACCCACCCAATCTAACACGTCTTTACGTTACGCAGTTTTAAGTTTATATATGTGAATAACACCTTTCCTTTTCACACAATAAATGGATTTCTGTAGTAACTGGCAAGAAATATATGATGCGTGTTTTTTTTTTTACTTTACCATTCCTTTATCTCGTCCTAGCTACAGGTAACGGCGAAGGCAAGGAGGATGCCGTCGCGCCATTCGGCGCGCACCACTTAGCTTATAGTATAGTCGTAAGATAAGTCGTGGTTGGGGCCGCTCGGGCGGAGTCTGAGCTGTTGCGTATCGCAAGGGGGCCAGCATGTTAAGGTCCGAAGCCTAAATTCATATCAACCCGCGCCACCCTAATAGCACCACTTTATCGACCACTGGTTCGCCCACATGCATGTATATGTGTACATAGGTAGGGTTATGTTGTCCGTACACATATACATGCATGCCGGTACAACTATGTGGGGAAGCTTCCCCTTAAAACCGGAGACTTTTTCCGCGGTTCAACGGTTGTCCTCGACAAGGCAACCGTCTACTTTTCCAGCGATCGTTGAGCGCACCAGAGCTAACACTGTCCGAGGAGCCCCGCCACATTTTATTACAAAAGGTAAATTATTGTACTAATTTTAATTTTCACTTCAAATAAAATCATTATTATAACGAGAAATATCTCTCGCCTTTCTTTTCTTTTCATTTAAATTTAACCTAAACGCAATTGTGGTGCCTCCACTCCGTTGCCGAGTTTGCGACACACCACAATTGTACATATGGGGTTATGGGATTTGACTGGATTATTCCAGCCTATTCCTTATACGGGCTTGATAATAAGTTATACTTTGGTACTGAAAGGGGCCTGTACTGTTTTTAGATGCTGCATTGGAAGGAAGTTTCAGGCGGGAACCTATCTAATTTTCGAATTGTTTGTCAGAACGACTTGTTCGTCATCCGGTTTCGGCGTTGTGCCATCTTCTACCCCTTCGAAGTAGAAAATTTTTAACACCGTTTTTAGAATAGTTTTTATCTTACGATGCCACAACATGGCCGTCATTGCTGCTGTGAATAACTAGAATTAAAATATTTAGGATTGTTTTCGAGATCGTTTCAACGGCCATTTTGGGATTATTTCCGATGTTATTTCGTCATTATTTCATGGGGATCCTTTCCGTATTGTGTTTGGAATCATTTGGAGGCTCTTTGGAACAGTTATGTAATTTTTGTCATTAGGATGTATTTGGGAATTTGTTTGGGAATATTTCGAACCATTTCGGGATTGTATTTGGGATCATTTCAAAACTTTTTCGGGATTATTTCGGGACTGATGCTAGATAATTTTGAGACCATTTCTGAACTATGTAAAGATGACCTTGGGACAATTTTAGAATACTTTTCGGTTATTTCAGAATAGTGTCGAAATTTGTTTTAGAAATCATAATAACCTCGAAAGTCTTTTAAGGATGAGTTCGGACTTGTTTCAGTACAACTGCGATGGTTTTCAAGATAATTTAAGATGCATTTCGAAGGTGTTTTGGGGATCATCATGGAACTATTTCGGTACCACTCGTTTTGCGGAATTGGTAAAGGAATAACTTCGGAATTGTTTAAAATTTACTGCGAGAATACTTTTCTTGTGAGAGTGTGACTATTTAGAGCTTTTTTTGGGGACTATTTCCAAATTGTCTCCGGGTTGCTTCAGAAATATTTTGAGGGTTATATCGGGACTATTTATGAATTTCAGCTCCCTGTTTTTCTAGCTATCTTTATAACTCTGAATTTGTTCGTGCAGCAATATTTGGTAAGCGAGTCATACACAGAGACCGACTTGTAGACTCTATGTGTGTAGTTCTATACGGTCAATGGTCATACCGTCAATTGACCTTATGATTGCACTGAATGGTCAAAGTCAACGATATTGACATTATGACCATCCTGCTTTACCGAAATGGTAATAAAGGCAAGTATTTTTTGTTTCGTACTACCACGTATTAAAATGTTAACAACAGCGGGGGGGGGGGGGGGGGGGGGGGGGATATGGGGCTAAAGCCCCCCTCCGTTCGAACTAAGTCATTACGTGCAAGGTTGAGGTATCATACGTGCGAGTTACGTGCATTTTGCACGTACGGCATACTGAGGACACACGGTATGGTTTTAAATTTTTTATGCCAAAAATTGTCTACTGTGAATATTTTTACCGAGTGCATCTCGCATTTTTTACAGAAATTGAATTAAACTCAGGAAGCTCTGAAAGATGAAATAAGTGGCATAGAGGAAGGATGGGACTGTCTTCGGCTGTGCCGAAGACTTCATACCTTTCATGAATGGGGCTGAACAATAATCTTATCCCATTCGTAATCTCCGAATAATCGGATGTATAAGATAAGAAATATATAGTGAACAGATCTACATACCTAAACGATTTTTAAGATAAATATAAAATAAAAAATATGAAGGTACTTTGTGTGAGGATGCAAAGCTTCACGTTTTTTGTGGTCTGAATGTAAAAACTATGACTACGTATCACGTATTTCAAAAATATATGACGTAAACGTAACTATTTGATGAAATTTAATGAATTTTGAAGATTCTAGCCGTAAAAAAGGGGTAAAAATGACAGTTTATATGAAGTATATAATATATATATCACCGATCTCTATGATTTTTTCAGACAAAAATATATGCTATATACGTAAGCATTTGGTGAAATTTGAAGCTTCTAGCTGTTAAAATGAGGCAGAAATTGCGCAAAGTTTCTTATCTGAACAATCGGTTGTATGAGATATATACTATATATACCACCGATCTCAATGATTTTTCCAGATAACAATATATACTATACACGTAAGCATTTGGTGAAATTTGAAGCTTCTAGC
Organism: Eurosta solidaginis; assembly: GCF_040869045.1. NCBI lineage: Eukaryota > Metazoa > Arthropoda > Insecta > Diptera > Tephritidae > Eurosta > Eurosta solidaginis. The sequence goes on from NC_090321.1 coordinate 187,969,428, forward strand.
TGTTAAAATGGGGCAGAAATTGCGCAAAGTTTCTTATCTGAACAAACTGTTGTATGAGATATATACCATGTATACCACCGATCTCAATGATTTTTTCAGACATCAATATATCCTATACACGTAAGCATTCGTTGAAATTTGAAGCCTCTAGCTCTTAAAATAGGGCAGCAATTACGAAAAGTTTCTTATCTGAACAATCGGTTGTGGGGGATATATACTATATATATGTACGACCGATCTCACTAATTTTTTTCAGGCAACAATATATGCTATACGCGTAAGCATTCGTTGAAATTTGAAGCCTCTAGCTCTTAAAATAGGGCAGCAATTACGAAAAGTTTCTTATCTGAACATTCGGTTGTGGGGGATATATACTATATATACGACCGATCTCACTAATTTTTTTCAGGCAACAATATGTGCAATATACGAAATTATATGGTGAAATTTGAAGCTTCTAGCTGTTAAAATGGGGCCGAAATCGCAAAAAAAAAAAATATATATACTATATATATATATAGTATATATATGATGGTATATACAGTATATATATCACCGATCTCTATGATTTTTTGACACAACAATATATCCTATACACGTAAGCATTTGGTGAAATTTGAAGCTTCTAGCTATTAAAATGGGGCAGAAATTGCGCAAAGTTTCTTATCTGAACAATCGGTTGTATGAGATATATACTATATATACAACCGATCTCTATGATTTTTTCAGAAAACAATATATGCCATATACGTCGCTTCTTTTTCTATATTCCGGTTTCATTTTAGAGAAAAATGGGATTTCTTTAAAATAAGAAGAACCTATTTAAATGAAAGTTTAGATAGAAGTTCTATTTTCAATACGGTACAAAATTGGTTTGAAAGTTGGTCTTATAAGGATTCTTTCGAAATAAGAAGAACATATTCAATTAAGCGTCTAAACCATCCTGCGGAAAATGTTTGCTTTTGTCTCGGACGCACTTTAAGGACTTTAAACTATTGTATATGGCTGTGAACTTTTTCCTGAAATGGTGATAAGATCAAACGGAAATTTCTTAAATGACAATAAAGTCAAATTAAAGAAGGTCATAAAGTCAATTGAGCTGATGATAATTCGAAGTAGTCATAAAGTGATCTTATTTCCGTATGAAGGGGTCATAACGCCAGTTGACCTTTTGGCTTTTGGCCTTATATTACCCCACCCGAATAAATAAGAATCACACCAATAAGCTGCTAAAATATAAATTAATAAATCCGTGATTTGTCTTTAAGAACATACCATTTGTAATAGAATGTAATGTCCAGAATAGAGTTTGCGCGACTTGACATTATTAACCCCAAAACAAACTGTTAACTATTATTGGTTTTATTATAAGTTAATAATACTATTTCTCTTCGTTCCAACTTAATTTTCTAAAGTGTCTCGAAAACTAATCGCATTCCTAAGATTCATTAGACGAGCATTGCACTTGATTAAAATCAAATATGTAAACAAATAAAATTGTTGCCATAATGAAAGCTTGTTCCATTGTTGAAAGTTAGACTGTTATTAAAAAAAATCATTATTTATTGTTGACTTGTATAATTGGCACATCCAGTTTCTTATTACGTTTGCAAATTGTGGGGGTTTCCCTGGCTGACAGCTTTTACCTGCATACCTAAATAATAATTATAAATTTTCACTAACAAATGCAATAACAAAAGTAGTGAATATATAAGATTTAAATGTTAGACACATAACAAATGACAAATCTTGTGAGTGTGAGATTTTGCTACTGAATTGGCGAATGTCCAAAGATGCGCCTTAATTGAAATAAACGTATTTTAATTGAAATGCCTATAAACTTAATAATTAATTATTTGAGTGTTGCATGCAATTTTTTAATTTACAATTCTGTATAAATACCTATGTAAATAGATGCATGTTTTGCGGTCATTTATTTATGCAAATAAAATATTTTTTGTCGTCATAAACTTTGCTTCCCGCTTATAGCGCATCTGAATGTGTAATGCGTTTTTATAGTGCAAATCAGCAACAACAAAAACACCCAATATGGAAATTGTATGTCAAAAACATTTCTATTCCCTTACAATATGTCAGTCAATCAATTCCATCATTTATATGCGCTGTAGTATTTTACAATTGCGAAGTGTGTCTTAGCCCATTTATTTGTTGTATGAAACAACGCAATGCGCAATGCATTAATCTTTAATCTGACCAACCAAATAACTGCAATTGAATTAACAATTGCTATAATTATAGTGAAACAATAAATAAATTTACGATATTGCGACTTTTCCGCATATTTACAAAGCATATTGCCAAACATCAAATAATTGATGCTGTATGAAGGGAATAAGCACTCGTGATGTAATAAATGTGACAACCAAATACATACATATTGTAACGAATATTAGCAGCACTAAGGGATACTATCATCTCTAAGCCGATGCTAAGCAGTGACATGTATGCACATCAATAATTCAATCATTATGTCTACACATATGTACGTACACGCAGTGGAGAAGCAACGCACAACCACATGCATAAATCTGAGATACTCCCGAAAGTATGTAATGGGTGTGCAAGTGTCGCTCACACATACAAGTGCATGAGGTTTAAGAGAAGCTATAATATTTTCCGTCATCCCTTGTCAAATTTGGTTTTGAGACAAACCGGTTTCGGCGTTGTGCCATCATCAGTGTCGATTTTCGTTCTGATCTGTTGTTGTCGTTTGTCCTGTATTTATAGTTCGTAGGTATATGAGCAGGTATTGTCAAATTGATGCTTGTGTATATTTAGTTATGTGTATGTGCTGTGTGTTCATTCAGAACCGAGGGTGGTTTACTAATCGATTTGTGTGGCTGACTGGGGTAGGTAACTATAAATACAGGACAAACGACAACAACAGATCAGAACGAAAATCGACACTGATGATGGCAAAACGCCGAAACCGGTTTGTCTCAAAACCAAATTTGACAAGGGATGACGGAAAATCGTTCCAATATACATCATTTATCCACCCTGTCGGAAAATCAACCAAACAAGATAAGTAAGCTATAAAATCATGCATCTGTAGTTACAGCTGAGTAATTGTATAGCTGCTAACTAACTAGGAAATATAAAAGCCTAGAAATATGCAACGAGGAAACCAGACAGTATAAAAGGCAGCAACAGTAGAGGCACGACAATCTGTTTGATTTAAGGTGCTATCTGGCGAGCAATAGTAGTGTTATATTGAAAGTAGTCTAATAAAGGCCATTGTGCATTATTGAATAGTGAAGTTATTTATTCAACAGTTTAGTGATTCGAACGTTAGCAGAAGGTTGCAAATAAGAGGAATTGCACTAAATTCGTTACAATATGTATATGGGCTTTAGCGTAGTGGCGCCCGGTTGCAGTATAATATATGCTGTGCTTGCCTCCAATACAAAAGGTCACAGCTTCGAGCACAGGAGCAGGTTACATATAAAATAATAAAAAAAAAATTGTTTAGTTAAACGGTTTTATTGCAAAGAATACCTACATTAAGTAATAATAATACTAAAAGCTAGAAAATTATTAGATAGGTCTAGGTACTAGTCACGACACTTCCCATCAATCTAGGGCGTGGATCAAACAAATAAATAAAAGCGTGGGTCGCGTCAAATTTCTATTGATAGTCTATCATATTTTCATATGTATGTATACATAAGTAAGACCAACTGAATCTTACGCTATGCCTCACATTTTTAGAAAGTTCACGCGCCCAACGCTTTTATTTATTTGTCTAATCCATGCCCTAGATTGATGAGGATAGTGATGACTAGTACCTAGGACGTACCTAATTATTATCTAGCTTTTAGTATTATTATTACTTCGTGTAAGTATTCTTTTCAATAAAACCGTTTAACTTCATTTTTTTTTTTGAAATATTTCGATTCACACGCAATTGACAACATTTTTTGTTGATACCGGCCATGGCTTTATATTAACTGTGTCGAATAAGCTCCATTGCGCAGCCTCATATCAAAACACATGAGAATAATTTTGAAAATATGGTTTGCCTTTCGGCAGGTGATTATTGTCCGTCTTGTTGGAGGAAATATAACAAGTAATCCAACACAAATTGGAGACAAAGATTATCGTTATTCCTCTTATCGCGTACGTTATAGGGGAGTCCTGAATGTAAGCGTAAGCGCAGTCTTTGAAAGTGCTACGTCATAAGGGATATATACATATGTATGTAGAATGTTAATGCAGGCGTAAATAGTGGGATTAGTATACTATAGGGGAAAGTAAAGAATTTAAGCTTAAGTGTGGTCATTGAACTGTAACGTAACGTAATGTAGGAATAGTTAAAAGCAAGGGACGGAAATGTTTCGTTTAGTTCTCGATGTGTGATAGACTATGTTTGATAAGGTTGTAGATTTGTTATCACAGAGGAATTGAAAAATTATCGATATTTTATCAAAATGATATCGATATATTCTCGGAAAGTTGCCAGTCATTTATCGAAAGTCATCGATATATTATCAACAATGTATCGTTTTTTATCGAAAAGTTATCGACTTGTTGGTGATGTATTACCAATTTTTTATTGGCGTGTTTTGGATTTGTTATCGAAAATTTGTCGTCGCTGATTTGTCATTGGCTGCTATCGGTGTGTTGTCCCCATTTTAACGATTTGTTATAGGTTGTAATCGTCGGAAATTTATCGATTTTTATGCGAAAAATTTTCAATATGTTGTCGAAAAGTTATCGAATATACATGAAAAACTTATCGATTTGCTGTCGGTAAAAGTTATCAATTTGTTATTTGTGTGTTACCAAGTTGTTGTCGGAAAGCTATCGATCTATTATCAAAAACTATAGATTTTTTATAGAAAATTTTCGACACGATCAATCCTCTTAAGATTTCATACCAGAAATTAACTAATGTTATGAAACTAAAATTTAATATATTTTGCAACAAAATAGTAGCCTCGCTTCTGGTGTTACTTGTGGTTTTAGTGGCCTCTGCTAGTTGTTCTAAATGTTCTACTACATTCTCTGGCCCATTGACGATAACGCTGACCGCTTGTATTCTGGCGCTCCATCGTGTTTCAGATTCACGTTTGACAGTTTTTGTTGAAGCATTTTTTAATAATTCCTATCGTAACGTTGAACGTGAGAAAAAAGATATATGCTTTCAATTATTCCACAATCTGTCGCAAGTGTTCCGGATATATGCATGCAATTTTTAGTATAGAAAACTTTTTTACAGAGATCAGTTATAATAAAAATGCAAATTATCCAAGAGGCTCTGCTTTGCGGACCATTTGGCGCCCGCTGTGAGTAGCGCCCGGGGAAAGATGCCCCTCTTGCTCCCCCCTTCACTATGCCACTAAATAGGCACTATGATGTTTTACTTCATGATGTTTCACTCTCACTACAACTGTGTTGTTTGCTGTAAATCATCATTTATTGCGCCAGCATTGCATATGGATTTAATTACAAGTGCATGATTAGTCTAAAAAGATAAAACATGAACTACAGTTAAGTAATCACGGGACGCGCTGTTAAAAAAATCAATTAAAGTTTTACATATAGACAAAAATCGATCAACATAGAAAGCACAGCGATTTGAGCAAATACCTAAATATATTTCCTAGCCTAAATAGGTTCATGTTTAACTAGTATAGCATTATTGTAATTATAGTATGCATTAAAACACTTTCAAGATAAATTTTCGAATAATTGAAGTAAACTGAGTGACCAGCTGCACTTGCTAATCCCACATAGCCACGCAATATAAAATACGACCTTCAACACTTTTTAAGTCCTTCATGAAACAACGCACTGATAATAAATAACAGTAATATATTTGTATAACTCATGTTATCTTAAAAACAGTTCATGCAATATTTAATGATATCTTCATTAAAGAGCTGTTAACACTATACAAGCGCCTTCTGTGTCTGTTGGGTGACCCTATTATTGCTTCATAAATTGGCATGCACTAATTGTGATAAGTGATTTAATTGTGTGGCAAACCCAGTTAAAGTCAGCAAAGTAATACTGAAAGTACAACAACAAAGTAAGAATATTTTGCACTCTGCATAAATGCTATTCCCTCTAAATAAGTGCTATTAGTCTGGTATGGTATCGGAAGATTATGCTACTATTTTTGATTCTTTATATGTATGAAGTGATCTGCAACCACTAATCGTCCCTATTCGAGATACGTACAGCTATGTGCTTTTTATTTATGTTAATGGCAAATGAAACTATAGTAAAGGATTGCTAGCCTGTAATTAAATTCTAACTCAACTAAAGATGGTGAAAGGGGACCTTAATCTATTCCAAAAGATCGTATTCGATAAAAAGGTGTTTCCAATGAATCTTCTTAGATACTAGTCGACCAACTGCAGTGTCAGGATCGTTTGCGCTTGAACGTAAATATCCCTGTGCCTTTATATGAATATTATTTTAACTAAGTTCGACAATAAACGATATGTAATCAATCCATATGAAGTGGAAACAAGGTCGTCAAGAACAAAAAATAAAAAAAAGAACAATGGACTTGGCGTTAGTTAAATGATGAAAAGTTGGTATAGTTGATACCTCAAATTTATTGTTCGCTATTCTCAATATACAAACACATTTACATATGTACATACATACAAAATGTATAATGTTAACGTTGTTAGCGTCGCACTTTAGTATCAGAAAATTACCAATCATAAATCTTCAATGTAGCATGCAATTGAAAATAATTTGATTAAAATTCGAGTTTTTTTATTTTGTAGACAATTCACTTGACTTTAAATGAAATAATTTAATTTATTAAGATTTATTATATTTTGAATGGATATGAACTCAGAAATAAAAATAAACCTGAGGATCTTTTAGTTTTTGAGTGAGATGTTGAGTTGATGTAGATTAACCATCGGCATATTAAGCAGACCTGTGAAAATCATTTGCTTTGCCTTGAACAAGGGGGAAGTGGAAATAGTCTTGGCCGAGGAGGTTTAGTAAATTACTGACGCAAACAAAATCTCTGGACGAATGGAATCATGGACGGTGCAGAGAGAAGATGAGGTGGCTGTTGGAGGGTTCCAGAGAAGAGTTTTCCCACAAGATTTATAGTTGTGTACATGATTCCGACGGCTTGTATCGAAGGAGGTATAACGACGAGGTGTATGAGCTTTACGCAGATATGAAGATAGTGCAGCAAATAAAAGCCCATAGGCATAGCTGCCAATGTCATGTTATGCATACATACGAAGACGTCCTGGCCAAGAAAGTATTTCAAGAGAAACCCCACCATTGATTTGGGGAGTCAAGTAGATAAAGACTTGAACTCCCTTGCTGCAATCAATTGGTATCGTTTATGCATTCCAGATGAGCATACTAGAGATAATATGGTTATAAGTTCTAGGAATTATTGACAGAAGCACAACTCGGACCTTTTACAGAAGCACTCTAGCATGTAATCGAGTTTTTATTTCTTTTATCCACTAAAAACTCACGGCGGTAGGGAAATAGCACCGTGGTGGAAGAAGATACTTAGTAACGTCAGAGCTGCTAGTACACGGCTCCTCAGTAAAGTTAATACGAGTACTGTACTCTCCCTTAAAGTGGATTATGTGTTTTTTGAATCTGAGACTAGGAAAGCCAGACGGGACCCCTGACCAAAAATAAATAAATAATTGGCGCGATTTACCGCCAAGGAAACTAAGTTTTTAATTGACACTCATTTTCTAGATTTTCAAGCCGCTAATGCCAGCCTTAGAATAAAAACATTCATCTCTTTTGTGGAAAGCGAACGACTTGGTCATTAACCCATTTAAAGTTCTACATGTCTCAGGGGTTGTATGGCATAAATCCTGGGTAACATCAGCTATCTTTGAAGGTGCCTGGCTGCCATGTACAATATACATATGTATGAGGTTGGGCTGTATCCTAAGTTCTCAGAATATGGTTAAATTGACCTAAATCCTAAAGGTGTTAAAAATATTTTGTCTCTGCAATAATTTTCAAATGCTGTGACATCAGTCGCATTATCATCACGCCCATTGTAAGACCAGGACTATAGAAATGGGTACACTTCAGAACAAAGAAGTTGTGTTGTGCGCCTTGCTGGCAACGAAGAACCCTTCAACAATATCCCACCAGCGGTCGTTGAAAGGCACTGGAAGTCGAATCGTGTGTAATTAAGTTCACCAGATTTCTAAGTGGCAGAAATTTCGCGCGACAGGCGGTATTCTTCAGGCCCAGACGAATAAAACTATAAACAATTTTTTTTAATTGTTCTTTTAATTAATTTTAATAATAACCGTCGTCTATATATAAGAAGTTTTCATGCAGTTATTTAGCGTCAAATTCATTAATGCGTTGACTTTTGTTAAAACAAAAAATCTTCAATGTTATAGCTTACAGCTGCGTGCAAGGAACTATACGCAAAAATCAAAGCATAACAACAAAAACAAGTAAGGAAGGCTAAGTTCGGGTGTAACCGAACATTACATACTCAGTTGAGAGCTGTGGAGACAAAGTAAGGGAAAATCACCATGTTGTAAAAAGAACCTAGGGTAACCCTGGAATGTGTTTGTATGACATGTGTATCAAATGGAAGGTATTAAAGAGTATTTTAAGAGGAAGTGGGCCATAGTTCTATAGATGGACGCCATTTAGGGATATCGCCATAAAGGTGGACCAGGCCTGACTCTAGAATTTGTTTGTACGATATGGGTATCAAATGAAATGTGTTAATGATAATTTTAAAAGGGAGTGGGCCTAAGTTCTATAGGTGAACGCCTTTTCGAGATATCGCCATAAAGGTGGACCAGGGGTGACTCTAGAATTTATTTTGTACGATATGGGTATCAAATGAAAGGTATTAATGAGTATTTTAAAAGGGCGTGGGCCTAAGTTCTATAGATGGACGCCGTTTCGAGATATCGCCATAAAGATGGACCAGGGGTGACTCTAGAATTTGTTTGTACGATATGGGCATCAAATGAAAGGTGTTAATGAGTATTTTAAAAAGGAGTGGGCCTTAGTTCTATGTGTGGACGCCTTTTCGAGATATCGCCATAAAGGTGGACCAGGGGTTACTCTAGAATTTGTTTGTACGATATGGGTATCAAATGAAAGGTGTTAATGAGTATTTTAAAAAGGAGTGGGCCTTGGTTCTATAGGTGGACGCCTTTTCGAAATATCGCCATAAAGGTGGATCAGGGGTGACTCTAGAATTTGTTTGTACGATATGGGTATCAAATGAAAGGTGTTAATGAGTATTTTAAAAAGGAGTGGGCCTTGGTTCTATAGGTGGACGCCTTTTCGAAATATCGCCATAAAGGTGGACCAGGGGTGACTCTAGAATTTGTTTGTACGATATGGGTATCAAATGAAAGGTGTTAATGAGTATTTTAAAAAGGAGTGGGCCTTGGTTCTATAGGTGGACACCTTTTCGAAATATGGCCAAAAAGGTGGACCAGGGTGACTCTAGAATTTGTTTGTACGATATGGGTATCAAATGAAAGGTGTTAATGAGTATTTTAAAAGGGCGTGGGCCTTAGTTCTATAGGTCGATGCCTTTTCGAGATATCGCCATAAACGTGGACCAGGGGTGACTCTAGAATTTGTTTTTACGATATGGGTATCAAATGAAAGGTGTTAATGAGTATTTTAAAAAGGCGTTGGCCTTAGTTCTATAGGTGGACGCCTTTTCGAAATATCGCCATAAAGGTGGACCAGGGGTGACTCTAGAATTTGTTTGTACGATATGGGTATCAAATGAAAGGTGTTAATGAGTATTTTAAAAAGGAGTGGGCCTTGGTTCTATAGGTGGACGCCTTTTCGAAATATCGCCATAAAGGTGGATCAGGGGTGACTCTAGAATTTGTTTGTACGATATGGGTATCAAATGAAAGGTGTTAATGAGTATTTTAAAAGGGCGTGGGCCTTAGTTCTATAGGTCGATGCCTTTTCGAGATATCGCCATAAACGTGGACCAGGGGTGACTCTAGAATTTGTTTTTACGATATGGGTATGAAATGAATGTGGTTAATGAGTATTTTAAAATGGCGTTAGCCTTAGTTCTATAGGTGGATGCCTTTTCGAGATATCGCCATAAACGTGGACCAGGGGTGACTCTAGAATTTGTTTTTACGATATGGGTATCAAATGAAAGGTGTTAATGAGTATCTTAAAAGGACGTGGGCCTTGGATCTATATGTGGACGCCTTTTCGAGATATCGGCATAAACGTGGACCAGGGGTGACTCTCGAATTTGTTTGTACTATATGGGTATCAAATAAAAGGTGCTAATAAGTATTTTAAAAGGGCGTGGGCCTTAGTTCTATAGGTGGACGCCTTTTCGGAATATCGTTATAAAAGTGAACCAGGGTTGACTCTAGAATGCGTTTGTACAATATGGGTATCAAACGAAAGGTGTTAATAAGTGTTTTAAAAGGGAGGGGGCCTTAGTTCTATAGGTGAACGCCTTTTCGGAATATCGTTATAACAGTGGACCAGGGGTGACTCTAGAATGCGTTTGTACAATATGGGTATCAAATGAAAGGTGTTAATGAGTATTTTAAAAGGGCGTGGGCCTTAGTTCTATAGGTCGATGCCTTTTCGAGATATCGCCATAAACGTGGACCAGGGGTGACTCTAGAATTTGTTTTTACGATATGGGTATCAAATGAAAGGTGTTAATGAGTATTTTAAAAAGGCGTTGGCCTTAGTTCTATAGGTGGACGCCTTTTCGAAATATCGCCATAAAGGTGGACCAGGGGTGACTCTAGAATTTGTTTGTACGATATGGGTATCAAATGAAAGGTGTTAATGAGTATTTTAAAAAGGAGTGGGCCTTAGTTCTATGTGTGGACGCCTTTTCGAGATATCGCCATAAACGTGGACCAGGGGTGACTCTAGAATTTGTTTGTACTATATGGGTATCAAATGAAAGGTGTTAATGAGTATTTTGAAAGGGAGTGGGCCTTAGTTCTATAGGTGGATGCCTTTTCGAGATAGCGTCCTAAACGTGGACCAGGGGTGACTCTAGAATTTGTTTGTACGATATGGGTATCAAATGAAAGGTGTTAATGAGTATTTTAAAAAGGAGTGGGTATCAAATGAAAGGTGCTAATGAGTATTTTAAAAGGGCGTGGGCCTTAGTTCTATAGGTGGACGCCTTTTCGAAATATCGCCATAAAGGTGGACCAGGGGTGACTCTAGAATTTGTTTGTACGATATGGGTATCAAATGAAAGGTGTTAATGCGTATTTTAAAAAGGCGTGGGCCTTAGTTCTATAGGTGGACGCCTTTTCGAAATATCGCCATAAAGGTGGGCCAGGGGTGACTCTAGAATATCAAATGAAAGGTGTTAATGAGTATTTTAAAAAGGAGTGGGTATCAAATGAAAGGTGCTAATGAGTATTTTAAAAGGGCGTGGGCCTTAGTTCTATAGGTGGACGCCTTTTCAAAATATCGCCATAAAGGTGGACCAGGGGTGACTCTAGAATTTGTTTGTACGATATGGGTATCAAATGAAAGGTGCTAATGCGTATTTTAAAAGGGCGTGGGCCTTAGTTCTATAGGTGGACGCCTTTTCGAAATATCGCCATAAAGGTGGGCCAGGGGTGACTCTAGAATATCAAATGAAAGGTGTTAATGAGTATTTTAAAAAGGAGTGGGTACCAAATGAAAGGTGCTAATGAGTATTTTAAAAGGGCGTGGGCCATAGTTCTATAGGTGGATGCCGTTTCGAAATATCGCCATAAAGGTGGACCAGGGGTGGCTCTAGGATGTGTTTGTACGATATGGGTATCAAATTAAAGGTATTAATGAGGGTTTTAAAAGGTAGTGGTGGTTGTTGTATAGGTGTTCGCCTTTTCGAGATATCGCCATAAAGGTGGACCAGGGGTGACTCTAGAACGCGTTTGTACGATATGGGTATCAAATGAAAGGTGTTAATGGGTATTTTAAAAGGGAGTAATCCTTAGTTCCATAGGTGGACGCCGTTTCGAGATATCGCCATAAAGGTGGACCAGGGGTGACCCTAGAATTTGTACAATATGGGTATCAAAAGAAAGGTGTTAATGAGTATTTTAAAAGGGAGTAATCCATAGTTCCATAGGTGGACGCCGTTTCGAGATATCGCCATAAAGGTGGACCAGGGGTGACCCTAGAATTTGTTTGTACAATATGGGCATCAAACGAAAGGTGTTAATGAGCATTTTAAAAGGGAGTGGCCCTTAGTTCTATAGGTGGACGCCGTTTCGAAATATCGCCATAAAGGTGGACCAGGGGTGACTCTAGAATATGTTTGTACGATATGGGTCTCAAATTAAAAGTATTAATGAGGGTTTTAAAAGGGAGTGGTGGTTGCTGTATAGGTGATCGCATTTTCGAGATATCGCCATAAAGGTGGACCAGGGGTGACCCTAGAATTTGTTTGTACAATATGGGTATCAAAATAAAGGTGCTAATGAGTATTTTAAAAGGGAGTAATACTTAGTTCCATAGGTGGACGCCGTTTCGAGCTATCGCCATAAAGGTGGAGCAGGGGTGACCCTAGAAATAGTTTGTACAATATGGGTATCAAAAGAAAGGTGTTAATGAGTATTTTAAAAGGGAGTAATCCTTAGTTCCATAGGTGGACGCCGTTTCGAGATATCGCCATAAAGGTGGGCCAGGGGTAACTCTAGAATTCGTTTGTACGATATGGGTCTCAAATTAAGGGTATTAATGAGGGTTTTAAAAGGGAGTGGTGGTTGTTGTATAGGTGGTCGCATTTTCGAGATATCGCCATAAACGTGGACCAGGGGTGACCCTAGAATTTGTTTGTACAATATGGGTATCAAACGAAAGGAGTTAATGAGTATTTTAAAAGGGAGTGGGCCTTAGTTCTATAGGTGGACGCCTTTTCGAGGTATCGCAATAAAGGTGGACCAGGGGTGACTCTAGACTTTGTTTGTACGATATGGGTATCAAATGAAAGGTGATAATGAGTATTTTTAAAATGGAGTGGGCCTTCGTTCTATAGGTGTCCGCCTTTTCGAGATATCGCCATAAAGGTGGACCAGAGGTGACTTTAGAATATGTTTGTACGATATGAGTATCAAATGAAAGGTGTTAATGAGTATTTTAAAAGGGCGTGGGGCTTAGTTCTATAGGTGGACGCCTTTTCGAGATATCGCCATAAAGGTGGACCAATGAGTTTGTACGATATGGGTATCAAATTAAAGGTATTAATGAGAGTTTTAAAAGGTAGTGGTGTGAAGGCGTTTTCCAGACATCGACCAAAATGTGGACCAGGGTGACCCAGGACGTCATCTGTTGGATACCGCTAATTTTTTTATATATGTAATACCTGCCAAGATTTTAAGGGTTTTTTATTTCGCCCTGCAGAACTTTTTCATTTTCTTCTACTTAATATGGTAGGTGTCACAACCATTTTATAAAGTTGTTTCTAAAGTTATATTTCGCGTCAATAAAACAATCCAATTACCTTACTATGTTTCATCCTTTTTTTCGTATTTGGTATAGAATTATGGCATTTTTTTCATTTTTCGTAATTTTCGATATCGATGGTCATAGTCGGATTTCGTTCATTTTTCCTACCAAGATAAAGTGAGTTCAAGTAAGTACGTGGACTAAGTTTAGTAAAGATATGTCGATTTTTGCTCAAGTTATCTTGTTAACGGCCATGCGGAAGGACAGACTGACGACTGTGTATAAAAACTGGGCGTGGCATCAACCGATTTCGCCCATTTTCACAGAAAACAGTTAACGTCATAAAATCTATACCCCTACCAAATTTAAAAAGGATTGGTTAATTTTTGTTCGACTTATGGCGTTAAAAGTATCCTAGACAAATTAAATGAAAAAGGGCGGAGCCACGCCCATTTTGAAATTTTCTTTTATTTTTGTATTTTGTTTCACCATATCATTACTGGAGTTGAATGTTGACATAATTTACTTATGTACTGTAAAGATATAACATTTTTTGTTAAAATTTTACTTTAAAAAAAATTTTTTTTTAAAAGTGGGCGTGTTCCTTCTCCGATTTTGCTAATTTTTATTAAGCGTACATATAGTAATACGAGTAACGTTCCTGCCAAATGTCATCATGATATCTTCAACAACTGCCAAATTACAGCTTGCAAAATTTTAAATTACCTTCTTCTAAAAGTGGGCGGTGCCACGCCCATTGTCCAAAATTTTACTAGTTTTCTATTCTGCGTCATAAGCTCAACTCAACTACCAAGTTTCGTCGCTTTAGCTGTCTTTTGTAATGAATTATCGCACTTTTTCGGTTTTTCGAAATTTTCGATATTGAAAAAGTGGGCGTGGTTATAGTCCGATATCGTTCATTTTAAATAGCGATCTGAGATGAGTGCTCAGGAACATACATACCAAATTTCATCAAGATACCTCAAAATTTACTCAAGTTATCGTGTTAACGGACGGACGGACGGACGGACATGGCTCAATCAAATTTTTTTCGATCCTGATTATTTTGATATATGGAAGTCTATATCTATCTCGATTCCTTTATATATGTACAACCAACCGTTATCCAATCAAACTTAATATACTCTGTGAGCTCTGCTCAACTGAGTATAAAAAAGTGAAGCAAAAATAATTTGAATCAATAACAAAGCAACACAAAATTAGTTTCTGTGAATGGGAGCGCAAATGCGAGTAGCGGCCGTCTTAGAAGATAGATTTTCTGTAAAAATTGGCGAAATCGGTTGAAACAACGCCCAGTTTTTATACACAGTCTTCCGTCTGTCCTTCCGCATGGCCCTTAACACGATAACTTGAGCAAAAATCGACATATCTTTATTGAACTTAGTTCTCGTACTTACCTCAACTCACTTTATTTTGGTGTAAAAAATTAACGAAAACCGACTACGACCACGCCCACTTTTTCGATATCGAAAATTACGAAAAATGCCATAATTCTATACCAAATACGAAAAAAGGGATGAAACATGGTAATTGGATTGGTTTATTGACGCGAAATATAACTTTAGAAAAAACTTTGTAAAATGGTTGTGACAGCTACCATATTAAGTAGAAGAAAATGAAAAAGTTCTGCAGGGCGAAATAAAACACCCTTAAAATCTTGTCAGGTATTACATATATAAATAAATTAGCAGTATCCAACAGATGATGTTCTGGGTCACCCTGGTCCACATTTTGGTCGATATCTGGAAAACGCCTTCACATATACAACTACCCCCACTCCCTTTTAAAACTCTCATTAATACCTTTAATTTGATACTAATATCGTACAAACACATTCTAGAGTCACCCCTGGTCCACCTTTATGGCGATATCTCGAAAAGGCGTCCACCTATAGGACTAAGCCCCACGCCCCTTTAAAATACTCATTAACACCTTTCATTTTATACCCATATCGTGAAAACATATTCTAGATTCTCCCCTGGTCCACCTTTATGGAGATATCTCGAAACGGCGTCCACCTATGGAACTAAGGATTACTCCCTTTTAAAATACTCATTAACACCTTTCATTTGATACCCATATCGTGCAAACAAATTCTAGAGTCAACCCTGATCCACCTTTATGGCGATATCCCTAAATGGCGTCCACCTATAGAACTATGGCCCACTCCCTCATAAAATACTCTTTAGTGCCTTTCATTTGATGGATATGTCATACAAACACATTCCAGGGTTTCCCTCGGTTCATTTTCCTACATGGTTATTTTCCCTTATGTTGTCACCATAGCTCTCAACTGAGTATGTAATGTTCGGTTACACCCGAACTTAACCTTCTTTACTTGTTTTATTTGTTTTTTTTATAAACTGCATTATTGTATTTTGCAACATTGTTATACTCAGTTGAGCAGAGCTCACAGAGTATATTAAGTTTGATTGGATAACGGTTGGTTGTACATATATAAAGGAATCGAGATAGATATAGACTTCCATATATCAAAATAATCAGGATCCAAAAAAAATTTGATTGAGCCATGTCCGTCCGTCCGTCCGTCCGTCCGTTAACACGATAACTTGAGTAAATTTTGAGGTATCTTGATGAAATTTGGTATGTAGGTTCCTGAGCACTCATCTCAGATCGCTATTTAAAATGAACGATATCGGAATATAACCACGCCCACTTTTTCGATATCGAAAATTTCGAAAAACCGAAAAAATGCGATAATTCATTGCCAAAGGCGGTTAAAGCGATGAAACTTGGTAGATGGGTTGGCGTTATGAAGCAGAATAGAAAATTAGTAAGATTTTGGACAATCGGCGTGGCACCGCCCACTTTTACAAGAAGGTAATTTAAAAGTTTTGCAAGCTGTAATTTGGCAGTCGTTGAAGATATCATGATGAAATTTGGCAGGAACGTTACTACTATTACTATATATGTGCTAAATAAAAATTAGGAAAATTGGATGAAGAACACGCCCACTTTTTAAAAATTTTTTTTTTAAATTCAAATTTTAACAAAAAATTTAATATCTTTACTGTATATAAGTAAATTAAGTCAAAATTCAACTCCAGTAATGATATGATGCAACAAAGTACAAAAATAAAAGAAAATTTCAAAATGGGCGTGGCTCCGCCCATTTTCATTTAGTGCGTCTAGAATACTTTTAATGCCATAAGTCAAACAACAATTTACCAATCCTTTTGAAATTTGGTAGGAGCATAGATTCTATGACGTTAACTATTCTCTGTGAAAATGGGCGAAATCGGTGGAAGCCACGCCCAGTTTTTATACACAGTCCACCGTCTGTCCTTCCGCTCGGCCGTTAACACAATAACTTGAGCAAAAACCGATATATCTTTACTAAACTTAGCCCACGTACTTATCTGAACTCACTTTATCTTGGTATAAAAAATGGCCGAAATCCGACCATAACCACGCCCACTTTATCGATATCGAAAATTACGAAAAATTAAAAAAATGCCATAATTCTATACCAAATACGAAAAAATGGATGAAACATGGTAACTGGATTGGTTTATTGACGCAAAATATAACTTTGGAAAAAACTTTGTAAAATGGGTGTGACACCTACCATATTAAGTAGAAGAAAATGAAAAAGTTCTACAAGGCGAAATCAACAGCCCTTGGAATCTTGGCAGGAATACTGTTAGTGTTATTGAATATATAAATAAATTAGCAGTACCCGACAGATGATTTTCTGGATCACCTGATCCACATTTGGTCGATATCGCGAGAACGCCTTCACATATACATCTAAGGGCCGCTCGCTTTTAAAACCCTCATTAATACCTTTAATTTGATATCCATATGGTACAAACACATTCTAGAGTCAACCCTGGCCCACCCTAATGGCGATATCTCGAAAAGGCGTGCACCTATAGACATAATGCCCACTCCCTCTTAAAATGCTCAGTAACACCTTTCGTTTGATACCCATATCGTAAAAACATTCTAGAGTCACCCCTGGCCCACCCTAATGGCGATATCTCGAAAAGGTGTCCACCTATAGACCTAATGTCCACTCCCTCTTAAAATGCTCAGTAACACCTTTCCTTTGATACCCATATCGTACAAACATTCTAGTCACCCCTGGCCCACCCTAATGGCGATATCTCGAAAAGGCGCCCACCTATAGACCTAATGCCCACTTTCTCTTAAAATGCTCAGTAACACCTTTCGTTTAATACCCATATCGTACAAACATTCTAGAGTCACCCCTGGCCTCCCTAATGGCGATATCTCGAAAAGGCGTCCACCTATAGACCTAGTGCCCACTTTCTCTTAAAATGCTCAGTAACACCTTTCGTTTAATACCCATATCGTACAAACATTCTAGAGTCACCCCTGGCCTCCCTAATGGCGATATCTCGAAAAGGCGTCCACCTATAGACCTAGTGCCCACTCCCTCTTAAAATGCTCAGTAACACCTTTCGTTTGATACCCATATCGTACAAACATTCTAGAGTCACCCTTGGTCCACCTTTATGGCGATATCTCGAAAAGGCGTCCACCTATAGAACTAAGGATTACTCCCTTTTAAAATACTCATTACCACCTTTCATTTGATACCCATATCGTACAAACACATTCTAGAGTCACCCTGGCCCACCCTAATGGCGATATCTCGAAAAGGCGCCCACCTATAGACCTAATGCCCACTTTCTCTTAAAATGCTCAGTAACACCTTTCGTTTAATACCCATATCGTACAAACATTCTAGAGTCACCCCTGGCCTCCCTAATGGCGATATCTCGAAAAGGCGTCCACCTATAGACCTAGTGCCCACTCCCTCTTAAAATGCTCAGTAACACCTTTCGTTTGATACCCATATCGTACAAACATTCTAGAGTCACCCTTGGTCCACCTTTATGGCGATATCTCGAAAAGGCGTCCACCTATAGAACTAAGGATTACTCCCTTTTAAAATACTCATTACCACCTTTCATTTGATACCCATATCGTACAAACACATTCCAGAGTCACCCCTGGCTCACCCTAATGGCGATATCTCGAAAAGGCGTCCGCCTATGGACCTAATGCCCACTCCCTCTTAAAATGCTCAGTAACACCTTTCGTTTGATACCCATATCGTACAAACACATTCTAGAGTCACCCCTGGCCCACCCTAATGGCGACATTTCGAAAAGGCGTCCACCTATAGACCTAATGCCCACTCCCTCTTAAAACGCTCAGTAACACCTTTCATTTGATTCCCATATCGTACAACTAGAGACACCCCTGGTCCACCTTTATGGCGATATCTCGAAACGGCGTCCACCTAGGGAACTAAGGATCACTCCTTTTCAAAATACTCATTATCACCTTTCATTTGATACCCATATCGTACAAACACATTCTAGAGTCAGCCCTGGTCCACCTTTATGGCGTCCATCCATAGAACTATGGCCTACTCTCTCTTAAAATACTCTTTAATACCTTCCATTTGATACACATGTCATACAACCACATTCCAGGGTTACCCTAGGTTCATTTTCCTACATGGTGATTTTCCTTATTTTGTCTCCATAGCTCTCAATTGAGTATGTAATGTTCGGTTACACCCGAACTTAGCCTTCCTTACTTGTTTGTTTTTAGATTTCTATGCGCAATTTTTGCAACACTTTTAATATATTTTTTTAAGGTTTTTTGTGTTTGTAATGTTTTGTTTTATTTTAAGTTAATTGTCTTAATTTTGGCTTTTATGCCTATCTGGTTTGACAAGTCTGAAAAGTAAATGCCAATGTCTCAGAAATATGTAGCTTCGGCTTAAATATGAGTTCATTACTTGTTTATTAATTCAATGTATTAAATTGTTTTTGCACTCTGGTGAATTGAATTAAGAATGATGAGACTTTTGACACCACAACTCGAGAACTAACCAATGAAAATTAATGTAAAAATACTGAAGAATGTTTAACAGCCCGATGGATAGCCCGTTTCACTACAGCGCCGAACAGAAAAATAGCAGTAGACAATTTCATTAAATTTCATACAAAATTTCGAACTTTTTATTGGATTTCTCTGAAATTTTTTGGGTATGCAGTTTTGTAGCCCAATGATTTGTAGTCCAACAAAGTACAAGGTAGAGGCTTCTTAAACGTAAATTAATTTTCAAAACTTTTTTTTTGTGTGAAGTAAATCTGAAATACCCTTTCATAAAAAAAATTATCAAAAGTCAATGCGAATTTTAAGAGAGCTATAACTTTTAATTTGCTGGACTAAAATTTATTGGTATAAAAAACTGCATACTCAAAAAAAAAAAAAACAACATAGAACTCCAAATAAAAAATTCTAAATATTTATACAAATTTCTCGAATTTCCAAATTTTTTCGATGTTTTTAAAATTGCTTTTTTTATTCTTAGTTACAAAATTCTTAGAAGTTTTTTCTTAAAATATCGAAAGTCGAAATAAAAACGAGTTTAAACGACGAAATATTTTAAAAATTTCACTTACTATTTTTCTGTTTGCGGCTGTATATCTCTCTTGTCCAACTATATTAGGAGGAACATAGTTTAGATATTTCATAAGCCCCTCAGGCTTAATATCCTAAAGTAGTGACAAAAGGGATTTTCCAGGAAATACTGAAAATGCAGCGTAAGTGCTGGGGGATGCGACTCAGAAAGTATCCCCTTCGCTGCTACAACATCAAGGGTTGCTTTACGCCGTGCCAACTCATCGGTCATCTTGTTTCTCAGTATGTTACGAAGCCACCGTCGACGAAATCAGAGAAACACTTTGTCGAACTAACAGATGATGATTGATGTTATCGTCTCTCACTCGAGAGTTCGAAGAATACGCAGAAATTACTTTTAGGATAGCGAAAATCTTTCTTCGAAATACACTCGCTGATTCCGGAAGATACATAGCTATGGACGTGGCCGGGAGTATGGAAAAATGTGATCAGTTGCGAATTGAAAAGCACTCTTGATCGCCTAGCACTTATACGCATTGCCTTTTTTATTAAACTAAATAAATACTTGATGTTATTTACCTCCAAAGAGATCAAAGCCGAGCTCCTTTTCCAATTTGCATCGTGCTGTCTTTTTATCTAACCTACAAATTGATAGGACGGAACCGACATATATTTTTATGTCGGCTCCGAATGTCATCTGCAAGGTAGATGAATTTTCACTGAGAAGCTTTTCAAGGCAGAAATACACTCGGAGTGTTTGCCAAAGGGGTGACCCCGCATAGAAGAACTTTTTCCTAATTGAAAATACTTTTTTCTGAAATTCCGTTTTGCACTTGACTTGAACCCAGGACCTTCGGTGTGGTAGGCGGTGCACGCTACCGTATTCTTGAGTTATTGTTATTGCTCTTATATCAAGCTTAGCGAGCCATCTCTCGCCAACCACATGGCTGGAATATTATTTGAAGATCCGAAATTGGTTTATTTTGAGAATATGGAAATTGAAGGGGAAGAGTAGGGTTATTAAGTCATGTATATGAATCTTGAATGCAAATATTTGAATCATCATAACAATTTTGCAACAAGGTAACCGTGCTTATTTTCTGACAAAGCTTTTTAAAAAACTTATAGTCCAGCCCTTTTAGTTTTTCTTGTCACAGGGTGTCCTTCAGCAGTGTGTGCAGAATCCTTAAGTGTTTATTTTTGGTTCACTCAAAAATCTATCAAAGGACTAATGGTGGAATTCTGAAGTGTTGGCTGGAAGTGCTTAGCTCTATACAGGGTGAAATATTTTCTAAGACAATAAAGTTTTAACTCCTTCAGTACTTGACTAAATACCCTCGTAATCCCCTAATCTTTAACAAGAAAAAACAAGTAAGAACGGGACTGTCTTCGGCTGTGCCGAAGACTTCATACCTTTCATGAATGGGGCTGAACAATAATCTTATCCCGTTCGTAATCTCCGAATAATCGGATGTATAAGATAAGAAATATATAGTGAACAGATCTACATACCTTAACGATTTTTAAGATAAATATAAAATAAACAAGTAAGAACGGGACTGTCTTCGGCTGTGCCGAAGACTTCATACCCTTCATGAATGGGGCTGAACAATAATCTTATCCCGTTCGTAATCTCCGAATAATCGGATGTATAAGATAAGAAATATATAGTGAACAGATCTACATACCTTAACGATTTTTAAGATAAATATAAAATAAAAAACAGGTAGGTAATTCGTGTGAGGATGCAAAGTTTCAGGTTTTTTGTGGTCTGCGTGTAAAAACTATGACTACGAATCACGTATTTCAAAAATATATGACGAAAACGTAACTATTTGATGAAATTTGATGAATTTTGAAGATTCTAGCCGTAAAAAAGGGGTCAAAATGACAGTTTATATGAAGTATATAATATATATACGACCGATCTCTATGATTTTTTCAGACAACAATATATGCTATATACGTAAGCATTTTGTGAAATTTGAAGCTTCTAACTGTTAAAACGGGGCAGAAATTGCGTAAAGTTTCTTATCTGAACAATCGGTTGTATGAGATATATACTATGTGTACCACCGATCTCAATGATTTTTTCAGACATCAATATATGCTATACACGTAAGCAGTTGGTGAAATTTTAAGCTTCTAGCTGTTAAAATGGGGCCGAAATCGTAAAAAAATATATATATACTATATATACCATCATATATATATTATATATATCACCGATCTCCATGATTTTTTGACACAACAATACATACTATATACGTAAGCAATCGGTGAAATTTGAAGCTTATAACTGTTAAAATGGGGAAGAAATTGCGCAAAGTTTCTTATCTGAACAATCGGTTGTATGGGATATATACTATATATACCACCGGTATCTATGATTTTCTCAGACAACAATATATGCTATACACGTAAGCATTTGGTCAAATTTGAACATATCTAAACGATTTTTAAGATAAATATAAAATAAAAAATAGGGAGGTAATCTGTGTGAGGATGCAAAGCTTCACGTTTTTTGTGGTCTGCATGTAAAAACTATGGCTACGAATCACGTATTCCAAAAATATATGACGTAAACGTAACTATTTGATGAAATTTGATGAATCTTGAAGCTTCTAGCCGTAAAAAAGGGTCCAATATGACAGTTTATATGAAGTATATAATATATATACCACCGATCTCTATGATTTTTTCAGACAACAATATATGCTATATACGAAAGCATTTTGTGAAATTTGAAGCTTCTAACTGTTAAAACGGGGCAGAAATTGCGCAAAGTTTCTTATCTGAACAATCGGTTGTATGAGATATATACTATGTATACCACCGATCTCAACGATTTTTTCAGACATGAATATATGCTATACACGTAAGCAGTTGGTGAAATTTGAAGCTTCTAGCTGTTAAAATGGGGTAGAAATTGCGAAAAGTTTCTTATCTGAACAATCGGTTGTATGAGATATATACTATATATACAACCGATCTCTATGATTTTTTCAGACGACAATATATGTTATATACGTAAGCAATCAGTGAAATTTGAAGCTTATAGCTGTTAAAATTGGGTAGAAATTGCGAAAAGTTTCTTATCTGAACAATCGGTTGTATGAGATATATACTATATATACAACCGATCTCTATGATTTTTGAGACAACAATATATGCTATATACATAACCAATCGGTGAAATTTGAAGCTTATAGCTGTTAAAATGGGGTAGAAATTGCGAAAAGTTTCTTATCTGAACAATCGGTTGTATGAGATATATACTATATATACAACCGATCTCTATAATTTTTTCAGACAACAATATATGCTATATAAGTAAATATTCGGTGAAATTTGAAGCTTCTAGCTGTTAAAATGGGGCTAAAATTTGCGAAATTATATATATATATAATATATATATATACTATATATACCACCATATATATACTATATATACCACCGATCTTTATGATTTTTTCAGACAACAATATATGCTATATACGTAAGCATTCGCTGAAATTTGAAGCCTCTAGCTCTTAAAATAGGGCAGTAATTACGAAAAGTTCCTTATCTGAACAATCGGTTGTGGGGGATATATACTATATATAACACCGATCTCATAAATTTTTTCAGGCAACAATATGTGCAATATACGAAAGTATATGGTGAAGTTTGAAGCTTCAATCTGTTAAATTGGGTAAGATATTACAAAAATCCTCTTTTTCTGAAAAATCGGTTGTATGGAGGATATATGCTATAGTGGTCCGATCCGGTCGGTTCCGACAAATGTCTAATCGGACACCCAAATACACCTGCTCACCAAATTTTATCAAGATATCTCAAAAATTGAGGGACTAGTTTGCATACAAACAGACAGACGGACAGACGGACAGACGGACATGGCTAAATCAACTCAGCTCTTCAACCTGATTATTTCGATATACTTAATGGTGGGTCTATCTATTTTCCTTTAAGGACTTACAATTTTCGGTTTCGTGACGAAATTAATATACCATTTCATTTTCATGAAAGGTATAAAAATAGGTAGGTAATCTGTGTGAGGATGCAAAGCTTCACGTTTTTTGTGGTCTGCATGTAAAAACTATGGCTACGAATCACGTATTCCAAAAATATATGACGTAAACGTAACTATTTGATGAAATTTGATGAATCTTGAAGCTTCTAGCCGTAAAAAAGGGTCCAATATGACAGTTTATATGAAGTATATAATATATATACCACCGATCTCTATGATTTTTTCAGACAACAATATATGCTATATACGAAAGCATTTTGTGAAATTTGAAGCTTCTAACTGTTAAAACGGGGCAGAAATTGCGCAAAGTTTCTTATCTGAACAATCGGTTGTATGAGATATATACTATGTATACCACCGATCTGAACGATTTTTTCAGACATCAATATATGCTATACACGTAAGCAGTTGGTGAAATTTGAAGCTTCTAGCTGTTAAAATGGGGTAGAAATTGCGAAAAGTTTCTTATCTGAACAATCGGTTGTATGAGATATATACTATATATACAACCGATCTCTATGATTTTTTCAGACGACAATATATGTTATATACGTAAGCAATCAGTGAAATTTGAAGCTTATAGCTGTTAAAATGGGGTAGAAATTGCGAAAAGTTTCTTATCTGAACAATCGGTTGTATGAGATATATACTATATATACAACCGATCTCTATGATTTTTTCAGACAACAATATATGCTATATACATAACCAATCGGTGAAATTTGAAGCTTATAGCTGTTAAAATGGGGTAGAAATTGCGAAAAGTTTCTTATCTGAACAATCGGTTGTATGAGATATATACTATATATACAACCGATCTCTATAATTTTTTCAGACAACAATATATGCTATATAAGTAAATATTCGGTGAAATTTGAAGCTTCTAGCTGTTAAAATGGGGCTAAAATTTGCGAAATTATATATATATATAATATATATATATACTATATATACCACCATATAAGTTAAGCCTCACAGCAGGCGAGGCGATAAAAAATTAAAGTTGCGGTGAACTGTCCGTTCACCGAATTAAAATAAACACGAGAAATATTTTAACTTTATAAAATTTATTCTGTGCTCTTGCACGATCCAACTTGAACTAACTCGAACAAAGTAATTTACCTAGCAGCTAAGTTCTTGTGTTAAAGTAATTATGCTATGCTAACCAATTATTGTATAAAAAATAGTTTACTTAACTAAAACTAGATTTGCTGTTCAATCACAATTTCTGCAACTACACCAATCGTTGTCCCAATTAACTTCCGCTTATTCTGCGCGTGTGCTGCGTCAGCGAAACTTCAACACGCAACATAGCGCGGTCACATGCTCAGCAACGTGAGTAAATGGGTCAACCGCTGGATACTGCTGTTATAACTCCTCCCCCTTTAAAGATCTGCGTCCCGCAGATCGAAGCATGAAAAATGTGAAGTGGATATATCTTTTATAGAGTCGATCTGGTTACTTGGCGTAATGTTGATTCTGACTGGCTTGACTGGTGGCTGTCGTCCAGGTTACGGATTTCATGGGCAGAGTGGCCCTTGAAGATCTTCGTCTTTGTTGCCCATTGCATCGGAATTTGAACTGGTGGAATATCTAGCTTCCTAGTGTACCATTTCCATAGCATGGTGACGATGAGGGCTATTGCGAATATCGAGGCAGCTTCCGTGACTAACGAGAAGTTAGTTTTCCCGTTTACATACCCTAGATATCTAACGTTTTCCATCGTGATATCGTGAACGTACTCCAGATTGATCTTTGTAGTGTGCTTTTTGACGTTTGCTAGTACGGCTGGCAAGGCTTGAGCTGTGATTGCTTCGTTGCTGGAGAGCACTTGGTTGCCAATTTTTATCGTTTCGTTACTTAACTGGATAACGTAGGTGCCATTTATGTTACTAGTATCGTTTTTACTTTCCACTACACCTTGGTAGTTTGAGATAAAAATTGTGTTATCGTTTATCAATTCGATTATCGTTCCATTGCGCCTGATGAATTGGCAGCTAGCGTCACCTCCTTTCAGCAACCGAGGTAGGCAGGTATTCTCTTCCAATTTGCTCAAGGACTCTGATTCACATACCGTAGATGAACTGATTGTCAAGCAGTTTTCCTTGAGTCCATACGTTTCTTCTTGGTTGACGAGCATTTTATCGAATGGAAGGTCCAGTTGTTTGCCTTCGTAGATACCGGCGCGAGTAATTAATAGGTTATACTTCTTCTCTGTTACTTTGGGTATTGATAGAACGTATAGGAGCATAGTCCCATTTGTATATATTGATGGTTTTCCGTATTCAATTGCCTCAATTATATTTTGGTAAGGTAGTGTTTCTATTTCTGACAGGATCTGATTAACTTCGTCCATGTCGAGTAGGTTAGTGTTAATAATTCCACGTTTAGCTAGCTGACATGCCCGTACTACTTCATTGACCTCTTCTCGGACGAGCACGATATTATGAAGGGCGCTCTGCTCGAATTGTTCTGCCTCAGCTTCCTTCATTACTGAATTGGTGTGGCTTACAATTTCATTAATTTTTTTGGAAATTTCTAAAGTTGCCGTGAATAGATCTTTGTTTACCTTGTATTGGTGATTATTGTTTTCTATGATTTCACCCTGGCTGTGGAGGATATTGTCCCAATCAGTGGCATCGGGTGATCCCGCTAGCCATTTCCACGCAGAGCCTATCCAGTCAATAGATCGGGCGGGTCTGATTCTTTTCGTGTTCCCCGTCAGCTCTTCGAGGCGCTGCAGAGTTTGGTTGATATAGACTTGTGCTAGGAGCTGGTCGTCAGTTCGTTTTAGTAGTTGGTAAGCCAGTTTTTCTATCTTCGATATAATAGTAGCGTACTGCCGGAGGTTGATAGCATGTATAAGTTTGAAGGATCCGCTGATGATCCACCCATTTCCGCTCTGGATACTAACGATTGGTGCCTTATAGTGGAAAATGTGGAGGCCGCTGATGGGCGACGCCAACAGTGGGAGTCTGCAATTGGAAAGACCATACCTAACATTATTGGTGTTAGTAGGTTAGTGGTTGTTGGAAGTTATTTATGTTATTGTGAGGTTAGGATATTAGTGGGAGTGAAAAAATTGTTAGAAAAGGGACGTTTTTTCATTCTATTTTCTTTTTTTTGTTTTTTTTTTTTTTGTACATATCATTTCGGTTCCTTGTATAATTGTTTTTTGTTGGTTTTGTGTTTACGCTATATAGTAGTATCTAATAATTTCAATGTTTTAATAACGGAATTCAGAAATACATTTCTTTGGTGATTTTTTGTTTTTTCTCTTTCTTTTTTCTTGTTTGTTTTTTTTTTTTTTTTTTTTTTTGTTCTTTTTGGTTGTAGCAAGTAATAACAAAATTCAGAAATACATTTCTTTGGTTTTTCTTTTCTTTTTTGGTTGTAGCAAGTAATAACGAAATTCGGAAATATGTTTTTTTGTTTTTTTTTTGTTTTTTTTTTTTTTGTCTTCTGTTTTTTTTTTTTTTTTTGTTTTTTTTTTTCTTCTGCGGATTAGACGCAGAGTATTATAATTTCATATATTGGCTTAGCGGATTAGGCGCATAAGCTTAAATTTTTCTCTTTTCTCCTGGACCAGAGGTGTTAACATTTCTCGAACCAGCTATGGGGAGATCGCCAGAATCCCGTTTGGAAGTAGTGTAGCCATTTGTCAAATTCGATGGCACTACGAGCCTACTAAGGCACGATTTGTCCCACTTACAAGCCCGCTCTTGTTAGATAAACTCCCTCTTGGTGCCAGATATTTTATAATTTCTTTTCATGTTTTTTTATGTTTGTTTGTTTTATTATGTGGGGGTATTTTGTCCCCTTCTTTTTACGTTTTTTATATGTGCTTTATAATTTTTATCCCACTAAGTGTGGTTACAGAAACTTCGTTCTCCTTGGCAACTATTTCCTTTTATAAATTTGTTTTTGTTTCCCCTTTATTTGCTTATCCTTGACGTATATAACATCATTTTTGTTATAACGCTTCTACATGGTCCTTCTTCTATTATGTCTCTCAACCTTAGCCATCTGTTTCTATTGTAATAATTTTTTTTATGTATCTATTAATTTTCCTGCTTTTGTCAAGGAGTTCCTGATAGTTAGAAGCTTCTGAGCGATTAAAAAATATATCCGAAGGTTTCCTGTTCGTTACAGAGTGAACTGAATTATTATAGCGATCTACTGCTATATTAACGAGTCCTTTAGTCCTGAGATCAGAGTTTTCCGCCTTCAGGAATCTATAAATTTCTAGTAACGTGGAGTGGAATCTCTCAATTTGGCCATTTACCTCACTTCTCTGAGATGAAGTGCGGTAAAGCTGAATTCCCAGTGATTCTAATACGTTCTGTATTATTGGGTTAATCAATCCCCGTTCATTATCACTGACTAAAATTTTTGGAGTTGTAAAATAGTGGAGAAGCTTCACAATTTTGTGTTTAAGGTGCAGAGTTCCTTTGTTCCTAACTTGAAAAAGCTTTGCGAATTTTGAAAATTTGTCAATAAAACTTAAAAATTTGTTGTTTCAAAAATATATATGTGAAGGATCTCGCAAGGTTGTGATGGGATTGATGTAGCCTGTAACTCTGGTTTATTAGGGTGTCTATCGTACTTACTAAACTTGCATGTTTCACAAGCCAGTACATATTTCCTAATTTGAGCACGCATTCTCGGGAAATAATACCGCTCTAAAATCTGCTATTTTCAGTGGCATTGCGGTGAGCCCTCTTATGCTCCTATCAACTTGGCCAAACATCTCTTCGTGCTTGCTAAGGATTCTACGGATTTACTCTTTTGCAGGCTCTGAAATGTTAGGATCGATAGGGAGGTCCGTGTAGATACTATTAACATGTGCCGTTTTGCGCTTAAGAGATATTACTGTGTCTGGTTTTAATATCAATATGTTCAATTCCCCCTCAAGAACTGCTCTGACTTCTGTCAGCGTATCGTCTCCAAGGATTCCATCAAAGGACTTTAGCCCCGGAAGGTTAAAGAATGTAGTGGGGATGTCCTTTCCCACAAACGTTAAAAAATGTCCACGAACTTTTCTATGTATTTTAATATTCCCCCCGCCGAAATGATTGTGAATGGTTTTTCCACCGCTGTGGAATTTTGTGCAGCTCGTTCGCTAGTGTAATTCTTGTTATCCCCCATGTATACCAAGAATTCTAGAGTTCCCTGATGTGGAGTGGCATACTCTAAGTATGATACACCGGACACGAGGCCCTGCCGTAAAATTTAGTTGATCGCCATCGCCTTGCTCCTGACCGTGTTCGATCGTAGTGTCTTCTCCTGCTTCCTCATCCACTGGTATTAAGTGAATCAACTTCTATTGTTTGCTTGGCCCCCTGCCTGATTGGAATAAAAACCTTCCCGAACGTGTGCCCCTTTTTAAATTGTTAAAGTCCTGTATTTGACCGGTATTTTAGATATTCTGGTTTGGCGGGAAGGACTAGGGTTTGTTCTAATAAATCCTGAAGGGGTAGAGTTGCTACGCCAATTTTGCGTAGTCTGATTGCTATTTCTCGTTTGACCGGAGTTCGGGTAGTTGCAGTTTGGTCCTGCCCGGCCTTGGTGTATACCTGAGAAATTTGTAAATGCTCTTGGTTGATTTGGAGCTGCCCTAACCTGACCGGCGTCATTATATTTGGGTTTACATAATACCGAGGGGCTATTGGGAGTTGTTATTGAAATACCTATTTGGGCGGGGCTGGCGATATATGGCGTTCCTGCGGTTGAAGTTCATGAACGTGAGGCATGCCGAGTAGGTCTCGGGCGACGATTTGGGTTTTGCACTAGTCGCCAAGTGGGGAGGTCACCATTTAGGCCTCTAATGAACACATCTAATGCTCTTCAAACCTTCTAAGTTGGACGAGAATTGCGTTAACGGCGTCATTCATTTCCGTTAAGGAGTTTTTCATCTTTTCTGGATTCATGCTGGAATGAAAAGATATACAATGAGGCTTACGATTTGTTACTTACAACCACCACTTCATTTGGGCTCGGTAAGTTTTGCTGATGTTTGTCTCCTTTTTGTTTTCTTGTTCTTATTTTCACTGTAAGGATTTTTAGTTGATTCTTGTATCTGTTTTGGTTTCTTGAAAAAAAAAAAATTTCTTTGTTTCGTATCTTCACTGCAAGGGTTTTTTAGTTGATTCTTGTATCTTTTTTGTTTTCTTGAATAAAAAAAATTCTTTGTTTCTTATCTTCACTGCAAGGGTTTTTTTTTTATTATTGAATCTTTTTTTTTTTTTTTATAAAAGAATTTTTTGGTTCTTATCTTCACTACACGAGTTTTTTATCCTTTGTACGCATAACTAAATACAATTTCACTTGGAACGCGAACCCTGCACCGCACTGCTCGGGCGCCAGTTAAGCCTCACAGCAGGCGAGGCGATAAAAAATTAAAGTTGCGGTGAACTGTCCGTTCACCGAATTAAAATAAACACGAGAAATATTTTAACTTTATAAAATTTATTCTGTGCTCTTGCACGATCCAACTTGAACTAACTCGAACAAAGTAATTTACCTAGCAGCTAAGTTCTTGTGTTAAAGTAATTATGCTATGCTAACCAATTATTGTATAAAAAATAGTTTACTTAACTAAAACTAGATTTGCTGTTCAATCACAATTTCTGCAACTACACCAATCGTTGTCCCAATTAACTTCCGCTTATTCTGCGCGTGTGCTGCGTCAGCGAAACTTCAACACGCAACATAGCGGGGTCACATGCTCAGCAACGTGAGTAAATGGGTCAACCGCTGGATACTGCTGTTATAACTTATATATACTATATATACCACCGATCTTTATGATTTTTTCAGACAACAATATATGCTATATACGTAAGCATTCGCTGAAATTTGAAGCCTCTAGCTCTTAAAATAGGGCAGTAATTACGAAAAGTTCCTTATCTGAACAATCGGTTGTGGGGGATATATACTATATATACGACCTATCTCATAAATTTTTTCAGGCAACAATATGTGCAATATACGAAAGTATATGGTGAAGTTTGAAGCTTCAATCTGTTAAATTGGGTAAGATATTACAAAAATCCTCTTTTTCTGAAAAATCGGTTGTATGGAGGATATATGCTATAGTGGTCCGATCCGGTCGGTTCCGACAAATGTCTAATCGGACACCCAAATACACCTGCTCACCAAATTTTATCAAGATATCTCAAAAATTGAGGGACTAGTTTGCATACAAACAGACAGACGGACAGACGGACAGACGGACATGGCTAAATCAACTCAGCTCTTCAACCTGATTATTTCGGTATACTTAATGGTGGGTCTATCTATTTTCCTTTAAGGACTTACAATTTTCGGTTTCGTGACGAAATTAATATACCATTTCATTTTCATGAAAGGTATAAAAATAGGTAGGTAATCTGTGTGAGGATGCAAAGCTTCACGTTTTTTGTGGTCTGCATGTAAAAACTATGGCTACGAATCACGTATTCCAAAAATATATGACGTAAACGTAACTATTTGATGAAATTTGATGAATCTTGAAGCTTCTAGCCGTAAAAAAGGGTCCAATATGACAGTTTATATGAAGTATATAATATATATACCACCGATCTCTATGATTTTTTCAGACAACAATATATGCTATATACGAAAGCATTTTGTGAAATTTGAAGCTTCTAACTGTTAAAACGGGGCAGAAATTGCGCAAAGTTTCTTATCTGAACAATCGGTTGTATGAGATATATACTATGTATACCACCGATCTCAACGATTTTTTCAGACATGAATATATGCTATACACGTAAGCAGTTGGTGAAATTTGAAGCTTCTAGCTGTTAAAATGGGGTAGAAATTGCGAAAAGTTTCTTATCTGAACAATCGGTTGTATGAGATATATACTATATATACAACCGATCTCTATGATTTTTTCAGACGACAATATATGTTATATACGTAAGAAATCAGTGAAATTTGAAGCTTATAGCTGTTAAAATGGGGTAGAAATTGCGAAAAGTTTCTTATCTGAGCAATCGGTTGTATGAGATATATACTATATATACAACCGATCTCTATGATTTTTTCAGACAACAATATATGCTATATACATAACCAATCGGTGAAATTTGAAGCTTATAGCTGTTAAAATGGGGTAGAAATTGCGAAAAGTTTCTTATCTGAACAATCGGTTGTATGAGATATATACTATATATACAACCGATCTCTATAATTTTTTCAGACAACAATATATGCTATATAAGTAAATATTCGGTGAAATTTGAAGCTTCTAGCTGTTAAAATGGGGCTAAAATTTGCGAAATTATATATATATATATAATATATATATATACTATATATACCACCATATATATACTATATATACCACCGATCTTTATGATTTTTTCAGACAACAATATATGCTATATACGTAAGCATTCGCTGAAATTTGAAGCCTCTAGCTCTTAAAATAGGGCAGTAATTACGAAAAGTTCCTTATCTGAACAATCGGTTGTGGGGGATATATACTATATATAACACCGATCTCATAAATTTTTTCAGGCAACAATATGTGCAATATACGAAAGTATATGGTGAAGTTTGAAGCTTCAATCTGTTAAATTGGGTAAGATATTACAAAAATCCTCTTTTTCTGAAAAATCGGTTGTATGGAGGATATATGCTATAGTGGTCCGATCCGGTCGGTTCCGACAAATGTCTAATCGGACACCCAAATACACCTGCTCACCAAATTTTATCAAGATATCTCAAAAATTGAGGGACTAGTTTGCATACAAACAGACAGACGGACAGACGGACAGACGGACATGGCTAAATCAACTCAGCTCTTCAACCTGATTATTTCGGTATACTTAATGGTGGGTCTATCTATTTTCCTTTAAGGACTTACAATTTTCGGTTTCGTGACGAAATTAATATACCATTTCATTTTCATGAAAAGTATAAAAACAGGTAGGTAATTCGTGTGAGGATGCAAAGTTTCAGGTTTTTTGTGGTCTGCGTGTAAAAACTATGACTACGAATCACGTATTTCAAAAATATATGACGAAAACGTAACTATTTGATGAAATTTGATGAATTTTGAAGATTCTAGCCGTAAAAAAGGGTTCAAAATGACAGTTTATATGAAGTATATAATATATATACGACCGATCTCTATGATTTTTTCAGACAACAATATATGCTATATACGTAAGCATTTTGTGAAATTTGAAGCTTCTAACTGTTAAAACGGGGCAGAAATTGCGTAAAGTTTCTTATCTGAACAATCGGTTGTATGAGATATATACTATGTGTACCACCGATCTCAATGATTTTTTCAGACATCAATATATGCTATACACGTAAGCAGTTGGTGAAATTTGAAGCTTCTAGCTGTTAAAATGGGGCCGAAATCGTAAAAAAATATATATATACTATATATATATACTATATATACCATCATATATATATTATATATATCACCGATCTCCATGATTTTTTGACACAACAATACATACTATATACGTAAGCAATCGGTGAAATCTGAAGCTTATAACTGTTAAAATGGGGAAGAAATTGCGCAAAGTTTCTTATCTGAACAATCGGTTGTATGAGATATATACTATATATACAACCGATCTCTATAATTTTTTCAGACAACAATATATGCTATATAAGTAAACATTCGGTGAAATTTGAAGCTTATATCTGTTAAAATGGGGTAGAAATTGCGAAAAGTTTCTTATCTGAACAATCGGTTGTATGAGATATATACTATATATACAACCGATCTCTATGATTTTTTCAGACGACAATATATGTTATATACGTAAGCAATCAGTGAAATTTGAAGCTTATATCTGTTAAAATGGGGTAGAAATTGCGAAAAGTTTCTTATCTGAACAATCGGTTGTATGAGATATATACTATATATACAACCGATCTCTATGATTTTTTCAGACAACAATATATGCTATATACGAAAGCATTTTGTGAAATTTGAAGCTTCTAACTGTTAAAACGGGGCAGAAATTGCGCAAAGTTTCTTATCTGAACAATCGGTTGTATGAGATATATACTATGTATACCACCGATCTCAACGATTTTTTCAGACATCAATATATGCTATACACGTAAGCAGTTGGTGAAATTTGAAGCTTCTAGCTGTTAAAATGGGGTAGAAATTGCGAAAAGTTTCTTATCTGAACAATCGGTTGTATGAGATATATACTATATATACAACCGATCTCTATGATTTTTTCAGACGACAATATATGTTATATACGTAAGCAATCAGTGAAATTTGAAGCTTATATCTGTTAAAATGGGGTAGAAATTGCGAAAAGTTTCTTATCTGAACAATCGGTTGTATGAGATATATACTATATATACAACCGATCTCTATGATTTTTTCAGACAACAATATATGCTATATACATAACCAATCGGTGAAATTTGAAGCTTATAGCTGTTAAAATGGGGTAGAAATTGCGAAAAGTTTCTTATCTGAACAATCGGTTGTATGAGATATATACTATATATACAACCGATCTCTATAATTTTTTCAGACAACAATATATGCTATATAAGTAAACATTCGGTGAAATTTGAAGCTTATATCTGTTAAAATGGGGTAGAAATTGCGAAAAGTTTCTTATCTGAACAATCGGTTGTATGAGATATATACTATATATACAACCGATCTCTATGATTTTTTCAGACGACAATATATGTTATATACGTAAGCAATCAGTGAAATTTGAAGCTTATATCTGTTAAAATGGGGTAGAAATTGCGAAAAGTTTCTTATCTGAACAATCGGTTGTATGAGATATATACTATATATACAACCGTTCTCTATGATTTTTTCAGACAACAATATATGCTATATACGAAAGCATTTTGTGAAATTTGAAGCTTCTAACTGTTAAAACGGGGCAGAAATTGCGCAAAGTTTCTTATCTGAACAATCGGTTGTATGAGATATATACTATGTATACCACCGATCTCAACGATTTTTTCAGACATGAATATATGCTATACACGTAAGCAGTTGGTGAAATTTGAAGCTTCTAGCTGTTAAAATGGGGTAGAAATTGCGAAAAGTTTCTTATCTGAACAATCGGTTGTATGAGATATATACTATATATACAACCGATCTCTATGATTTTTTCAGACGACAATATATGTTATATACGTAAGCAATCAGTGAAATTTGAAGCTTATAGCTGTTAAAATGGGGTAGAAATTGCGAAAAGTTTCTTATCTGAGCAATCGGTTGTATGAGATATATACTATATATACTGTTAAAAAATGTACCTATATACTTTGCACTTTCGTACTTGAGTTACAATACTATAATTACATCTTAGTAAGCAATGTTTTTGCTGAATGACTTTTGTACAAAATTAATAAGATTTTTTCAGTCAATAAAAATTCATTCACTGCGTTTAAACAAATCGTTTTTCATCAGGTTATGGGCCCAGACCCGCAAACTGAATTGTGCTAATTTTTCTATATGTACGGTTGCAAATAAAATCGCGAATTTTTATAATGGCTTCGTCACTTTATTCGATCGACAAATTGGATGACTCGAATTATGACTCCTGGTGCGTTCAAATGCGCAGCGTTTTGGTACATGGCGGTTTTTGGAGAGTGGTCAATGGACAGACCAAATTAGAAGATTCAATGACGGCTGATGAGAAAACGGCGTGGGAGTTGCTGGACGAGAAAGCATTGGCAACAATTGTTTTAAGCGTGAAATCTAATCAGTTGCTACATTTAAAGGAAGCGAAGACATCGGCACAGGCGTGGGAACAGCTTCAGAATGTGTATAAACCTAGAGGGCCAGTACAAAAGGTGGCATTATATAAGAAGTTGCTGAACCTACGTATGCGGGAAGGCGAAGGTATGTCAAGTTATTTGAATTCTTTTGCGGAGGTTACAGGGAAATTGTCCGAAACTGGTATTGACTTACAAGAAGAGCTTCAAACGATCATTTTGCTAGCTAGTCTACCAAGGGAGTTCGAAAATTTTGTAATTGCCATCGAAACGCGCGATGAACTTCCTAAGTATAACGTGCTTAAGGTTAAACTTTTGGAAGAAGCGGAAAGAAGAGGCCAACATACTGATATTCAAGCTGAAAATAGTCAGCAGGCGTTTGGTGCTAGGAATGCAGCAAAGAAACATCAGAAATCGGCGAAAGAAAAGTCCCAATTTACTGGTAAATGCTTTAAGTGTGGCAAAAAAGGCCACTATGCGAGTAAATGTGAGAAAGGTAAGAAAGGGGAACAATCCTCATTTTCTATGGTTGGTGTTGCAGAAACAAAAGCTCTTGATAAGACATCCTGGTATCTTGATAGTGGTGCTACATCTCATATGTGCAATAACAAAACCCTATTTTCTAAGTTAACAGATCATAAGGAGAAAATAATGCTAGCAGGGGATACGTATATAGAGTCTCAGGGCAAAGGCGAAGTGAAATTGTTTTACAAGCAAAGAGAGATAGTTTTGAAAAATGTTCTTTATTCACCAAAGCTCAAGGCGAATTTCATATCGGTGAGTAAGGCGGTTCAGCATGGTTTGATAGCAATTTTTTCGTCCGATCATGCAGTTCTGAAGAATGCAGCAAATGCGGTTATACTCAAAGCTATGAGACAAGAAAATTTGTTTGTGATCTCAAGTGAAACAGAGCGTTTGTTCACCATTACGGGTGAGCGAGAAATATGGCATAACAGATATGGTCATTTAAACTATCAAAGTTTAAGTCAGTTAGTTCAGCATGATATGGTTCGTGGAATGCCATCAATTAAAAGCAGCGAAAAAGTTCATTGCGACACATGCATGGTAAGCAAAATACATACTTTGCCATTCTCAAGTTCTGAGAGTCGTGCTACAGAGTTGTTGGAGCTGATTCATAGCGACGTATGCGGCCCTATCAATGTAAGCTCACTAGGTGGCTCCAGATATTTCCTTACTTTTATCGATGATAATTCAAGGCAGATATTTGTATATTTTTTGAAGGCTAAGTCAGAAGTTTTTGACAAGTTCAAGGTTTTCAAGAAACAGGTGGAACGACAAACTGGACGTAACATTAAGGTGTTACGCAGTGATAATGGCCGCGAATATGTGAATGGAGAGTTTACAGATTATTTGCAGCAACACGGTATTTGTCGGGAGTTGTCGGTTCCATATACACCGCAACAAAATGGTGTCGCCGAACGTGCAAATCGCACATTGGTTGAAATGGCGCGTTCAATGCTGGTTCATGCTGGCCTCAGCTCGAAGTTGTGGGCGGAAGCAGTTGCGACTGCAGCATATATTAGAAACAGGTGTCCATCAAAAGCTATTGGTAACAAAACCCCGTATGAAATTTGGAACGGAAGAAAACCTTATGTTGGTCATTTGCGCATATTTGGCTCAAAGGCTGTTGCTTTGAACAAAGTCCGTAAGGGAAAATTTGATGCTAAAGGTGAGAATTTGTTAATGGTGGGTTATTCCATGGTATCTAAAGCGTATCGACTGTATAATGCTAAAACGCAGAAGGTAATTGAGAGTCGAGATGTTCTATTTAATGAGAATATGCAAAAAGAGGCAGCTAATGACAGTTTCCAATTTTATATTGAGACCGCCGAATTTCAAAGTCCGAATCAAAAAGAAGAGAGCCAAGGTGAAGGTATTTCTGATGGTGTTGAAAGTGATTGTGAAAATGTCCAAGAAGAAAATTTTGACACAGCGGAAGAAGACGAAGAAAGTGACGAAGGTAGTGGTACTCCAAAAATTGGTCCAGGTAGACCAAGACTTATTCGTGGTAATAGAGGTCGTCCTAAGAAACAGTATAATATTCTGAGTAGTGCAGTAAATGAAGATATTCCACAGACCTATGCAGAGGCTATTTCGAGCACAAAATGTGAAGAATGGAAGCAAGCAATGCAAGTTGAATTAACGGCACTTGAAAAAAATGGAACATGGACACAAGTTGAATTGCCACCAGGTGAGTCAGTAATTGGTTCTAAATGGGTTTACACCATTAAGCGAGATAAGGACGGGAATATTGTAAGATATAAGGCGCGATTGGTAGCCAAAGGATGTTCTCAAAAATGGGGTGTAAATTATAATGAAACATTTGCGCCTGTATGTATATTTGAAACAATTCGATTGATTTTTGCTCTCGCTGTAGAGCTAAAATTATATATGCATCAAATTGACGTGACCACGGCGTATCTTAATAGCGACTTACGAGATACTGTTTTTATCAAACAACCGGAAGGTTTTGTTTGCGGCGATAATCCTCGTAATGTGTTGAAACTGAATAAGGCCATATACGGTTTGAAACAGTCAGGAAGGGAGTGGAATGCGAAACTGGACACCACTCTGCGTGAGATCGGCTTTATTCCTTGCAACAATGAGCCGTGTTTATATCGACAACACGGAAATCAAAATTTGAATCTAATTTTGGTTTATGTAGATGACATTATCATCGCAAGTCAAACGAAAAAAGACTTATTACATATTAAAAAAAAATATTACCGAGAGATTCAAAAGCGTAGACGGTGGTCCTCTAAATTCGTTTTTGGGAATGGACATTCAACGTGAAGGTGAGCGTGGTAATATAATGGTAAGCCAGACGTATTATATAAAAGAACTGTTAAAAGAGCATGGTATTGAGAGCTGTAGACCTGCAGCGACACCGCTTGACGCTGGATATCAAGTTGTGTGTAATAACGATACATGTAAGAAGGTAGATTTAAAGACTTATCAATCTTCGGTGGGTGCGTTGATGTGGCTAGGACTTACAACAAGACCTGATATTTTGCATTCAGTTGCGAAACTTGCACAGCGTTGTACAAATCCACATATTGAGCATATGGCAGGAGTGAAACATGTTTTGAGATATTTGGCCACAACAATCGACAAAAAGTTAACCTATGAAGCTACTGGAAAGGCTTTGATAGGTTATGTGGATGCTGACTGGGGTGGTGATCAGTCTGATCGCAAGTCATATACGGGTTATGTTTTTTGTTTAGCAAATGGCCCAATTTCATGGAAGTCAGAAAAGCAGCACAGCGTAGCTCTTAGTAGCACGGAAGCGGAGTATATGGCGCTATCATCAGCAGTCAAAGAAGCGATTCATTTGAGGAGATTAATCATAGAAATGGGATGTGGCAAAGAAAGTACACCAACAACAATTTTGAATGATAATCTTAGCGCTCAGCAACTAGCAAAGAATCCAGTACATCACGCACGTAGCAAGCACATAGATATCAGATATCATTTCATTAGAGAAATCATAAAGAAAGGCGATGTTTGTTTGAACTATCTTTCGACTGATTCTATGTTAGCAGATATTTTCACAAAAAATATGTCAAAAGGAAAACATTTACAATTTGTACAATCATTGAATTTAAAATAATTATTGTATTGAGGAAGGGTGTTAAAA
Source organism: Eurosta solidaginis (assembly GCF_040869045.1). Taxonomy (NCBI): domain Eukaryota; kingdom Metazoa; phylum Arthropoda; class Insecta; order Diptera; family Tephritidae; genus Eurosta; species Eurosta solidaginis. Next base: position 188,008,748 of record NC_090321.1, read on the forward strand.
AATGTACCTATATACTTTGCACTTTCGTACTTGAGTTACAATACTATAATTACATCTTAGTAAGCAATGTTTTTCCTGAATGACTTTTGTACAAAATTAATAAGATTTTTTCAGTCAATAAAAATTCATTCACTGCGTTTAAACAAATCGTTTTTCATCATATACAACCGATCTCTATAATTTTTTCAGACAACAATATATGCTATATACATAACCAATCGGTGAAATTTGAAGCTTATAGCTGTTAAAATGGGGTAGAAATTGCGAAAAGTTTCTTATCTGAACAATCGGTTGTATGAGATATATACTATATATACAACCGATCTCTATAATTTTTTCAGACAACAATATATGCTATATAAGTAAATATTCGGTGAAATTCGAAGCTTCTAGCTGTTAAAATGGGGCTAAAATTTGCGAAATTATATATATATATAATATATATATATACTATATATACCACCATATATATACTATATATACCATCGATCTTTATGATTTTTTCAGACAACAATATATGCTATATACGTAAGCATTCGCTGAAATTTGAAGCCTCTAGCTCTTAAAATAGGGCAGTAATTACGAAAAGTTCCTTATCTGAACAATCGGTTGTGGGGGATATATACTATATATACGACCGATCTCATAAATTTTTTCAGGCAACAATATGTGCAATATACGAAAGTATATGGTGAAGTTTGAAGCTTCAATCTGTTAAATTGGGTAAGATATTACAAAAATCCTCTTTTTCTGAAAAATCGGTTGTATGGAGGATATATGCTATAGTGGTCCGATCCGGTCGGTTCCGACAAATGTCTAATCGGACACCCAAATACACCTGCTCACCAAATTTTATCAAGATATCTCAAAAATTGAGGGACTAGTTTGCATACAAACAGACAGACGGACAGACGGACATGGCTAAATCAACTCAGCTCTTCAACCTGATTATTTCGGTATACTTAATGGTGGGTCTATCTATTTTCCTTTAAGGACTTACAATTTTCGGTTTCGTGACGAAATTAATATACCATTTCATTTTCATGAAAGGTATAAAAATAGGTAGGTAATCTGTGTGAGGATGCAAAGCTTCACGTTTTTTGTGGTCTGCATGTAAAAACTATGGCTACGAATCACGTATTCCAAAAATATATGACGTAAACGTAACTATTTGATGAAATTTGATGAATCTTGAAGCTTCTAGCCGTAAAAAAGGGTCCAATATGACAGTTTATATGAAGTATATAATATACATACCACCGATCTCTATGATTTTTTCAGACAACAATATATGCTATATACGAAAGCATTTTGTGAAATTTGAAGCTTCTAACTGTTAAAACGGGGCAGAAATTGCGCAAAGTTTCTTATCTGAACAATCGGTTGTATGAGATATATACTATGTATACCACCGATCTCAACGATTTTTTCAGACATCAAAATATGCTATACACGTAAGCAGTTGGTGAAATTTGAAGCTTCTAGCTGTTAAAATGGGGTAGAAATTGCGAAAAGTTTCTTATCTAAACAATCGGTTGTATGAGATATATACTATATATACAACCGATCTCTATGATTTTTTCAGACGACAATATATGTTATATACGTAAGCAATCAGTGAAATTTGAAGCTTATAGCTGTTAAAATGGGGTAGAAATTGCGAAAAGTTTCTTATCTGAACAATCGGTTGTATGAGATATATACTATATATACAACCGATCTCTATGATTTTTTCAGACAACAATATATGCTATATACATAACCAATCGGTGAAATTTGAAGCTTATATCTGTTAAAATGGGGTAGAAATTGCGAAAAGTTTCTTATCTGAACAATCGGTTGTATGAGATATATACTATATATACAACCGATCTCTATAATTTTTTCAGACAACAATATATGCTATATAAGTAAATATTCGGTGAAATTTGAAGCTTCTAGCTGTTAAAATGGGGCTAAAATTTGCGAAATTATATATATATATAATATATATATATACTATATATACCACCATATATATACTATATATACCACCGATCTTTATGATTTTTTCAGACAACAATATATGCTATATACGTAAGCATTCGCTGAAATTTGAAGCCTCTAGCTTTTAAAATAGGGCAGTAATTACGAAAAGTTCCTTATCTGAACAATCGGTTGTGGGGGATATATACTATATATACGACCGATCTCATAAATTTTTTCAGGCAACAATATGTGCAATATACGAAAGTATATGGTGAAGTTTGAAGCTTCAATCTGTTAAATTGGGTAAGATATTACAAAAATCCTCTTTTTCTGAAAAATCGGTTGTATGGAGGATATATGCTATAGTGGTCCGATCCGGTCGGTTCCGACAAATGTCTAATCGGACACCCAAATACACCTGCTCACCAAATTTTATCAAGATATCTCAAAAATTGAGGGACTAGTTTGCATACAAACAGACAGACGGACAGACGGACAGACGGACAGACGGACATGGCTAAATCAACTCAGCTCTTCAACCTGATTATTTCGGTATACTTAATGGTGGGTCTATCTATTTTCCTTTAAGGACTTACAATTTTCGGTTTCGTGACGAAATTAATATACCATTTCATTTTCATGAAAGGTATAAAAACAGGTAGGTAATTCGTGTGAGGATGCAAAGTTTCAAGTTTTTTGTGGTCTGCATGTAAAAACTATGGCCTCGAATCACGTATTCCAAAAATATATGACGTAAACGTAACTATTTGATGAAATTTGATGAATCTTGAAGCTTCTAGCCGTAAAAAAGGGTCCAATATGACAGTTTATATGAAGTATATAATATATATACCACCGATCTCTATGATTTTTTCAGACAACAATATATGCTATATACGAAAGCATTTTGTCAAATTTGAAGCTTCTAACTGTTAAAACGGGGCAGAAATTGCGCAAAGTTTCTTATCTGAACAATCGGTTGTATGAGATATATACTATGTATACCACCGATCTCAACGATTTTTTCAGACATCAATATATGCTATATACATAACCAATCGGTGAAATTTGAAGCTTCTAGCTGTTAAAATGGGGTAGAAATTGCGAAAAGTTTCTTATCTGAACAATCGGTTGTATGAGATATATACTATATATACAACCGATCTCTATGATTTTTTCAGACGACAATATATGTTATATACGTAAGCAATCAGTGAAATTTGAAGCTTATAGCTGTTAAAATGGGGTAGAAATTGCGAAAAGTTTCTTATCTGAACAATCGGTTGTATGAGATATATACTATATATACAACCGATCTCTATGATTTTTTCAGACAACAATATATGCTATATACATAACCAATCGGTGAAATTTGAAGCTTATAGCTGTTAAAATGGGGTAGAAATTGCGAAAAGTTTCTTATCTGAACAATCGGTTGTATGAGATATATGCTATATATACAACCGATCCCTATAATTTTTTCAGACAACAATATATGCTATATAAGTAAATATTCGGTGAAATTTGAAGCTTCTAGCTGTTAAAATGGGGCTAAAATTTGCGAAATTATATATATATATAATATATATATATACTATATATACCACCATATATATACTATATATACCACCGATCTTTATGATTTTTTCAGACAACAATATATGCTATATACGTAAGCATTCGCTGAAATTTGAAGCCTCTAGCTCTTAAAATAGGGCAGTAATTACGAAAAGTTCCTTATCTGAACAATCGGTTGTGGGGGATATATACTATATATACTACCGATCTCATAAATTTTTTCAGGCAACAATATGTGCAATATACGAAAGTATATGGTGAAGTTTGAAGCTTCAATCTGTTAAATTGGGTAAGATATTACAAAAATCCTCTTTTTCTGAAAAATCGGTTGTATGGAGGATATATGCTATAGTGGTCCGATCCGGTCGGTTCCGACAAATGTCTAATCGGACACCCAAATACACCTGCTCACCAAATTTTATCAAGATATCTCAAAAATTGAGGGACTAGTTTGCATACAAACAGACAGACGGACAGACGGACATGGCTAAATCAACTCAGCTCTTCAACCTGATTATTTCGGTATACTTAATGGTGGGTCTATCTATTTTCCTTTTAGGACTTACAATTTTCGGTTTCGTGACGAAATTAATATACCATTTCATTTTCATGAAAGGTATAAAAATTACTCATACGTGATGGACTATATGTATCTTTAGTAAAAATTATCTGTAGGAAAGTATCATGGTTGCAAAATAAGGTTCTCGTGTTATTGGACTGTGTTACACGGGCAAATGCACATATCGCACACTAACTACAAAAGAGTCACAACTTAAAATCTTTCAAAATCGGTTTTTTTCCATAAACCAATTCACAGTACACATCTCTAACTGCCCCTTAAATTTCGTTGTCATTATTTTCTTCTTTAACTGGAAAATTACCGTTATGCCAGTTTTGGTGTTGATTGCATCGCTTGCGCTCTATCAACTAAAGAGTACTATTTTTAGTTGTGTCAATGTGCTTAAGAACAAGTGAACAGTTTTTTTACACATAAAGTGTATTATTTCAAATTCTGACTATTTTGTTGCAAAAAAGTTTTAACTTTGTTGTGTATTAGTTAAAATTGTGTCTTTTTATTCGTAAAGAGTAAGTAAATTTGTTTGTATTATTGTGAAACGTGCCTTTTTTGATGAAATAATTGTACGAGTAGTAAGTTTTCTTAGAAATTCATTAGTTTAAAAATGAAATGTTAGCTTTGTTGATAAAAGATATAACTATGCTTTCATATTTTGAATAAATATCGATATTAATTTTATTGACTGACTGAAAATTAAAATTTTTTATTTGTGACTTTATTGTTGAAAATGACGTGTCCAAACCTTCAGCATTATTCAAGCACAATGCAATGTTTAAACGAAGAGACTAATTCTAGCGTATCTAATGAAAGTTATATGACTGATGGCAGTATACATGCATTTAGCGAGTCTGAGAGTGGAATCCGTTTATCAGAAGAAAATTAAAGTAGTTCTTCGGAAGCAAATAAAGAGAAACATTTTAGACAGAGATCACGCTGTAAATATGAATCAAAAAATAATAAGAAGCAGAAAGAGCAAAAATTGTTGCGAAACTCTGGGATCCCATATACCTCACTTTCAAAAACAAAGAACTCTATTAATGCTAAACGTTTGCAGCCTCCCTGTGGAGCAAAATGCCGGTTGGGATGCAGTGGAGATATTTCTGAATCAGAGCGCCTTAAAATATTTCATAGTTATTGGAAGTGCATTGATTAGCAAAGACAAAGAGAGTTTCTAGCTAGTCATATGGAGCCAATACAGCGCAAATATAGATACGGTACTCGCAAACTTAATAACGCTTTTTTCTTTGATGTCAACTCAGAGCATATCAGAGTATGTAAGACTTTTTTCAAAGGCATTCTTGACATAAATGATAGGGTTATACGCACCGTCATTAACAAAAAAATGCAGAAGGATTCGTTGAGATTGATCCTCGTGGTAAGCATATAAATCATAGTACAGAAGCTCTTCACTATTCACGTGCCCAAACTTCGCGCGAGTTCATTGAGAACAGCAAAAGTGTTGCAGACCTGTACCAAGACTACAAAGAAAATCGTGAGGCGGAAAATTTAGAATTCGGAAGTAAAATTATGTTTTATAGTATATTTAATACAGAATTTAATATTTCTTTCTTCAAGTCTTATCTAAATGCTGATGAAAATGAAAAGATAAGCTTGAGTGAACAATATACCACACATCAAGAAGAGAAGGATATATGCAGAATAGAACAAGTAAGGAAGGTTAAGTTCGGGTGTAACCGAACATTACATACTCAGTTTGGCAGCTATGGTGGCAACATAAGGGAACATAACCATGTAGGAAAATGAACCGAGAGTAACCCTGGAATGTGTTTGTATGCCATGTGTATCAAATGTAAGGTATTAAAGAGTATTTTAAGAGGGAGTGGGCCATAGTTCTATAGGTGGCCGCTATTTAGGGATATCGCCATAAAGGTGGACCAGGGGTGACTCTAAATGCGTTTGTACAATATGGGTATCAAATGCAAGGGGTTAATGAACATTTTAAAAGGGAGTGGGCCTTAGTTCTATAGGTGGATGCCTTTTCGAGATATCGCCATAAAGGTGGACCAGGGGTGACTCTAGAATTTGTTTGTACGATATGGGTATCAAATGAAAGGTGTTAATGAACATTTTAAAAGGGAGTGGGCCTTAGTTCTATAGGTGGATGCCTTTTCGAGATATCGCCATAAAGGTGGACCAGGGGTGACTCTAGAATTTGTTTGTACGATATGGGTATCAAATGAAAGGTGTTAATGAACATTTTAAAAGGGAGTGGGCCTTAGTTCTATAGGTGGATGCCTTTTCGAGATATCGCCATAAAGGTGGACCAGGGGTGACTCTAGAATGCGTTTGTACAATATGGGTATCAAACGAACGGTGTTAATGAGTATTTTAAAAGGGCGTGGGGCTTAGTTCTATAGGTGGACGTCTTTTCGAGATATCGCCATAAAGGTAGACCAGGGGTGACTCTAGAATGTGTTTGTACGATATGGGTATCAAATTAAAGGTATTAATGAGTATTTTAAAAGGGAGTGGACCTTAATCCTATGGGTGGTTGCCTTTTCGAAATATCGCCATAAAGGTGGACCAGGGGTGACTCTAGAATATGTTTGTGCGATATGGGTATCAAATGAAAGGTGTTAATGAGTATTTTGAAAGGGAGTGGGGCTTAGTTCTATAGGTGGATGCCTTTTCGAGATATCGGCATAAAGGTGGACCAGGGGTGACTCTAGAATGCGTTTGTACAATATGGGTATCAAACAAAAGGTATTAATGAGTATTTTAAAAGGGAGTGGACCTTAGTCCTATAGGTGGTCGCCTTTTCGAAATATCGCCATAAAGGTGGACCAGGGGTGACTCTAGAATGTGTTTGTACGATATGGGTATCAAATGAAAGGTGCTGATGAGTATTTTGAAAGGGCGTGGGGCTTAGTTCTATAGCTGGACGCCTTTTTGAGATATCGGCATAAAGGTGGAACAAGGGTGACTCTAGAATGCGTTTGTACAATATGGGTATCAAACAAAAGGTATTAATGAGTATTTTAAAAGGGAGTGGACCTTAGTCCTATAGGTGGTCGCCTTTTCGAAATATCGCCATAAAGGTGGACCAGGGGTGACTCTAGAATGTGTTTGTACGATATGGGTATCAAATGAAAGGTGATGATGAGTATTTTGAAAGGGCGTGGGGCTTAGTTCTATAGGTGGACGCCTTTTCGAGATATCGCCATAAAGGTGGACCAGGGGTGACTCTAGAATGTGTTTGTACGATATGGGTATCAAATTAAAGGTATTAATGAGAGTTTTAAAAGGAAGTGGGGGTAGTTGTATATGTGAAGGCGTTTTCCAGATATCGACCAAAATGTGGACCAGGGTGACCCAGAACATCATCTGTCGGATACCGCTAATTTATTTATATATATAATACCACGAACAGTATTCCTGCCAAGATTTCAAGGGTTTTTTATTTCGCCTAGCAGAACTTTTTCATTTCATTCTACCTACATTTTACAAAGTTTTTTTCTAAAGTTACATTTTGCGTAAATAAATTAATCCAAATGCCATGTTTCAACCCTTTTTTCGTATTTGATATAGAATTATGGCACTTTTTCGTAATTTTCGATATCGAAAAACTGGGCGTGGTCATAGTCCGATTTCGGCCATTTTTTATACCAATACAAAGTGAGTTCAGATAAGTACGTGAACTGAGTTTAGTAAAGATATATCGATTTTTGCTCAAGTTATCGTGTTAACGGCCCAGCGGAAGGACAGACGGTCGACTGTGTATAAAAACTGGGCGTGGCTTCAACCGATTTCGTCCTTTTTCACAGAAATAAGTTATCCTCCCAGAATCTAAGGCCCTATCAAATTTCACAAGGATTAGTAAATTTTTGTTCGACTTATGGCATTAAAAGTATCCTAGAGAAATTAAATGAAAAAAGGCGGAGCCACGCCCATTTTGAAATTTATTTTTGCATTTTGTTTCACCATATCATTACTGGAGTTGAATGTTGACATAATTTACTTATATACTGTAAAGATATTAAATTTTTTGTTAAAATTTTACTTAAAAAAAAGTTTTTTTTAAAAGTGGGCGTGGTCGTTCTCCGATTTTGCTTATTTTTATTAAGCATACATATAGTGATAGGAGTAACGTTACTGCCTAACTTTTAAATTACCTTCTTTTAAAAGTGGGCGGTGCCACGCCCATTGTCCAAAATTTTACTAATTTTCTATTCTGCGCCACAAGTTCAACTCACCTACCAAGATTCATCGCTTTATTCGTCTTTGGTAATGAATTATCGCACTTTTTCGGTTTTTCGAAATTTTCGATATCGAAAAAGTGGGCGTGGTTATAGTCCGATATTATTCATTTTAAATAGCGATCTGAGATGAGTGCTCAGGAACCTACATACCAAATTTCATCAAGATACCTCAAAATTTACTCAAGTTATCGTGTTAACGGACAGACGGACGGACGGACGGACATGGCTTAATCAAATTTTATTTCGATCCTGATGATTTTGATATATGGAAGTCTATATCTATCTCGATTCCTTTATACCTGTACAACCAACCGTTATCCAATCAAAGTTAATGTACTCTGTGAGCTCTGCTCAACTGAGTATAAAACAAGTAAGGAAGGCTAAGTTCGGGTGTAACCGAACATTACATACTCAATTGAGAGCTATGGAGACAAAATAAGGAAAATCACCATGTAGGAAAATGAACCTAGGGTAACCCTGGAATGTGGTTGTATGACATGTGTATCAAATGGAAGGTATTAAAGAGTATTTTAAGAGAGAGTAGGCCATAGTTCTATGGATGGACGCCATAAAGGTGGACCAGGGCTGACTCTAGAATGTGTTTGTACGATATGGGTATCAAATGAAAGGTGATACTGAGTATTTTAAAAGGGAATGGGCTTTAGTTCTATAGGTGAACGCCTTTTCGAGAAATCCCCATAAAGGTGGACCAGGGGTGACTCTAGAATATGTTTGTACGATATGGGTATCAAATGAAAGGTGGTAATGAGTATTTTGAAAAGGAGTGATCCTTAGTTCCCTAGGTGGACGCCGTTTCGAGATATCGCCATAAAGGTGGACCAGGGGTGTCTCTAGTTGTACGATATGGGAATCAAATGAAAGGTGTTACTGAGCGTTTTAAGAAGGAGTGGGCATTAGGTCTATAGGTGGACGCCTTTTCGAAATGTCGCCATTAGGGTGGGCCAGGGGTGACTCTAGAATGTGTTTGTACGATAGGGGTATCAAACGAAAGGTGTTACTGAGCATTTTAAGAGGGAGTGGGCATTAGGTCCATAGGCGGACGCCTTTTCGAGATATCGCCATTAGGGTGGGCCAGGGGTGACTCTGGAATGTGTTTGTACGATATGGCTATCAAATGAAAGGTGGTAATGAGTATTTTAAAAGGGAGTAATCCTTAGTTCTATAGGTGGACGCCTTTTCGAGATATCGCCATAAAGGTGGACCAAGGGTGACTCTAGAATGTTTGTACGATATGGGTATCAAACGAAAGGTGTTACTGAGCATTTTAAGAGGGAGTGGGCACTAGGTCTATAGGTGGACGCCTTTTCGAGATATCGCCATTAGGGAGGCCAGGGGTGACTCTAGAATGTTTGTACGATATGGGTATCAAACGAAAGGTGTTACTGAGCATTTTAAGAGAAAGTGGGCATTAGGTCTATAGGTGGGCGCCTTTTCGAGATATCGCCATTAGGGTGGGCCAGGATTTCGGCCATTTTTTATACCAAGATAAAGTGAGTTCAGATAAGTACGTGGGCTAAGTTTAGTAAAGATATATCGGTTTTTGCTCAAGTTATTGTGTTAACGGCCGAGCGGAAGGACAGACGGTGGACTGTGTATAAAAACTGGGCGTGGCTTCCACCGATTTCGCCCATTTTCACAGAGAACAGTTAACGTCATAGAATCTATGCTCCTACCAAATTTCAAAAGGATTGGTAAATTGTTGTTCGACTTATGGCATTAAAAGTATTCTAGACGCACTAAATGAAAATGGGCGGAGCCACGCCCATTTTGAAATTTTCTTTTATTTTTGTATTTTGTTGCATCATATCATTACTGGAGTTGAATTTTGACTTAATTTACTTATATACAGTAAAGATATTAAATTTTTTGTTAAAATTTGAATTTAAAAAAATTTTTTTTAAAAAGTGGGCGTGTTCTTCATCCAATTTTCCTAATTTTTATTTAGCACATATATAGTAATAGTAGTAACGTTCCTGCCAAATTTCATCATGATATCTTCAACGACTGCCAAATTACAGCTTGCAAAACTTTTAAATTACCTTCTTGTAAAAGTGGGCGGTGCCACGCCCATTGTCCAAAATCTTACTAATTTTCTATTCTGCGTCATAACGTCAACCCATCTACCAAGTTTCATCGCTTTAACCGCCTTTGGCAATGAATTATGGCATTTTTTCGGTTTTTCGAAATTTTCGATATCGAAAAAGTGGGCGTGGTTATATTCCGATATCGTTCATTTTAAATAGCGATCTGAGATGAGTGCTCAGGAACCTACATACCAAATTTCATCAAGATACCTCAAAATTTACTCAAGTTATCGTGTTAACGGACGGACGGACGGACGGACGGACGGACGGACGGACGGACGGACATGGCTCAATCAAATTTTTTTTGGATCCTGATTATTTTGATATATGGAAGTCTATATCTATCCCGATTCCTTTATATATGTACAACCAACCGTTATCCAATCAAACTTATACTCTGTGAGCTCTGCTCAACTGAGTATAAAGATAGTGACAAGGCAAATAACAATGCATCTGTATATGACTTACAGGCTGTATTACCTTTGCCAAAAGGCTTCACCTCTTCTTTTTACTACACGAGTAAAATTGTTATATGCCCCTATTACGGTATAAAACTCAACTTAGTTGGTTTGTAATTAAAACAGCTCAACTTTCAGACAACTGAACTCCTGTTTGGTATTACGAATTACAAACTTATTTCAGTAGAAGTTGAATTGGTATTGCCAACCTAGGAAAGTCATGATTTGAAAGATAAATGAACAGCTGATAAATATGTGGCGGAAATTTAAGCATTTGCAAAAGTGATTTTGTTACTACAAGATATTATCTGATATGAAATCTATTTTATAATGGCGAAACTATTGGCGATTGACATGTTGCGAATACGGAAAACATTCGCGTGATCATTCCAATCCCTCGGAACTACCAGGCACCAAGTAAGAAAATGTTTAAGTGACAAATGATGAGCTCCAAATGAATTTCTTTTGCAGATTCGAAAGGAAGAATTTTGCTCATTACTAAACAAAATTAAGGATCATTTCCGCAAACGCGTTCGAGGGAAGGATTTACCCCTATTTTAAAATTATGCGCCACACTCCGATTCCTTGCTGATGGCAGCTATCAAAAATGCTGTGGAAATGATTTTGGTGTTGGACTGGTTTTAGATATCATTGAGGAGCATATTTGAGCGAAGTGGATTAACACCCAAACATCAAAAATTGTATTTTACTCTAAAACAGAATTCCCAGGAGCAGTGATTAGTATCAATGGGAATCACGTTCGCATAATTTCACCTATTTTGGCTGCCTCCGAACTGCGGCCAGCCTCTTCCAACTTCAGAATGTCGCTCCATAAAGTCAAAAAGTTATTCAGTATAATCCTTCGGTTAAACGTTGTTTTATTCTATAAATGTGTACAAAATTGTTGATTATAGTTTGATTAAAAAAGGTTTAATTACCAGCTTAAAATTTAAATTTTTTTTTTTTGGTAAAGTTTTATGAGCCCGTGCACCATCTATCTTTTATCAAAGGTGGTATCAAAAGACGCGTTTCCATCTCCGTTTTTAGGATTCGAAAGCGGAAATTAAACATTTTATTTCTGTCGAAAAATATTCACAAAAACCCACAGTTTTTTTGCACAGAACATCTTTCTGTGTTGGAGGTCTTTGGCCGCGATTTGCAAAAATAACCCTGGGTGGATCCAACGCCTTTCTGCATTACTGTGTATAAAAAATCTGGCAAAATACAACCACATGAAAATTTGAAACGAAATGATATGACAGAAATTAAATTTTTAATTTTTGTTTTCGGATTCTTAAATGGGAGGGCGAAACGTGTCTTTTGATACCAACTTTGAAAATTTTTGTTAAAAATTAGGTGGTGAACCGTCTTTTAAAACGTTACATTTTTTCAAAACAATTGCAAAGTTGTATGAGACAACTGCAAGTAATCAGTTGTGAGATTTTGACGTTTTTGACAACTACACCAACACAAGGTTGTAAACGGTAATGCCACAAAAAGTTGTTAAGACTAGCCAACTCAACCGACATTTTTTTGACAGGTTGAGTTGTAATCTGTAATACCAAATTGCAAAATTTCAACCCAACCAGAGTTGAGTTGTAAACGGTAATAGTGGCCATAATTTCACTGTTAGTGACTTGAGAGTCAAATATGTGGAATGTTTTTTTGGACTTAAATAGAAAGAAAACGAGGAAGTAATGATTTTGCAACCTGTGTACTCTTGAATATTGAAAATTTAGTTCAAAAAGAAAAAAATGCTCAAAATTTGAATTTAATTTTTCATTCCGATAACTGTTGCGGACAGCAAAAAAATAAGTATCTTCTTTCAATGTATACATTTGTCGTACATAAGTACAATCTACGTAGTATTAGGCATAAATACCTTATTCGCGACCACTCTCAAAATGAAGGAGACAATGTACATAGCGTAATTGAAAAGCAAATAAAAAGACATTTAAGTAGTCATCCTATATACGTACCAGAACAATATACAAGCCTAATTGCAACTGCTAAAAAGACTGGTTTACCATACAAAGTTCAGCAATTGCAATATGAGGATTTTTATGATTTCAAATCTCTACAAAAAGAATGGGGCCAAAACTTTTCCACTAATGAAAACAATGAAAAAGTTATATGGCATAATATTCAAGTTTTGCAACTTAATAACGAAAATTTTGATTCATTTTTCTACAAAACATCCTACAAAGAGGCTATCTTAACCTATTTTAACTTTATTAATTTTAGCTTGTGCTCACTTTATTCACAAAACCTACCATTTCCACAAATAAATCTAAAACATATGCAAGAATTAGTCAATAAAAAGCAAATTCCTAAAAATTTCTACGAGTCCTATTACAAAAACTTAATTAATATTTAGCTTAGATAAATTTGAAATACATTTTTAATAGAGTATTTTCTCAACAATGAATTGTCTATTTTACTTTTGCTTTGTATTTTATCTTTTTTGAATTGAATTAAAATTTAATTTAAAATATTCATAAAGCAATAAAGACATAAAATCTATATTTTTTGTGAATTTTCTTTTGTGTAGTGTTCAGTTAGCCTGGAGAAGCTTTAAAAGAAAACTAAAGCGTTTTTTCAGTTAAAAGGGGCATAATTGGATATAGTTCCAAAGGTAAAATAAAAATATTTCAGTCAAATAGTCATAATTCAAATTGCTATATATTTTGTCCGAAAAACCAATAATTACAACAAAATTTCGTCAACAATTTCTTTGTAAAACTGGATTTCAGTATAACATTACAGACGTTTTCACAAAAACCGTTTTTCTTCTCTCCTGAACATTTACATTTTTTCAAGTTGTGACTCTTTTGTAGTTAGTTTGCAGTATGAATTATCCTTTATATTTTCAACTAGTCATATTTTCTGTTTTTGTAATAATACTAACACTTCAGAAAAAAAAATTCGAAGATTTTGTTCCCAGCCAGTTTTGATAAAAAAAACTAACTCGAAACTGACCACTTGCTTAGTTGTAAACACATATATTTTTTTGATCAATCTATAATTTTCATTTTATTTATTTTCTATCTCATACTTAAACATTTATTATCACTTTTATAGTGATAACATTCATTAAACCGTTATAATAATTCGACGTAATCACTGTTATGTAGTTCGAGTATGAATGAAATCCTAATTTGATTCTGTGTGATTGATTTGTTTGAATCTACTTCAATCTTGTCTGTATTTTGAAATTTATCTATTTAATGGTACATATTTTGCAACATGTTTCACAGTGATTTAAATGAAGATGAGCAATTGAAAAGCGTGACTTCTCAAGTTTAATCACCAAATCTGACCTTGCCAATGCTTGAATGTATTTAAAAACATTCACAAAAATGTTGGTGCAAAAAATTGCGTATATTTCGAAAGTAATTAAATTTTGTTTTTCTATCAACCCATAAATGTATTAGACTTAATTGAAAAACAAGTTAATAAAAGGTATTGCAATAATTTATATATGTATTATGCAATAAAATTGTATTATTGCAAGCCATAAACAATAGTCAGTTTTATACCCAGTTGTGAAAGCGTTCAGACTTTGACAGTTTTGTAGAGGTTCTGTAATGGGATAACGCGTAAGTAGACACTCTCAGAAAAAATCAAGTTTCTCCCATTCGACCTCACATCATCATCATCATACGACCTCACTATTTCGGAATATAAAATGTAATCGAAATTGAAAACACCAAAGCAGATTTTGAAACCGTTGACTTTAATATTTTCACTCAGATATTATCGGTTAAACCAAGCTAAATATTTTTTTATGAAAAGCAAAAAGGCTTGCTGAAATTTTTGAACAAATCCTACAATAAGTTTTGTACAAATCGAGTAATCTTAAAAACAAGCATTTCGAGGGTGCTTCGATTCACATTTTGCATTTTTGACTTTTCAACCTTTCAATTGTTTTCACTTTTTTGAAACAGATTACTCTTTGTGAACCGCTTACTTTTTGCAATCGATTACTCTTTGTGAACCGCTTACTTTTTTGAAACCGATTACTTTTTTTAACCACTTACTCCTTTGGAATCTGTTTACTTTTTGGATCTGTAACCCAACCAGACTATTTTCGTCTTTAAAAAAAAAAACAATAAAACTAAATATTAAAAACAAGGTAAACAGTTTTTAAGCACTTTCTCTATGTAGTAAATTGATCAATACGCAGCAGAAAGCGAATCCTTAAACACGAAGATAATGATGATTGATTTTAATTTTGAAAGATAGGGCTTAGCCGATTATCGCGTATGACCACAAAATTGATCTCAAGACTCCATACGGTCAGTACAGTTTTTTAAACATCTAGATCAGTGCGACACCTAGCGAAACTTTCTGTCTCATTTGTTAAGCTGCCACTGACCTTTGAAACACATTTAAGATTTCAAGTCTCTACTTGAAAGCCCATCCCAAGATTGCAACTCTCGTATGAGTTTTATAACTGGCTAATTTTTTTTAGTTTCTATCTCAATGAGGAGTTACTTAAAAGTCGACAGAAATATCTCAATATCAGCCCTCTTCTTGTAGAATTTATTTCTTGTTATTGCATCTTAATAGAAATCTAAACTATGTTCAAAGTTTCAAGTCCCTGGCTCACCAGAAGTTACTAAAAATTCGATAGTGAGATTCCCGAATTGCATGCTGAAATTTGTGGACAAATATGAAAATGTTCTAACATAAAGGCAGAGGAATGCGCCTTGATTTTGTATATGATATAAACGTGCGTCAAATACTAGAAGAGTTCAGAGTTTTGAAAGTATCAAGATTTTTAGAAGTTTTAGCTGAATACGGCTAACTTATGTCATCTAGTTCATAATAATGAGTTGCTTATTTACTGCTATATTTATGCCAAGCAAATGGAAATCAAATATAATAGCTTTTTTTCAGCTAAGATCTCCATTAGGCCTTTTTAGTAGAAAAAGTTTAGTTCCTTCCATTCCTTGACTGCTTTAAGTCTGTAAAAGAAGTATAAAAAGTGGCACACTAAGTTCATATAAAGATTTTCCATTTTTTAGGCTTTTGTAACACCGATTAATAAAAAGAAAGTTAACAGTGGTTTGTTGACTAACAAATACTGAAGATTTCTCTAGAGTTGTAATTTCATTTTGAAATTTTTGACAAGCTCTTAATTTATTAACAACTTAGATTAAAAATTACTTTACTAAGTTATAGCGGAAATGAAAGTTTACTTCAACGCTGCCTTGTACAGTGTTTCGATCATTACATTTTTGATATTAATTAATAAGGGACGTTGTCTGTCACTTGGTTGTTTTATTGAGTTTAAAAATGGATCAAAAAACGCAAAAGATCAATTTAAATCTAATTTAACTGCAAAATGCCTAGAAAACTTTCTGAAATATTTCAGTAAACACATTTTTATAATCACAAATTAAATTAATTTAATTTATAACGCCTATTTACTTACCAATGCCATAGTAGCCACAACCAATCCGAAGCAGAAAGCAACTTGCGGCACCGAGGGGCTATACGTTCCAAAGCCGGTACAACTGCCCACACCAATGGCGACCAAGAAGAATGTACCCAAAAATTCGCCAATCAATGCACGCCATATTCTTTTATTTTCTGTGATGTCACTGACTCCAATGATTTTAGGAATATCTGTTATTGGAGAGAAATGAGAAAAAGAAATCAAATTAATATATAACATAAATATGCAAATAAGGAGACAATTATAAAAAGTTACACTTCTTCATTAAATATTTGAAGCTCAAATGAATGAATTAATTTTTATAGTCTCTTCTTGGCGTCAAAACAAATTCACAAACAGACTATGCAATAAAAGTTTGTATGAGTGAAAAAAATAATAACAAGTAAAGGTGTCTAAGTTCGGGTGTAACCGAACATTATATACTCAGCGTGTGCTTCAATTGTACATTTCATTTCAGATAAATAACTTTTATACATAACACGTGGCACCGACCGTTTAAAAAAAAAAGTCTCACCATTTCCTCTTACAATAAAACTTGATAAATGGAATATCATTGATTCAAAACTATTTTTTGCTAAGTTATAGCTTATTATTTTAGTCTACTACCCTTTTAAATTTGTTTTATATCTAAGTTGCAGTGGTCTTTAACCGAAATTTTACTAGAAATATTTTCTGCTATAAGGAAAATATGTGTACACAATTTCGTTACGATATGTTGATTTTTCTTCGAGTTATGGCTCTCGAAACATAGAAAATTGCTTAGTCCCAAAAGGGGCGGTGCCGCACCCATTTTCAAAAATTTTAGTGTTTTCTAATTTAATGTTATAATTCAATTTAGAAAGTAAAATTCTATTGATACAAAGCTCTTTTTCGCTAAGATATAGCTTATTATTTTCGTCTACGATCCTTTTAAAAATCTTTTATATAAAAGTGGGCGTGGTCTTTAAGCGATCTCGTCCATTTTTTCTAGAAATATTTCGTGCTATAGGGAAAATTTGTGTACCGAATTTTATTACGATCCATTCATTTTTCTTCGAGTTATGGCTCCAGAAACATAGAAAATTGCTTAGTTATAAAGGGGGCAATGCCACTCCCATTTTTTTATCTTAAGTTTTTCCTATTTATTGTTATAAATCCACTTGTGAAATGAAATACCATTGATATAAAGCTCCTGTTTGCAAAGATATAGCTTATTTTATTCGTACACGACCCTTTTAAAAATCTTTTATATAAAAGTGGGCGTGGTCCTTAACCGATTTCGTTAATTTTTCTTTAAAGCATTCCTTATAGTAAAGGCAACCTCTCTGCCGAATTTTGTTACGACATGTTTAACGATTTTTCATTTATGATTAATAATATTTGTAAAATTGATTTTATCACAAGTGGGCGGTGCCACGCACATTTAAAAAAAGTTTTTCAAATTTTTATCAAGAATCTCAATATCAGTCCACACGTCAAATTTCAACATTCTAGGTTTTTTGTTTTTTCCAAAATTTTATATATATAAAAAGTGGGCGTGGTTATCATTCGATTTCGCTCGTTTTCAATACCAATCTATCCTGGGTTCAGATAAGCTCGTGTACCAAATTTGGTGAAGATATCTCAATATTTACTCAATTATCGTGTTAACGGACAGGCGGACAGACGGACGGACGGACGGACATGGCTCAATCAATTTTTTTTTTTCGATACTGATGATGTTGAAATATGGAAGTCTATATCTATCTCGATTCCTTTATACCTGTACAACGAACCGTTATCCAATCAAAGTTAATATACTCTGTGTGCAAAGCACGCTACAATGTCGGGATGGATCAGCAGGGTTTTGACAAATAGTGAAATGACCCGTGAGCACCATTGGTAAGAAACGGTTGAGCACGTTCTGTGCTCGTGTCCTGAGTTCGCGAAGTCAAGGCTGCAGCTAATAGAGGATGTAGTTTTACCAGATCTCGGGACAGCTGTAAAGCTAAGTCCTTGAAATCTTTTAGTTTATGCCAAGAGGACGGTCGTCAAAAAAATTCTATTAATCCAACACTATCAGAATTTAGGCTAAGATTAATAAGAAATTTGCTTCAAAAGCTCTAAGCATGTATGTATATATTTCATAGTTTTTCTTGGCATACTTTGTTAAGTAGCCTATTGGATATATTTTATTACTAGCCTTTACCCGCGGCCCCGTCCGCAAGGAGAAATTTAAATATATGGGCTATTCGCGTTAGCCTGCTTATCAAGTTATCTGTTTAAAATTTTGTTTTCTGTCTAATGCATTTTATTTTTGTAATTGAGTAAAAAAAAGAGCTAAATGAGCTGATAACCTGACAGAATTCCAAATGATCCTGAAATTAACCAGAAAAAGCTACGAAATGACCCCCACGCTATCGTGGACGGATCCCGAAAACCATCCAGAAATGCCCCGAAAGGGTCTCCAAAAGTTCCCGGAATAGTCCCAAAAAAACCCGAAATGACAACGACACGATCCTAGACGTATCCAGAGAACCACACAGAAATGATCCCTGAAGGTGTTCCAAAATGATCCCGAAAAGGTTCCGAAATGACCCTGACGGGCTCCCGGGCGGATCTCGAAAACCATCCAGGAAGGGTCCCTAAATTATCCCGACATACTCCAGAAAAAGTTCCGAAATGGCTCCGAGGGGATCCACGACGGATCGCGAAAACCATACAGAAATGATTCCGGAAGGATCCCAAAATGATCCCGAAATAGTCCGGAAATGACCCAGATGGGATCCCGCACAGATCCCGTAATGGTCCAAAAACTATCCCGGAAAAGTAACAAAAAATCCCGAAATGGCTCCTACGGTATCCCGAACGGATCCAGAAATGATCTAGGAAGGGTCCCCAAATGAACCCAAAATGGTCCCGAAATGACCCTGATGGATCCGGCAAACCATCAAGAAATTATGCCGGAAGGGTCCCCAAATGATCCCGATATAAAACAGAAAAAGTCACGAAACGACCCCTAGAGGATCCCCAAATGATCCCGTTTTAGCCCCGAAAAGGTTGCGAAATAACCCCGACGGGATCTGGACAAATCCCGAAAACCATCCAGAAATGATGCCGGAAGTGATCCCAAATGATTCCGAAAAAGTCCCGCATTGATTCCTACGGGATCCGGAACGGATACCGAAAATCATCCAGAAGTGATGCCGGAAAGGTCCTCAAATGATCACCTAATAGTCCCGAAATGACGCTTAAGAGGTCCTGGACGGATCCCGTAAACCATCCAGAAATGATCCCGATATAGTCCCGAAATGACCCTGACGGGATCTCGAACGCATCCCTAAATAACCCTGACTGGATCCCGGACAGATCCCGAAATCTATCCAGAAATTATCTCGGGAAGGACCCCAAATGATCCCGAAAAAGTTCCGCAATGTTTCCGACGGGATCCTGAACGGATACCGAAAACCATTCAGAAGTGATGCCGGAAAGGTCCTCAAATGATCACCTAATACCAAAATGACCCTGACGACATCCCATACTAATTCCGGAATCCATCCAGAAATGATCTTGGGAAGGTCCCAAAATGATCCCGAAAAGTCAAGAAATTACCCTGACGGGTTCCCGGACGAATCCTGAAAGCCATCCTTAAATGATCCCGAAAAAGTCCCGAAATGACCCTGGCGGGACCCCGAAACGATCCCGAAAATTATCCAGAAATGATGCCGGAAAGGCCCTCAATTGATCTCGTAATAGTTCCGAAAAGACCCTGACGGGATGCCGAACCGATCCCGACAACTATCTAGAAATGATGCCGAAAGGGCCCGCAAATGATCCCGTATTAGTCGAGAAAAGGTCCCGAAATGACCCCGACGTGATGCCGGACGGATCCCAAAAACCATCCAGAAATGATGCCGGAAGGGACCCCAAATTATCCCGAAAAAGTCCCGCAATTAGTCCGACGGGATCCTGAACGGATACCGAAAACCATCCAGAAGTGATGCCGGAAAGGTCTTCAAATGATCACCTAATAGTCCCAAAATTACCCTGACTGCATCCCGGACAAATCCCGAAACCCATCCAGAAATGATCTTGGGAAGGTCCCTAAATGATCCCGAAATAGTCTCGGAAAAGTTCAGAAATTACCCTGACGGGTTCCCGGACGAATCCTGAAAGCCATCCTTAAATGATCTCGAAAAAGTCCCGAAATGACCCTGGCGGGATCCCGAAAGGATTCCGAAAACTATCCAGAAATGATGCCGGAAAGGTCCTCAAATGATCCCCTGATAGTCCCGAAATGACCGTGACGGGATCCCGAACGGATCCCGACAACTATCCAGAAATGATGCCGAAAGGGCCCGCAAATGATCCCGTATTAGTCGCGATAAAGTCCCGAAATGACCCCGACGGGATTCCGGACGGATCCCGAAAACCATCCAGAAATGATGCCGGGAGAGCCCTCAAATGATTCCGAAAAGGTCCCCAAATGACCCCGAGGAGATCCCGGACGGATACCGAAAACCATCCAGAAATGATGACGGTAGGTACCGCAAATGATCCCGAAATAGTCCCGAAATGACCCCGTCCGGATCCCGGACGGATCCCGAAATCCATCCAGAAATGATCTTTGGAGGGACCCCAAATGATCCCGAAAAAGTCCCGCAATGATTCCGACGGGATCCTGAACGGATACCGGAAACCATCCAGAAGTGATGCCGGTAAGGTCCTCAAATGATCACCTAATAGTCCCAAAATGACCCTGACGGCATCCCGGACTGATCCCGAAATCCGTCCAGAAATGATCTTGGGAAGGTCCCAAAATGATACCGAAATTACCTTGACGGGTTCCCGGACGAATCCTGAACGCCATCCTTAAATGATCCCGAAAAAGTCCCGAAATTACCCTAACGGGACCCCGAAAGGATCACGAAAACTATCCAGAAATGATGCCGGAAATGTCCTCAAATGATCTCCTAATAGTTCGGAAAAGACCCTGACGGGATCCCGAACGGATCCCGACAACTATCTAGAAATGATGCCGTAAGGGCACGCAAATGATGCCTTATTAGTCGAGAAAAAGTCCCGAAATGACCCCGTCGGGATGCCGGACGAATCCCAAAAACCATCCAGAAATGATGCCGGAAGGGACCCCAAATGATCCCGAAAAAGTCCTGCAATTATTCCGACGGGATCCTGAACGGATACCGGAAACCATCCAGAAGTGATGCCGGTAAGGTCCTCAAATGATCACCTAATAGTCCCAAAATGACCCTGACGGCATCCCGGACTGATCCCGAAATCCGTCCACAAATGATCTTGGGAAGGTCCCAAAATGATACCGAAATTGCCCTGACGGGTTCCCGGACGAATCCTGAACGCCATCCTTAAATGATCCCGAAAAAGTGCCGAAATTACCCTAACGGGACCCCGAAAGGATCACGAAAACTATCCAGAAATGATGCCGGAAAGGTCCTAATAGTCCCGAAATGACCCCGTCCGGATCCCGGACGGATCCCGAAATC
Source organism: Eurosta solidaginis (assembly GCF_040869045.1). Lineage (NCBI taxonomy): Eukaryota > Metazoa > Arthropoda > Insecta > Diptera > Tephritidae > Eurosta > Eurosta solidaginis. The sequence continues at coordinate 188,030,598 of NC_090321.1, forward strand.
CATCCAGAAATGATCTTTGGGGGGACCCCAAATGATCCCGAAAAAGTCCCGCAATGATTCCGACGGGATCCTGAACGGATACCGGAAACCATACAGAAGTGATGCCGGTAAGGTCCTCAAATGATCACCTAATAGTCCCAAAATGACCCTGACGGCATCCCGGACTGATCCCGAAATCCGTCCACAAATGATCTTGGGAAGGTCCCAAAATGATACCGAAATTGCCCTGACGGGTTCCCGGACGAATCCTGAACGCCATCCTTAAATGATCCCGAAAAAGTGCCGAAATTACCCTAACGGGACCCCGAAAGGATCACGAAAACTATCCAGAAATGATGCCGGAAAGGTCCTAATAGTCCCGAAATGACCCCGTCCGGATCCCGGACGGATCCTGAAATCCATCCAGAAATGATCTTTGGAGGGACCCCAAATGATCCCGAAAAAGTCCCGCAATGATCCCGAAATCCGTCCAGAAATGATCTTGGGAAGGTCCCAAAATGATACCGAAATTACCCTGACGGGATCCCGGACGAATCCTGAAAACCAATCTTAAATGTTGCCGAAAAAGTCCCGAAATGACCCTGATGGGACCCCGAAAGGATTCCGAAAACTATCCAGAAATGATGCCGGAAAGGTTCCGAAAAGACCCTGACGGGATCCTGAACGGATCCCGACAACTATCCAGAAATGATACCGAAAGGGCCCGTAAATTATCACGTATTAATCGAGAAAAAGTCCCGAAATGACCCCGACGGGATGCCGGACGAATCCCAAAAACCATCCAGAAATGATGCCGGAAGGGACCCCAAATGATCCCGAAAAAGTCCTGCAATTATTCCTACGGGATACTGAACGGATACCGAAAACCATCCAGAAGTGATGCCGGAAAGGTCCTCAAATGATCACCTAATAGTCCCAAAATTACCCTGACGGCATCCCGGACAAATCCAGAAATCCATCCAGAAATGATCTTAGGAAGGTCTCAAAATGATCCCGAAATAGTCTAGGAAAAGTCCAGAAATAACCCTGAGGGGTTCCCGGACAAATCCTGAAAGCCATCCTTAAGTGATCCCGAAAAAGGTCCCGGAATGACCCTGACGGGATCCCGAAAGGATTCCGAAAACTATCCAGAAATGATGCCGGAAGAGCCCCCAAATGATCCCGAAAAAGTCCCCAAATGACCCCGACGGGATCCCGGACGGATCCCGAAAACCATCCAGAAATGATGCCGGAAGTGCCCCCCAAATGATCCCGAAAAAGTCCCCAAATGACCCCGACGAGATCCCGGACGGATCCCGAAAACCATCCAGAAATGATGCCGGAAGAGCCCCCAAATGATCCCGAAAAAGTCCCCAAATTACCCCAACGAGATACCGGACCGATCCCGAAAACCATCCAGAAATGATACCGGAAGGGTCCCCGAATGATCGCGAAATACTCCCGAAATGATTCCGGAATAGTCCCGAAAATGTCCCAAAATAACCCCGACGGGATCACGGACGGATCCCCAAAACTATACAGAAATGATCCTGGCAGGGTCCCAAAATGATCCCGAAATAGTCCCGAAAAAGTCCCGAAATTACCCCGGCGGGATCCCGGACCGATCCCGAAAACCATCCGGAGATGATCCCGGAAGGGTCTCAATATGATCCTTACGGGATTACAAATAAGAAGCTAATTAGAAACTGTATGTGCCAGATACCAAAAACTATTCATTTAGGAGAAAATTTATATTGAGTTATAACAATTTATAGATTTTACACCAGAGTGGTGATAAAGGGGGGGGGGGGGGGTATCACTGCTCACTTTGTAAGCCCTCGACTTATTTCACCCATTGAGTTTGTAATATTGGTGAAGGTCAGTATACGTAAAGTTATAATGTGTAAAAATTGTTAAAAAGTAATTATTCGAAGGGGTCGTGGAACCCCCTTCCCCCTTTCCATGTTCGAAAAAAATTTCGCCAGTAGCCTATTATCTCTGTCCCAAATTTCATCAAAATCCGTGAAGCCGTTCTGGTGTGATTCAGTCGCAAAAACAAAAAAATATAATAATTAAATTATAACTGTTGCTAGGGGGCGGAGACCACGCCCCTTTTGAAAACTATATAGCTAGTAGATCCTTCTAGACTATTGGCTATATGCATGCCAAATTTCATGCAAATCCGTCCAGCCGTTCTTGCGTGATTGAGTCACAAAGACAAACGTCTGGACAAACATCCAAACATCCAAACATCCAAACATCTAAACATCCAAACATCCAAACATCCAAACTTTGCCATTTATAATATACTAGCCTTTACCCGCGGCCCCGTCCGCAAGGAGAAAATGAAATATGTGGGCTATTCACGTTAGCCTGCTTATAAAGTTATCTGTTTAAAATTTTTTTTCTGTCTAATGCATTTTATTTTTGTAATTGAGTAAAAAAAAGAACTTTATGAGCTGATAACCTGATAGGATCCCAAAATGATAACGAAATTATCCAGAGAAAGCCACGAAATGACCCCGACGCTATCGCGGACGGATCCCGAAAACCATCCAGAAACGCCCCGGAAGTGTTTCCAAAAGTTCCCGAAGTAGTCCCAAAAAACCCGAAATGACAAAGACACGATTCTAGACTTATCCAGATAACCACACAGAAATGATGCCTGAAGGGTACCAAATTGATCCCGAAATAGTCCCGAAAAAGTTCCGAAATTACCCTGACGGGCTCCCGGACGGATCTCAGAAACCATCCAGAAAATATCCAGGAAGGGTCCCTAAATTATCCCGACTAACTCCAGAAAAAGTTCCGAAATGGCTCCGAGGGGATCCACGATGGATCGCGAAAACCATACAGAAATGATTCCGGAAGGATTCCAAAATGATCCCGAAATAGTCCGGAATTGACCCAGATGGGATCCCGCACAGATACAGAAATGATCCCGGAAGGGTGCAAAAACTATCCCTGAAAAGTAACAAAAAATCCCGAAATGGCTCATACGGCATCCCGGACGGATCCAGAAATGATCTCGGAAGGGTCCCCAAATGATCTCAAAATGGTCCCGAAATGACCCTGATGGATCCGGCAAACCATCAAGAAATTATGCCGAAAGGGTCCCAAAATTAACCCGAAATAATACAGAAAAAGTCACGAAAAGACCCCTAGAGGATCCCCAAATGATCCCGTATTAGCCCCGAAAAGGTCCCGAAATAACCCCGACGGGATCCCGGACAAATCCCGAAAACCATCCAGAAATGATGCCGGAAGGAATCCCAAATGATTCCGTAAAAGTCCCGCATTGATTCCGACGGGATCCCGAACGGATACCGAAAACCATCCAGAAGTGATGCCGGAAAGGTCCTCAAATGATCACCTAATAGTCCCGAAATGACCCTTATGGGGTCATGGACGGATCCCATAAACCATCCAGAAATGATCCCGATATATTCCCGAAGAAGTCCCGAAATGACCCTGACGGGATCTCGAACGCACGCTTAAATGACCCTGACGGGATCCCGGATAGATCCCGAAATCCATCCAGAAATGATCTTGGGAGGGACCCCAAATGATCCCGAAAAAGTCCCGCAATGATTCCGAGGGGATCCTGATCGGATACCGATAACCATCCAGAAGTGATGCCGGAAAGGTCCTCAAATGATCACCTAATACCAAAATGACCCTGACGGCATCTCGGACTGATCCCAAAATCCATCCAGAAATGATCTTGGGAAGGTCCCAAAAGTATCCCGAAATAGTCTCGGAAAAGTTCAGAAATTACCCTGACGGGTTCCCGGACGAATTCTGAAAGCCATCTCTAAATGATCCCGAAAAAGTCCCGAAATGACCCTGACTGGACCCCGAAAGGATCCCGAAAACTATCCAGAAATGATGCCGGAAATTTCCTCAAATGATCACCTAATAGTTCCGAAAAGACCCTGACGGGATCCCGAACGGATCTCGACAACTATCTAGAAATGATGCCGAAGGGGCCCGCAAATGATCCCGTATTAGTCGAGAAAAAGTCCCGAAATGAACCCGACGGTATGCCGGACGAATCCCAAAAACCAGCCAGAAATGATGCCGGAAGGGACACCAAATGATCCCGAAAAAGTCCCGCAATAATTCCGACGGGATCCTGAGCGGATACCGAAAACCATCCAGAAGTGATGCCGAAAAGGTCCTCAAATGATCACCTAATAGTCCCAAAATGACCCTGACGGCATCCCGGACAGATCCCGAAATCCATCCAGAAATGATCTTGGGAGGGTCCCAAAATTATCCCGAAATAGTCTGGGAAAAGTCCAGAAATTACCCTGACGGATACCGGCCGAATCCTGAAAACCAATCTTAAATGATGCCGAAAAAGTCCCGAAATGACCCTGATGGGACCCGGAAAGGATCCCGAAAACTAACCAGAAATGATGCCGGAAAGGTCCTCAAATGATCTCCCAATAGTTCCGAAAAGACCCTGACGGGATCCCGAACGAATCCCGACAACTATCCAGAAATGATACCGAAAGGGCCCGCAAATGATCCAGTATTAGTCGAGAAAAAGTCCCGAAATGACCCCGACGGGATGCCGGACGAATCCCAAAAACCATCCAGAAATGATTTTGGAAGGGACCCCAATGATCCCGAAAAAGTCCCGCAATTATTCCGACGGGAATCTGAACGGATACCGAAAACCATCCAGAAGTGATGCCGGAACGGTCCTCAAATGCTCACCTAATAGTCCCAAAATGACCCTGAGGGCATCCCGGACAAATCCCGAAATCCATCCAGAAATGATCTTGGGAAGGTCCCAAAATGATCCCGAAATAGTATCGGAAAAGTCCAGAAATTACCCTGACGGGTTCCCGGACGAATCCTGAAAGCCATCCTTAAATGATCCCGAAAAAGCCCCGAAATGACCCTGACGGGATCCCGAAAGGATTCCAAAAACTATCCAGAAATGATGCCGGAAAGGTCCTCAAATGATCCCCTAATAGTTCTGAAATGACCGTGACGGGATCCCGAACGGATCCCGACAACTATCCAGAAATTATGCCGAAAGGGTCCGAAAATGATCCCGTATTAGTCGAGAAAAAGCCCCGAAATGACCCCGACGGGATCCCGGACGAATCCCAAAAACCATCCAGAAATGATGCCGGTAGGTATCCCAAATGATCCCGAAATGACCTCGTCGGCATCCCGGACGGATACCGAAAATTATCCAGAAATGATGCCGGAAGAGCCCCCAAATGATCCCGGAAAAGTCCCCAAATGACCCCGACGATATCCCGGACGGATACCGAAAATTATCCAGAAATGATGCCGGAAGAGCCCCAAATGATCCCGAAAAAGTCCCCAAATGACCCCGACATACTCCAGAAAAGGTTCCGAAATGGCTCCGAGGGAATCAACGACGGATCGCGAAAACCATACAGAAATGATTCCGGAAGGATCCCAAAATGATCCCGAAATAGTCCGGAAATGACCCAGATGGGATCCCGCACAGATCCAGAAATGTTCCCGGAAGGGTCCAAAAACTATCCCGGAAAAGTAACAAAAAATCCCGAAATGGCTCCTACGGCATCCCGGACGGATCCAGAAATGATCTCGGAAGGGTCCCCAAATGATCCCAAAATGGTCCCGAAATGACCCTGATGGATCCGGCAAACCATCAAGAAATTATGCCGGAAGGGTCCCCAAATGATCCCGAAATAAAGCAGAAAAAGTCACGAAATGACCCCTAGAGGATCCCCAAATGATCCCGTATTAGCCCCAAAAAAGTCCCAAAATGACCCTGACGGGATCCCGAAAGGATTCCGAAAACAATACAGAAATGATGCCGGAAAGGTCCTCAAATGATCCCCTAATAGTCCCGAAATGACCGTGACGGGATCCCGACAACTATCCAGAAATGATGCCGAAAGGGTCCGCAAATGATCCCGTATTAGTCGAAAAAAAGTCCCGAAAGGACCACGACGGGATCCCGGACGAATCCCAAAAACCATCCAGAAATGATGCCGGTAGGTATCCCAAATGATCCCGAAATAGTCCCGAAATGACCTCGTCGGCATCCCGGACGGATCCCGAAAATTATCCAGAAATGATGCCGGAAAGGTTCCCAAATGATCCCCTAATAGTCCCGAAATTACCCTAATGGGATCCCGGGCGGATCCCGAAAACCATCCAGAAATGATGCCGAAAGGGTTCCCAAATGATCCCGTATTAGTCGCGAAAAAGTCCCGAAATGACCCCGACGGGATCCCGGACGTATCCCGAAAACCATCCAGAAATGATGCCGAAAGGGTTCCCAAATGATCCTGTATTAGTCGCGAAAAAGTCCCGAAATGACCCCGACGGGATCCCGGACGGATCCCGAAAACCATCCAGAAATGATGCCGGATGAGCCCCAAAATGATCCCGAAAAAGTCCCCAAATGACCCCGACGAGATCCCGGACGGATCCCGAAAACCATCCAGAAATTATGCCGGTAGGTACCCCAAATGATCCCGAAATAGTCCCGAAATGACCCCGTCCGGATCCCGGACGGATACCGAAAACTATCCAGAAATGATGTCGAAAGGGTCCCCAAATGATCCCGTATTAGTCGAGAAAAAGTCCCGAAATGACCACGACGGGATCCCGGAAGGATCCCGAAAACAATACAGAAATGATGCCGGAAGAGCCCCAAAATTATCCCGAAAAAGTCCCCAAATGACCCCGGCGAGATCCCGGACGGATCCCGAAAACCATCCAGAAATGATGCCGGAAGAGCCCCCAAATGATCCCGAAAAAGTCCCCAAATGACCCGACGAGATCCTGGACGGATCCCGAAAACCATCCTGAAATGATGCCGGAAGAGCCCCCAAATGATCCCGAAAAAGTCCCCAAATGACCCCGACGAGATCCCGGACGGATCCCGAAAACCATCCAGAAATGGTGCCGGAAGAGCCCCCAAATGATCCCGAAAAAGTCCCCAAATGACCCCGGCGAGATCGCGGACGGATCCCGAAAACCATCCAGAAATGATGCCGGAAGAGCCCCCAAATGATCCCGAAAAAGTCCCCAAATGACCCGACGAGATCCTGGACGGATCCCGAAAACCATCCAGAAATGATGCCGGAAGAGCCCCCAAATGATCCCGAAAAAGTCCCCAAATGACCCCGGCGTAATCCCGGACCGATCCCGAAAACCATACAGAAATCATCCCGGAAGGGTCTCGATATGACCCTTACGAGATTACAAATAAGGTGAAGCTAATTATAAAACCATGTTAATAAGGCAGCAGGCGCATTGGAGCGAATAAAAAGTTACATAGAAACATACAGGTAAAGCTAATAAAAGCGTGCTAATAAAAACAATTGATGGAGGGCGGATGGCGGGAGTAGAGGAGAGGACCACTGATCGTTCCTCCAAAATTGTCTAGATTTCGTTCTGTATGTACCAGATATCAAAAACTATTGATTTAGGAGAAAATTTATATTGAGTTATAACAATTTATAGATTTTACACCAGAGGGGGAGATAAAGGGGGCGGGCGGAGGGTGTCACTGCTTACTTTGTAAGCCCTCGACTTATTTGACCCCTTGAGTCTGTGATATTGGTGAAGGCCAGTATACGTAAAGTTATAATGTGTAAAAATTTTTGAAAAATAATTTCTCGAAGGGGTCGAGGGACCCCACCCCTCTTTCCATGTTCGAACAAAATTTCGCTAGTAGACTACTGTCTGTGTCCCAAGTTTCATCAAAATCCGTGTAGCCATTCTGGCGTGATTTAGTCGCAAAGACGAAAAAATATAATAATTAAATTATAACTGTTCCTAGGGGGCGGAGGCCACGCCCCTTTTGAAAAATATATAGCCAGTAGATCCTTCTAGACTATTGGCTATATGTGTGCAAAATTTCATCCAAATCGGTCCAGCCGTTCTTGCGTGATTGAGTCACAAAGACAAACGTCTGGACAAACATCCAAACATCCAAACATCCAAACATCCAAACATCCAAACATCTAAACATCCAAACATCCAAACATCTTCACATCCAAACTTTGCCATTTATAATATATATTAGATATTAGATATTAGATTTAACTTTTATGAGTCATACTCTTATCAAATAATGACTGTTTTAAGATTAGCAGAATAATTGTCATAAATCAAATTGATTTATAGAATCCATTTATAGCTTCTGTTATATGCTAGATAAGAACATTTTAGCAAACATATTTTATATAACTATGTTTTTTTATATTTTACAATTATTTTTAAATAGCGATGGGTTCTTAAATTGAACCGCAAAGCTTAGAATTTCAACACAGAAAGCAATTAAAAACAAGTAAGGAGGGGACTGTCTTCGGCTGTGCCGAAGACTTCATACCTTTCATGAATGGGGCTGAACAATAATCTTATCGCGTTCGTAATATCCAAATAATCGGATGTATAAGATAAGAAATATATAGTGAAGAGCTGTACATACCTAAACGACTTTTAAAATAAATATAAAATAAAAAACGATAGGTTTTTGCAGGAAATCTTCTATGATATATTAGAATATATATCACCAAGTTTCACGTTTTTATTTTGAAAACTAAGGGAGAAATGGTCAAAAATCTTTCTATCTCAACGATCGGTTGTATAGGATAGGTATATACTATATACATATAGCTCCGATCAAAGTGATTTTTTCAAGAAATCTTCTATGATATATTAGAATATATATCACCACTTTTAACGTTTTTGTATTGGATATTAAGGGAGAAAATGCCAAAAATCTTTCTATCTGAACGATCGGTTGTATGGGATATATACTATATATAGCTCCGATCAAAGTGATTTTTTCAGAAAATCTTCTATGATATATTAAAATATATATCACCGAGTTTCACATTTATACTTTTTAAATTGCGGCAGGAATGACCAAAATCGTCTTATCTGAACGATCGGTTGTATGGGAGATATATGTTATAGTGGTCCGTTCCTACCGGATCCGACAACGGACGGACAGACGGACATGGCTATATCAACTCAGTTCGTCGCCCTGATCAATTTGGTATACTTAATGGTGAGTCTATAGTCTATATTTCTCAACGTTACAAACATCGAACCAAAGTTAATATACCATTTCATGTTCATGAAAGGTATAACAAGTAAGTAAGTACCATCGTTCACTACGATTTTTTCAGACAACAATGAATGCTCTATACGTAAGCATTTTTTTTAACTCATGGCGGAACTATACAAGGTGGCAGTACAGTGACAGCTGATTTGCACTTTTTAATATGATCAAATTCCGGGGCAGTACGATTTTGATATTAGTCCACCGATTTACAAAAACGAAGTACATGGAACTTTTATTTATGTTTGTAAGTATGTCACCGTGCTGCCATTTTTTATGGTTCCGCCATGGCTTAACTAGTTAACAAAAAAATTTTTCTTTGTATAGCTATGTATGTAAGTTTGTTATGTCAAGTTCCTGAAATTTTGACTGAAAAGTGTTTGCCTATTTTTTATTCACATGACTCAATTAGGCATAGTTAAGGTTGAACTGGCCGGTCAATGAAGACCTGACATAGATTGAATGTGTCCATAGTGTTACCAGAATTTGTTTGACGACCAAACGGAAGAACCCCAATCAGGTGCCGGACATATGTTATAAAATAACTCCCTTCTCCTGGCAAATACTAGAACTTTTCTAGGACCCAGCTTAATTGCTGCTTCGAGATCTGGCAACTCTGCTGCCCATAATAGCTGGAGCCGACCTTTCTTCCTGCAGCTCACACTTCTTACACTTGCTGTTACTGACGAGGCCCAACTTATAAGCATGTGACGTCAGAAGTCAGTGTCCAGTCAGTATGAGCCTTAAGTCTTCTCTCTACAGAGATATGAGCCACTTTGTGAGTCTAACATCGTATGCTTTGCATCACTGGAAGACGACATATGAAGGATTGTGTCCCGGAGGTACGATCTACGATAAAAAGACGGCGCGAAGTTATGGCCGGAGAGTAAAGATGACTTGATACGCAACTCTCTCATTTTTTGCGCTATCACGAGGGATTTATCTCAAATTTGAGCTGGCAGCAATCACAGATAAATCCCTCGCGCCAGCTGAAACGGCTGCCAGAACAAAAAATGTGCCAGCTAAAATGAAAAACGGGCCAAAATTTTCGGTAAACTTTAGTTTGACCTACAACTGTAGAAATGCGTTCAAAAATTATGGGAAAAGGATAAAAATACTTGTTTTAGTGTAAATATTATTAGTTCGAAGGCGGAGGATAAATATTATTTCCCATTCAAAAGTTATCACTAAAAACAGGTTTTGTAAATATGAAGTCCCGATGCAACCAGTCCATTTTGATCATAGAACCTGGAACGTCAGACTTGTAGCATAAGCCCTATCCATTAAATGATGTTAACTATTATATCATAGGTCAGATTTACTGAAATTTCAAAAGAATATATGGCTTTCACTGTGAGTTAAATGCGTTACAATATTTGACTAATTAATTTAATCAAAATGTGAATTTTACTTAGATTTGTTTATATTTGACCCTAACTAGTCGTATTTTTGTAAAATAAGTTTAAAGAAATGAATATTTTACAACTATAATTTTATTAAATGATTGAAACTATAATCGTCGAAATGTATGTCGAAAATCCCCATATTCAGATCTATTAATTTTTGTTTGGAGTGGCATCATTGACAAATGTTATAAAAAATGTGCATTATGAACGCGCTCTCTCGAAACAAAGAGTTGCAAATCCATTCATCTATGCCGGAGCGTCTTTTACCGCCTCTAATGACTCCCCTTAGCGTTTCCCGAATACTTACATCCTGGTCTGCAGCGCTGTGCTTCGTTTCCAAACTTTTTGTGGTATCTGCAGATTCCGACGACTACGCAGCGCGTACAGCTACGCGATGAATCACGTTTGTTGTTGAAATATGTATTTTGTCGCATGTTGCTGCGTGATTTTCGGACGTTTAGTGGTTCGATCTGTTTACGCAATTCGTCGATTTCTGTCCGCAATGATTGTTCTTCGGATATGTTAGCAATAGTGTGGTTGACATTCGGCATCACCTCATTTATTTTGTCAGCTATTCGGCTGAGATCTTCCAATGAGGCGTTGCGCTGTGCTGCCAGACATGCGCGCGTTTGAGTGGAGAGCTGTGACTGCCACCTTGCTTTAAGCACGTTGTCGGCAACGTCCGGACACAGGCTACGCAAGTGGCGTAGAAATTGCGAGGGAGTGCGATCTCCGATTTCTTCACTATTCAAAAGTTGGAGTAGCTTGGCGTCTTTGGACTTTGTTAAACGTTCGATGAGATTTTGTTTTAAAGTTGTATATGGCATGGTTGGTGGTGGACGAACAATGATGTCTTCAACCTCTGTTGCCGAGTGTGTGTCAATAAGCGAAACCGCATGATGAAATTGGTCATTTTCGCTGGTTATAGATCGAATCCGAAATTGGGATTCTAGTTGTGCGAACCACAATGCTGGGTGCTCCGATGAAAATGGAGGTGTGCGCACGATAGTACTTCCAGAAATGTGTAAAGATGTTGGTGTTTGTGGTGGAGCAGATGTGACAGGAGACTCGTTCTCGTTCGCCATTATGTGTGTCTTTTTGTCTTAAATTAGTCACACTATTATTGAAACGGGCAAAATAACCACCGATACGTATAAAATTTTATATAACGATTTTATTTAACTAATATTGAAACGCGCAAAACAATCGCCGATACTTATAAAATTTTATATAACGATTTTATTTAACTTTTAACACGGAGTTGTGAACGTGTTCAACTTAACTCGTGGTCACCAATCTAGCGAATGATCCAGAGCCAAAACTCAGTTTATTTATTGCTAACATTGGTATTCCAATACATTTCAGTAGCAATGCAAAAACTGTCACTGAGCGACATAGCGGTAAATAAAATCGTATTATTTCTATCATTGCCAATGCACGGACTTTACCACTTTATTGGTAGATCTACCAACTTTTTAGCCCATTTTCATTTTCTACTACTTCTCCCAACAAAGCCCAAAAATCTACCAACATTTGCCTTTGTAAGGAAATTAAGAAACGATTCAATTTCGAAGAAGAAAAGTTACACCTTTTGGAAAATTTTGATGAAAAAAATATTAATTCTAGTCAAATGACAATGATTGTTCCCTTACTTAAAGCTTTTCCATTTCACAAGACTTCCATGGAAATTCTTAACAACGAATGGCGATCATTAATGTTATATGATAAGGAAATAATAAAATTGGGAACTGAAAAGAATCTTCTAAAAGAAAATTTGAGTGTATAAATGTGCTCCTTATCAATATTACCTCACAGTAGTGCAGCCGCAGAAAGGTAGTTCTCTATAATGAACGGTACAAAAACCGCCAAGCGTAATGGATTAAAAATTTCATGCACTTCCAATCAAATATTAATAAAAGAGTATTGTATCGGACGGACTTCATTTCAGCGTCCAATTTAATTAATAAGGTTTTATAAAAAATTTTACTTTGTAGGTGATTTTGTTCCATGTATTTAATAACACCCATATGGAACTAAATTTTTCTTTTGTTTTTTTCTGACAATTTTTTATTTTTTTTGTTGAAAATTCTGTTTTTATTTTGAAAAATTTGTGCACAAATTCAAACAAGAAATAAATTAGTTTATGAAAAAAATATAGTAAATGAGCTCGCAAATATTTTCCTGCGATATTTTCATCAGATTTTTTTGAATAATTTTGAACGAAAATAAAAAAGTTTTAAGTAAACGATAACATGCCAAAGTCGGTTATTTTTTGGCAGAAAAATACTGGTACATTGGAAAACTGTTGTTGTAATGAGACGTATCGGTAAAGTTTCCTCAGTATTTCAAGCAAAAAAATACAGGAAAAAAGCAAGTATGATATAGGCATAAGCTATGTATCTACAAATTTACATGAATTTTTTTGTTTTCTTTACACATTTTTTTTTTAAGTTTTATGCCCGTGAAATGTGCTTTATTCGTTTTACAATAAAATATGAATTGTTTTGTACAAATATAAAATGTAGCTATTGTTTTCATGAAAAAAAAAAAAAAAAATCTACCAACTTCTACCGCTATTTTAATTTTTCGTCTACCAACATTCTCTTTTTAAAGGTCCGTGCACTGATCATTGCTTAGTTATAACACATTTACATAATAAATTGTACAATATGATTTCTGCTCCCGCTCAGTAGCCATAATTATCACTGATGACCTGATATGAAACTTCTCCCTCTCTGAGAGCGCGTGAAAAGGTGAATTTTTTTAATATTGGCCATAGATGCCATCATATCAAATTAGGGTATTTCAGAATAAATTTGGGGTATTTTAGATGGCAAAGGTTTAATTTATGATTTTCACCGAAAATTTACTCAAAATTGTCAATTGGGATATCAAAGAACTCGAATTGATGTCAGGATTACAAACCCGAAGAAAAAAATAACTCTTTTTCACCCGTGGAAAATTTATCTGTGACAACACCTTTCATGGAAGGGCTGCATACGAAACAGGTTTTGGTAGCGACTTTCGACTGGTGAAAAAGTTGGCTTCTTAGCCTTCGCATTGATGTAAGTCTTACACTGATGGGCAAAACGGCTCGTATGAGCTTTTTGATCATACGGGCACGCTTTGCACATTTAAGTGCTGCGTGAGGGACGATCAAGTGCAGGTATGTGGGGCGAAAAACACGAAGAGAATAATATACAAACACACATAAGATTGATAAAGAGAGAGTATTTCGCCTTATACATCTGTTACTGCACAGTGGGTAAAAAGTCATAATTTTTATACTCAGTTGAGCAGAGCTCTCAGAGTATATTAATTTTGATTGGATAATGGTTGGTTGTACATATATAAAGGAATAGAGATAGATATAGACTTCCATATATCAAAATAATAAGGATCGAAAAAAAATTTGATTGAGCCATGTCCGTCCGTCCGTCCGTCCGTTAACACGATAACTTGAGTAAATTTTGAGGTATCTTGATGAAATTTGGTATGTAGGTTCCTGAGCACTCATCTCAGATCGCTATTTAAAATGAACGATATCGGACAATAACCACGCCCACTTTTCGATATCGAAAATTTCGAAAAACCGAAAAAGTGCGATAATTCATTACCAAATACAGATAAAGCGACGAAACTTGGTAAATGGGTTGAATTTATGACGCAGTATAGAAAATTAGTAAAATTTTGGACAGTGGGCGTGGCACCGCCCACTTTTAAAAGAAGGTAATTTAATATTTTGCAAGCTGTAATTTGTCAGTCGTTGAAGATATCATGATGAAATTTGGCAGGGACGTTACTCCTATTACTATATGTACGCCTAATAAAAATTAGCAAAATCGGAGAAGGACCACGCCCACTTTTAAAAAAAAACATTGTTTAAAGTAAAATTTTAACAAAAAATTTAATATCTTTACAGCATATAAGTAAATTATGTCAACATTCAACTCCAGTAATGATATGGTGCAACAAAATACAAAAATAAAAGAAAATTTGAAAATGGGCGTGGCTCCGCCCTTTTTCATTTAATTTGCCTAGGATACTTTTAATGTCATAAGTCGAACAAAAATTAACCAATCCTTTTGAAATTTGGTAGGGGCATAGATTTTATGATGTTAACTGTTTTCTGTGAAAACGGGCGAAATCGGTTGATGCCACGCCCCGTTTTTATACACAGTCGTTCGTCTGTCCTTCCGCATGGCCGTTAACACGATAACTTGAGCAAAAATCGACATATCTTTAACGAACTTAGTTCACGTACTTACTTGAACTCACTTTATCTTGGTATGAAAAATGAACGAAATCCGACAATGACCACGCCCACTTTTTCGATATCGAAAATTACGAAAAATGAAAAAAAAAATTCCATAATTCTATACCAAATACGAAAAAAGGGATGAAACATGGTGAGGTAATTGGATTGGTTTATTAACGCGAAATATAACTTTAGAAAAAACTTTATAAAATGGTTGTGACACCTACCATATTAAGTAGAAGAAAATGAAAAAGTTCTGCAGGGCGAAATAAAAAACCCTAAAAATCTTGACAGGTATTACATATATAAATAAATTAGCGGTATCCAACAGATGATGTTCTGGGTCGCCCTGGTCCACATTCTGGTCGATATTTGGAAAACTCCTTCACATATACAACTACCACCACTCCCTTTTAAAACTCTCATTAATACCTTTAATTTGATACCCATATCGTACAAACACATTCTAGAGTCACCCCTGATCCACCTTTATGGCGATATTTCGAAACGGCGTCCACCTATAGAACTAAGGCCCACTCCCTTTTAAAATACTCATTAACACCTTTCGTTTGATGCCCATATTGTACAAACAAATTCTAGGGTCACCCCTGGTTCACCTTTATGGCGATGTCTCGAAACGTCCGTTTTAAAATACTCATTAACACCTTTCTTTTGATACCCATATTGTGCAAACAAATTCTAGGGTCACCCCTGGTCCAACTTTATGCCGATATCTCGAAACGGCGTCCACCTATGGAACTAAGGATTACTCGCTTTTAAAATACTCATTAACACCTTTCATTTGATACCCATATCGTACAAACGCATTCTAGAGTCACCCCTGTTCCACCTTTATGGCGATATCTCGAAAAGGCGACCACCTATACAACAACCACCACTCACTTTTAAAACCTTCATTAATACCTTTAATTTGATACCCATATCGTTCAAACACATTCTAGAGTCACCCCTGGTCCACCTTTATGGCGATATTTCGAAACGGCGTCCACCTATAGAACTAAGGCCCACTCCCTTTTAAAATACTCATTAACACCATTCGTTTGATGCCCATATTGTACAGACCAATTCTAGGGTCACCCCTAGTCCACCTTTGTGGCGATATCTCGAAACGGCGTCCACCTATGGAACTAAGGATTACTCCCTTTTAAAATACTCATTAACACCTTTCTTTTGATACCCATATTGTACAAACAAATTCTAGGGTCACCCCTGGTCCACCTTTATGGCGATATCTCGAAACGGTGTCCACCTATGGAACTAAGGATTACTCCCTTTTAAAATACTCATTAACACCTTTCATTTGATACCCATATCGTAACAACACATTCTA
Organism: Eurosta solidaginis; assembly: GCF_040869045.1. Lineage (NCBI taxonomy): Eukaryota > Metazoa > Arthropoda > Insecta > Diptera > Tephritidae > Eurosta > Eurosta solidaginis. Next base: position 188,046,692 of record NC_090321.1, read on the forward strand.
GAGTCAACCCTGATCCACCTTTATGGCTATATCCCTAAATGGCGTCCACCTATAGAACTATGGCCCACTCCCTCATAAAATACTCTTTAATGACTTTCATTTGATACACATGTCATACAAACACATTCCAGGGTTTCCCTCGGTTCATTTTCCTACATGGTTATTTTCCCTTATGTTGTCACCATAGCTCTCAACTGAGTATGTAATGTTCGGTTACACCCGAACTTAACCTTCCTTACTTGTTATTTATTTATTTTATTTAACATTTTTTTATTCACCTCGTTTTTGAGCAACAATTAAGTCAATATTTGGGTTGACAGAATTTGCTGCTGCAATGCACATCACAGATGCGAAATTTACTTCGGAAAGCCTATTTCGTAACTTAGTTTTTTTCAAATTCATTTTCGAAAAGAATTTTTCACATGTGTAAGTGCTTCCAAACATTGAAACTATATTCGCAGTAAAATTTCGCAACGTTGGATATTTCTGCGGTTCCAATATTTTTTAGAACCGTATCACATCTCCGCATTCTAAAAACTTGTTTTTTAAAGGAGTGGAGGAGAACTGCAATTCTATCAATTCCATTTGTAGTTCTGCCGGATCTGTTTCAATATTCTGACTGAAAGGAGATACAAACATATGAAGAGTAATCCAGCACTGCAAACTGGTCTTTAAACTGCCTCAGTAATTTTTGAATTTCTTCGCAGTATTTTTTAATATCGATATCATTGTTCAGAGAAACAGCCTTTAGACGTGGAAAGAAGTGAAAATTTTTTACTGCGAGCTGCTCACCCCATAATTCGAGCTTTGTTTTGAAGCCTCTTATTGCGTCACCTAAATCATTTATAAAGTTATCTTTACCTTGCAAAGTTAAATTCAAAATATTAAGATGCTCGGTAATATCTGTTAAGAAAGCTAAGTCAGCTATCCACTCGGGGTCATTAAGTTCACTAAATGAATATTTTTTATAAATCTTATAAGAAAATAAAATTAGTTTCAAACCTAAGAATATAAGCTGTTGGAACATACCATAAAATATGAGATAAGTGATCGTAACTCAAAAAAATGTTTCAGTGTTTCTCCCCGACTCAGCCAACGGATTTCTGTGAAATATGGGATATCCAATTGCTCACTTCCCGCGGACTCAAGAAGTCCCTTAAACTGGCGATGGTTTAATCCCTTTGAACGAATTATGTTGGTACATTTTACTGCAGTACCCATAACATTTTGGAAACTTAAAGATTTGGCGCATATAGCTTCCTGGTGAATAAGACAATGCACTGCAATACAATATCGGTTCAATTCGGAAGCAAATTTTGCCTTAAGCCGCCCAACGAATCCTTGCTTGCATTCCGTCATCGCTGGCGCGTCATCAGTTGCCACACTAAATATTTTACTCCAGTCCAACCCTCTTCTGACAGCACAATCTAAAACCGCATCATAAATGTCTTGACCCGTCGTAGTTCCTTTCAAAGGTGTAAAATCAAGTAATTCTTCGGTAATATTGAAATCAATATCTACTCCCCGAATAAATATTGCTAACTGCGCAACATCAGAAATATCTATGCTCTCATCTAGAGCCAACGAAGCAGATATAAAGCTAGAAAATTTTCGGTCGAGCTGCATTTGGCAGTTGTTAGCCATATCTTGCACCAAATCCATCAACAGCAATCTATTGCAAATAAAATGTAGCAAATAATGTTTATATGTAGTAACAAATTTCCAAATCACGTAATTGGACGCGTTTCCGATGCGCAATAGTTGGGCAAGCCGTTGACTCCGCTGGAACGTCAGTTGAGTGACAAAACTTTCGAAATGATACGTTCAGCTAACTGATGACAAATGATCACCAATTTGACGTAAAGCTCTAACTTTTTTTTAAAATGCAGCTACAGTCCGTTTCCGTGATCACTTATCAGCTGAGCCAACCTTTGCGCTTCGAAACGCGATCATTAATGACCGCACCTCTTGAGCACTGTTTTCTTCAGAAGTTAGTTGCTGAAATAATTCTAACCGTGCTTCGTCTGAATACTTATCACATTCACTATGAAATTTTTCATAATACCTTCTAATATTAAAAAATTTGCAAACTACATGGTTCTTGCAAAGTATACATTGAGATTCACCACCACTATGTTGACACATATATTATATAGTCCAATCCTTATTAAAACTGCCTGACTTTCTTTTTAAAGCACTTACACTTACTTCACATTCCAAAGACATTTTCATTCAGCGCGCAGAGATGAAGAACCCGATCCCGCAATCGACGATGATGGAATATATGTCCCCCCCCGCCCGATTATGACGAAGTTAGAATAGCAATAACCAGATTGAAAACCAACAAGGCCGTGGGCGCTGATGGATTGCCTGCGGAGCTATTCAAGTACGGCGGCGAGGAGTTGGTAAGGCGCATGCAGCAGCTTCTTAGCAAAATATGGGCGGAAGAGTGCATGCTCGACGGTTGGAATCTAAGTGTTCTTTGCCCAGTCCACAAGAAGGGGGATACTGCAAAATGCACCAACTATCGTGGAATCAGCCTTCTCAATATCGCATATAAGGTCGTTTCAAGTGTATTGTGCGAAAGATTGAAGCCCACCGTGAACCGGCTGATTGGACCCTATCAGTGCGCCTTCAGACCTGGTAAATCTACCATCGACCAGATTTCCACAATGCGCCAAATCTTGGAAAAAACCCGTGAAAAAAGAATCGACACACATCACCTCTTCGTCGACTTTAAAGCTGCCTTCGACAGCACGAAAAGGAGCTGCCTATATGCCGCTATGTCTGAATTTAGTTTTCCCGCAAAACTTATACGGCTGTGCAAATGACGTTGAGCAACACCATCAGCTCGGTCAGAATTGGGAAGGACCTCTCCGAGCCGTTCGAAACTAAACGAGGTTTCAAACAGGGTGACCCCCTATCGTCCGATTTCTTTAATTTGATTCTGGAGAAAATTATACTAGCTGCAGAACTTAACCGCACTGGAACAATATACTATAAAAGCGTGCAATTACTGGCATATGCTGATGACATTGATATCATCGGCCTAAACACCCGCGCTGTTAGTTCTGCTTACTCCAAACTGGAAAAAGAAGCGGTAAAGATGGGTTTGATGGTGAATGAGGACAAAACGAAGTAACTGCTGTCATCGAGCAAAGAGTCAGCGCATATGCGCCTTGGCAACCACGCTACTGTTGGCAGCCATAATTTCGAAATAGTAAAAGACTTCGTTTATTTGGGAACCAGCATCAACACTAGCAACAACATCAGCACTGAAATCCAGCGAAGAATCAATCTTGCTAATAAATGCTACTTTGGACTAGGTAGGCAATTGAAAAGTAAAGTCCTCTCTCGGCGAACGAAAATCATAATCTACAAGTCACTTATCGTACCCGTCCTGCTATATGGGGCAGAAGCGTGGACCATGACAACAGCAGATGAAGCGGCTTTGGGAGTGTTCGAGAGAAAAGTTCTTCGAAAGATTTATGGACCTCTACGCGTTGGCGATGGCGAGTACCGAAGAAGATTTAATGATGGGCTGTACGAGCTATACGCAGACATCAACATAGTTCAGCGAATTAAAACGCAGCGGCTGCGCTGGCTAGGCCATGTTATGCGAATGAAAGATGATGCTCCGGCCGGAACCCGCCTATGGAAGCAGAGGTAGAGGGCGGCCCCCACTCCGTTGGAAGGACCAGGTGGAAAACGATTTAAAATCCCTTGGTGTGACCAATTGACGCTGGTTGGCGGAGCAAAGGAGCGACTGGCGCGCCTTGTTGGACGGCCATAACCGTTTAGACGGTTAAGCGCCAATTATGTAAGTAAGTAAAGACATTTTCAAAATACAATAAAGTGAATAAACTACGAAACATGTATTTAATAAAAATTTTACGCACGAATTACAGTTTTTGAACACCGTTATAATATATATACGCATCATCAACAATACGGTTCATCTTGCTTAATACATATTTAACATTTACCAAGCTATGTGGAAAATAGAGCTGCCACCGCTCTTATTATGTTCAAATATTAAGCGTTTTAGGATAAACTAGCCTTTACCGGCGGCTTCGCTCGCACTAAAGGCCACAAATATGTAATGTCGCCTTTGTGATTTACAACTTGAACTGAATTTTCAGTTGTAATTTTAAAAGTTCCATTATGATTCAAATCATAAACAAAGCAAGTTTTAAAATTAGAAAAATGGTCGCCGTAAATTAAATACACATGCAACATATGCTCCAACAATTTTTGCAGTGTGGATTTAACGATATATGTATGTGAGCTGAAGAAATTTGAAAATTCCTCCATAATTTGAAATTTATAAATGAAAGTAGTTATGTTTACAATAAAACTGGTAAAATTAGTTGTTGTTTATGCGATTGGTACCTTTTTTATTTGTAAATGATACATTTCTTTCTAGGCTCACGGCAACACTGCCAACAAATCTGAAAAGGGTTTCGTTTTACCAAGATTGTATAAGAAACGTGCATTAGTACTTTTTTCTACTACTACTTCCTCTAATGCTAATACTTTAAAAATACTTTTTTAAATACTTTTATGTATATATTGCAAAATGAATCGGCTTGCATATTGTTACGAATATTAGCAAAACTAAGGAGTGCTGCCGTCTCTAAGCCGCTGCTAAGCAGTGACGTGAATGCACATCAATAATTCAATCATTATGTATCTACATGAGGGGTCGGCATTTAGTGGCACAATTGTGCACATTCAATTCACACGTATCCTTATTCTCTTTAGTTTAGTAGTCACTGACAATGATGACATGATATGAAACTTCTCGCTCTCTGAGAGCGCGTGAAAATGTGCATTTTTTATAACATTGACCATAGATGCCATCATCCTCAAAATCAAATTTGTGCATTTCGGAATAACTTTGGGGTATTTTACATGGTAAAGGTTTAATTTATGATTTTCACCGAAAACTTACTCAAGATTGTCAAATGGGATATCAAAAAACTCGAATTTTTTCAGGATCACAAATACAAAAAAAAGCTTATTTTACCCGTTAAAAATTTTTCCGTGACAACACGTGAAATTTAATTTTTTGATGTCTAAGATAAAATGTACTTATCTCTTTTCGTGCGTTAATATAACAGCTCATTTAATTTTGTTATTTCTTGTACCTTTTTTACAAATTTTTGATCCGCTTATGTAGTTGAATACACTTGAAATGAAAAATAATGAAAACGCACCGATTTTCTTGGAATTTTTTTTGCGCGGTTTAAGCAACTCTGATCTTCAAGACCCATTCTTGGAAACGAATGAAGTTTGTTTACAATCGAATGAACCAATGTTTACAATTGAATGAACTTTAAGACCCATTCCTGGAAACGAATTGAGAGAGAATGAATGTTTCGTATCATGTCAGCATTTGGCGCAGTAACATCGATTGTGTGCAATGATGACATGATACGAAACATTCATTCTCTCTCAATTCGTTTCCAGGAATGGGTCTTAAAGTTCATTCAATTGTAAACATTGGTTCATTCGATTGTAAACAAACTTCATTCGTTTCCAAGAATGGGTCTTGAAGATCATAGTTGCGTAAACCGCGCAAAAAAAAATCCAAGAAAATCGGTGCGTTTTCATTATTTTTCATTTCAAGTGTATTCAACTACATAAGCGGATCAAAAATTTGTAAAAAAGGTACAAGAAATAACAAAATTAAATGAGCTGTTATATTAACGCACGAAAAGAGATAAGTACATTTTATCTTAGCCATCAAAAAATTAAATTTCACGTGTTGTCGCGGAAAAATTTTTAACGGGTAAAATAAGCTTTTTTTTTTATTTATGATCCTGAAAAAATTCGAGTTTTTTGATATGCCATTTGACAATCTTGAGTAAGTTTTCGGTGAAAATCATAAATTAAACCTTTACCATGTAAAATACCCCAAAGTTATTCCGAAATGCCCAAATTTGATTTTGAGGATGATGGCATCTATGGTCAATGTTATAAAAATGCACATTTTCACGCGCTCTCAGAGAGCGAGAAGTTTCATATCATGTCATCATTGATTGTGTGCGTATCGCAAAGTTGACGAATGTTATTAGCAAGCAACAAGCGAAAAATATTTAATGTTGACCAATCCTTTTGCGAAAATACAATGTATTTAATTGTATAAACCTTTTCCTTCCCATTGTGCGCATTAAAAATATAATAACAAACAATTTTGTCTTGTTGCTTGCTAATAAGCTAATGAACTAAGCAAACCGATGCATCAAGTGATGTGCGCGATTATCGCGCTCTTACTAATGCGGCCGTTACTCACGAACGTACGTACCAAAAACGTGTCAGCTGACACGACCTATCTTATGAGTGTGCAATGTAAACGAAAACTCACCGACGTGCAACGCCCGTACGTACGTAGCCCGGAACGTAGAAATCAAAACAATTTTAATTTTTTCCGTAAGAACGTGTCAGCTGATCGCTCTCTCACTAGACAGAGTTGCCTAGTAAACTTTTGTGCGCTAATTTTTGACCGTTTGCACTTTTATGCAAAAACACCTAATTAAAGTTTAAAAAATTGTGAAAATAATTCGAAATAATTATGTAAAAGTGCAGATTATAAATATGTAATCTATTTATACTTATTTAATATTTATTCCGGCCTTTTACAATATAAAATTTAAATTGGAAAAAGTTGATGCTTCTATAAGCATGCATGCAAGCTGGCCAATGGCAACAGTGCTTTGTTGTAAACAATACACATACAAATGTGTTATGTACATGTACACAGACGCATACATTGATTCCTACGGGCTTGAGAATTCGGTCAAACGTGCTTCGTACGACAAACGTCCGTACGTACGGCACACGTCGGTGGGTAACTGCCGCATGCATAACACATCTGCATTTCCAATTTGCCGATGCCTGACATAAACGAAACAATAACTGCGTCTACATATATGTACCATGTACGTATACGAGCAGCGGAGAGTCAATGCACTAACACATGCATATATCTGAGATACTCCTATAAGTATGCAATGAGAAAAACTATAAAATTGTGCAATTGTAGTTACAGCTGAGAAGTTTGAGAGCTACTGGACTAGTAGATTCTGGAAGCGCCTAGAAGATGTATAAAATTGTGCAATTGTAGTTACAGCTGATAAGTTTGAGAGCTCATGGACAATGCTAGTAGATTCTAGAAGATGCGAACGAGGAAACCAGAGAGTATAAAAGGCCGCAGATGTAGAGGCGCTGGAATTCAGTTTGATTTGAGTTGTCAAGCAGTTACGACTAAGACGATATCTAGCGAGCAATAGCAGTATTATTTTGAAAGTCAGTTTCATTTAAGCTATCAGTTTGGTTATTAAGCTATTCGTTGCACAGTTTGAGTTTTATTGTGAAGTATTTTAATGAAGGCCATTTTTCCATTATTCAATATTGGAGTTATTTATTCAACAGTTTAGCGATACGAACCTAGCAAAAGGGCAAATAAGAGGATTTGCAGAAAATTCGTTACAATATAATTAAATGTTTGTGAAGGCGAAATGAATGTCAATAATGCGCTGCTTAACATAAAGTCGACTACAGGATATGGTTATTCCGTTTTTCGTATTTTTCGCCAAAAAATTTATATTTTTGTTTTCGTACTATTGCAACACAGTTTGGGAGTTGGTTTTCGAGGTTGAGAGAGAATATTTTCATTTCTTTTTTTTAGTGTTTCCGCAACTTTCTTGCGATGAATATCGTTTGAGGCGAAGCGTACGATATTTTCAATGTATTTTTTTACTCCCCTAACTCCCTAAAACACACAAAGGTCTCACCAAGCACTCGCTGGTAGTGGTGGGTAATGACACTATTTTTTGAGTGTTAACACAGTAGCACAGGCACACTTTGTAGTGTTAACACATTGTGTTGACACAATTGTGTTATAACTGATTATCGAAAGTCGATAATTGAAACGTTAGATAGTGACTATTCGGCCAAGGATGCCGCCTTCGAAATCATAAGCAATCTAAGTGGATGTCGTTGCGTAACTCATGGGTGAAAATGGTATAATCCTCGGCGCATCTATATAATTAAAATTTTACAAGGACCCTGGACAAAATTTTTAAAATGTAGACCAAATTTTGCAGACGTTTGTGTTCACAACATTGATTTCAATAGTCTTCGTTAAATCAAAACAATATTTTAAAATGAAAGTCGACCGATTTTAAGTTGAAAGAGGTTAACTGCTGTTTTCCGGCCTTATGATATAAGAGCTCATTATTGATGACCTCGGAGCCTCAGTTTTCAGACTAGTTCGACTGTTCACTATATTAGGGTAGTAGCACACACGGTCGTTAGTTCGACTGTCTTGGGAAAGCTTTTGCTTCACCACTTTGAGTGTTCTTACGAAGGACAAAGCCCCACCTGGTAAATATATGTGCCTACGTATTCACATTTTGAAAAGGAGCCGTAACGCGTAGGTTATATTTAAACCTGGTTGGTAGGCTATAAACAATGTGATTCACTCCAAGGGACTAATTTTGGATAGGGCCGCCAACTTTAGGAAATGTCAAACCGGGAGACTTGGGTGTTGAAGGATGAAGTGTGAAAATCAAAATTTACATCCCAGACGCTATTGTATAGTTTCGCAAATAAACAACAGATGTTTGAATGTAAGCCCAAGTGATTTTTCAAACCCTTCTCATACGTACATATGTACATATATCCTCAACTTAAGTATGAAATAAGAAACATTTCAAACGAGTGTTTATGCCCCTAGAACCTACTAAAGGATTTTGCATCACTGATTTCGCTTATATATATTCGCGCATGTTGGACCTGGCTCCTCATTTTATTTGAATACAAAGTGAGCAATTAACTTTTTTATAACGTTTCTTTTAGTGTTTTGTTTTAATAACTTGGTGAATTGGGTGATGCAAAGTCCGTGTTAAGTTGACATCGAAAGCGCTTGTTTTTTTAAATAACAGTTTAATAACAGTTGGAAAGAGTAAAATTTCGCAGTTAGTTTCTTATAACTGGCAGTGCTGCGCATCCGTTGATACCACTTTCGACCATATCCGACCAATTTTCGACATGAACAATAAATGGTCTAAACAGTCTTAAATGAGTAGAAAATATAGTAACGCGCCGGACGCCGCTACCGCCGCGCCATCAAAGCCAAGAATCCATTCATTATGATCTTATGGCGGTGCCAGAGCAACAAAGTAAAGCAACGCGATCGAAATATATTATTTAATATTTTTTCACTTATGTACATATCTACCACCAAATATTTTTACAAAACTTTGCCTTTTTTATAAATTTTTATCTGCTTACTCGCAGAAAATAATGAAAACGCACCGATTTCTTGGAATTGTTTTGGCGCGTTTTGCGCAACTCTATAGCCACCTGATATTCAAGACCCATCCTTGGAAACGAACGAACTTTTGTTTACAATTGAATGAACATACAGCTGATATTCAAGACCCATTCCTGGAAACGAATTGAGAGAGAATGAACGTTTCGTATCACATCATCAGTGGTTATAATATACATAAAATCATTTCCAATATGTGAAAGGTTTGCCACATATATACGACCGATCGCAACCGTTTTTTCAGACGATAATATGTGCAATATACGAAAGCATATCGTGAAGCTTGAATCTTCAATCTGATAAATTGAGAAAGATATGACAAAAATCCTCTTTTCCATATGCTATAGTACATATAGAATTAGACAAATGTCTAATCGGGCACCTAAATATACCCGCTCACCAAATTTCATCAAAATATCTCAAAAAATGAGGGAGTACTTTGCATACAAACAGACAGACGGACATGGCTAAATCAACTTAGCTCTTCATCCTGATCATTGCGGTATACTTATTGGTGGGTCTATCTATTTTCTTTTAAGGACTTACAATTTTGAAATTCGTGACGAAGTTAATTTACCGTTTCATTTTCATGAAAGGTATCATAATTATGTTCTGAAGCAGACGTTCTATTACATACATATTCTATACTGCCGTTCATAGGTAAAAGGCAGTAAAGTGCAAGAAGTAAAATAAGAGAAAATTGAATTCGGATTACAAAATTTTAGATGTTTGAAATAAACGACAAATTTAAAACCTTGTTTTTTCTTTGAATAAAATTTTCAATTGAAATTTGGTTAACTAATGAGTAAATTTTAACCGTAGAAATTTATTGGCATCAGTATTATTCAAAGGCATTAAGTAAATTTTACAGCCTTTTTTCTACACTAAAAAAAAATTCCTCAAAACTAGAAAAATAGCTAATGATATCTCGCCATAGAAATTATTTTTCTTAAAAACTAAAACTTTTTTCCTTATTTATAGGAATAGGTTTCTTAAAAGTTTAAAAAATTGTGTCAAAAAAATTAAAAAATTAAATTTTTTCACTGCTACGGCAATGGATTTTCAGTCGAGGCGCTCAACACTTCATTCGTATTCACTGAGCTAACTCTGACTCGTACATGTAAATATTAGAGCATACGATTTCTTCTCGAACACAAGCGAGAATTTCGAGACTCGAGATCTCGGCTACTCGCGAGATTCTCGAATCTCGAAATATTCGTAAAGATCACGAGATTCTCGAATCTCGAAATTCTCGTAAAGCTCGCGAGATTCTCGAATCTCGAAATACTCGTTAAGCTCGAGAGCTTCTCGACATAGAATTTAGCCGCTGTAGTAGTATTATATGTACTCTGTTTTTTGTTTACTTGGGATTTTTTTTTTCACTTTATTGCATTGGCTATGACATTTCAATCAACTCGTACGTGTAAAATTTTTTTATAACATTTTTATTTTCCAACTCAGAGGCATAATTCATACATATCCATTTTTTAAAACAACGCGTACAATATTTAATATTTTAATATTAATATTTAATAACTATTTGGCGATTCTGCTGGCTCAAGGTCTCTTTAAATAAAACACATAGGTTTTTTTCTTTCCGATATATTTCTTTATTTTTAGATCCGTAACATATATACCGCGGTTATCAGAACGACTCGCAAAGTCTGATTGCTATGACGGAGAAAGAGTTAAAATTGCACATAAACCTAACAACACATTAAGGTGTTTCTTTAACAAAACAGAAGCAAAGATACCCGAAACCGAAAAAAGTAATGTCATATATAAAATCCCATGCGGCGGCAAAAACAACGAACCATGTAACATCGTTTACGTAGGAACAACAAAATCAAAATTAAAAACCAGATTGTCGCAACACAAATCAGATTTAAAATATTGCCAACAGTCTAATAATCAAAAAACTGCACTAATGTCTCACTGTGCAGCTAGCGGCCATATACCGAGCTTCGAGAGCGCGAGCATTCTACAACAAGAGTAACACTACAATAAGCGATTTACATTGGAAATGCTACATATCGTAAACACTCCAGAACACATTAGACTGAACTATAAAACTGACATTGACCATTCCGCTCACAACTATAAATATTTACTAACAAACAAACGACCAGTACCAAACTCCACGTCACGGCGGAAGGACGTGTAAAGTTTTTGGTTTTATTTATTAATAAAAAATTTTTTGTACGTTTGTAGTTCCCTGAGGACGGTTACCGTAGTGTAACCGAAATATATCGGAAAGAAAAAACCTATGTGTTTTATTTAAAGAGACCTTGAGCCAGCAGAATCGCCAAATAGTTGCAAGAACACAGGTCGCAAAAAATCCAATAGTATTAATATTTAATAATATTTACAATGCCTGCAGAAAGAAGCTGGGTATGGCAGTATGCAACAAAAAAAACGAATACTGGGGCCAATTGCTGTCTATGCAATGTAGCCATTGCCTGTAAAGGAAGTAGCACAACAGGAATTATACGGCATTTTCAAAGTATTCACAAAATTTCAAGCGATTTTAGCCGAGATGGGTAAATTTTCTAGAAAGGGTGTCGTTGGAACTCTTGATTATAATATGTACATACATACATATTTTTATTATCACTAGCCACAAATCGAATACCAGAGCAGGGCCTTACAAAAAAAAAAGCAAAAGAACACATGCCCAGTGAAAAAATGGAGCATATACACGGTGCAGAGGCTAAGCATATAGTACGTAACCAACTGCCTAATTCATTTGGGCCGAAAAAAATTTATGGAAGTGGCGGCGCCCAGCTACAAAAAATATATTGACTAAAATTTAAAAAAAATTACATGCATATTAATAATCTAAAATTAATAACCCCTATTGCTGTTTTCTATACAAAAAACTTTTTACATATATGTATGCATATTTATCAAATGTTATGTGTTGCATTCTATTTTTTAATAAATAAATATATGAATTCTGCTTATTACTTGTCTCGGAAATGCTTGCGAGAATAACGATACCAGAGATTGCAACGAGAACTCGAGTTCTCGAGTCTCGAACATCTTCTCGTTTCTCGCGAGATTCGAGCTCTCGAGTCCCAAAATTCTCGATTCGTGTATACGAGAAAAAATCATAATATATAATACTGTCAATTCAGCAAATAAGCTGAATGCCGAGAATCTCGCGAGCCCTACGAATATTTCGAGATTCGAGAATCTCGCGAGAAGGCGAGACTCGCCCTTTATTTGCATTGTTATTGTCCTTTTATTGCATTGTCACGATGTGTGAGGCAAAGGTTCAGTTGGTCTTACTTATGACTATCAATAGAAATTTTACGCGTCCAACGCTTTTATTTAATTGTCTGATCAACGCCCTAGATTGATGAGGAGTGTGATGACTAGTACCTAGGACCTACCTAATTGTTTTCTAGCTTTTAGTATTATTAATACTTCATGTAAGTATTGTTTTCAATAAAACCGTTTAACTAAAAATTTTTTTAAATTATTTTATTTTCAAGTTTTTAGTCTTTATTTAATTGTCTATTATTTCTCATTCTATTTCATTTAGTGACTCATTATTACAAGGACTCTTTCCTGACAATTTGTTACAATCTAAGTCCTCAATACATAATCCTTCCAAAGACTTTCCTCGACTCTGCGCCAAGTATGCTTGTCCCTCCTCGAACTCCAAAATATTTTGATGTCACTTCTACCGGACTGTATGTAATATTTGTTCTAAATACGAGCAAAAGCGGACATCATAGGTCCCTTTCTATTCATGTATGTATTATGTGTTCCAAATATGGCCCAAATCGGACCACAAATACGATTATTTTGAATATCTCGATCCTTGCGCCACCTAGCAGCGATTTCTTTCACAGGCCGTTTTCTATTCATGTATGTATGTATTATGTGTTCCAAATATGAGCCAAATCGGACCACAAATACGATTTTTTTGAATATCTCGACACTTGCGCCACCTAACGGCGATTTCTTTCACAGGTCGTTTTCTATTCATGTATGTATGTATTATGTGTTCCAAATAAGAGCCAAATCGGACCACAATTACGATTTTCTTGAATATCTCGATCCTTGCGCCACCTAGCGGCTATATTTCTCAATAGGTCGCTTTCTATTAATGTATGTATTATGTGTTCCAAGTATGAACGAAATCGGACCACAAATACAATTTTTTTAAATATTTCGATCCATGCGCCACCTATCGGAGTTTTTTCTTATTATTGCATTGTCATCGGGTTGTGAACTATATTCCAAGTTTCAAGTTTGTAGCTTATCGGGAAGTTAGTTAAATTTTAATTACAAAATTCGTTCACAACGGCCGCGCGGCCGGCCTGTCAAGACAAGCTAAATAAAACCGTTTAAAAAACATGAAGGCCTTCATCAAATTTTTGCAATTTTTGCTTAAAATGTTTAGAAACTTATTAAAGTAAATCCAATTATAGTCTAACAAAGTACAAGTTTCAAGTCTTGTCATATTTTGTCGAAAAGGTGTTGCAGGTTTTGCTTCATTCAAAAAATAAAATAACCTAAAAACTAAGACAACATTCGGAATTAAAATTGCCAAACATTATTTCGAAACATTTAAAACATTAACTTTTGTGAAACTTGAAAAAGTTTTTACTTACTTACTTTACTTACAACCTTTTTCTAAAATTAACGAAAATCTATGCCGTAATCACATCTAGCATATTCATTCGTTATTCGGTAATAGGCAGTTTTTCTACCTAATATGTTTTTTTATACCCAGCTATACTTGTACACAGGGTATTATAACTTTGATTGGATAACGGTTCGTTGTACAGGTATAAAGGAATCGAGGTAGATATAGACTTCCATATATCAAAATCATCAGTATCGAAAAAAAATTTGATTGAGCTATGTCCGACCGTCCGTCTGGCCGTTAACACGATAACTTGAGTAAATATTAAGATATCTTCACCAAATTTGGTACACGAGCTTATCTAGACCCAGAATAGATTGGCGTTGAAAATGAGCGTAATCGGATGATAACCACGCCCACTTTTTATATATATAACATTTTGGAAAACACAAAAAACCTGATTATTTAGTAAATAATACACCTAGAATGTTGAAATTTGACGTGTGGACTGATATTGAGACTCTTGATAAAATTTTTTTAAAATGGTCGTGGCCCCGCCCACTTGTGATAAAATCAATTTTACAAATATTATTAATCATAAATAAACCTATTGTAACAAAATTCGGCAGGGAGGTTGCGTTTACTATAAGGAATGCTTTGAAGAAAAATTAACGAAATCGGTTAAGGACCACGCCTACTTTTATATAAAAGATTTTTAAAAGGGTCGTGGACGAATAAAATAGGCTATATGTTTGCAAAAAGAGCTTTATATCAATGGCATTTCATTTTCCAAGTTGATTTATTACAATAGCCGTGTTTTTTACACGCGCGTATACGTTTCGTTTGCGCGTGTTAAAAAACGCCTATCTTCGCTTAGATAGTGCTTAGGAGACCCATCTAGCGGCTGTGGTAAAACAACTAGCTACAGCAACAGGGTGTACCGAAAAGCGGAGACGCAATGCTCTGATGGCCATAGGGTATAACATATAGCTGAATCAGTTGCGATGAATTGTGGACACACATATAATACATAGAATTAGTGTACAGGGTGAAACAAAGACACATATTTCAGTTACATCTGAGTATAATGCGTATTGAAATTTAGTAGGACAAAATTTATGCGCAGCAATTTCAGAGGTGTATTTATAGTTTGTCTCTTAGCAGTCAATATAAAGTTTAAGCGTAAACGGATATACGCGTGTTAAAAAACACGGCTAATAAATAGGAAAAACTTCAAATTAAAAAAATGGGCATGGCACCGCCCCTTTTATGACTAAGCAATTTTCTATGTTTCGGAAGCCATAACTCGAAGAAATATTAGTTCAGAATGGAACCATATGTATATGTATTATTGCACAGCCTTGTAACACAATTAAGCACACAAAAGAAACAACAACAGCATTTCAAGTGGGCAGCTGGGTAAGTAATGTTCGGTTTCACCCAAACTTAGACTTCCTTACTTGTTTTGTACTATTATCGAATTACATTCCAATAGCGAAACACCAGACTAGTAAAAAAATGCATTTGCAATATGTATTTCGAATCAAACTGGCTTACGAATGAATCAAAACAGATTTTTGGGTGCGAAATAGCTCAGATATTCGTCTCCTAATATATCTAGCCTCAAGGCCTCATACTTAATCCAAGCGAAGGCGGGAAAGGTGCAAGAAAAATGCTAAGCCGTCTCATTCTCCTCAAAACAAAAAGAGCAGATTGGGTTATCAAAGAACGTCTCAATCTGATTGCCTACACTAATGATAGAGACTCTTCTCCAATAAACCACAGATTGAGAGCTTTATGGTTGGTAATATCATAGGGGTGTAGATTAATGGTGCATAAGAAAAATTTCAACATAAAAAAGCATAATGAAATGCTGAATGGTGGGTTTTTGCCGAATTGTCACAAACCGTGGCATGCCAGCAAACAATTGCTTGATCTAGCCCCGACTCCACGAGGGAAAAGGAAACATCTCTGTAAGCACTACGATGAGATGCGGCACCTACTAACTCAGCCCTTTGATCAAGCTAAGCCTAATCTCCAATGAGTCGGTAAATACCTTCGCTAGGTTATCAATATATATATATATTGATAATGATATATTTGAAAAGACACTAAATATTTGCGTCCCTTGAACTTTATAATCAAAAACTTGGGCATTGCCCAAACTAGCCGGCTCTCAATTCTTCACAATACCCGCATGCAGGGAGCTAAACTGTTATTTCTTTTATAATAAAGGTACTTCAGAAAAAATTATTTCCGGACTTGAATCTGTTTAGTTAGAAAGAAATTATAAAACCGGGACTTTTATTTTATAAGTCCGAAAAAAAAGTCAAATCCGGACTTTTATTTTTTAAGGACAGAATAACAGTCCGGCCCTAGATTAGATTAGATTAGATTTGTTACGGCCAGAAGCCTAATTCGTAAATTAGAAAATATTACAGTTTTTTATCTTATAGCTAAGGTTTTACAATATTCATATAATTTTGTTTTAAATACCGTTATTTGGTTGCAACTTTTTATATCCATAGGCAGAATATTGTAACTTTTCAGACCCTTGTAGAAAATGTTCTGTTGATCAATTTCAGTTCTAAAAAACGGCAATTTGAAATTATGTTTGCTCCTCGTATTTATGTTGTGAGTTTGCTCAACTAATGCTATATTTTTATTTAAATACTCAGGTACATTTCCATGTTTGATATTAAATATGAATTTCATGGAGTGGAAAAAAATCGTTTGTTTCACACTTAACCAGTCTAAAGTCTTCAACATGTCAGCCGTTCGTGTGTCTCTAGGTTTCTGAAGAATAAATCTCATGCATCTATTTTGAAGCTTTTGGAGCTTGTCTACTTCTTTATCCGATGTTATGAATAGAATGGACGGGCAGTACACGAAGTGCGGTTCTATAACTGATTTATATAAGACTATTTTGTACTTTTTTTGAATGAATTTAGTTGTTCTCTGCATCACTCCTATTTTATTAGCAACTTTTTTAATTGTATAATTTATATGATCTTCAAATTTGAGTTTATTATCAATTATTATTCCTAAGTATTTTATACTGTTAACTCTTTGTATGATTTCATCATTTATTTTTAGCTCGGCTATATCATCCTCATTGATATTCCTGCTTGTTATTATCATATATTTAGTTTTATTTATGTTTAGTTTCAGTCTATTACCACACAACCATTTATACAAGTTATTTAGTTCATGTTGCATTTTGGCAAGTGCAGTATTAATATTATTTTCACTTATCATAATTAATGCATCATCCGCAAAAAGTCTAATTTCACAACTTTCGATAGCATTGACTATGTCATTTATGTATATAAGAAATAATATAGGTGCCAATACTGAGCCTTGAGGTAACCCTATGGGTACCTCTAATTCATCCGACGTCACAGCATTTATAACTGTTTTCTGCTTTCTCTGCTTCAAATAGTTGCGGAACCATTTAAGTTCAATATCAGTTATGCCAATCCGCTACATTTTTTTATTAATATTTCTCTATCCACCATTTCAAAAGCTCTTTTAAGGTCAAGGAAAACTGAAACCACTACTTTTTTGTTTAGCTTTTCTTTCCAATCAGATATCACCAAGTTCAGCGCTGTCTCACAGTAATGTTTTTTCCTAAATCCTGACTGTTGGTAGACTAGTATATTATTTACTTCAAGATGATTCACTAACTGATTCTTAACAACGACTTCAAGATGATTCACTAACTGATTCTTAACAACGACTTCGAGAATTTTAGCATCACTTGGCAGGGTATTTATGGGTCTAAGTTCTTCAGGTTGCATTGTCTTTTTAACTTTTTCCACAGTTATTATTGTTGACGTTTTCCACATTTCAGGTACCACACCATCTTCTAAGCTGTTATTGATCATTTGGTCATAGAAATATCCGGTATACGATATACAATCTTTTAGTACACCTTCGGATAGCAGTTTTCTTCCACCTATTTTATATTTAAAGTCTGTTACGATATTAATAACATCATCGGTGGTAATTTCAGCAAACTTTAATTTTGAATGGACTTGTGTATCCTCTAGTGCTACTTGACAGGTTTCGATGTTATTATTAATTTCAATCACACTGTTTACAAAAAATCTATTCAGACCATTCGCCAGATTGGTTTCGTTTTCAACCAGTATGCCATCCAGTATCACCTTTTTTATCCCTTCGTTATCTTTAGTTTGGTTAACCGTTTGTTTGAGATATTTCCACATTTTTTTAGCATTATATTCATTCAAAATGATTTTATTCTCCATATACTTTATTTTTTTTAATTTGACTAATTTTTTGTATGACCTATTTATATTTTTATATTCATCCAACTCTCCAGTTTGTAACGCACGCGTGTACATATTGTATTTATATTTATTCATTTGTGCCAATTTTCTGTCATACCATTTATTCATTAACTTGATATACACCTCTTTCTCGTTGGTTAAACTTTCCATAGCCTGAATCATTATATTATTAATTAATTCGACTTTTACATCAATTGATAAGTTTATAGTAAAGTTGAAGTTAAATGATCTAAGGATGCTTATTAAAATATCACTATTATACTTGTCCCATGCTATGATTTTCTTGGTCAGTCTCATCTTGTATACTTTGGACGTTTTAATATTAAATTTTATAGTTTCATGATCAGATATTTTGTATTCCTGCAAATTATTACAGAGAATTTCATCCGAGTTTGAAAATAATAAATCAATTTTCGATTCACTTGTATCTGTGATTCGCGTATTAAATTCTATTTTTTGGCTCATCCCCATCACAGCAAATATCTCATTTAATTTAGTGCTATATGTTGAAATGCAGTTCATGTTAATATTAAAATCACCGACTACTACATTATGGTTACTTTTTTCATATTTATCAATTAGAATTTCATTTAGGTATTCAACAAAAGCTGCATCACTAGTGCTCGGCGAGTGGTACAGAACTCCAATCTGCCACTTTTTATCAACCTTCTTCAGTTTTATTACAATGCACCATACGTTTTCATTTATGTTATCATTATAGATTACTTTAACATCAATTGTACTATGTACATAAACTAACACACCTCCTGTGTGCCTGCTATGGGAATCACATCTTATCCTTTTATAGGTTGCTATTTTTAATTCATTGTCTAGAATATCTTTGGTTGTACATGTTTCAGAGCACAGTATGATGCCTGGTTTATGAACTTCCGCCAACACTTCCAACTCTGATTTGTTAGCTACTAGGCTATTAATGTTTAAATAGATGCATTTAAAGTCATTGTTGATGTCCTTTGTGGATTTTTTTGGTACTTTGATACTCTACGTTGCATAACATTAGCATGGTCCAGGTGAGCCAGTGGCCTGATTGTTAGTTGCTAATATCCTAGCCTTTGTTTTTTTACATTTAAGTGTTTTAAGTAGACAGGGCAATGTCTACTATTGCACGGGTGATTGGTATCAAGCCCTAGATTTAATTTCTCATTAGCAGACATTGCCACATGTTTTTAGGTTGTTCCTTGCACTCCATGGGCTTATGTTTACCCAAGCATTTGCTACAAACATCTTCATTTTTGCATTCACTAGCTTTATGGTTGTATCCTTTACATTTAAAACACATTGTTATATCAACACCATCGTATACTTTGCACCTTTCCCATCCTATATTCAGTTTATCTAATTTTAACGCTTCAGTAAATATTTCCACATCCACCTCTACTATTGCATTATAATAATTTTTGTGACTAACTTTAACATTATATTGCTTAATAATTTTTACTTCACCCTGTTCAAAGCATTTATTTTGTTTTCGTAGACATTCAGTTAATTCATCACCATTCTTTTCAAATTGCATACCTGTTATAAATAGTCTTGGTTTATATTCACGAGGTATCTTTATCTCATATTCATTGCTAATTTCTTTGTCCATTTCTTATTTTATTTTGTCTCTTTCGTTTTCATCAACACTATCGATCACCATAATACCATTATTACCAGCTTTAATATCTGTTATCATTAGTTCCTTAGGATTAATTTTATTGTTTAGATCTTTCTTGGTTTTTTCACACGATTGTTTTACTTTCGGTTTAACAATAATAGGAGTACGTTTCTTTAATTCAGGCACTGTAGGATCTTTGCTTTTGTTTTCACCTTTTTATACTCAGTTGAGCAGAGCTCACAGAGTATATTAAGTTTGATTGGATAACGGTTGGTTGTACATATATAAAGGAATCGAGATAGATATAGACTTCCATATATCAAAATAATCAGGATCGAAAAAAAATTTGATTGAGCCATGTCCGTCCGTCCGTCCGTCCGTCCGTCCGTCCGTCCGTCCGTCCGTTAACACGATAACTTGAGTAAATTTTGAGGTATCTTTGTGAAATTTGGTATGTAGGTTCCTGAGCACTCATCTCAGATCGCTATTTAAAATGAACGATATCGGACTATAACCACGCCCACTTTTTCGATATCGAAAATTTCGAAAAAACAAAAAAGTGCGATAATTCATTACAAAAGACCGATAAAGCGACGAAACTTGGTAGATGAGTTGAACTTATGACGCAAAATATAAAATTAGTAAAATTATGGACAATGGGCGTGGCACCGCCCACTTTTTAAAGAAGGTAATTTAAAACTTTTGCAAGCTGTAATTTGGCAGTCGTTGAAGATATCATGATGAAATTTGGCAGGAACGTTACTCTTATTACTGCATGTTCCCTTAATAAAAATTAGCAAAATCAGAGAAGGACCACGCCCACTTTTAAAAAAAAAATTTTTTTAAAGTAAAATTTTAACAAAAAATTTAATATCTTTACAGTATATAAGTAAATTATGTCAAGATTCAACTCCAGTAATGATATGGTGCAACAGAATACAAAAATAAAAGAAAATTTAAAAATGGGCGTGGCTCCGCCCTTTTTCATTTAATTTGTCTAGGATACTTTTAATGCCATAAATCGAACAAAAATTAACCAATCCTTTTGAAATTTGGTAGGGGCATAGATTTTATGGCGCTAACTGTTTTCTGTGAAAATGGGCGAAATCGGTTGATGCCAAGCCCAGTTTTTATACACAGTCGTCCGTCTGTCCTTCCGCATGGCCGTTAACACGATAACTTGAGCAAAAATCGATATATCTTTACTAAACTCAGTTCACGTACTTATCTGAACCCACTTTACCTTGGTGTGAAAAATGAACGAAATCCGACTATGACCACGCCCACTTTTTCGATATCGAAAATTGCGAAAAATGAAAAAAATGCCATAATTCTATACCAAATACGAAAAAAGGGATGAAACATGGTAAGGTAATTGGATTGTTTTATTGACGCGAAATATAACTTTAGAAAAAACTTTATAAAATGGTTGTGACACCTACCATATTAAGTAGAAGAAAATGAAAACGTTCTGCAGGGCGAAATAAAACACCCTTAAAATCTTGCCAGGTATTACATATATAAATAAATTAGCGGTATCCAACCGATAATGTTCTGGGTCACCCTAGTCCACATTTTGGTCGATATCTGCAAAACGCCTTCACATATACAACTACCACCACTCCCTTTTAAAACTCTCATTAATACCTTTAATTTGATACCCAAATCGTACAAACTCATTCTAGAGTCACCCCTGGTCCACCTTTATGGCGATATCTCGAAAAGGCGTCCACCTATAGAACTAAGCCCCACACCCTTTTAAAATACTCATTAACACCTTTCTTTTGATACCCATATTGTACAAACAAATTCTAGGGTCACCCCTGCTCCACCTTTATGGCGATATCTCGAAACGGCGTCCACCTATGGAACTAAGGAATACTCCCTTTTAAAATACTCATTATCACCTTTCTTTTGATGCCCATATTGTACAAACAAATTCTAGGGTCACCCCTGGTCCACCTTTATGGAGATATCTCGAAAATGCGACCACCTATACAACAACCACCACTCCCTTTTAAAACCAGCATTAATACCTTTAATTTGATACCCATATCGTACAAACACATTCTAGAGTCACCCCTGGTCCACATTTATGGCGATATTTCGAAAAGGCGACCACCTATAGAACTAAGGCCCACTCCCTTTTAAAATACTCATTAACACCATTCGTTTGATGCCCATATTGTACAAACAAATTCTAGGGTAACCCCTGGTCCACCTTTATGGCGATATCTCGAAACGGCGTCCACCTATGGAACTAAGGATTACTCCCTTTTAAAATACTCATTAACACCTTTCATTTGATACCCATATCGTACAAACGCATTCTAGAGTCACCCCTGGTCCATCTTTACGGCGATATCTCGAAAAGGCATCCATCTATAGAACTTAGGTCCACGCCCTTTTAAAATACTCATTAACACCTTTCGTTTGATGCCCATATTGTACAAACAAATTCTAGGGTCACCCCTGGTCCACCTTTATGGCGATATCTCGAAACGGCGTCCACCTATGGAACTAAGGATTACTCCCTTTTAAAATACTCATTAACACCTTTCATTTGATACCCATATCGTACAAACGCATTCTAGAGTCACCCCTGGTCCATCTTTACGGCGATATCTCGAAAAGGCGTCCATCTATAGAACTTAGGTCCACGCCCTTTTAAAATACTCATTATCACCTTTCTTTTGATGCCCATATTGTACAAACAAATTCTAGGGTCACCCCTGGTCCACCTTTATGGCAATATCTCGAAACGGCGTCCACCTATGGAACTAAGGATTACTCCCTTTTAAAATACTCATTAACACCTTTCTTTTGATACCCATATCGTACAAACGCATTCTAGGGTCAACCCTGATCCACCTTTATGGCTATATCCCTAAATGGCGTCCACCTATAGAACTATGGCCCACTCCCTCATAAAATACTCTTTAATGCCTTTCATTTGATACACATGTCATACAAACACATTCCAGGGTTTCCCTCGGTTCATTTTCCTACATGGTTATTTTCCCTTATGTTGTCACCATAGCTCTGAACTGAGTATGTAATGTTCGGTTACACCCGAACTTAACCTTCCTTACTTGTTTATTATTAATTTTCATTACTTCTGCATATACAGCCCTTTTTCCTTATTATTACTACTAATTTTCTTTATTTCGTTACATACCTTTTCATTGTCTTTACCAATTATTTCAGTTTTATTTTTCACTTCTTCTATCATTTCATATAAGCTTTTTATCTCACCAATTTTTTTTTTTCAAAAAGCTTTTGTGATCTTTCCATAGTTGCTACTCTTTGAGTATATCGACCCTCTACAGCTTCCAATAAAGCCTTTATTTCATTTTGGCTTTTCTTCATCACCTCTTCAAACTCATATTTATACTCATTTAATATTGTATTGTTTTTCTTCACACTCATTTGCATTTCTTGAAGCACCAAGTCTACATTCTGAATATATGTAACACATTCATCACACATAAATCGTGCCATAGGTTTTTCCTCAAACATTTTACAACAATATTTATCAACACCAGCACATGCAAGGCTTAATTTATTGAGTCTTTTTTCTCAAAGTTAACTCCTATTATATTAGGAATTCAACAACGCATTATTACATTATTTGTTACATTTTGTGAAGCGCGAACAAAATACTTTATTTTGCACAACTTTTTACCAATTTTTTAAAATGTTTTACCACAATTTTCCTGCTCGAAAAATGTGTACAAGGTTTTCACGTCTGCTCGCTATATATACATGAATAGGTAATATATATATGTATAGAGCTGCTCACTCAAATGATACCAATATTTTTTTTCATACAGAATTCATCGCAGCAGAAAGCGGTGTAACAAATTACAAGGCAATATCTTATGCCCCTATTACCGTTTACAACTCAACTCTGGTTGAGTTGAAATTTCGCAATTTGGTATTACAGATTACAACTCAACCTGTCAAAAAAAATTTCGGTTGAGTTGTCTAGTCTTACAACTTTTTGTGGCATTGCCGTTTACAACCTTGTGTTGGTGTAGTTGTCAAAGACGTCAAAATCTTACAACTGCTTACTAGCAGTTGTCTCATGCAATTTTGCAGTTGTTTTGAAAAAATGTTACGTTTTAGAAGACGGTTCACCACCTAATTTTTAACAAAGATGTTCAAAGTTGATATCAAAAGACACGTTTCGACCTCCGATTTAAGAATCCAAAAACAAAAATTGTAATTCTTTGCGACAGCATGGCACTGCTAATACGCGTCCAAAAATATCGAGACGCGTATTAATCTCGAGAACAATAATCCGAAAGCGGAAAAGAAACATTTTATCTCTTGTCCGGAGATATTTGTAGTTGAAGTTGGCGATTTTCATGTGGTTGTTGTAATGTTGTTGTCTTTTTTCGGTTTTTGTTTAATATCTTTTGATAATCCCTTCGGATTATTAATACTGATGCCAAGACGCATCGTTTAATACCTCTCTCGATATTTTTGGACACGTATTAGCAGTGTCATGCTGTCGTAAAGAATTACCACAAAAATTAAAAATTTTATTTCTAATAAAATCTAATTTCATGTGGTTGTTGTATTTTGCCAGATTTTTTGTACACAGCTATGCAGAAAGGTGTTGGACCCAACCAGAGTTATTTTTACGAATCGCGGCCCAAGGCCGCCAACGCAGAAAGATGTTCTGTGCAAACTGTGGAACGGGCCTCATATTTCGTACCCTCTCGGGCCATTTTGTGGGTCTTTATAAATATCTTTCAAAAGAAATAAAATTTTTAATTTCCGCTCTCGAATCCTAAAAACGGAGATGGAAACCCGTCTTTTGATACCACCTTTGATAAGAGTTAGATGGTGCACGGGCTTATAAAACGTTACCAAAAAAAAGCAAAACATTTAAAGCCGGTAGTTAAACCTTTTTTAATCAAACAATAATCAACAATTTTGTACACATTTCTAGAAAAAACAACGTTTAAACGAATTACATTGAATAACTTTTTGACTTTAGTTGGACGAGGCTGGCCGCAGTTCGGATGCAGCCAAAATAGGTGAAATAAATATGCGAGTCCCATTGATACTTATCACTACTCCTGGGAATCCTATTTGAGTAAAATACAGTTTTTTCTGTTGGGGTTTTAATCTACTTCACACAAATATTCTCCTCAATAATATCTAAAACCAGTCCAACACCAAAATCATTTCCACATCATATTTGATAGCTGCCGTCAGCAAGGAATCGGAGTATGGCGCATAATTTTAAAATACGAACGCGTATGCGGAAATGGTCCTTAATTTTGTTTAGTACTGAGTAAAATGCTTCCTTTCAAATCTGCAAAATAACTTCATATGAAACTCATTATTTGTTTGTCACTTAAACATTTTCTTACTTGGTGCTTGGTAGTTCCAAGGGATTGGAATGATCACGCGAATGTTTTCCGTATTCGCGAAATGTCAATCACCAACATTTTTGTCATTATAAAATAGATTTCATATAATATTAATAAAAAAATCACATTTGAAAATGCTTAAATTTCTGCCACAAATTGATCAGCTGTTTATTTATCTGTCAAATCATCACTTTCTGAAGTTGGCAACTCAATTCAATTTCAACTGAAATAAGTTGTAATTCGTAATACCAAACAGGAGTTGAGTTGTCTTAAAGTTGAGTTGTTTTAATTACAACGCAACTAAGTTGAGTTGTAAACGGTAATAGGGGCATTAATTCAATCAAACTTTAACAGAAAACAAGTAAGAACGGGACTGTCTTCGGCTGTGCCGAAGACTTCATACCTTTCATGAATGGGGCTGAACAATAATCTTATCCCGTTCGTAATCTCCGAATAATCGGATGTATAAGATAAGAAATATATAGTGAACAGATCTACATACCTTAACGATTTTTAAGATAAATATAAAATAAAAAATAGGTAGGTAATCTGTGTGAGGATGCAAAGCTTCACGTTTTTTGTGGTCTGTATGTAAAAAATATGACTACGAATCACGTATTTCAAAAATATATGACGTAGACGTAACTATTTGATGAAATTTGATAAATTTTGAAGCTTCTAGCCGTAAAAAAGGGGCAAAAATGACAGTTTATATGAAGTATATAATATATATACCACCGATCTCAATGATTTTTTTAGACATCAGTATATGCTATACACGTAAGCATTTGGTGAAATTTGAAGCTTCTAGCTGTTAAAATGGGGCCGAAATCGTAAAAAAATATATATATACTATATATATATACTATATATACCATCATATATATATTATATATATCACCGATCTCTATGATTTTTTGACACAAGAATACATACTATATACGTAAGCAATCTGTGAAATTTGAAGCTTATAGCTGTTAAAATGGGGTAGAAATTGCGAAAAGTTTCTTATCTGAACAATCGGTTGTATGAGATATATACTATATATACAACCGATCTCTATGATTTTTTCAGACAACAATATATGCTATATATATATACTATATATACATCCGATCTCTATGATTTTTTCAGACAACAATATATGCTATATACGTAAGCAATCGGTGAAATTTGAAGCTTATAGCTGTTAAAATGGGGTAGAAAGTGCGAAAAGTTTCTTATCTGAACAATCGGTTGTATGAGATATATACTCTATATACAACCGATCTCTATGATTTTTTCAGACAACAATATATGCTATATACGTAAGCAATTGGTGAAATTTGAAGCTTATAGCTGTTAAAATGGGGCAGAAATTGCGAAAAGTTTCTTATCTGAACAATCGGTTGTATGAGATATATACTATATATACAACCGATCTCTATGATTTTTTCAGACAACAATATATGCTATATACGTAAGTATTCGGTGAAACTTGAAGCTTCTAGCTGTTAAAATGGGGCTAAAATTTGCGCAATTGGGGCTAAAATTGCAAAATTTTATCAAGATATCTCAAAAATTGAGGGACTAGTTTGCATACAAACAGACAGACGGACAGACGGACAGACGGACAGACGGACATGGCTAAATCAACTCAGCTCTTCAACCTGATTATTTCGGTATACTTAATGGTGGGTCTATCTATTTTCCTTTAAGGACTTACAATTTTCGGTTTCGTGACGAAATTAATATACCATTTCATTTTCATGAAAGGTATAAAAAAAACAGGTGCAAATTTACTATGGCAAAGTATGAGTACAGTACTATGAGAGTTGGCTTTAGTTTTTCTATGACAAATTTCTGGTATTATGTAGTAACAAAAACTTTCAAATGAACATATGCTACAAGGTTTCAAATATACACATTTAGAGTAATTCACTTTTATATGTAGATTTTTTTTTAAAGGTCCGCAAAATAAAAAGTAAGCATGGCTCGTTATGAAAATGCTATAGGTAACCCCGGGATCCCATAAACTTTCACCTAAGGAAATTTTTCGACCTGGAATTTTCGGCTCAAAAAAAAAAACTATTAAAATGGGTCCCTGCTCGCAGGGTATGTACACATCGGAAATTTTGGTTGACCTATCAATGATGATCATAAAACCCAAAAAAGCAACAAACTATAATAATACGGAATATATCGCACACATACGTCTAAACACGATCAGCTCAAAAACGTGCAATGTGGAAAAAATTCGATATGCGCCAATATAGTTTTAATTTTTTACAGAATAGTCTTTTGTCGGCGCGCCGCGGCTGGACTTCAGAGTAACACATTGTCCACAACTAATGAATATGGAAACATACTGATGACGCCAGTCGTATGTTTGGCCATCTGAAACAATGTCTTAAAGTTGCGGGTGAGCATCTGGGAGGCTTGTAATACGAAAATTAAAAACAAAATATTTGAAAAGGTTTTGCTTATATGTATTTAATGATCTCGACGTTTCGGTCATTCGAAAAGATCCGGGGTTTTTGCCACAAAATCTAGCGGAACGTTTAAACAATTGCAGGAGGTTCTCTTTGCGAAGAGAGGGAGAAATACTTAATATGGTCACACTTTTGTAGCTGTTGTTCTGGGCTAACTCTAGTACTCGTTGTCGGCACGATTTCTTTAAATCATTTGTGGCTCCATGCTGGTCACACACAAAGGCGTCTTATGGTTGCTATCAATTATCTACTAATAGTCATGACTCTCGTTGCATGGTTCCCCCATAAATTCTGAAAACAAAAATTCGGAAACACATTTTTTCAGAAAACATTAGTCAGAACCCTTTTTTCGGAAAGTCAAAATTCAGAAGTCAAATTTCAGAAGTCAAAATTCAGAAAGTAATCAGACAGCAAAAAAATATTAAATTTTGATTAATTTCTGAATTTTGACTTCTGAAATTTTTTTCAGCCTGGAACACAGCAACGTCCAATCGAATTATGGAGTATGTATAATATCACCAAATTAGGTTAAGTCCGTACAAATAATTCTATCGAAAGGTGGCACAACGTCATTCGAAGTGCGTTTGGGACACACGCTAACTCATTTAATTTCATAAATAAAACAAGTAAGGAAGGCTAAGTTCGGGTGTAACCGAACATTACATACTCAGTTGACAGCTATGGAGACAAAATAAGGGAAAATCACCTCGTAGTAAAATGAACCTAGGGTAACCCTGGAATGTGTTTGTATGACATGTGTATCAAATGGATGGTATTAAAGAGTATTTTAAGAGGGAGGGGGCCATAGTTCTATAGGTGGACGCCATTTAGGGATATCGCCATAACGGTGGACCAGGGCTGACTCTAGAATTTGTTTGTACTATATGGGTATCAAATGAAAAATGTTAATGAGTATTTTAAAAGGGATTGGGCCTAAGTTCTATAGGAGGACGCCTTTTCGAGATATCGCCATAAAGGTGGATCAGGGGTGACTCTAGAATCTGTTTGTACGATATGGGTATCAAATGAAAGGTGTTAATGAGTATTTTAAAAGGGAGTGGGCCTAAGTTCTATAGCTGGACGCCTTTTCGAGATATCGCCATAAAGGTGGACCAGGAGTGACTCTAGATTTTGTTTGTACGATATGGGTATCAAATGAAAAGTGTTAATGAGTATTTTAAAAGAGAGTGCGCCGTAGTTCTATGGGTGGACGCCTTTTCGAGATATCGTCATAAACGTGGACCAGGGGTGACTCTAGAATGCGTTTGTACAATATGGGTATCAAACGAAAGGTGTTAATGAGTATTTTAAAAGGGAGTGGGCCTTAGTTCTATGGGTGGACGCCTTTTCGAGATATCGCCATAAAGGTGGACCAGGGGTGACTCTAGAATTTGTTTGTACGATATGGGTATCAAATGAAAAGTGTTAATGAGTATTTTAAAAGGGAGTGGGCCTTAGTTCTATAGGTGGACGCCTTTTCGCTCTAAAGGTGGACCAGGGGTGACTCTATAATGTGTTTGTACGATATGGGTATCAAATGAAAGGTGTTAATAAGTATTTTAAAAGGGAGTGGGCCTTAGTTCTATGGGTGGACGCCTTTTCGAGATATCGCCATAAAGGTGGACCAGGGGTGACTCTATAATGTGTTTGTACGATATGGGTATCAAATTAAAGGTATAAATGAGGGTTTTAAAAGGGAGTGGTGGTAGTTGTATATGTGAAGGCGTTTTCGAGGTATCGACCAAAATGTGGACCAGGGTGACCCAGAACATCAGCTGTCGGGTACCGCTAATTTATTTATATACGTAATACCACGAACAGTTATCCTTCCAAGATTACAAGGGCTTTTGATTTCGCCCTGCAAAACTTTTTCATTTTCTTCTACTTAATATGGTAGGTGTCACACCCATTTTACAAAGTTTTTTTCTAAAGTTATATTTTGCGTCAATAGACCAATCCAATTACCATGTTTCATCCCTTTTTTCGTATTTGGTATATTATTATGGCATTTTTTTCATTTTTAGTAATTTTCGATATCGAAAAAGTGGGCGTGGTCATAGTCGGATTTCGGCCATTTTTTACACCAATATAAAGTGAGTTCAGATAAGTACGTGAACTGAGTTATATATATATAGATATATCGATTTTTGCTCAAGTTATCGTGTTAACGGCCGAGCAGAACGACAGACGGTCGACTGTGTATAAAAACTGGGCGTGACTTCAACCGATTTCGCCCTTTTTCACAGAAAACAGTTATCGTCCTAGAATCTAAGCCTCTACCAAATTTCACACGGATTGGTAATGTTTTGTTCGACATATGGCATTAAAAGAATCCTAGACAAATTAAATGAAAAAGGGCGGAGCCACGCCCATTTTGAAAATTTCTTTTATTTTTGTATTTTGTTGCACCATATCATTACTGGAGTTGAATGTTGTTGACATAATTTACTTATATACTGTAAGGATATTAACTTTTTTTTTAAATTTGACTTTAAAAAAAAATTTTTTAAAAGTGTACGTGGCCTCCGATTTCGCTAATTTTTATTAAGCATACATATAGTAATAAGAGTACCGTTCGTGCCAAATTTCATCATGATATCTTCAACGACTGCCAAATTACAGCTTGCAAAGCTTCTAAATTACCTTCTTTTAAAAGTGGGCGGTGCCACTCCCATTGTCCAAAATTTTACTAATTTTCTATTCTGCGTCATAAGTTCAACTCACCTACAAAGTTTCATCGTTTTATCCGTATTTGGTAATGAATTATCGCACTTCTTCAATTTTCGAAATTTTCGATATCGAAAAAGTGGGCGTGGTTATAGTCCGATATCGTTCATTTTAAATAGCGATCTGATATGAGTGCCCAGGAACCTA
The DNA here is from genome assembly GCF_040869045.1 of Eurosta solidaginis. Taxonomy (NCBI): domain Eukaryota; kingdom Metazoa; phylum Arthropoda; class Insecta; order Diptera; family Tephritidae; genus Eurosta; species Eurosta solidaginis. The sequence goes on from NC_090321.1 coordinate 188,077,295, forward strand.
CATACCAAATTTCATTAAGATACGTCAAAATTTACTCAAGTTATCGTGTTAACGGACGGACGGACGGACGGACATGGCTCAATCGAATTTTTTTTCGATACTGATGATTTTGATATATGGAAGTCTATATCTATCTCGATTCCTTTATAGTACAGGTTACCAACCGTTATCCAAGCAAAGTTAATATACTCTGTGAGCTCTGCTCAACTGAGTATAAAAACGAACATGCAATAACAGAAACAAAACTGCAGCAATTTTCAGCTGGAGGCGAGCCATATCGGAAACGCAAGATAAAATATAAAGACTTCGTTTTTTTTATATTGTAAATTCATTTGAAAAAGATAAACGCGAAAAGATTTAATTGATTACATGCTTGCTATTGCACACAATTTAAAATTTTAGATTTTACTACTTTTCCTTCATGCATAATTCCTTCCAAATAAATGAACGTTTCTGAATCTTGAGAAAAATTTAATGTTTTTTCTGTCGTCTGATTACTTTCTGAATTTTGACTTCTGAATTTTGCCTTCTGAAATTTAACTTCTGAATTTTCATTTCTGAAATTTTACTTCTGCAATTTGACTTCTGAGATTTGACTTTTGAGTTTTGACCTCTGAATTTTGTCTTCCTAAAAAAAGGGTCCTGACTAATGTTTTCTGAAAAAATGTGTTTCTGAATTTTTATTTTCTGAATTTATGGGGGCACCGTTTTAACGATTAGCATCAATGCTGGCTTATTGTTGATCGCGCCAAAGGGCGCTTACACTTTCTAAGACTTACGACTGTTTCTAAGACTGCGACTTCAAACTCATATCTTCGTCGACGTCACTAGAATCTCTAGGTATAGCTCCGAAGACTTTCTGACGGATATTTTTTATGCCGATTCTACACCAAAGAAACACCTTGAAACATTAGGGAGTAACTAATCGGCCAAGTAAGTCGCCCTCAAAATCATAAACAGTCTTAGTGTATATCCCTGCGTTACTCATGGGTGAAGACCGTGGATAAAATTTAAAAAATGTGTTGGGAAAGCTTTTGCTTTACCACTTTGAGTGTTCTTACGAAGGACAAAGCCTAACCTGGTTAAAATATGTGCTTACGTATACATATTTGTAACAGGATCCGTAACGTGTAGGTGATATTTAAACACGGTTGATAGCCTATAATCAATGTGATTCCCTCTAAGGAATTAGTTGGGGATAGGGCCGCCAACTTTATGAAATGTCAAACCGGTAGACTTGGGTGTTGAATGATGAAGTGTGGAAATCGAAATTAACATTTCAGGCCCTATTTTATAGTTAAGCAAATAAAGTGATTTTTCAAACCCTTGTCACACGTGCATATATCTTCAACTTAAGTATGAGGTGAGAATCATTTCAAAGGGGTTCTTAGACACCTGAAGCCTACTAAATGATTTTGCATCCCTGATTTCGCTGAAAGAATAACAGCCAATCGGGATATAGAATTTCGGCACCTTTTTCGGATAACTTGCTTTTCTAACAACTTGAGGGCAATTTGAAAACATGTTCGACTTGGGTTATTTTATTTAAATAAATTAAATTTTTTATATAATTTTTCTTTTAGAGTTTTGTTTTAATAACTTGGTGAATTCGGAGATGCAAAGCCCGTGTTAAGCTGGCATTGAAAGCGCTTGTTTTCTCAAATATCTTTTGAATGGTTAGAAAGTGTTAAATTTCGCAATTTGATTTTTATAACTGGCAGTGATGCGCATCCCTTGATATTCCTTTCGACCATATCGAACCAATTTTGAACAATAAATGGCCTAGACAGTCTTAAAAAAAGTAGAAAATATAGTAATGCGCCGATATTTTTGACATTCGGCGGCGAGGTGGAAAAACGGCGTTTACCGGCGTCGTATATCTCTAGTCTCGTAGAATTTAGTGGACTTGCATGTACAAGGCCGTTGGTATTGAATTGGGTAACACTGTTGCATGCTACGTTTTACATACGATTTTTTCAAAAAAAGGTTGATTGCAGGTAAATTATCTGCCCCTTTCGAGAAAGATCGCCCACTAGGATTCGTGATCCACATTTGCAGAAAATTACAAACTTTTACTGGTAATAGTGAAAAAAGATAGAAAAACTTTGCACTTAGAAAAAATAAATTAAATTCACTAGTATGAATAGTTCTCTCATTGTTCTCAACGTGCTGCTAGTTATCTTGAAATGCACTGTACTTCTGCTTTTGATTATATAATTATTTATTTTATTACTATCTTATAAAATAAAAAATAAAATCGAAAATTACCCGTTGATATGCTGTCCGCTGAATACGTCATTTCTGTATTTTCCTGAAACACTTTTCTTTCACGTTGTTCGTATGAGATTTGCACTTGAGTTGAAGTGTTTTCGGGAGCAACCTGTGGCCTTGTGGTGGACGCCATGCAACTAAATTCAATATGAACGGTCACTTAGCTAAGATCACTTAAAACAAAATTTACAACTCAGCGCTTTATGAAATTTTCGCCTGCGAACAAAAAAAAAAAAACGATGCGCACCGCACGTTAAGTGATTTGTTAAAAAATAAAATTGAAATTAATTAACGTGTTAACGATACCGATATCTGTGTTAAAGTGTGAACTGAATCACTTTGAGGAGAGTGATGCACCGACTTTTCTACTAATAAATGCAATGTGTTATATTTGTTGTAAAAAACTACACACGGTAATGCAATTGTTGTATTTATTTACGCTGATCGCATTAGCAATGACTTTATTTACATGTTATTAAAAATTATTGTGATGAGCTTTTTCCGTTATTATCGAGCTATTCAAACTAACTCCGTAAGTATCAGGCGCGCTTTTGACAATGAGCTCCACTCGACAACAATAACAAAAAAATTAACATTAATAGTTACACAAGTGCTAGAAGAATAAAATACAAGTGAGCAAATAATATTAAAAATAAAAATATTTAAAGAAATTGTTTTTTTTTTAATTGTTTGCATTAATTTTCTATGTAAAGACAAAAAAATAACACTGACGAGTTGTAAATTAAGCGTCGAAAATTGTTTATTTATGCTTGGCGCACAATTAAATAGCAAATAAGCTGAAATATTTCACACTCAACACTTTCTTTACTATTTTTTTTCTAACGTTTTAATTAATTCTATAATAACCGTTGTGTTAAGCCGATCGTAGGCGAGAAGTGTGCGTGCTTGTTAGTCGTGTTTTGAACTGAGGTATAAAGCAAGTGTGTGATCGCTTTTTTTTGGGTGGAGGTGGCATTAACTGTAAAACGTTGTTGGCGTTAGGGTTGTGGCGCTTAGGGCTGTGGCTATGATTGGTGCTGAGCGCGAAAGGGCGCACCTGATTCAACTTATTGTAGCGGTTGCTGACATATTCAAAAGTCGCTAGTCTAAAAAACCGCAAAATATTACAATCATTATAAAGAAAACGAAATCTATGCCATCTAGAAAAGTTATATGCTAAGTTCTGAATTTTGACAGCGAATTGGGAGTAATGTTTTAATAATTTTGTTATTATTTTCGTATTGGTAGTAGATGTCTCCTGCGGACAAGCGGGCTTAGAATATAGGCGCGGTAGGAATGCCTGTATTGAGAGGCGACTAAAATCCAGATCCTACCAATGCAAAATCTTCGTAGCAAATCCTCTGATGATGGGCACGGAAAACCTTAACCAGACTATGGGTTGGTTGGTTGGTTGGAGTGGCGAGTCCCAATTGACTCCAATTAGCGCTCATGCGCCGTTTTGATACCACAAACTCGTGAGTTAACCAATGAAAGGGTGTTGTAAGAAAACTAATAAACATTTTCAAGCGCCTCAAGGAAACCCGCCCCCCTATATCTATGCTGTGGAGTTTATAAATTTGAGAAGCTCTCCCGGCCTAACATCCTTGAGTTCTGGGAGGCTTTCGAAAAAAGGTTTTCCAAGAAACTTTATTCTGCTTCGACAGTGTGCTGGGAATTCGCACAGCAGATGCTCAACCGTTTCCTTCGCCTCCGGACGATTGCAGCTGCGACAGGAAGTACTGTGTTCCAGTCCCATCCGTCCCGCATGTACCCCAATTATCCAATGCCCCGTGAGCAGCACAACTACTCTGAATATATCCCTTCTGTTCATCTTAAGGACAACTATAGATCATGTTTCGTTATATAATGGCCACCTGCTCTTGGAAACTCTACAGGTCCGCAACCGATTCCACCTATTGTTGGCCTCACACAACCAGTGCTGGGAGATGTGACCCTTGATAAGTCTTAGAGATGCAAGGACCTCCTTCGCTCCTGAGACATCAAGAGCCGCTCCATGCCAGCTCATCCGCCATCTCATTACCCTGTATGTTTCGTTGCTCCGGCATCCATATCAGGGTAACGATCTGCCGGCTCGCCAGAATCATGGCGCTCTCCCTACACTGCCCAACCAGGTTTGATAATACCGTCTCTGACCCGGGGGCCCCAAAAGCCGTCTTGCTATCGGATAAAATGGCTACTCTGTTACCGTTACCATTGATATCCACTAACGCTTTACACGCCTCTTGGATAGCAAAAATCTCAGCTTGAAACACGCTTGCCGAGGCGGACTATGATTTAAAGGACCACGTCTAAGAGCATATACCTGAAACGTCCAGACTCTTTTAGGAGGAGGAACCGATGGACTGATAATAAGCGTTAATCATAAAAGGGGCATTTTTAATATAACGATGCCGTTGACAACTATATGTACTCCTGTGATGACTACCTCCGTGGCACGACTGCCTGCAGCATTACATAAATTCCATCTTTGGCGACTTTAACGCCTAGTTCTACAGTTGAAAAATCTGCCTTCACAATACAACAGCTCCCACTGGGTTAACTCTTTCACCCCTGAGTTTTTTTTCGAAATCAGACGGGGTTTTCATCAAATACTGTAATATGGCTAAAATATAAGATGTTTGGCATACCTGAAAAATCTGATATCCTTTCCATTATCCTGGGATATATAATCCCAATAACATTTATAGGTGGGACGCATAAGTCCCAATAATACCAAAATCGCCAAAAAATTAAATAACAACTTTTAAAAAAAAATTATTAATTTCACTTTTTATTCATGTTTCCTCTGAAAATTTAAGTCACTTGCGAAAAGAAGCAAAACATTTAAAACATAAAGCGTTGATTGCATCCAGAAAAGGCGTATTTGGTCCTGTTTTCCTTATTTTGTAAGGTGCAATGAACGCATCGACGACGAGAAGGTTGTTCAATAGGAAGATGATCGCCAATATTTAGACGTTCAGTTTGTGATCGCTTTGCTAGTCTTCCACCATATTGACATGTTGTGAGTTTTTTTGCTTTATTCCTCCGGCTATCATTGACTGGGCTAATGGAACTATGAATTGAATGAGCGGAATTTTACGGCGTTGACGTTTTGTAAATATTATCCGAGAGTTAACAACAGCTAGCATAAAAATCTTGGCCATCAGTAAAGTGAAACGATCGCGAGAAATACTATTTTTTAACATATGGTTCCCCATCGATTCATTTTTACTCCAATATGATGGTAAGTGGTTGTAGTGCATTACGAAAGTGACTCTAAAAAAAGCATAATTTCGTACTCATCGGTAAGAGAGCACTTTTCAGATTTTTCTCTGTTTAATTTTTGAATACATTGGTTTGTACACTCTGCAATACGTATATATAAACTTTCTGGAAAGAGTTTCCGGAAAACATCAAACTCTGAAGCACAATGAGGAATGTCAATAAGAACTTCATGCCCTTTTTCTACCGGCATTATATACTTCGGTTCGAAAATGACGCCGGCGTCAAACTTTGTCCAGCTACATTTATTACCTAATGACTGATCTTCACAGTTCTCTAAAGAATTAAGTTGATCGCCTATATCTTGACCGTCATCGTCATCCATTTCTGATTCAGGAGAAGTGTCATCACCTGATTTGTTTACATATTTAGCGTTTGCTAAAGGAACTTCCGCATCTTCGTCATCGTCATCCGATGGTACATAGCTAGACTCAGATGCACTAAAATCATCGGCCATATCGTCGCTATCGTCACTATCGTCTTGTAGAAAATAATCAGCAATTTCCTTCTCACCCAATTTTTTCCTTGGACACATCTAAAGGTAAAAACAAATATTGGGTTATTATTATCCCAAACAAACACATTATTGGGATTATATGTCCCAATGCAGTTACAAATGAAGGCTCAGAACCAAAAGGATCTAAGTGACATTTTTTTTAAAATTGAGTTATACCCATATTTGTATATTTAATATAGTGTCTATTTGTTGACAATGCGATCCAAGCCATTTTGGACATTTTAGTGCCATATATTTACTAGGCCAAAAACGTACTAAATTTTATTGCATTAATGATTGGAGCCAAAAGGATCTATGTGTGCTCCTCCAAGCAATAAAATTTAATTGCTCGGCCAAAAGAACATGCAGAATTTTTTGAAGTAAGCAGTTTCGTAGCCCGTTTAATTTTAGTATAATAAAGAGGTAAACTTAAGTTCGTAGGAAGTCTCGGTGATTTGAAAGAGGTGAAGAAGCCTCTCCCCTCTCTCGTCTGTGCCGCAGACTTGGGTTCAATATTTGACTAATGTAAAAGCAGGCTTTCATGAAAATACATCATCGTATAGCTGAGACAAAAAATTACGATTTTCATACGAATATTCCCCATGAGACAAACATCAAAAATTCACAAAAAAAGTCAAAATAAGAAGGATGATGAAAATGCAGAACTTGATGAAGCCCACGACACTCTTTTATCTGATTACGATAATTAGACACATGGTGGTTCACAGCCCAAATCGTCCACGATGAAAAATGCAAATTTGAACAAGAACTTCTTTAGACAAGATATAATGGTTTATAAACAAAATATTATGATAGTGATTAAAGTTTTGAAAATTACACGATTTTGTTGCTGAAAATCGCCACAAAAAATTTTTGGTGTCCTGTAAAAAAGGACGGCCTATAAAACCGATTTAAATTATCCTTTTTTAAGCTTCTTTCCGGATTTGCTGTAATATCTATTTAAGTATCGTAATTAAAGAAAAATTTAAAGATTTCATGTATTAATAAGTCTTTAGGCATATTTGGGTTAAAAATAGCGAAATTTTTGCTGAACTGCAACTGTACGTTGTATATTTTCTTTAAATACTTAATATAATGTCACTGTGCCTCATGTGTGCCAAATTCGCGAAAATTTTCCGAATTTTCAACTTTTTTCTCAAGATTTTTAGAACTCCTTTGAGTAAGCAGTTTTGAAGCCAGTAAATAAGTTAATCTTAGTTTTGTAAAAAATTTCCCTAACTTTTGGCAATTTTTTTCTTGAGTTATACCCCATAGGAACTTCTTAACGTAATTTTTTTTATATGGAAAAAAGTCCTTATCCTCGTAAGAAAAAAAAAATTGCCAAAAATCAGCGATACATTCTACGAACTTAAGCTTAGCACTTTATTATACTTAAATTAAACAGGCTACAAAACTGCGTACTCGAAACAATTTTAAATGTTATTTTAGCCGAGCAATCAACGTTCGAAATTTTATTGCAACAATTTTTGGAGCCAAAAGGGTCTAAGTGCGCTTGGATCCAGAAAAAAAATACCCAAAAATCAGCGAGATTTCCTACGAACTTAAGTTTAGCACTTTGTTATACTAAAATTAAACGGGCTACAAGACTGCATACTCGAAAAAATTCTACGTGTTCTTTTGGCGGAGCAATCAACGTTCGAAATTTGTTTGCAATAATTTTTGGAAATTTTTGCAATACTTTTTGGAAATTTACAGTTATTTTCCATCTGCAGTAAACATCCTTTGAATTACGGGTTCGAATCGAGCTCAAGGCCTAACAATAATTTTTTATTATTATTATTGTTATGATACATTTTTTCTTAATTGAAAAAATTTTTAAATTAGAATAGAAGAAAGAAAAAATTTAGACAACTGCCAAAGCTCTTTGTATAGATCCATTTCGGGAACTGCTAAATTCCTTCATCGGCAACGTTTAGGCGCCGCTGCTATAACCATTCAGCCATCACAGCGGTTTTTTGTTTGTCTTCATTAATCCTACTTCTATTCTGGTTCGTGCCAATTGATATTCACAACACTGCGACATCTGTTGCAGAATGGATGTGAAAATTGGACTTGTTTGATGGCAATGATACCATAGTGTCGTATTTTATTGACACTTTTTTCCCCGTGCTCTGGGATGTATTAACAATTTTTGTTGTTATATCGGCCTACTGATTTTAAGATCGCGGGTTCGAATCGAGCTCAAGGCCTAACAATAATTTTTTATTATTATTATTGTTATGATACATTTTTTCTTAATTGAAAAAATTTTTAAATTAGAATAGAAGAAAGAAAAAATTTAGACAACTGCCAAAGCTCTTTGTATAGATCCATTTCGGGAACTGCTAAATTCCTTCATCGGCAACGTTTAGGCGCCGCTGCTATAACCATTCAGCCATCACAGCGGTTTTTTGTTTGTCTTCATTAATCCTACTTCTATTCTGGTTCGTGCCAATTGATATTCACAACACTGCGACATCTGTTGCAGAATGGATGTGAAAATTGGACTTGTTTGATGGCAATGCTACCATAGTGTCGTATTTTATTGACACTTTTTTCCCCGTGCTCTGGGATGTATTAACAATTTTTGTTGTTATATCGGCCTACTGATTTTAAGATCGCGGGTTCGAATCGAGCTCAAGGCCTAACAATAATTTTTTATTATTATTATTGTTATGATACATTTTTTCTTAATTGAAAAAATTTTTAAATTAGAATAGAAGAAAGAAAAAATTTAGACAACTGCCAAAGCTCTTTGTATAGATCCATTTCGGGAACTGCAAAATTCCTTCATCGGCAACGTTTAGGCGCCGCTGCTATAACCATTCAGCCATCACAGCGGTTTTTTGTTTGTCTTCATTAATCCTACTTCTATTCTGGTTCGTGCCAATTGATATTCACAACACTGCGACATCTGTTGCAGAATGGATGTGAAAATTGGACTTGTTTGATGGCAATGCTACCATAGTGTCGTATTTTATTGACACTTTTTTCCCCGTGCTCTGGGATGTATTAACAATTTTTGTTGTTATATCGGCCTACTGATTTTAAGATCGCGGGTTCGAATCGAGCTCAAGGCCTAACAATAATTTTTTATTATTATTATTGTTATGATACATTTTTTCTTAATTGAAAAAATTTTTAAATTAGAATAGAAGAAAGAAAAAATTTAGACAACTGCCAAAGCTCTTTGTATAGATCCATTTCGGGAACTGCTAAATTCCTTCATCGGCAACGTTTAGGCGCCGCTGCTATAACCATTCAGCCATCACAGCGGTTTTTTGTTTGTCTTCATTAATCCTACTTCTATTCTGGTTCGTGCCAATTGATATTCACAACACTGCGACATCTGTTGCAGAATGGATGTGAAAATTGGACTTGTTTGATGGCAATGCTACCATAGTGTCGTATTTTATTGACACTTTTTTCCCCGTGCTCTGGGATGTATTAACAATTTTTGTTGTTATATCGGCCTACTGATTTTAAGATCGCGGGTTCGAATCGAGCTCAAGGCCTAACAATAATTTTTTATTATTATTATTGTTATGATACATTTTTTCTTAATTGAAAAAATTTTTAAATTAGAATAGAAGAAAGAAAAAATTTAGACAACTGCCAAAGCTCTTTGTATAGATCCATTTCGGGAACTGCTAAATTCCTTCATCGGCAACGTTTAGGCGCCGCTGCTATAACCATTCAGCCATCACAGCGGTTTTTTGTTTGTCTTCATTAATCCTACTTCTATTCTGGTTCGTGCCAATTGATATTCACAACACTGCGACATCTGTTGCAGAATGGATGTGAAAATTGGACTTGTTTGATGGCAATGTTACCATAGTGTCGTATTTTATTGACACTTTTTTCCCCGTGCTCTGGGATGTATTAACAATGTTTGTTGTTATATCGGCCTACTGATATTAAGATCGCGGGTTCGAATCGAGCTCAAGGCCTAACAATAATTTTTTATTATTATTATTGTTATGATACATTTTTTCTTAATTGAATAATAATAAAAAATTATTGTTAGGCCTTCAGCTCAATTCGAACCCGCGATCTTAAAATCAGTAGGCCGATATAACAACAAAAATTGTTAATACATCCCAGAGCACGGGGAAAAAAGTGTCAATAAAATACGACACTATGGTAGCATTGCCATCAAACAAGGCCAATTTTCACATCCATTCTGCAACAGATGTCGCAGTGTTGTGAATATCAATTGGCACGAACCAGAATAGAAGTAGGATTAATGAAGACAAACAAAAAACCGCTGTGATGGCTGAATGGTTATATCAGCGGCGCCTAAACGTTGCTGATGAAGGAATTTAGCAGTTCCCGAAATGGATCTATACAACGAGCTTTGGCAGTTGTCTAAATTTTTTCTTTCTTCTATTCTAATTTAAAAATCCTTTGAATTAGTTGACTAACCTGCATTCATTTAGACAGGAATCATCTCAAATGCATTTACCCAGAATTTACAATAAGTAATTTACATTAACCTTAATTATCTCAATTCAACGTCGATGTTACTTAGATTCTTTTGATTGTAAGCCCTTCAAATATAAAAAACTTACTTTTTTCATTATATGTTTCCAATAGAATAATAAAGGAATAATCAGCCTAATTGTAAACTTCATATGAATAAATCAATCCCATGAATTTTTTATTTCCCATGAACAAAAAATTCGTATCGTTAATTTCATGTGAATCAATCCTTATATTCGAATTTCGAATATGCTATTGTGAACATCACTCATGTTTTGTTTACTAATTTTTGCAGAAAAAATTGCTGTTTTTATTTTTGCGTTAAATATTAAAATTGTAATGATTAGTGCTTACTTGCGCCTTTGTTTAATTGAAGAAGAAACTAATACCAGTCAGCAATTGGCTGAACGAGTGTCCAGGAGGATATTAAGCGAGAAGTGTAATCCCCTTGAATTACCCAATGCAAGGTAAACATGCGAATAATTATACTCGTAAACCAAATAAATAATCGCGTTTTAACTATTTATACATAGCTTTCACCAATTGTATAGAATAAATAAGCCGGCGTACAATTATTTGTTGGATGTATTGCACAGTGGTCTGCCAGTGGCACGTAAACGTTTTGCAATAGACACAGTCGTAAAGCTTTCAGCTGCTCTAAGATTTTTTGGTGAAGGAGCATACCAAAAAGGAGTAGGGAGGCAAGTGGATGTTGGCATATCGCAGTCAAGTTTTAGCCACGTCTTGTCTGAAGTATTGAATGTTTTTGAGGAGTGCCTTTGCAATCAGTGGATAAAATGGCCTACTAAAGACGAAATGCGTGAAATTGCTTTGGATTTTCATCAACAATTTAATATCCCAGGCATTATTGGCTGCATAGATGGCACACACGTTAGAATTATAGGTCCTAGGAATAACAATCACTTATATTATAACAGAAAGGGTTACTATAGTATGAATGTTTTGGTGATAGATTGGTAAAATTTGTGTATGCTTTTACGCATGTTAATAATTTTATCTGAAGGTATGTGATAACAAAATGGCAATAAGATACGTCGATGCTACACACGCTGGAGCCTGCCATGACTCATTAATTTGGAATACAAGTAAATTGAGGGTTTCAGTGGAGCAGGATTATTGCTAGGAACTAGAAATGTTTGGCTGCTAGGTAAAATTTTAATGAAATCTATAAGTCCCAAAATCAAATTTTGTTCATAGGCGACGCTGGATATCCATTGGAGCCTTGGTTGCTAACACCCCACAGATCAGCGGAAGAGGGCTCCACAGAAAGAAAATTTAATGAGGTTCATGCACGTGGACGTAACATTGTGGAAAGGACCAATGGCGTCTTAAAAAATAGATGGAGGTGTGTACTAGGAGCCTAAGAAAGCAGCTCAAATTACTAATGTCTGTTGCGCGTTGCACAATATATGCTTAAAGTATCGGTGCGATGACACACCTTTTGTTTCAAATAGAGCTTCTCAACCGGAAATTCCTGAACACGTGCAGTGAGTCTAAGCGTATTTGAGCAAATATATAATTGCCTTATGTAAATTTATGGCAAAATGTTTTTATAATTGAATGACACTCTTCAAAGAAATGTCTGATCTGAATTAGCTCAAAAGCGGCTTTATTGTTAATCTTGCTTTACCAATTTGAAAAAATAAAGTACATAAAATTCATTTTTTTTTACAAAAACGTTCGAAACATTCTAATTAATGCCTAAGCTTTTCTTTGCAGCTAGTATTTTCAAATTTTGAACCTCGATTTGTCTGTTTATAAGTATGAGTTTACGGTCAACTTCAATTTTTCTGAGCCGTTCAATTTCCGAATTGTGGCGTTTTGTTTCCTTTAGGAAACTGTTTTGAATATTTTGAAAGTTTTCGAGGCCTTGGTTAAATTCCTTTAAGTGGCCTTCTATTTCAGTATAGTGATGACTCTGGATTTCCAAGCCCTTTCTGACGTTGTCATTCATTTCTTTTTGAACATCTAGTTCAATGTTTAATAGCTCCGAAGGGTTAATTTTTTTGCGAGTTTGCTGGCTGGTTTTTTGTGCAGGCAAAGCACTTTCCCTTTGCGTGTCACCGGCAGTTTCGGTGCTATTTGCGTCCAAGCTATTGTCCATGCAACTAAGTTCCACTTCAGAGTCCTCACTAGAGCTGTTCTCTTCATCACTACTGTTATTTTCACGTTGCTTACCAGTTGATTTCGTTGCATTCAAACCAAAAGGCTTGCCATCTTCTACATCTTCCGCAGCTGCTACTGACGCAGTTATATCCAAAATTGACTGTTCTAATACAGAAAGAACATGTTGCTTGCAAGGTCTTCCACCGATCTTTTTCCTATTTTTGGTATTTTCGACAGCCTTGTTTCGTATGTATCGGTTTTGATCAATCCAAACCTGTAAGCAATGGCTATATAAATTATGGCACATTCCATACGGAAAAGTTAAAAGGACCACGGCGCAAATTGAAAGATAAGCTCGGCCTTAATCTCCGCGGCCTAGACGTCTAGTCTTTTTTTCTAACATCTGCTCAATGAGAGAAATCTTTGACCTGACCATGCAATAGGAGCAAATTTTACACAAACTATGTACTGCCGCTGCGGACACCATACGCTACCAGTGAGACCGGAGAAAGAACTGATATGAAAAGCAATCTCGTACTTCCTTGGAAAAAAGGATGCTGTCTTTGGGACTACGCTGTGTAAGGGCACAGGAACTCGTCTTATTTGGAAGCGCTTCGGTGACGCTAAGAAGAAGACACCTACTTAGAAGAAAGAAACATAGGACCAATTGGAATGAGTGTGAATACATTCTACCTTTAGGGGAAGATAATTAATTTACTATGTGCAGCGCAGCTCAGTATAAAATATCCAAGTAAGCATTAATGAGAACGATGGCATGAGATAAAGGCAGGTAGATATCTAAATAAAGATACTCTAGTTAAATACAACGTAATCTTATCGAGCACCTACGTTTACATTAACTCGATGCTGAGAGGTCGACATGAATTTACTTAAGAGCGTAAATATTGTTTTGGTTTTTTTTTTCAATCGGAAGAAGGTATATACAATAGATAAAACAGCGTCAATTTAGATGATATGTAGGAGCTTCAAGTGAGATATCAAAAATTTTGTAATAATTTTTTCAAATTTAATTAGTGATCCCATGTGATTAATACTACCACTCTTCGTAGGAAGCCCTCACTTTCCATTTTTTTATGATTTATTATGGTTATTGATAAAAGTAGTTAGTTGATGTTTATTTAAAATAAAACTGAATGTGCAAATAGCTGTTTAAATAAAGATGTAGAACAAGCGCCGCATTATTGATGATTATATAATCAAAAGTCGCTTACTTAAGAGCTTCCCAAAATGCTTCAATATCGAGAATGGGGGTTACGAAAGAAACCAATGAACAAAATAAAAAAATTTTACCAGCAACGTTTTGAATGCAAATATAATTTATGTTTTAATTTAAATTTTGCCAATTGTCTAGCATACATTAAAATCATAAAGAAACAAGGTCAATCGAAATTAAAGCAGACGCGCTAAAACGTCAAACAAACGCCTTAGTGATGCACAGAATTAAATCTTGCACGAAAACTCAAAAAACTGTTTAAATTTTTTTTATTGTATTATTTATTTGAGTTTTTAATTCATTAGGTTCATATGAAAAGTTTTCGACCTATGCATTATATCTACGAACCTTGATATTCTCTCGTATGGTTTGTGGATGCGATTTGATAAGAATTTTGTATGTCGATGATAATTTTTAATACTTTTTCAGAGAAGCGGGACATGGAACGATTCATTCTACAAAATCTTATATATGATGCCATTTGTTTGAAACTATTTCGTATACAGATTTTGATCTAGACTCAAAAAAATGTATTCCAAAATGGGAGTGACTTTTCTCCAAAGGAATTTCTTCCTCAAAGCAAGAACATTTCTTATGATGGAAACCTGTTTTATATATATATGAGAATTATTTATTATCCAAAAATTCGTACACCAACTTGAGGAAAAAATGTCTATGGTGAAAATTCGCTCCCCTTTTTATGTTTTGGGGAAAATATATGCTGTTTTCACAAATCTGTGGGATTCGTGTAAAGCGGGAGAGGGTGAGAAAGAAGTAGAGGAAAAAGTGGAGTAACAGATAAAATCTTCTTGAAAGTTTCCCCCAAAACTAATTAAATTAGCCTAAACTTTGAGGGCTTCATATATTTAGTACATTTTGACGTAATGGCGTCGATGAAATGATTTGAACTTTACTATGTACATGGCCCGTAACGTGAAAGATGCACCAAAAGGGCTCAAATGGCTGGTGGATCAGGATACATGTAGGGGACGGCTTGTCATGGGTGTGGTTGCGAATGCGCATCACAGTGTATGGGGCCAACGTCAAGAAATGTGCTTGAAGGTATGAATGGAAGATCCTACACAGGCCATCTTTCTCAAATCATGCATATATCAGCTTCGGTCCATCTAAAAAGGGTAGAGAAGGGAACCTAGAACAACAGAATGTACAAGTTACAGGAATGTGTAGCAGGAAAGTCTATAGAGGTTACCACCGTAGAGGAGCTTGGGGGGTGCAAAAACTTTTTATCAAATGCGCTGACAACTGGATATAGGAGAGCGGTAATAGTGGAAGAAGATTCAACGAAAAATCGAAACCACCATGATGGAGTAAAGCGTTGTCTTCTTGGAGGGCAGGTAAAAACGATTTTTAAGGACGCAAAAATTGCGGAAAGCGAGAAGTGGTGGGACGAATATAAAGATAAATGAAATAAAGAGACCGAAGAGGGTTTCATGGGAGATACACACCAGGGACTGATAAAAAAA
Source organism: Eurosta solidaginis (assembly GCF_040869045.1). Lineage (NCBI taxonomy): Eukaryota > Metazoa > Arthropoda > Insecta > Diptera > Tephritidae > Eurosta > Eurosta solidaginis. Next base: position 188,092,671 of record NC_090321.1, read on the forward strand.
GGACAACGGGGAATAATCAGTTAGTAATGAAGGGTCCCTTGAGGTTCTACTTAGCACACACTTCCCATTAGGAGATGATGCGGAAGAGTTGTGTAATTGGGTCTACACTCCCAATACGGAGCGAGCTGTACCAGGACTGGTGAAAAATACCAAAATTTAATAGGATATTCCAAGCTATGTTGCACGTGACAGGTGAAACAATTACAGCAAAAGATACGAGTAAAATGGCTTTTTAAAAAAATAGTCACATATTTGGTAAGTGCAACATTAATAAAAGTTGTGCATGCACTTTATTTTGATTATATTCAAACTTCAGGAGAAACACTTTCTGCTCCGAACACCGGTACTCCAAGAATATACCCTATGAGTTTTCTGGAATTGCCGGGGCTTTCAATAATGTCTCGAAACGATCAATCAAGGCCTTAACAAGCTTGATCGGTTCTATGTTACGCTGCAGAAAGACTACGTCGCAATGAAGTCTATGCGAGACCACAGAATCTGTTAACAGTGAAACACCGCAGGGTGTGGATTACTATCACGAATGCAGCAGACACTGGTCATCAACCAATTGTTTAAGCGGTGCGACAGTGCGGAAAAAAATCTACTATTATTTACTACGAAAGATAAGATCCCGAATCGCACTAGGTCTTAGTTGAGAGGGATTGCTCTGCAAGAAAATTACAGCACAATATATCTGGGGAATTATACTCGAAGTAAATTGTGGTGTATACTCGAAGAAAGCATCCGCTATACTGTATGCACGTAGGTCCTATCGCCCACTCTTTTTCATTGGGTCTTTGCTGCAATTGTCTAGCCCACAATATTAATGATTGGATAACGGGAGCCCTAAAAGCTACCCCGACCACAGCATTTCATTCTATTCTGCACATTCCGCCTGCATGGCAAAAATGCCTAAGCAAAGTTTCTTTTGGGATGTATTCTTAAGCCTTTTTCCTTGAAGTTTATGACCCACAACCAAAATGCTTCTGGAAAAAGAAAATTCCGTATTTTGTTTTCAAGTTATGTTATTATATTCTTAAACTTTAGCTCTTGGTGTACTTTAGGTTTTAGTTTTTAAATGTGCGAACACCTGTTCAAACATAATCGTTGGACTACTTACTAAAGCAACTGGATTAAGTTCTTCAATATGGGTTTGTAAAGGGCGAATTAATGGTGTCTTATAACCATAAAGCCATAACCAGATAAAACAGCTGATCACACCTACCATAAGGAAATCAATGTAATCGAGTTAGCGTTATTGTATGGCACCATTAATCGATTACACTGATTTCCATAAGGTAGGTTCGATCAGCTGTTTTATCTGGTTATGGCTTTATGGTTATAAGTCACCATTAATTCGCCCTTAAAGCACCTGCTAAGTTATGAAAACGACATACCAGTGACCAGTAGAAAATGACTTGACTAACGTCAATTAAAACATAAAGCGAAGAACTATGCTTTGATGTACGCTATTTTTAAGGAATCCAAATCAAAACATCCAAATATCAAATACTTGCAGGGTAAAAGCAAATTAAGAGAATTTTTGAAATTTTATCTTATGACGACAGAGAAAGATTATCTTATGCAATTTAATTTAAGTCACGTTTCACAATAAACTGCTCGTGATTTAATTTAAATAGCATTCATCTCTTGCCCTTCACATTAAAAAGCGATTGGCGTTGTACCTTTGTATGTATGTCTGTATGTTTATTTTGTGTTATATGTATTAGGTTTTTGGTGAGTTTATGAGTTGTTATCGACATCAAAAAATCATAATTAACAATTTTGTTCCACAAACTGCTTAAAACCGATTTAAATTGATTGCGTTCAAATTGTAGCTGTAATTGAGACAAGTATGTAGGTATGTATATAAAACGTTATGATTTATATATCTATTAGGCTTATACTGACATTTACGAGTTTATTGACCGTATTGGATCCATATATGTATGAATAATTGATGTGAGAGAATCGTTGCAAGGAATTTATATTGAGCTCGCGGTAGGGTGTTCAATTATTCGAAATTTTTCTTAAACTGGTTTACGACTTGTTCAAAAATTCCAATTCTATTAAACGAGGTACCGTTCATCGCCATGCCTGTAACCATAAAATCGAGCATGTGATTTTAGCGACAGTGAGGGTAGGAAGGAACTTTCAGTTAGAAAATTCAAACTCAATGATGTCACACCAGCTTTAAATATGGTAATAAGAAGGTACTCGGCCAAGTAAGGATGAACTCTGCTTAAGGGGTTAAGTTGCGAAAGGGCTCAAGAGAGAAGATAAGAAAAGCGTCTAGTTACATAAAGCGGAAAGGCGTTAAAGGGAGAAGCTGGGTGAATCTGAAAGATCTGAACGAAATTATGGCAACTAACGGACGGTTTTAAGTTTGAAAGGTATGAACAATACTGGCCACCAGGTAACCGATATACTTGCGTGCGTACTTACATTGTGAATTTCATACTTTTCATCATTACTTCAGATCGGAATTGGAAGGCAGGAAGTCTGGCGAAACGATTGGGTTCGCTAAGGCTCATCTATCAATGGTTATGGGGGTTTTGACAGGGCACCGTCCAACATCTCTATATCTTGGAAACCTTATCCTGCTGAAGCTGTTTGGCGGATGATGAGGTTGAATCATCGATTCACTTAATACTTGATTGCCCAGCTTTTTCCAGAACTAGACGAAAGTATTTCGGTCTACCTCCGGGGGATTTATCCTAGGTTGGGATCGGTCTTATTTGGAACTATGTATATCATTGAAAAGCAAGGATTTTCTCAGTAGCTATAGCTAGGTCACCGTTATTTTGTGTGGTATCACATGGGACCTTCATCCCGTCCAAGTGAGCTGCCCTGGTAGCAAACACCTAACCTATGCCAACCTAAATAGTGAGGGAGATGATTCTTTGTATCCGGAGTAAGAGAACGATGAGAACAAAGTAAGGGTAAGGATGGTAGCAAAAAGAGGTTGGGTTTAAGAAAACGAAAGGAAGTGAGAGGAAGACAGCGAGCAAGAAGAAGAGCAACACTAAAAAGCATGAAAAACGATTAAGGAGTTGAGGAGAAATCTAAAAGGAAGAGAATAGTGAAAGTGAGGACGATTGTTGGAAAAAGGGAATAGAAGTGGGAAGCGGCGGCAGGAAGTCAGAAAGCGAGAAAGAAAAAGACGATAAGCCAAAACGAAGAGAAAGAACTTTGAAAAGATGAAGAAATGGTGAAATGGAGGGAAGTGATGAAGTGAAAGTGAGAGGAAGGGGAGGGGAATACACAATTGTTTATATTACTAAGGAACTGTTTTTATATTTGACTAAACTTCCAGAGATTGCCTGAAAACCCCAGGCGGAAGTAGAAGCTGTGACCAAAGTAATAGAAACACTCAACTTTCAAATTAGTCAGTAAAAGCAGATGCAAGAAGTGCGGTTAGCAGGAGGAAACGTGTCCTGCGCTCGCCAGGTAAGCCTCCAGGTATTAGAAGTGGCACAGCTATCGGATCTATAAGCAGTAAGTATCAATGTCCTAGAAGGCCTCTTTTATTTGTCAAGAGGATGGCGCTATTTTATTACATATGTCCTGGTTTTTGATAAGGGCATCCAGCTTGGTCGTTCCATTAACACTATGGTCTCATTTGATCTATGAGAGGTTCTCACGGACCGGACAGTTCAATTCTTGCTTTACAAATTCCGACATTCCTCAACACGATATTTTGTGCACGCGCATGACTCATATTAGCAAAATGAGAAGTAAGTTAAGGTCAGCATTGCTAAAGTATATTAGTCTCCCACCAATTAATCAATAATAGGTGCTAAAGTACGTCTATTTTTCCATTATTTTCTTAATGTTTTTGCATATTAAAAAAAAAGTTATTTTATGCTAATTTACATCAATTCAAACTTGACAGCCAACAAAAGTTTTTTTTAGTATTTTAATGAGGTGCGGATAGTTCCTATGCTTTGTTTTTGTTGCTGTTTAAACGAATTGCCACGAATATGCAATTAGAATGCGGCAGTAAGTAGCAGCTAATTTATAGCATGTGGCAACAACAATACGCGTAAAGATTAAATCAAATTATTTATCACCTCAGCGGGAAGCATGATATTACAAACGGCATGTGATTGGGAGCTTTGCTTGTTCGATATAGCGTGCGATTGACTGACGGTTTGCCACAAATAGCGGCAGTTGCCAGACAAAATAGGAAAAAATACATCCCAAGTGAAAAACATATGCAACAATTGACATTTATTGTAGCGGTTGAAGTTCAAGTCGTCACCTTTTTCGCTTACTTGACGGTCACAGTGTTGATTGCTTATTTTGTAAGTTTGTATGCAACTATGAAAAGTATGGAGTACTAAATGGCGCAGGGGGTATGAACTGCTGTAGTGTCAGTTGCGCTACCGGCTCGCGTTTGGGCCACAGACAGACTGTGTATTGAGTTGATTACAATGAACTTAATTTTGTATTATATAATTTGGTTTTGCACCATTTGGTTTTTTTTTGCATTTATATTTTTCAAATCAATTCGCTAATTTGTTATGGTCGTGCAAAAAAAGCTCCTAATTACGAAGGCTCTTGTCGTTGCGGTATTGTTGTCTAATAAAATTATCATTTAAAAAAAAAAATTATTGATGTATGTTTTGTTGTTTCGAAGCAAATGGATTTTATTGTTAATGATTGCCTGATGCCAATCGGTTTACCAAGTTTATGCCTAAATATTGGTTTATAGATTTTCAAAAACTGAACGTCATACTCAAGCCCCGAAGCACCGTCTTGGAGCAATCATTAAGGATGTGTTTAATAAATTCTCTACGGGCGTCTGAAGTCGATGTTGATCTCTTTCCATGTTTTATAGCAATGGTTCTTCTTTTGGCTCCCTATGGTTCCCAGCGGTATCACTTTGGCTCTAGCTGACTTACAACAACGACTAAATCGATTTCGGTAGTATAACGCATAAAATAATCATGGAATGCTTTGAAAATAAAATTTTGAATTGCGTTGGTGCCGGTATGTCACACAATCAAACGAACGGCAGGACAATCGATCGCGTTTCAATTACTGCTGGTCGACCTGCACCTGATGATGTTTAATTGTTAAACTGTTGAGTCTGGTAGATGGTGATTCTACACTATACGTACGTTTTTTGCAAGCTTTTCTTCGCCCAATGGCCTACATATCGCTTTTTGTGAACGTATTCCTCTTCTACTCTACCTTCCTCTCCATTCTGCGCGTACCTATTAACTAATATAGACCTTAGTGCCACTTTTGTCCATGCGAAATGAATTGATGAACTTTGATAAAATGTTAAAGAGGATGGAACTGTATCGTATATTCTTGGGGCACTTCGGCACCGTTTCGTGAACATTTCGGGATGACTTCAGTGTCATTTCGGGAATATATCGGAACCAATTTCGAACAGTTTCGAGATCGCTTCCGGATTATTTCTTGTACCATTCCGGGACAACTTCAGGATAGTTTCAAGAGTTTTTCCGCACAGCTACAAGATCCCTTCAGAATTATTTCGAGAATATTTCGGTACCAATTCGGAACGAGTTCATGACCACTTCGGAATTATTTTAGGTAAAATTTCGGGAAAACTTCAGAGCCATTTCAAAATTGTTTCGGAATAATTTTTGGACAGTGAGGGCATCCTTTTGGGTACACTTCAGGCCTATTTTTGGAATCATTCATATAGTCGTGCATTTTATAATTACGTTGTTTTCGACTTTCCTCGATATTTCCAAAACCGTTTTAAATATGGTTTGTAATGATAATTCGAATGCAATGTGATCCTTCTGCTCGCTGGCTCCTTAATGGGAAGCCAAAGATATAAGTGAGGTAACGTGGTTATGTACCGATGTGACATGGCACAACGGGATGTGGCAAGGTGAGATCACAGGAGCATTTAGTTGAATGTAGGTGAATGCAAGCTAGTGTCAAAAAAAACTGAACTAGACTCCTAGCATTCTCGACTACAAAAGGTTGAAGGGGTCTCGGCGGATGGAGCTCTCTCGTGCCTTAGCTCCTTCGGCGTGGGGTAGGTTTTTGCCGATACTCAACCTCAATTACACAAACTTTAATTTATAGAACTCCGGGCAGAAACGAAAAAGGGAGAAACCTCCTCGAATTAAAAAAAAAAAAATATCAAGTCTTGATGAAGTAACATAAAAAAATATATTTAAGAATATTTGAAACTTCCCCTTACGAGTGTGTATTAGGGCGCAAGGTCTATGGTGACATTCGACTCTTGCGTTCTGCACCCTACCCTACCATGATCTTCAATCTAAACTTGCATTGGAAGATACCCACATTAATTTCTCTTAACTTTTTATGTTGCCATGCCTACCAGGAATTAGAAGAAAGACTTAACACATGATAGTTTGTTTTCTTGAAAACTTTATAAATTCATATTTGGGTTTTACTAAACAATTTCTAATTCTAATGGTAGCTAAACCAACTTCTTTGACGAGTAACCCTCGTAATTTCAACATCAATAAACTTCAAACTATATGAATTGGTTCTTAATAACAACAAATTCTCGCCTACGTACTTATTGACTTTACAAGGGGCTAATAAAAATGTTAATGTTTAAACTCTTATATCTCTATTGATTTGGGTTTCCAACTCAGAGAGATTTATGAATAAAAAAGCAAATGCAAGTCCAAATCGATCAATGAGATCAAAGGCACAAAAAAAATCGAATGCAACTGTCGATGTCTCTTCGACAATTATTAACTCTATGTGGAATTTTATCCTTTCGGTTGGTTTTTTTCAATTAATGTTTTCACGGATTTTATGTAAATGTTTAGCTGTCACCAAATCGACAAATGTACGTTTGTAATTATGTAGGTATGTAGGTATGGACACCAACTACCTATTCTGAACGAGTGCGAGTGAGCTTATAGCGAAAATACACGATTTATGAAAATGCCAATCAGCATTACTGAAAATATAAAATTTCAAACACTATGGAAAATTAACTTTAGGCAAAGAAAATGGTTGCCGGCATACGTACATATTTATGGCGATATGGATCGGCTGAATACAAATGGTAACGAAAGAATTAGATAGAAAATATATAACTTACGTGCTTATAAATTCGCGTTCAGCTGCAGCGTTGAAAGGCCTTCCATCGTTGTAGTTGTTATGCGATGTTGCGGTAGGTAGGAGCTTGAATCAGCTGGTTGTACTTATCAGCAAATTTCGTTTTCTTTCGTTACATAAAAATTATCCTAACTTAACAGTTCTTTAGAAAACGTAGTTTTCTATCTATATAGGTATATCTTCTTTGATTGTCCGCAGCGAAGTATACGAACATTTACTTGATTAAATCTGATTTTGATTTAATTGAGATTTTTGCGTGTGCTTTTCTAAGCGGTGGGGTTGGTATTTGCAACAACAACGAACACAATATGATTGGCAATGACTTTTACATTGATTATTTATAATGCACTAGCTTGTAGAAGTGTTTAGTTTTCTTTTAGCTACTCAACATCTTCGGATGTTTTTAACTTATTACGAGTATACATTGAATAATACACTTCACATTTAATTCACGCTTTTAAATTAACTAATCCTCGACTTATTTCTTTCTTTTTTTTTCTCTCTTTTTGTAACAACTCTTTGTTTTCTAATGTCCAGTAGTTATTATTTTAACTCTTTTTGTTGCACCAAATCTTTTTGGCTATATATATTTCGTTCAAACTTTCCGCACTCTATCGCTTTTACTTCTCAACTCTTTTCCTGACTTTTTCCACTTATTTTTCACTAAATTTATTTTGGTTATTTCGTTGGGAATTTCTTTCCTGGATCAACCCTACTCTTGTTTAGCTCGAATTTTGGCTGGTACCGCCTATCCCGTCCGCTTGCCTCTGACTACTGAGATGTGATTGGTTTTGCACATTGTTGGATGGCAAAGGCCTGGATGGGTAAAGTACAACACCTATGTGCAGTTGTGCCTGTACATTGGTACAGATATACAGAACAAAAGCAAAAGGCTGTTGCTGCCCCGTTATAGGCTGCTTAGTGTTCTGACTTTTCCACTCGCAATAAAAATATATCCACACCCACACCTGTCGTGGATGTAAGATTTTGGTGTCGGGTGTGGTTCTTCCCTCCGATGGAATTTCTATGGCACTGTAACAATGTGCATAAGTAAATGCAACAACCTGGCACTTTTCTATTTAACTTCCATGTATACATACCTGGGAATTCGTAAGTTGGACTTTAAAGTCCGAATTGGGCGGAAATCGAGTCTGGTACTCGGCGATGACTTGGAGGTTGTCCAAAAAAGTGTAACTGTCATGTGGTCAGCCTTTTTATAGCTTCGGAAATTGCCGCTCAATATATATATTTTTTTCTTTTGGAAAGTCTCTATTGAAGTTAGCTGTGGTTTATAGTACGTTCAGTGCGATATAAGTTAGATCAAATACCAACAGCAGCGCCATCCATTAGACGAACTAGAATTTCATTTTATCGCCTGCGACAAGTTTTTGTCGCGAACTGTAGGCGATGAAAATGTTTGACATTAATTTTGATAGCGACCATTACAGGTTATGAAAACCACATTGTAATAAAACTCCTTTCTCTCACTGTCCGTTTGGTACCCGTATCGTGCAAACACATTCTAGGCGTACCCTCAGTCCCCATTGTACGCCTACAATACAGGCTGTTGCAAATGAACAAAGCATCTATTTTGGTCGAGATGTTTTCAAGATGTGGCGGCCACCGTGGTGTGATGGTAGCGTGCTCCGCCTACCACACCGTATGCCCTGGGTTCGCACCCCGGGCAAAGCAACATTAAAATTTTAGAAATAAAGTTTTTCAATTAGAAGAAAATTTTTCTAAGCGGGGTCGCTCCTCGGCAGTGTTTCGCAAGCGCTCCGAGTGTATTTCTGCCATGAAAAGCTCTCAGTGAAAACTCATCTGTCTTGCAGATGCCGTTCGGAGTCGGCATAAAACATGTAGGTCCCGTCCGGCCAATTTGTAGGGAAAATCAAGAGGAGCACGACGCAAATTGGAAGAGAAGCTCGGCCTTAGATCTCTTCGGAGGTTATCGCGCCTTACATTTATTTTTTATTTATTTTTTTATTTTCAAGTTTAGGTCAGTCAACATACTAGGTTCCATCTTTTATTTTTTTTATATATAATCATGGAATCCGAATCTAACAATCGGTTCGCCTGAAATTTTGTACGTTATCTTGGTCACAGAATAGGATTCTTTTTTCGGGAACTGAACCATCGGTCGATCTATTCGAAAAATGATACGTGGATAGTAGGCCGGGTCGATTTGTGGGGAGGTAAAAAAATCGCCCATTGCTCTGCGAAAATCATATTCTAGGGATCAAAATAAGAAACTTTGCCGGAGGAACCATACCTCTAAAACGAATTATGATGTCCCCCTCTTTGGGTCGTAGGGGCAAATTTTGAAAAATTCCACTTTGAAATGCCTATGTTTTTTCTTTTTGGAGTTTATTTTTCTCTTTAGAAATTTATTTATTCAGAACATATGTAAATGAAAAAATGAATTTAACTTAGTAATAGAAAAGAAATTAAAAAAAAAATATTAGAAATTAGCGTTTTTACAACCCGCTTTTAAAACCAAGGCATCACTGTGATGCATTTGCATGTCGTAAACATAGTTGTGTGGGTTTTTTATTCAGCCGTTTTAATAAATGAAGGTATCACTGTGACACAATTGCAGATCGTAAAATTGCCTGTGTTGTTTTTTTTAAGCCACCACAAGACACAGCAGGTAGAATTGAAATTGCCCTACCCAAAAGTTCGACCCAAAGTGTCCCCCCCCCCCCCCCCCCCCCCCCCCCCTTCAGAATTCGTTTTAGAGGTATGGCTTCGGCAAAATTTCTTATTTTGATCCCTTGAATACGATTTTCACAGAGCAATGAGCGATTTTTAAATCGACACGCCCTAGTGTATAGCTTTTGCCTAGATTTACTTGAGCGCTTTTTCCATGAAATATACCTTAAACCGATCTGTTCGAAAAAATCATATATGTATGTATTTGGTTTTAGAGGAAGGACGTGAAGAGTATGGATAAACGGAGGCAGACGAGAGACTATTGATAAGTTAATTTTTTTGGTGGCAAATCTAAAGTCCGGGTGTCCAAAAGGTGCTAGTACGAATGGACTGCACAAGTCAGCAACAGTCTCCTAAGCCTTCGTTGAGCTTTTGTTGCTGTTAAAACAACAACAATTACAAAGGTTTATAAAATCGAGAAGATCGTCCTTATAAAAAACAGCTTATCTTTACTGTTTTACTTTAGCACTTCTCTTATCTAGTTCCAAGAGAGTCTTTAGTTGTTCCATGTGCAAATTTTAATCCGAATTTTAAAAGCAACGAATATTGATAATGATTTTTTTCCTGGGCCTGAGGAGATAATATATAATGTGTTTCATGAATCCGAAATCGTAAAGTTTTCGTGGCGTCACTGATGAAGGTTCATCTTCAAAAAGTCTTCCAACAGTACCACCAACTCTGTATCAAAGTCCAGATTATTTAAACGACTTCGATATCGGCATCGTGAATAATGAGTTTTTGGGATCTGAAGAAGTTAACGAAATAATTCGTCATGGTCATCAAAAGTGTCCTGTTATTTTTCCACGTGATTGTCATGACGAGGCATTTCCTACTTCGTTGTTAAACAGAATCTTGCCAAATGGAGATAAAGTGGAGCGTGACTGGTTGGTGTGGAGTGCCAGTAAAAATGCTTTTTATTGCCTACCATGTCGTCTTTTAAGCACCAATACTTTAAATCGACCTAAAACTTGTTGTGCGGATATTCTAAATTCCAGGTATGGAAAACGCTATATGATAAACTGCCATCACACGAAAATACTCAAGATCACATTAATGTTATATTCAAAAGGAGTCTACAATTGATACACTTATCAACGAACAGCTAATCACTGAAACTCAAAAGTGGAAAGAAATTGTATATAGAATTTTGGACACTATTTTATTTTTGGGTGAAAGGGGTCTAGCTTTCAAAGGCGAAGGTATATATCTTGGTGAACTAAACAATGGACATTTTTTGGGCATCTAAGATCTCATAAGCCATTATGATCCGATACTTAGAGATCATTTGGCGAACGTTAAGATTTCGCAACAGCAGCACAACCGTTTCCAAGTTCACTATCTTTCTCCATACATTCAGAATGAGTTTGTAGAAATTTGTGCAAAGCACGTGAGGGAAACTATATTAGATCAATACAAAAAAGCCAAGCATTTCGCTATTTTCGTTGATGCTATGCCTTGATGGTAGTCACGTTGACTACGTTCATTTTGCGCTAACTCCATTTCAATTCGAAACCACAAATTTTACAATTCAAGAACGGTTTTTAGCTTTCGTGAATAGTAACCAAAAAACTGGTCAGAAAATCGCTAATCTAATTTGCCATACTCTAGGTAAACATGACATCCTATTAAGAGATTGTCGTGCACAAGGGTACGATAACGGCGCCAATATGAAAGGAGCTTACAACGGAGCACTACATCACATTCTCGACAAAAACTCGATTGCTGATTACTCGCCTTGTGCAACCCACCGTCTCAATTTATGTGGTGTTGATGCTGCAGAATGTTGTACGGCTGCAATTACTTTGTGTTCGGAGTTGTACCAAAATGTTTTACTATTTTCAGCAGCACTTCACAACAAAGGAACATCTTCAAAAAAATGTACCGATCTCTCTTCATAGTCTTTCAGACAAAAGCCAAATTTGACTGCGCAAGCATACGGCGATGTTACCGGCATTCTCAAGTACATCAACAAGTTCGAGTGTATCTTTTTGTTCTCAATTTGGTTCAAAATACTGACTACCATTAATGAAAGAAACGTGGTCCTTCAAGCTGGAGACGCCACCATAGATGTTGAGGTCCGACATCTAGATGCCTTATTAGCTGATTTGAAGTTGATCAGGAACCAATGGGAAACAATTTTAAACGAATGCAAAACAGTTGCAATTCAATTGAACATCTCGCCAAAGTTTCCGGACATTCGAAAGAGAAACCCCAAAAGACGTTCTGAAGATAATTTAAATGAGATGATTACGTATGATTAAGAGTCTGATTTTAAAAACAATACATTCCTGGTGCTCGTTGATTCGGTAATTACTGGCATTACTGAACGATTTGCAGCTATGAGAAATTTGAACGAGACGTTTTCCTTTTTGTCGCAATTTGAAGAATACAATTTGAAAAACACATGTCGGACATTTCTCAAAGCTTAGAATGCGAAATAATTCACTTAAAACACATTTACGAAGCAAATTTTGATAAATGTCTGTCATCATTGGAATTGTAAAATGCCACCTATGTTCAAAATCTGTATACAATTTTCCCCAACAATTGTGTTGCTTTACGTATCTTTTGCATTATACCTGTCACTATAGCTAGTGCAGAATGTTCCTTCAGCGCCCTTTCAAGAATTAAAAACTTTCATAGATCGTGTTCATCTAAAGGACGAGTTTTAGGACTTGCCATGCTTTGTGTTGAATCCGCTTTGGCAAGACAGTTAAATTTTGATATTATTATAAAAAAAAATGGAGCGAAAAAGCAAGAAAAGCCACACTTTGATATCCGAACCTTCTATATTGAATAATTAAAATTTATAACCATCATTAAATTTATCAAAAATGTGTTAAAATGTTACCAAATAATTGTTTTAAACAATATGTGGCTCTTAAAAGAGAATTTTATTTCTACGTTACAATAAAATAGTATAAATAGTAAATATTCTGCGTTAATTTCGGATTTTCTCTCTGCGGTCCTGTGTGTCGCTACAGCTACTCATCACCTACCTGTGGGGCAGATATTTTTTTAAGAAGAAGTTCATGCCTCATTTAATTTAGCAAAATTTCAATGTATTCCTCACATTCCTACTGGACTGGGAAAGAAAATGCATTTACTGATTGTTTATGCCCATATTTGAACTTGATAAACTTTGCTTCAGAGTTATGACTTTTTATGAAAGACGGTCCATTTAAATTTTTTTTTAATTAATCATTAAGCAGAATCGCGCGAAAGTATAAAAGATGACCGAAATTCGGCTATGACCGCGCCCACTTTTTCGATATCGAAAATTACGAAAAATGAAAAAAATGCTATAATTCTATACCAAATACGAACGGAAGGCTAAGTTCGGGTGTAAGCGAACATTACATACTCAGCTGAGAGCTTTGGAGACAAAATAAAGGAAAATCACCATTTAGGAAAATGAATCTAGGGTAACCCTGGAATGTGTTTGTATGACATGGGTATCAAATGGAAGGTATTAAAGAGTATTTTAAAAGGGAGTGGGCCGTAGCTCTATTGGTGGACGCCGTTTCGAAATATCGCCATAAAGGTGGACCAGGGGTGACTCTAGAATGTGTTTGTACGATATGGGTATCAAATGAAAGGTGTTAATGAGTATTTTAAAAGGGCGTGGGGCTTATTCCTAGAGGTGGACGCCTTTTCGAGATATCGCCATAAAGGTGGACCGGGGGTGACTCTAGAATACGTTTGTACAATATGGGTATCAAATGAAAGGTGGTAATGAGTATTTTTAAAAGGGAGTGGGCTTTTGTTCTATAGGTGGTCGCCTTTTCGAGATATCGCCATAACGGTGGACCAGGGGTGACTCTAGAATATGTTTGTACGATATGGGTATCAAATGAAAGGTGTTAATGAGTATTTTAAAAGGGCGTGGGGCTTATTTCTATAAGTAGACGCCTTTTCGAGATATCGCCATAAAGGTGGACCAGGGGTGACTCTAGAATGTGTTTGTACGATATTGGTATCAAATTAAAGGTATTAATGAGAGTTTTAAAAGGGAGTGTTGGTAGTTGTATATGTGAAGTCGTTTTCCAGATATCGACCAAAATGTGGACCAGGGTGACCCAGAACATTATCTGTTGGATACCGCTAATTTATTTATATATGTAATACCTGCCAAGATTTCAAGGGTTTTTTATTTCGCCCTGCAGAACTTTTTCATTTTCTTCTACTTAATATGGTAGGTGTCACATCCATTTTACAAAGTTTTTTCTAAAGTTGTATTTCGCGTCAATAAACCAATCCAATTACCATGTTTCATCCCTTTTTTCGTATTTGGTATAGAATTATGGCATTTTTTTCATTTTTCGTAATTTTCGATATCGAAGAAGTGGGCGTGGTAATAGTCGGATTTCGTTCATTTTTTATACCAAGATAAAGTGAGTTCAGATAAGTACGTGAACTAAGTTCAGTAAAGATATGTCAATTTTTGCTCAAGTTATCGTGTTAACGGCCATGCGGAAGGACAGACGGACGACTGTGTATAAAAACTGGGCGTGGCTTCAACCGATTTCGCCCATTTTCACAGAAACCAGTTAACGTCATAAAATCTATGCCACTACCAAATTTCAAAAGGATTGGTAAATTTTTGTTCGACTTATGGCATTAAAAGTATCCTAGACAAACTAAATGAAAAAGGGCGGAGCCACGCCCATTTTGAAATTTTCTTTTATTTTTGTATTTTGTTGCACCACATCATTACTGGAGTTGAATGTTGACATAATTTACTTATATATTGTAAAGATATAAAATTTTTTGTTAATATTTTTCTTTAAAAAAAAATAAAGTAAAGTGGGCGTGGTCCTTCTCTGATTTTGCTAATTTTTATCAGGCGTATATATATTAATAGGAGTAACGTTCCAGCCAAATTTCGTCGTGATATCTTCAACGACTGCCAAATTATAGCTGCAAAATTTTAAATTACCTTCTTTTAAAAGTGGGCGGTGCCACGCCCATTGTCCAAAATTTTACTAATTTTCTATTCTTCGTCATAAGCTAAACTCACCTACCAAGTTTCATCGCTTTATCTGTCTTTGGTAATGAAGTATTGCACTTTTTCGGTATCGAGAAAGTGGGCGTGGTTATAGTCCGATACCGTTCATTACACTCAGTTGAGCAGAGCTCACAGAGTATATTAAGTTTGATTGGATAACGGTTGGTTGTACATATATAAAGGAATCGAGATAGATATAGACTTCCATATATCAAAATAATCAGGATCGAAAAAAAATTTGATTGAGCCATGTCCGTCCGTCCGTCCGTCCGTCCGTCCGTCCGTCCGTTAACACGATAACTTGAGTAAATTTTGAGGTATCTTGATGAAATTTGGTATGTAGGTTCCTGAGCACTCATCTCAGATCGCTATTTAAAATGAACGATATCGGACTATAACCACGCCCACTTTTTCGATATCGAAAATTTCGAAAAACCGAAAAAGTGCGATAACTCATTACAAAAGACAGATAAAGCGACGAAAGTTGGTAGATGGGTTGACGTTATGACGTAGAATAGAAAATTAGTAAGATTTTGGACAATGGGCGTGGCCCCGCCCACTTTTACAAGAAGGTAATTTAAAAGTTTTGCAAGCTGTAATTTGGCAGTCGTTGAAGATATCATGATGAAATTTGGCAGGAACGTTACTACTATTACTCTATATGTGCTAAATAAAAATTAGCAAAATTGGATTAAGAACACGCCCACTTTTTAAAAAAAAATTTTTTTAAATTCAAATTTTAACAAAAAATTTAATATCTTTACTGTATATAAGTAAATTAAGTCAAAATTCAACTCCAGTAATGATATGATGCAACAAAATACAAAAATAAAAGAAAATTTCAAAATGGGCGTGGCTCCGCCCATTTTCATTTAGTTTGTCTAGAATACTTTTATTGCCATAAGTCGAACAAAAATTTACCAATCCTTCTCAAATTTGGTGGGAGCATAGATTCTATGACGGTAACTGTTCTCTGTGAAAATGGGCGAAATCGGTGGAAGCCACGCCCAGTTTTTATACACAGTCCACCGTCTGTCCTTCCGCTCGGCCATTAACACAATAACTTGAGCAAAATCTGATATATCTTTACTAAACTTAGCCCACGTACTTACCTGAGCTCACTTTTTCTTGGTATAAAAAATGGGCGAAATCTGACCATAACCACGCCCACTTTATCGATATCGAAAATTACGAAAAATGAAAAAAATGCCATAATTATATACCAAATACGAAAAAAGGGATGAAACATGGTAACTGGATTGGTTTGTTGACGCAAAATATAACTTTGGAAAAATCTTTGTAAAATGGGTGTGACACCTACCATATTAAGTAGAAGAAAATGAAAAAGTTCTGCAAGGCGAAATCATCAGCCCTTGGAATCTTGGCAGGAATAATGTTAGTGGTATTGCATATATAAATAAATTAGCAGTACCCGACAGATGATTTTCTGGATCACCTGGTCCACATTTTGGTGGATATCACGAGAACGCCTTCACATATACATCTAAGGGCCACTCGCTTTTAAAACCCTCATTAATACCTTTAATTTGATATCCATATCGTACAAAAACATACCAGAGTCACCCCTGTCCCACCCTAATGGCGATATCTCGAAAAGGCGTCCACCTATAGAACTAATGCCCCCTCTCTCTTAAAATGCTCAGTAACACCTTTCGTTTGATACCCATATCGTACAAACATTCTAGAGTAACCCCTGGCCCACCCTAATGGCGATATCTCGAAAATGCGTCCACCTATAGACCTAGTGTCCACTCCCTCTTAAAATGCTCAGTAACACCTTTCGTTTGATACCCATATCGTACAAACATTCTAGAGTCACCCCTGGCCCACCCTAATGGCAATATCTCGAAAAGGCGTCCACCTATAGACCTAATGCCCACTCCCTCTTAAAATGCTCAGTAACAGCTTTCGTTTGATACCCATATCGTACAAACATTCTAGAGTCACACCTGGCCCACCCTAATGGCGATATTTCGAAAAGGCGTCCACCTATAGAACTAAGGATTACTCCCTTTTAAAATACTCATTACCACCTTTCATTTGATACCCATATCGTACAAACACATTCTAGAGTCACCCTGGCCCACCCTAATGGCGATATCTCGAAAAGGCGTCCACCTATAGACCTAATGTCCACTCCCTCTTAAAATGCTCAGTAACACCTTTCGTTTGATACCCATATCGTACAAACATTCTAGAGTCACCCCTGGCCCACCCTAATGGCGATATCTCGAAAAGGCGTCCACCTATAAACCTAATGTACACTCCCTCTTAAAATGCTCAGTAACACCTTTCGTTTGATACCCATATCGTACAAACATTCTAGAGTCACCCCTGTCCCACCCTAATGGCGATATCTCGAAAAGGCGTCCACCTATAGACCTAATGCCCACTCCCTCTTAAAATGCTCAGTAACACCTTTCGTTTGATACCCATATCGTACAAACATTCTAGAGTCACACCTGGCCCACCCTAATGGCGATATCTCGAAAAGGCATCCACCTATAGAACTAGGGATTACTCCCTTTTAAAATACTCACTACCACCTTTCATTTGATACCCATATCGTACAAACACATTCTAGAGTCACCCTGGCCCACCCTAATGGCGATATCTCGAAAAGGCGTCCACCTATAGACCTAATGCCCACTCCCTCTTAAAATGCTCAGTAACACCTTTCGTTTGATACCCATACCGTACAAACATTCTAGAGTCACCCTTGGTCCAGCTTTATGGCGATATCTCGAAAAGGCGTCCACCTATAGAACTAAGAATTACTCCCTTTTAAAATACTCATTACCACCTTTCATTTGATACCCATATCGTACAAACACATTCTAGAGTCACCCTGGCCCACCCTAATGGCGATATCTCGAAAAGGCGTCCACCTATAGACCTAATGCCCACTCCCTCTTAAAATGCTCAGTAACACCTTTCGTTTGATACCCATATCGTACAAACATTCTAGAGTCACCCCTGGCCCACCCTAATGGCGATATCTCGAAAGGGCGTCCACCTATAGACCTAATGCCCACTCCCTCTTAAAAGGCTCAGTAACACCTTTCGTTTGATGCACATATCGTACAAACACATTCTAGAGTCACCCCTGGCCCACCCTAATGACGATATCTCGAAAAGGCGTCCACCTATAGACCTCATGCCCACTCCCTCTTAAAATGCTCAGTAACACCTTTCGTTTGATACCCATACCGTACAAACATTCTAGAGTCACCCCTGGCCCACCCTAATGGCGATATCTCGAAAAGGCGTCCACCTATAGACCTCATGCCCACTCCCTCTTAAAATGCTCAGTAACACCTTTCGTTTGATACCCATACCGTACAAACATTCTAGAGTCACCCCTGTCCCACCCTAATGGCGATATCTCGAAAAGGCGTCCACCTATAGACCTAATGCCCACTCCCTCTTAAAATGCTCAGTAACACCTTTCGTTTGATGCACATATCGTACAAACACATTCTAGAGTCACCCCTGGCCCACCCTAATGACGATATCTCGAAAAGGCGTCCACCTATAGACCTCATGCCCACTCCCTCTTAAAATGCTCAGTAACACCTTTCGTTTGATACCCATACCGTACAAACATTCTAGAGTCACCCCTGGCCCACCCTAATGGCGATATCTCGAAAAGGCGTCCACCTATAGACCTAATGCCCACTCCCTCTTAAAATGCTCAGTAACACCTTTCATTTGATTCCCATATCGTACAAACACATTCTAGAGACACCCCTGGTCCACCTTTATGGCGATATCTCGAAACGGCGTCCACCTATGGAACTAAGGATCACTCCTTTTCAAAATACTCATTAACAGCTTTCATTTGATACCCATATCGTACAAACACATTATAGAATCACCCCTGGTCCACCTTAATGGGGACATCTCGAAAAGGCGTCCACCGATAGACCTAAGGCCCACTCCCTCTTAAAATGCTCAGTAACACCTTTCATTTGATACCCATATCGTACAAACAAATTCTAGAGTCAGCCCTGGTCTACCTTTATGGCGATATCCCTAAATGGCGTTCATCCATAGAACTATGGCCTATTCTCTCTTAAAATACTCTTTAATACCTTTCATTTGATACACATGTTATACAACCACATTCCAGGGTTACCCCAGATTGATTTTCCTTATTTTGTCTCCATAGCTCTCAACTGAGTATGTTATGTTCGGTTACACCCGAACTTAGCCTTCCTTACTTGTTTTAAACAGAGATCTGAGATGAGTGCTCGGGAACCTACGTACCAAATTTCATCAAGATACCTCCAAATTTACTCAAGTTATCGTGTTAACGGACGAAATATAACTTTAGAAAAAAAACTTTGTCAAATGGGTGTGACACCTACCATATTAAGTAGAAGAAAAGAAAATGAAACAGTTCTGCAGGGCGAAATTAAAAGACCTAGGAATCTTGGCAGGAATACTGTTCGTGGTATTACATATATGAAAAAATTAGTGGTACCCTGGTTCACATTTTGGTCCATATCTCGAAAACGCCTTCACATATATAACTACCACCACTCCCTTTTAAAACCCTCATTGATACCTTTCATTTGATACCCATATCGTACAAACAAATTCTGGAGTCACCCCTTGTCCACCTTTATGGCGATATCTCGTGGTAATTTACCCTTATTTTGTCTCCAAAGCTCTCAGCTGAGTATGTAATGTTCGGTTACACCCGAACTTAGCCTTCCTTACTTGTTCAAGCTAGATTTAGCTTTTTTTCTCCGTTTAGCTTGAAAAGATGCGATTTAGCTTTAAGCTTTTTCAGCTCTTTTTTTTAGAAATTTGTTAGCTCTTTTTAGCTTTTTTTCAAAATTTTAGACAATCTAGATAAACAGTTTTATGTAGATTCAATTTTAAGAACATTGAATGAATTTGGGCTAGATTAAAACAATTTCAGGGGCCAAGGAACAGATAATGTTGGCATTATGGTAGAAATCGAGGCGTAGTAACTTTATAAAGGCAACATCAACAACAACCTTATGTCAACAGGCATAATATTTATTTGAAACATACGGTTGAGTGTAAGGTTTATAGCTCATATAAAATAAAACTTACGTATGGAATTATTATAAGCCATAAGGTAGAATATAAAAACTTTACTATAAGGCTTATAGACCAACAAAAATAAGGCTAACTAATTGCTGAATTAGGACCTCTTATATAAGGCTTATATATAGCCCACCCAAAATCAGGCTTACATAAGCTTTTATTATAACGAAGGAATAAGGATTGTTGTACTATAGTAAAACGTAATTGTAAGTTGTATTGCACAAATAAAATTGCTTGAACTTAATATAAGACACCATTTGACTTCATTCATATTCATAATAAGCTATTTCAAAACTTCATTTAACTGGGGGTCACTTATCGGCAGTTGTTCGGCCAGCCCCGAAAGTGACATGAAAAATTCATTTGCCAGATATCGTTTGGAGTCGGTACATACCAAAAACTTGAAAAAGAGATTCTCAGACAGTGTGGAATGTAAAGTTTACATCTTTCATGGGTTCTTTAAAAGGACCAAAGTAGATTTCCTTATTGAAAATAGTTTTATCGGCGTTCTTTTTTTGCAACTAAAAAACCATTTACCTCGTACTTATCTGAACTCACTTTATCTTGGTAAAAAAATAGCCGAAATCCGACTATGACCACACCCACTTTTTCTATATCGAAAATTACAAAAAATTGAAAAAAATTACATAATTCTGTACCAAATATGAAAAAAGAAATGAAACAAGGTAAATGGGTTGGTTTTTGACGCAAAATATAACTTTAGAAAAAACTTTGTAAAATGGGTGTGACACCTACCATATTAAGTAGAAGCAAACGAAAAAGTTCTGCAGGACGAAATCAAAAGCCCTTGGAATCTTGGCAGGAATAGTGTTCGTGGTATGACATATATATATAAATTAGCGATACCCGACAGATGATGTTCTGGGTCACCCTGATCCACATTTTGGTCGATATCTCGAAAACGCCTTCACATATACAACTAAGGGCCAATCCCTTTTAAAATACTCATTAATACCTTTAATTTGATACCCATATCGTACAAACAAATTCTAGAGTCACCCCTGATCCACCTTTATGGCGATATCTCGAAATAGCGTCCACCTATAGAACTATGGCGCACTCCCTTTTAAAATACTCCTTAATACCTTCCATTTGAAACCCATGTCGTACAAACACATTCCAGGGTTACCCTAGGTTCATTTCGCTAAAGCTCTCAGCTGAGTATGTAATGTTCGGTTACACCCGAACTTAGCCTTCCTTACTTGTTATATCTCTTTTAGTTTAGAAGTGATCGAAAACAGCTATGTTCTCACAGTACTAGAAGTACCTACTCTGAAAAACGGTTATGTACTTACTTGCTTATAATTTTTTTTAATCGCTGGCGAAAGTGCTTTGATTTCAATGTAAAAATAGTTACAAGCCATCTGGCTTCCCAAGGCAGCCGGTTCTATGAACGGGATCGACTCGGGATTTATCCCGACCAAGGGCTGTCATTTCAGTTTAACCCCATTTAATTTGTTGCGTCCCTCGCACAAATTGTCATCCTCCCAGCAGATGCTTGCAGCTGGAATGCGCCATAGTCTCCTGCTCCGGGAGGGTATCGAACCCAATCCGGGACCTGTACCTGACCACTGTTCAGAGAAATGGTTTTGTTGCGTTTGCCGAAAAAGAATCTTTTTAGGACGGTCACACTCTTGTCAGTGTGCCACGTGCAAGGGAGGGTTGCATCGGACAGGATGTTGTGGGCTAGACTTCAAAACCCGACGTCCTCGTAATTTTTATAAATCTTTTGTGGCTCCTTGCTGTTCACGCCCAAGGGCGTCCCGTAGTCTGCACCTTAGCGCTCCCCACTACCTTGTACTGCTCAGGAAGCCACAACAAGTACCCGCTGCAGCTCACGCCCCACGGAGCCACCAGCTCATACGACCGCTCCTGCTCATAACTACAATCTCCGTAGTAGAGACGGTAGCAATGCTGAGCATCAGCCCCCGCCCCATTTTCTTCTCCCCCCGACACTAGCATTCGCGTAGGTCAGGAAAACAGACTCTTAGTCCCTACCACCTTTTGCACCATTTGCCAGCACAGAATATATATGTTTGCGACATCTGGCCAATGCATCTCCAGCCTTGGACGGTGCCAATTTCCTAGATGTTCTGGTCTCATCGACGGCAACACCCGACGGGTTTCATCGTGGCCATGCTGCCAGGCCACAAACCCAACTACACCGGCTACCCAAATGCTTTCCCAGGGACGTCCAGTCCCAGGGCCACAACAGCAATTGCGTCCTGGTCTCCCTTAACTCACCTATCACTTACACCCAGAGTGACGACGTCTCCCACGTTGCACTTCAGAATTCTGCAGTTAAACTGTAATGGGTTAACTGGGAAGATCACGCCGATAGTTGATTTCATGAAGCGGCATAACATCCGCATTTCAGCGATCCAAGGGACCAAACATATAGCAAGATCTGCTCTGCAGACCTGCTCTGGACATAACGTCCACAGAAAAGATCGCGAGAGCGGAAATGGAGGCGGTCTCGCGTTTATCACTCACCACTCAGTTCAATATAATCTATTTGATCCCGACATCGGCATCACGCTACCGACTGCTTTACACCCTAAAATCTTGGGTGTGAGGTTCGATCAGGATCTACATTTTGGAGAGCTTTCAACCGCAATTGTACCGAAAAACCAGAGCCGTAAGAAAATCCTCAAATCTCTTGCCGGCAACACTTGGGGTAAAGACAAATAAACTCTCATTACTGCTTGCAAAGCAATTGGCCGGCCGATTGCATGCTACGCTATATGGTCGCCAAGCCTAAAGGTTACGCACTGAAAAAAAAAATATAGGCTTGCCAAAATACTGTTTTTCGATCAAAACACTCCCCAAAACCCAAAAAATATTTTTTTTTTTCAAAAAACGACAATGACCTTTTTATAACAGTTTTTTGAAAAAGTATTTTTTGGGTTCTGGGGAGTGTTTTTGTCGAAAAATTTACCTTTCGCCATTTTTTTTTCGCAGGCTCGAAAATTATTTTTTTGGGTATGCGTAGTGGACCTTTTTTCTGAGCCCAAATCCTATCGAAAAATCGATGGCGCGATATCGGTTAATAAATAGACCCAGTCGAATATACATACAAAAATTCAATTCCATAATGAAATTCTTTTGGCTATGTCTAGAAAATTAATGGAGTATTGATGGAAATCAAAGCAAACCCAGATATATGAGAAATATATTTACACCCTTACAGGCAGCGAGTATAGTCAATATCGAAGTTTTCAAATAGATTTTTTCACAGCGCTATTTAGCACACAATTTTATATCGATGAAAAAATTACCACTTTTGGTGGTACTAAAGTACCGGATCTGGCAACGTGCTTATCAGAGGAAAGCAAAAGCACACACACAACCAACGCTACATATGCTTATATGCTTATTAAACTGTTTGTATGCAATCAGTGCTGCTCAAACTGGTCTGCGACGTTGGTTACTATGAAATTCTGTTTGCCTGGTCGAAAGCGAGTTTACCGACGATGTTCAAGCGATTCGGATAACAAACAAAACAAGGAGGGACTGTATAAATTTGTTCGCAATAAATTTTAATTTGATTTTGTGATCATAAATATGATTTTCAGCTTACTTGATTTTATTAACTTTGTGATAAACGAGTGCAAATAATAAAACTGTTGAGCGACCTTATGTTGTTTAAATTTTACATACATTGCTTGCAAAATTAGTACGCAGTATGTGTATCCCATTTTCTCGCGACAAAATCGATATCGACACTTCCGAAACACACGTCCATATGTACATAAGGACAGTTATAAC
The DNA here is from genome assembly GCF_040869045.1 of Eurosta solidaginis. Lineage (NCBI taxonomy): Eukaryota > Metazoa > Arthropoda > Insecta > Diptera > Tephritidae > Eurosta > Eurosta solidaginis. Next base: position 188,116,375 of record NC_090321.1, read on the forward strand.
GAGAGACTTATAGAACGCAATTTTTGTTTATCTACAATCCAAAGTAGCACTTGTTGGCAAGAGTTATAGTTTCCGCTGTTAATTGTTTTTTTTTTTTTGCAGATTAAAGAAGACCTTCACAGTTTCGAATTTATTATATCCGTAAGAGTGGTTTCAAACTCTAGCTTTCATAAGCTGCTTTGAAGTCGGCAAAAGGATGGTGCGTGTCTCTTTAGTACATCTTCACCACTATTAGAGGAACTGAGAAGATATCGCTCGTTTTGTTGTTAGTAGAAGTATTCCAAAATTTTCATTTTTCCGGAAAAGGCAAATTAAGTTTTATTTTTTCATATAGTTTCATTTAGAGCTGGCTGGATTCGATTCGATTTTTTTAAGAATAGATTTTTTCGATTCGATTCTAGGAAAAAATCGATTTAATCGATTAAATCGAGCCAAACAAAGTTTATTTAAATTTTGCTTATTCTTTGTAACAGTGTACTTGCTTACGTACTTAACCATTTACACGATTTTTCCCGATAAATAAAGCTGGATAGTTTCTATCTCGTTTCGTTGCCTGCCGACAAAATTGGAAGCATCAAGGAATGCCACATGGGTTTTCACTTGATCCTTTCATCGGAGTGAGATAATTAGTATAGTCTTTACCGAAATGTCATACTCTTTGCGTTTTTTTTAATCTTTTTTTTTTTTCAAAATGTAGGCAAACCAACCTTGGGCACATTAACCAATACACTTTCTTCTTTAATACTTATTATTACAATATGTATAATGTTCTTGCTTCGTTTACGGCATTAGAATCGATCTATGTTCAGCATCATATACAAAGGAAGTAAGTATACGTTTTGCAGCTTTTTAATCAATGAGTTATACAGAACTTTCAATTGACAACATACGGCAATTTGTGTCATGGTTTGCGTAGTTTCAGTTAAAAACTTTATGGAAGTATTTGTTTAGCTTATTGAAAATAAAAAGGAATAAGGAATTTAATTGACGAAATTTAATAAAAATTGCCACTTCTGTTTTCGTGTTTACTGCTATGTCATAAAAAGTATTGATTTTATATATGTATTTGTTAAAAGTGTGTTTCTTAATGTTACTCGTGAAGGCAAAATGCACCGAGGATCCAATATTGTGTAAAAGATCTGAATCCGTTATCTTCGACAATCCTAAAGGGATGTATATCTGTGGCAATCATTCTAATGAAAGCACAATCCAGTTGTTTTTTCGCTCATCTACAGACTGAGACTTCCTTATGTTCTTGTTATTAGGTTCAAAAAAGGATCCTACAGGAACTGTTGATGAAGACATTTCCATCCATTAGTTTTCATTTCGTACTGAACACAATATCATACCACAAAATAGATAAACACATGTTCAATATATTGCTTGCCAGAAGGGCGAAGAAATGTCTTCATCTTTCTCCTTTCTCTCGAAGCCACCAACACAATAAAGCTAAATTTATAAAAACAAAAATTACAGAATATGTATTTCCTCAAGCGGCCGTAAAGTAGATAGTGATGAAAACTTCGATGCCTAAAGAATCGATTAAATCGATTAAGAATCAAATCGAAATCCAGCTCTAGTTTCATTATAAAAATGACTTTCAATGACAGCTATGGCGGTCAATTTTTGCTCCCTAAGTATTCTGTATATGTGATCATAATCTCACTAAACGGCTATTGAGCGGTATCATTAAATTTCGAAATATGAAACTTTTGATTTGCATCTGTACAATAAAACATGCGAAATGTTGCATAATAAATTTAAAAGTATGAAACCGTACTGACAAAGTCGAAGCAGGTTTTTGACTTTGAGCTTCTGTTTTTTACACAACATGGTAGATAGAGACTTATACGCGATATAACGCAGAATATTCCGTGGTAATTACCGTTCGCGGGATCACCTTTCTTGTGGATTGAACAGGATTTGGAGCGTGCTTATTACTAAATCTACTACTACGCCTACGTCTTTGAATAGCTTGGCGGGTAGTCCATAATTACTTGGCGGCTTGTTACACTTAAGGCGGGAAATTGTTATTCTCATCTCGTCATAGTCCAGTGACGTAGCGCATATTCCGTTATCAGGGGTTTGCGGTGTCGGTTTCTTCATCACCCTAGCTACATAACAATTCATTCTTTTTTTATATCCGGTATTTTAAGAAAAAAAACGTCTATGAATTTTGTAAATGAGACTATGCAGGCCAATTTTAAAAATGTTTTGAAAATTTCGAAAATTTGAGAAAATTTCGAACTTTTAATTTTGAGTTCTCTGAATTTTTTCGTATGTTTTGTAGCCTAATCAGTTTTATTCTAACAAAGTGCAAGTCATGTGTCTCTCGACATACGCACTGATTTTTGATAACTTTCTTTCCGAAGGGTGTTTTAGACTTACCACCACACAAAATGTGAAACATTTCTTTTTTATAAATAAAACGAAAATACTTAGCGCTATTTATCTCCGAATCCGAGCTTTTTCTTCCAGTCACCGTCGTGCTCCTTTTAATTTTCCCTACAAACTGGCGCACGGTACCTACATGCAGGGCCGTAGAGAGAAAATCCGGGCCCGGGACTAAACAATTTACGGGCCCCCTATAAAAATCCACTAATACATTTGATTAATTTGAATTAAAGACGTCTCAGCCATTAATCATTATTGATGGATTACATCAAAAAAAATGTTTGCCACATCAACTAAATGATTTTTGGACTAAGGGCTGACAATAAAATTAACACAGAATATTTACTATTTATACTATTTTATTGTAACGTAGAAGTAAAATTCTCTTTTAACAGCCACATATTTTTTCAAATTTATTATTATTGTTTTCTAGTTATTTGTTAACATTTTAGTACCTTTCTGATAAATTTAATGATGATTATAGTAGAGTAGATTTACTTGCTTTTTTCGCTGCAAAATTTTTATAATAATATCAAAATTTAACTGTCTTGCCAAAACGAATTCAACACAAAGCATGGCAAGTGTTAAAACTCGCCCTTTAGATGAACACGATCTATGAAAGTTTTTGGTTCTTGACAGGGCGCTGAAGGAACATTCTGCATTAGCTACAGTGACAGGTATAGTGCAAAAGATACGTAAAGCAACACAAATGTTGGGGAAAATTGTATACAGATTTTGAACATAGATGGCATATAGCAATTCCAATGGTGACAGACCTTTATCAAAATTTGCTTCGTAAATGTGTTTCAAGTGAATTATTTCACATTCTAAGCTTTGAGAAATGTCCGACTTGAATTTTTCGACAAATTTTGCTACGCCCGCCCGAACCGTAGTTTCATCCATGTCTTCAAATTGCCACATAAAGGAAAACGTCTAGCTCAAATTTCTCATAGCTGGAAATCGTTCAGTAATGCCAGTAATTACCGAATCAACGATCACCAGGGATTTATTTTTTTTAAAATCAGACTCTTAATCATACGTAATCATCTCATTTAAATTATCTTCAGAACGTCTCTTGGGTTTTCTCTTTCGAATGTCCGGAAACTTTGGCGAGATGTTCAATTGAATTGCAACTGTTTTGCATTCGTTTAAAATTGTTTCCCATTGGTTCCTGATCAACTTCAAATCAGCTAATAAGGCATCTAGATGTCGGACCTCAACATCTATGGTGGCGTCTCCAGCTTGAAGGACCACGTTTCTTTCATTAATGATAGTCAGTATTTTGAACCAAATTGAGAACAGAAAGATACACTCGAACTTGTTGATGTACTAGAGAATGCCGGTAACATCTCCGCATGCTTGCGCAGTCAAATTTGGCTTTTGGCTGAAAGACTATGAAGAGAGCTCTGAACATTTTTTTTGAGGATGTCCCATCTTTGTGGAGTGCTGTTGAAAATAGTAAAACATTTTTGTACAACTCCGAAGAAAGTAATTTCAGCCGCACAACATTCAGCAGCATCAACACCACATAAATTGAGAAAATGGGTTGCACAAGGCGAGTAATCAGCATTAAAGTTTTTGTTGAGAATGTGACGTAGTGCTCCGTTGTAAGCTCCTTTCATATTGGCGCCGTTATCGTACCCTTGTGCACGACAATCTTTTAATGGGATTTCATGTTTACCTAGAGTATGGCAAATTAGATCAGCGATTTTCTGACCATTTTTTTTTTTACAATTCACGAAAGCCAAAAACCGTTCTTGAATTGTAAAATTTGTTGCTTTCGAATTGCAATGGAGTTAGCGCAAAATGAACGTAGTCAACGTTACTAGCATCAAGGCATAGCTATCAGCTGATTATAACAAGCTATTCGACGCTGCTTTGTGGCCCTCTAACGTCACTGTAAAGCCTTTTCGTTTTTTTCCAAAAAACGGAGGAAACCAAATTGTGTCGTAGGGTTACCTAGTGATATGTATTGCAACACTTATGACATCCCAAACTTCGTCTCGGGTGCATCTCTGAGAGTCTACTTTCAAAATGTTGGCGGCATGCGCACCAAATCTAAAGACTTTCTTTTAGCTACGTCTCGTTTGGACTACGACGTATACGTCATCGTTGAAACGTGGCTCAACGAAGACTTCTTTGATGATGAGTACTTTGACCCTAAGTTATTCCTAACTTTCCGTAAAGACAGAGACTTCGCGAACACCGGTCAAAGGAAAGGTGGTGGTGTCCTAATTGCAGTTAACAGAAGCCTGCATTCATTAAAGTTTCAACTACATAATCAGGATACACTGCTCGATCAGCTGTGTGTCTGTGTTTCCAGTTCGTCTGGCTCTACTTTCATTTGTTGCTCGTATATACCGCCCAATAGTGATGATTGCTTATATAATGGTCATGTGGAGAACATCGTTAATTTATGCGAAACTCATACTGATGCCAACTTCTGTATACTTGGAGACTTCAATCTACCAGATATTGTCTGGTCAGATTTTCAATATAATGGAATTTTGACACCTACCAATGTCACGCGTTCTAATGAAATTAGCCTCATAGATAATACCTTAAGTTGTAATTTGATTCAAATCAATAATTTATTTAATACTCTCTCGAGGTTACTTGATCTTATATTCGTCGACGAGAATTTAATATATCAACTCTCTGACAGTACTTTTCCTGTATGTCTATCTGATAGGCATCATATACCAATAGCTATTCATCTACATAACTTGGATGCTATCCCTACATCACCTGGTTTAGATAATTCCCCTTTCAACTTTCGATCTACTGATTTCCGCGAGCTGAACAATGTATTATTTGAAATTAACTGGGAAAACATATTTCCCTCTAATGACGTCAGTGTTTGTTATGATATTTTCTTATCGAATTTGACTGAAACATTTCAAAGTATTGTGCCTCGTTTTGGGCCCAGGCTTCATAAATTACCATGGTATAATAAAACTCTTAAGAGGTTGAAAAATAAGCGTAACAAACTCAATAACTTATTCAAGGCAGATTCAGATAATATCCTTCTCAGAGAACAGTTCACTACCAGTGTGCGTCAATTTAATGTCCTTGACAAATTCCTTTACAATCGCTATATGGGTAGGCTCGAAAATGAGCTTAAAGAAAATCCCAAAGCCTTTTGGAACTTTATCCGATCCAAACGTGGTTCGACGAATATACCGATCTGCATGAGCTTTAATGGTGTACGCTCCCAGTCCCTACCAGAAACAGTTGAGCTGTTTGCTGATTTCTTTAAATCAAACTTTGATGATGCTACTGTAGGTCTGAATGACTCTTATTCGCGATCCGGGCTCTATGATCGTCTAGATTTTGGCTCCCTCGTGATCTCCGGCGATGACGTCAGCAATGCTATGTCCTCCCTTAAACCCTCGTTAAAATGTGACAGTGACGGCCTCTGTGCCTTTGTCCTGAAGTTCTGTAGTTTATCTTTGTGCATACCTCTTCGGCATATATTCAATTTATCCCTGTCTTCCGGAACTTTTATCGATAGGTGGAAAAAAAGTTCCATTTGTCCAATCTTTAAAGCTGGCAATAAAAATGACGTCTCTAATTATAGGCCTATCGCCAAACTAACAGTTTGCTCGAAGCTTTTTGAGAAAATTATAAAAGAGAAGCTAACTTTTGTCATCAAAAGCGTCATTGAGCCGTGCCAACATGGGTTTGTGGCCGGTCGCTCGACTGTTACGAACCTAGTGTCGTTTTCTGATTTCTGTATCTCTGCATTTCAGGACGGTTGCCAGGTAGATACTGTATACACTGAATTCACGAAGGCTTTCGATAAAGTATCGCATAAAATCTTATTATTTAAACTGGAATCCATTGGATTTCACTCTGTTTTCCTATCATGGTTAAAATCTTATTTGTCGAATAGGTCCTTGTGCGTCGAAATTGAAGACTGTAAGTCCCAACCCTTCTTGGCAACATCCGGGGTACCTCAGGGTAGCATTCTTGGTCCTCTTTTATTTGTGCTCTTTATTAATGACATTGGTTCCTGCTTTAATTCGTCTGATTTCCTTTTATATGCAGACGATCTTAAGATTTTTCGTAGAATTAATGGCCCGCCAGATGCAGTGCTCCTACAAAATGATCTAAATAATCTTGTTGCTTGGTGTAATGCCAATAGTCTCTACTTAAATGTCAAAAAGTGCTTTCAAATGTCTTTTTCCAAGTCGTCTACCCTGCATACCACGCCCTACGGTATTTCAGGTGTTCCACTGGCTTCTGTCAGAGAAGTTATTGATCTAGGTGTTGTCTTTGACACCTCTTTCTCCTTCATTAGTCATATCTGTTATGTCCTTCCGAAGGCTTACAGAAACCTTGCCTTCCTTCGCAGATATGCAAAAGACTTCAAGGATCCCTATACCAGGAAGGCACTTTTTATCTCTTTAGTTCGCTCAAAATTAGAATACGCCTCAGTTGTCTGGAATCCCATCTATAGTGGCCACTCTGCCAGAATAGAGAGGGTTCAAAGAAAATTCATTAGATTTTGCTTAATTTCTATTAACTTTGACGATCCAACCCCATCCTATTACTCGCGATGCATGCTTATCAATCTCCAGTCTCTTGAAATCCGGAGAGCTGCGCATCTACTAATGTTTGTTTATGATCTCATCACTGGCTCTTTGAATTGTTCAGCTCTTCTAGCTAAAGTTAATTTTAATGTACCTAATAGGTGTCTTCGTACTTTCTTGCCCTTTACTTGCGTGTCGGTAGAGCTAACTATTGCATGTTTGACCCGATTTTCCGCGCACTTACCGTATTTAATAGACTCTCAGGGAGTTTCCTTCTTGATTTCTCTTTGTCGAGAAGTACGTTCAAGTCTTCTCTGGATTTGTGGCTGTAATTTATTTTTATTATTTATTCATCTCATTGTTATCTTTTTTTCTTTTTTATTATTTACACGGTAATTAATATATAAGTTTGACTATATAGTTTTTATAATTTTCTATTCATTTGTATCTAGTCTGTAAGATTCTTTTCGTTCATAGACTTAATAAACATATATATAAAATAGCAAAATGCTTGGCTTTCTTGGCTTGATCTAATATAGTTTCCCTCACGTGCTTTGCACAAATTTCTATAAACTCATTCTGAATGTATGGGGAAAGATAGTGAACTTGGAAACGTTTGTGCTGCTGTTGCGAAATCCTAACTTTCTCCAAATGATCGGATCATAATGGCTTATGAGATCTTAGATGCCCAAAAAATGTCCATCGTTTCGTTCACCAAGATATATATTTTCGCCTTTGGAAGCTAGGCCTCTTTCACCCAAAAATAAAATAGTGTCCAAAATTCTATATAAAATTTCTTTCCACTTTTAAGTTTCAGTGATTAGCTGTTCATTGATAAGTGTATCAATTGTAGCCTTCTTTTGAATTAGATTTTGTAAAGATCGCCATTGAATATAACATTTAGTGTGATTTCGTGTGATGGCAGTTTATCATATAGCTTCTTCCATACCTGGAATTTCGAATATCCTCACAACAAATTTTAGGTCGATTTAAAGTATTGGTGCTTAAAAGACGACATGGTAGGCAATAAAAAGCACGCTCCACTTTCTCTCCATTTGGCAAGATTCTGTTTAACAATGAGGTAGGAAATGCCTCGTCAAGATGATCACATGGAAAAATAACAGGACACTTTTGGTGACCTCGACGAATTATTTCATTGACTTCTTCAGATCGCAAAAACTCATTATTCACGGTACGATGTCGAAGTCGTTTAAATAATCTGAACTTTGATACAGAGTTGGTGGTATTTTTGGAAGACTTTTTGAAGATGAACCTTCATCAGTCACGGTGTGCCTGAAGCAAGTTTAATTGAAGGGTCAAAGCACAACCGATTTTCTCGTGGATTCTTATTTTATGGACCAAATTAAGTCAGAATCCAAAATTTAAGCTTTTTCTACCGAGCCGTTTTGAAAAAATTCGATTAAATTTTGAAAATTACAAAAAATCAGTACTAACTTTTTTAATATAAGATCCATGGATTTTGTGTTTGTGTCACATAATTGTCATATGAACTGTCTGTACCTTAATAGTCTTGTCTACGTAAATAATTTTCTGGAATATATTCCTCTGTTTAAGTATTAGGGTTATTCCGGTCAATTTTAATAATAGTAAATTTATTCACATGCACAAAATCCAAAAAAAAAGGCTTTTTATAAAATTTTTTAAATATTTTTCAAGTTTAGAGAAATTAAAATTTAGGTACAGATAAAAGGCTAAACAATACAAAATGTGCAAAAAAAAAATAATAATTCAAAATTTTCAAGAAATTGGTATTTAAGGGCATTTCCATATTTTGTGGCATTGGATGGCGGGAGTGAATGAATGGAGTCGAGAATGAGATGAGGATTAAGAAAGAACTTAATGAATTAAAATCGAGACGCTTTATTTTAAAAGTTGTATGAGACCACTTAAGAATTTTTTTTTTATTATTCACATCTAAAAGTGGACTTATACTAACTATGCAGATGAAATGATTATTTGGCATATGAATTGTAAATGTGATGCTTATTTGGATAATTATAATTAGAAATCAACATACGCATACATAAAATAATACTAAAATTTGCATAAACGTAACATTTTCACGTGTATTGAAAATAAGTATGTATGTACAGTAATTGACAGTGAAATAGAGTCAGGTATGATTTTCCGAAGTAACGCAATTACTTTTCGTTTTTGTTGAAATATCTTTCGTTCACTTTCTCTCAAACTAACTAAAAGATTGAATTTAATATATAAAAAGTCTTATAACAATTTCACACAGATTGTTAATAAAATAATTAGTAAATTTTTCATGCATGCATAGTAATAGTACTAACGGAGGAAACGGCTGGTATTCATATTAACAATTTTGTCTAAAAGATTAATATTTTTTGGGGCACCTGGCAGGTGTTCGCTTAATGAAGCAAATGGCCATGTGTGAAAAGGAAAATTAAAATATTTCATTAAAAAAAAATTATGATTAGATTTAGTTTCTGTGTGAAATCGGTATAAGTTGGGGTGCAAGCGTATATTATATACCCAGCTGCAGTAATTCAACTGTTCAGAAACTGTTGGTTGTTTTGAGAGTATCATACATGGACCCTGTAGGAAAAATATCTGGTATAAAACTGGTGCGCTCCTAGTGCATTCGGAACCACTACTAGTCCGCCCTATATCTCTTTTACATCATTTCCACTGGCAAATTTAATATGGCGTTGTTCTAGGCTATGGAAACTGTCCTCGCTGCATTATCTTTTGTGTGTTCCGAACTACATTAATATCTCTAGTTTAGAACTAGTTGGTTTATTTGTACTTTTTCGATAGTTCTAAGCTAGTGTAGATCTAATTTCCTTTGTTGGTATTATTTCGTTGGATCCGAACCCTTCAATATCTCTGTTGAGCTGGAATTTTAGTATAATGTAGTTATATACCCTAAAGAAATTGCAGAGTTTTTGAGATTGAGCTAGAACTATTTCTCTTTTTCCCAACTCAGAGAGGACGGCAAAGAGGCAAAGTGCAAAATATGTGAGCTGCGGATGGATAACAACAACTCCACAACATCTTCAAGAATCGCAGAAGTCATTATACAAAAAAAGAACGTCGAATAGTGGAATGTGGCACTACTCGAATGCAAACAATTAGTCAATTATTCGAAATTGAACTACTAAAAAATTTGTTTTTAAAAAGTAGGTCGCTGTCGTAAATTTAAGTTTCGCAAATTTTTCTTTTATTAAAAGTGTGCCGTTGCATTTTTATAAACTTGCATTTAGCGTCATTAAATCAATCCAATCGTCAAATTTCGCAACTTGATAAGTATTTGTTATTGAAATTTTCCAGTTTTTTCATTTTTCGAAATTTTCGATATCGAGAAAATGACCGTGGTTATGGACTGCTATGGAATATTTTCAATACCAACGATAATATCGACTGCCGAGTGGCCAACAGATGCACATTTTTTTAAAAACCCTATCACAGGATTTCTTTCAAAAACGACCTTCGGTTTAAAACTTGCATACATTTGAATTGTTCTCATTATTGTCCCATCTCTGGATAATGCGTTCTTCAAACCATTTCTGAAATGAGGTCGCTCATTTGCTGCAACGTCGTCATAACTCAAAAACATGACTTTTGAGTTAATAACATATAAACGTACCCAATATTATGATCTATGTTGTATAAAAAAATCTTCGTGATTAGTATAAAAATTTAGCACGTGTTATAAAAATGAACATATGCCTTTATATGCGCAACATATGGCAGTTAAAATATTTGAATGGCTCTCCTGGAAAATTATGTTTTTTGAGTTATGACGACAATGCAGCAAATCAGCGAGGTGTTAAAGAAATTTCTTCCATAAGGTTTTTTCAAAACAGCGGCTGAGATAGGGTGATATTACACTCACAAGGCAGATAGAACGTTTACAAAGTTAGGTGAAAATTTATCCATTCTTATTGAAGTTATAGCGTTACCGAACGGATGGACGGACAAAATGACGTTTGGGTATAAAAAGTGAGCGTGGCTTTGTGGTAATTTCGCTTATTTTCCCATAAAACCGTTGCCGCTGTCACCGAATTTTTATTACCAGCGGCCATTTTTAATTCGAAGAAATTTGTACCATTACCATATCACCATTAAGATTGAATTTTAGCGGTGCCACGCCCACTTTATAGAAATTTTATTGAGATTTATATCAATTTCTTTATACAACTGAACAATCCACCGTTATTCGATTAATGTTGCAACGTGTACAACTGCAGGTGGATATAAGAAATCAGAAAATTTTCTTGAAGAGCTTAAACGTAAAAAATATTTGATTCTATTACACTGTCAATGTAATTACACTGTCAATGTACTGTATGTGCGTAAGCAATTTAATGTATAGCATCAAGCTTATACTAGGTTCAAATACACACCAAATTGGCAATTTATACCATTTGGGCAATTTATTACGCAATTTGTCATATAATAAATTGTAATAATAAATTGCCAATTTAAAAAAAATTGCGTAATAAATTGTTTCAAACTGCAAATGCAACATTGTAAAGTGTGTTTATTGAGTATATTTAAACGTCAATTACGCATGGCTGAACTATATTGTTGGCGCATCTCATCAGCTGATTTTATGTCTTTCATTTCACTGGAGTAGGGATTGTCAAAAGAAGATGGCAAACTCAAAATGAAACCAAAACATTGAACACATTTTCTTACAATGCACAAAAATTTCAAAGTGTTGTGTTTTCAGTCCATTCCATTCACCTAATATCATCACGCACATTTTGACAGTCTTAATAAAGATATGTTGTTACTGTAGAGATGAGCCAACCAGCTATCAAATTACTATTGTATAAGCTAAATAAAGTTGTATGAACACCACTCAATTTAAATCGAAATTGCCTCAATTTATTTTTCTGTTTGAACATAGTATTACTCAGCTCGTTTTAAAATTCCACATACATACTTTAAGATATAAAAGGTATAATGCATGCAAGTATAAACACAAAATAAAAACAAATTTCTCTCAATACGCGCATACAAACTTTAGCTAAAACGCCAGTGCTAAATTTAAGTTTCTATGCGGCGTGCGCAAGTTGACTTTTACAAAATTTGTTGTTGTTGCTTTTAAACTTTTTCAAACATGCATACGTTGCATTTGTTTAGAAATCATAAGAATGATCTTCATCATCGCCTTTGCGTACCTTAAAGACAAGTCGATAAATAATTGCGGCAACAATACCACCAGCAATTGGTCCAATCCAATAAGCCCAATGATCCGTCCAGATATTTTGTATAACAGCAGGGCCGAAAGAACGAGCTGGATTCATGCTAGAGCCAGTTAATTTTATCTAATATATAATACAAAAAAGTTTAAACATTGTTTTTCTAATTAATTTAAAAAAGCAATAGCCACTCACAGCGCACAAATTGCCAGCAACAGTCGAGAGTCCAATAGCAAGTGGCGCTGAACCTTTGATATCCATACGGCCAGGGTCGGAAACGGCTTTAACAACAAACACCAATATGAACATAATTACAGCTTCGATGAGCACAATATTTCCAGCGCTGAGTCCAAAAGCAGAACCAGAAACACCCAAGTCCTTACCAGCAACGTCAGCGGTTACGGCGGCCTATAGAAATATATATGTATATATTTTTTGGAAGTTATGAATTATTTTTATACTTAGTTGAGCAGAGCTCACAGAGTATATTAAGTTTGATTGGATAACGGTTGGTTGTACATATATAAAGGAATCGAGATAGATATAGACTTCCATATATCAAAATAATCAGGATCGAAAAAAAATTTGATTGAGCCATGTCCGTCCGTCCGTCCGTTAACACGATAACTTGAGTAAATTTTGAGGTATCTTGATGAAATTTGGTATGTAGGTTCCTGAGCACCCATCTCAGATCGCTATTTAAAATGAACGATATCGGACTATAACCACGCCCACTTTTTCGATATCGAAAATTTCGAAAAATCGAAAAATTGCGATAATTCATTACAAAAGAGAGATAAAGCGATGAAACTTGGTAGATGAGTTGAACTTATGACGCAGAATAGAAAATTAGTAAAATTTTGGACAACGGGCGTGGCGCCGCCCACTTTTAAAAGAAGGTAATTTAAAAATTTTGCAAGCTGTAATTTGGCAGTCGTTGAAGATATCATGATGAAATTTGGCAGGAACGTTACTCCTATTACTATATGTACGCTTAATAAAAATTAGCATAATCGGAGAAGGACCACACCCACTTTTAAAAAAAAAAATTTTTTAAAGTAAAATTTTAACAAAAAATTTAATATCTTTACAGTATATTAGTAAATTATGTCAACATTCAACTCCAGTAATGATATAGTGCAACAAAATACAAAAATAAAAGAAAATTTCAAAATGGGCGTGGCTCCGCCCTTTTTCATTTAATTTGTCTAGGATACTTTTAACGCCATAAGTCGAACAAAAATTAACCAATCCTTTCGAAATTTGGTAGGGGCATAGACTTTATGACGTTAACTCTTTTCTGTGAAAATGGGCGAAATCGGTTGATGTCACGCCCAGTTTTTATACACAGTCGTCCGTCTGTCCTTCCGCATGGCCGTTAACACGATAACTTGAGCAAAAATCGACATATCTTTAATGAACTTAGTTCACGTGCTTACTTGAACTCACTTTATCTTGGTATGAAAAATGAAAGAAATCCGATTATGACCACACCCACTTTTTCGATATCGAAAATTACGAAAAATGAAAAAAAAATGCCATAATTATATACAAAATACGAAAAAAGGGATGAAACATGGTAAGGTAATTGGATTGTTTTATTAAAGCGAAATATAACTTTAGAAAAACTTTATAAAATGGTTGTGACACCTACCATATTAAGTAGAAGAAAATGAAAAAGTTCTGCAGGGCGAAATAAAAAACCCTTAAAATCTGGGCAGGTATTACATATATAAATAAATTAGCGGCATCCAACAGATGATGTTCTGGGTCACCCTGGTCCACATTTTGGTCGATATCTGGAAAACGCCTTCACATATACAACTACCACCACTCCCTTTTAAAACTCTCATTAATACCTTTAATTTGATACCCATATCGTACAAACTCATTATAGAGTCACCCTTGGTTCACCTTTATGGCGATATATCGAAAAGGTGTCCACCTATAGAACTAAGGCCCACTCCCTTTTAAAATACTCATTAAATCCTTTCGTTTGATACCCATATCGTACATACATATTCTAAAGTCACCCCTGGTCCACCTTTATGGCGATATCTCGAAAAGGCGAACACCTATAGAACGAAGGCCCACTCCCTTTTAAAAATACTCATTAACACCTTTCATTTGATACCCATATCGCACTAACAAAGTCTAGAGTCACCCCTGGTCCACCTTTATTGCGATACCTCGAAAAGGCGTCCGCCTATAGAACTAAGGCCCACTCCCTTTTAAAATTCTCATTAACACCTTTCTTTTGATACCCATATCGTACATACATATTCTAAAGTCACCCCTGGTCCACCTTTATGGCGATATCTCGAAAAGGCGAACACCTATAGAACGAAGGCCCACTCCCTTTTAAAAATACTCATTAACACCTTTCATTTGATACCCATATCGCACAAACAAATTCTAGAGTCACACCTGGTCCACCTTTATGGCGATATTTCGAAAAGGCGACCAACTATACAACAACCACCACTCCCTTTTAAAACCCTCATTAATACCTCTAATTTGATACCCATATCGTAAAAACACATTCTAGAGTCACCCCTGGTCCACCTTTATGGCGATATTTCGAAACGGCGTCCACCTATAGAATTAAGGCCCACTCCCTTATAAAATACTCATTAACACCTTTCGTTTGATGCCCATATTGTACAAACAAATTCTAAGGTCACCCCTGGTCCACCTTTATGGCGATATCTCGAAACGGCGTCCACCTATGGGACTAAGGATTACTCCCTTTTAAAATACTCATTAACACCTTTAATTTGATACCCATATCGTACAAACGCATTCTAGAGTCAACCCTGATCACCTTTATGGCTATATCCCTAAATGGCGTCCACCTATAGAACTATGGCCCACTCCCTCATAAAATACTCTTTAATGCCTTTCGTTTGATACACATGTCATACAAACACATTCCAGGGTTTCCCTCGGTTCATTTTCCTACATGGTTATTTTCCCTTATGTTGTCACCATAGCTCTCAACTGAGTATGTAATGTTCGGTTACACCCGAACTTAACCTTCCTTACTTGTTCCTTTTTAGCTTATTCAAATTTACATTTATAACTGCTGCTCCCGCTATGGCTCCAACTAATTGTACGATGATGTAGAACAAACTCTTCAAAATGCTCATTTCACCAACAACCAGAAAGCCAATTGTGACGGCAGGATTGATGTGACAACCGCTGATGTGCCCGAGACCCTAAAATGAGAAGAAAAGGATTGAAATATGTTACACACGGATTTTAAATATGAAGCTAAGTAATACTCAATGTAATAACGTATTTGATAAAAAATTAGGTGACCGGTCCATAAGGACCTCACCCTGAAAAGCGCTATAAAAGTTAATTCAAATACTAAAAGCTTTCTAAGACAAATGCGACTTGTAGCTTTTAGATATGATAGCTGTGAGAGGCACCTAATATCTGGAGTCTTAACCTGCAAGGTATGAACACCGAACGTGGTTAATCATTTCCACCAGCAGCCCGCTCTTCCTGATATCGCTGACGAGTACTGACTTATAAACATGTGACGCCAGGAGGCAGTGTCCAGTAAGTAAGCCCATCATGAGCCCAAGATCACCACTTATTACATAAGATTACTTTGTTAATCTGATGTCGTGAGATCTGAACATTATTTTCGACACTTTGCAGCACTTCGCCTCTCCTGAACCCTTCTAGCTTGGGTACATTATACCTCTTAGTTAATAAAACCAGGTTCGTTGGCGGTCAACGGGATGTCCAAGTATGTACATATATATGTATGTACAATAGACCATGAATCGATTGTTTAATTTTCACATATTGAAAAAACTAAAACTATGATAAGATTTGTCGGCAGTGTTTTGCTTTGTGCACGAAATTTCGAAATTAACTGCACGCTAATGTGCCAAGTTTCAAAAGTTAAAAGATTGTACATAATAGTTCTTAAATACAATTGTGGTGAATTTGCATTGCTAAATTGTGATTTAGGTGCGTGCGCATGCGCTGTAATTTTGATAACATTAAATTTATACCTTCGGTACACACCTCTGATATCTGTAAATGCTTTTAAAACCATAGCAGATAGCTATTCACATATGGTTAGTTCCATGTCAGTTCCGCCAATGATTTGAGGCGAAAAAATATGATTGCAACTGAAAAGTTAAATGGAAAAGGGTCAGAATGTATAGGACATAGAAGTTAAAAATGCCACCCTAATTTCAGTACAAAACGGAAAAATTAAACTGATGAAGGCCAAACATCGCAATTAGTTTATCAAAAATCCTAATTTGACTAGACGTTTGACGAAAAACAAGTTCTTCCAAACGGAATGGATCGATTTAGCATGGAATGAGTCACATACAAGGTGGGAATAAAGTTTGTGAAAATTTATTGAAAGCATATGGGGTATTCCATCCCATTTCGACCAATTTTGAACCCGACCCCTTTAGAAGTGGCTGACAGTTTTTCTTCTTTTTCTAGCTTACGAAAGACCTTTTTCAGAATTTTTTCAAATTTTTTCATCCAACTCAAAAAAAGTTATGAATTTAAAAAAAAACACCGTTTCACCTTTTTCAAAAATTTACAGTTTGGGATCTTTTTTTTTTAAATTTGTTTTTAAATGTACTTTTCGGAAAAAATACAAAAAAAATGTTAAGTTTTTGTTTTTTTAGTTTTTCAGTTTTTCGAGATTTTTCGAATTTCGCCATTTTTTTTTTTCTCATAAAAAACTTCAATCAACTCTGCAATCATCACCACTAATCTCGGAGTAGGCCGATTTTTTTTTTATATTTTTTTTTTATTTAATTGAAAAAAAAAAATTTTCAAAAATAAAAATTTTTTTTATCAATTTTATTTATATAACAAAAAAATGTAAGAAAATGATTTTTAAGTATTCTTTTCTTTATATATTATGGTAATCTACGATTAAAATGACTCGCTTTCGTTGTCCAGCAACTGGATTAGGCCGGTATACACATAGATTACCATAATATATAAAGAAAAGAATACTTAAAAATTATTTTCTTACATTTTTTTGTTATATAAATAAAATTGATAAAAAAAATTTTTATTTTTGAAAGCAGTTTGAAAAAAAAACGGTGTTTTTTTTTTAAATTCATAACTTTTTTTGAGTTGGATGAAAAAGTTTGAAAAAATTCTGAAAAAAGTCTTTCGTAAGCTAGAAAAAGAAGAAAAACTTTCAGCCAATTCTAAAGTGGTCGGGTTCAAAATTGGTCGAAATGGGATGGAATACCCCATATGTATAATACTTCCTTCCTATCTTCCTAAGGTGCAAATTTTCTGTCAATGATTATTTGCTGAAACTGTCCAAATGTATGTTCTGCGCATGCGCGGGCTTTGTTAGTGTTAGTGAATTGTAGTAGCGTGTGTAAAAAAAGTATTAAAGGGGTTACAACGGGTAACTATCCCCTTTACCCAACTTCTGCATACTAATTGTTATAAAATCTCAGTTTAGTCGATTAAACAACGAAAAGGCCAACAAATAGAATACAAAGCTTGATGTATTTATTATTTAAACATGGCTGCAGCCATACATAGTATATTAATTACATAGTAAAAAAAAAACAAGGCGAATAATTCATTTTTTTGAGATGAAAAAAATTTAAATATACATGTATAAAAATATACTTATACATACATCCCAACGAGCATTTCTTTAAATATTTTTAAAAATAATTTAAAGTGAATTAGCTTGAATAAGCGATATATAAACGTTTTCAAAATTTTACTTATTTTGAGTTTTTTAATGAAGTAAATTTTTGATGAAGTAAACAAAATATGAGCAGCCAGCCCTGCTATTGGTGATGAAATAGTATCAATTTTGTAAATTTTTTTCTAACATACTCTTTTTCGTCCGTGCTTTTTTTCGTTTCAAAAAACAAACGAATATCCAAATAAAAACTTATTACACAGCTGTATCCGGTGATTATTAAAGGTGTCATTGCTGAATAAATTCTCGATGGCTGTGTGATCGTCCATGATACTATTGGAGAATTTTTTATTTATTAAACTTAATTTTGCATTTCCAATTGGGCGTGCCTTGAGAACTTGTCTTAAACCTTTCTCTGACACTATACAAATATTACATACGTCCACAGATGGTGCGACAAACGGACCTTTATTTTTGTGCGCTGAAAGTAAAGGCATTTCTTCACCTATCAATTGCCCTTAACATGTGGAACATTTTATTTTCGTTTGTACCTTCCAAGCAGCATAGCCAGCAATATAACGAACAACATTGTCCACATATACAATCCCCACATCGTATTAACATAAACATTTGCTAATTCGAAATCTATTACCTCGCTATTTTTTTAAGGCTACTAGTAGACGCTGATGATGCCTCTAAAATGGATTCGCCGTCGAAGGTACAATTCCCACTTTCAGTCGCACTTAACTCGGGCCTTACTAAGAGACGTCTATATGCACTTTTAAATTGAACTTCGTTGGGATTGTTGTTTAAACCCCCTCTTGCCCTAACTGCACCAAAAAAGATTTCCAGGAAGTCTTGTGAAAGCTTATAAGTTAAAAAGTATGTCATGCCAAAATTTTTAACTTCTCAAATAGTGGAAAAATATTTCTTAAAGCAACGATCATACCAACAAATCCTGTTTTCCAGCCAGATTGAACCAGAAGGGTGCCATTAGCATCTCGCAATGAAGGGATATATTCCTCGAATCCCTGCGCGTGCGTCTTTAAATTGCAATATGATTTGAAAATTTTATAATACTAATGGAAAACAAAAGCTTACTTTTTCATTTGGATATCGAAAAAGCCTAATGTACAATATTGATAGAGGCAAGACGGCTCATTGAAATATACATATATTTAAATGACTTATCTTGTTTGGTTGATTTTCCGACTGGGTGGATAAATGATGTATATTGGAACGATTTTCCGTCATCCCTTGTCAAATTTGGTTTTGAGACAAACCGGTTTCGGCGTTGTGCCATCATCAGTGTCGATTTTCGTTCTGATCTGTTGTTGTCATTTGTCCTGTATTTATAGTTCGTAGGTATATGAGCAGGTATTGTCAAATTGATGCTTGTGTATATTTAGTTATGTGTATGTGCTGTGTGTTTGTTCAGAACCGAGGGTGGTTTTACTAATCGATTTGTGTGGCTGACTGGGGTAGGTAGAAATCTGTGATTTTAGTCGTTTGACCTTCTTTGTCGGTTTTTTGTTTTGGTGTGTTAATTGTTTTGTGTTTATTTGTTGTTGTGTGTTTGTCTGATGTACCTGTGTTATTAAGCCGTTTCCTGTAAACAAGTTTTAAAGGCTCGAATATTGTGTCAGAAATTGTGTTTATCTGTTCGTTTATTATTCTGCCGTCGAATGTTTTCTGTTTGTAGATTTCCATGTTTTCGAGTACGTTGAGACGTCGGCCCTTTTCTTGTATGTGAAGAACCCTAACTGTTTTATTGATGTTTGCTGGGGAACATTCATTCTCGACCATGTGATTCGCGAAGTTAGACTCGGGTATAATGTTTGAATTCCGTATTTTTTTGTTGTAATCTCTAATATGTTCTCTGAACCTCATTCTTATTTGCCGTCCTGTTTGTCCTATGTAACCATGCTGGCATCCGCAGGTAAGCTTGTATACGCCGTGGCTGCTAAACGGATCCTCTGAGTTAATGTTAGTTCTTAGTTTTCGCCCTAGATTGTTCGATGTTTTGAATGCTGTGTTAATGTTGTATTTTTTAAAGAAGTTTGCCAATTTATATGTTGCTTTTCCAGTATATGTCATAGTCGTCCAGCTATTATTTTCCTTTTCATTATTTCTTTTTGGTTCTCCATTTGTCCTTCTGAGCTTATCTACTAGTGCTTTTTTATATCCGTTGTTTGCAGCGATATTATATATGACCTCAAGTTCTTTCTTATATGCCTCTTGTGTAAGAGGTGTTCTTTCAAGTCTATGTACCAAGTGCCTTAATGCTGCATTTTTATGATGTTGAGGGTGATTTGAGGTATTGTGTATTATTGTGTCGGTGGCCGTTGACTTTCTATATATGTCATAGTTAAATCTTTTGGCTTCTTTATCAATATTTATCGTGAGGTCTAGATAGTTGATTCCTCCGTCTTTTTCGGTTTCCATTGTAAATTTTATATTGCCGTGCTGTTTGTTGAGGTACTCCAGTACGAGCTCTTCGTTATTAGTAGTTAAAACGCATATTATGTCATCCACGTATCTAGCATAAAATGACACGCCTAATTTGGACTTCAGCTCCTGTATGTACTTTTCTTCCAGATTTTGCATGAACACTTCCATAAGAATTGCTGATGTGGGGCTTCCCATTCCAAGACCGTTTGTTTGTCTATATATTTTATTGTTGAATTTAAAATAGTTTTGACGTAAAGTGGTTCTTAGCGTATTTGTGATTTGCATACTTTTCACTTTGTTTTTTGTGTTATGAACTATTGTTGAGCTAACTATGTCCAAAGTCTCCGATAGTGGTATAGATGGGTATAAATCTTTTATGTCAAAAGATACCAATTTGCTGCTTCTTGTTAGCTCTACGGTCTCGAGTCTCTCTATTAGTTCTGTTGTGTTAGCTATAGCATATTCGTTCCTTAGCTCCAGAGTATCTATCAATATCGTTTTTAAATATTTGGACAGTTTGTAACATGGTGCCGATTTGAAATTAATGATGGGCCTCATTGGCGTGTCCGGCTTGTGGATTTTTGGTAGCGCAACCAGTGGAGGAGCCGAAGGGTTCATTTGGACCAATCTATGTGCCATGTTAGAATCTACTATATTTGTTGCATTTTTTATAGCAACTTTGATGGCACAACGCCGAAACCGGTTTGTCTCAAAACCAAATTTGACAAGGGATGAGGGAAAATCGTTCCAATATACATCATATATTTAAGTCCCTTTTTTACAAAAATTTAACGACAGCCTTGAGATTTTGTCTCCTTCTCTCGTTGTATATCTGTACTGTAATGTTTGACAGGCTGCACAGTTCAGTAGTAGTGATATAGAAGTATTACATATATGATTGAAAGTCATTTCACATGCGTGCCATTATTTGCTTGTTTTGAGTTCATCGTTTAAATGGCAAAATTTGTCAGAAATTTAAATAAAAAGCTGACAGTTACAAGTGATATGCAAATAGCATATGTGGGGTTTGCCTATAGTGAATTTTAATCGTATTAAGTGCGGTGAGAAATAACTTTTGCTGCTGTAAATAGTACAATACTTTAATATGAATATTCACAGCAACCTGTATGAGCCTCAAATCCTAGATAAATATAGAACAGTTGGCAGATATTTCTTCTTAGAAGTTTAGTCCATGTTTTACAAAATTCGGTTTAAAAATAATTACACGTGTGAGTAAAAAGTATGTTTTTTTTGCGCATTCAGGCATCCCATACGCATATGCATACATAAATATTTACATATTCACTCTTATAATCTGTAAGTACTCGCCTAAATAAATTGCAATGACTTTTAACTTCAAACGTTTAACGATTCTGTCTTGTTGAAATTGAAAGTGATTATTTTGCAAAAATTTGAAAAAATGCAGATCATCGCTTAAATGAGAATATTTGAGTTAACAGAGAAATTTATTTGATAAGTGATGATTGAAGATAATGACAGCATGTGCAGTAATTGGTCTTTATGACTTTGTTTACGGCTTAATTCCATTCATTTGCAAAATAATTTTATTTTGTGACCTTACGTAATGCTGTTTGGTTTTGAAATAGTACGTACCCTAACATAAATGCTCTCAAAGTTTGTATTTGATTAGCCAACAAAACTAAAAGTTGAATGGGATAATAATTTAAGCATCCGACCTGATGAAGACGATATCAAGAATGTTTAAGACTGCTTTAACAGGTGGAAAATCTGATTTTGAAGGCTTAACCTTGACTCGCGATCGCCACGAAGGGTCACCAGCTGGAAATAACGACATCCTCGAAAACTATCACGGGGATATCTTGGCTCGAGTGAATACTAGTGAACTGTACTTGCCAACTTCTTAGTTACAGAAGTTGCAAGATTCTTCTGACCAAGCGTTCATAGCACGCTTTAAGCCAAGTTTTGTGGGCACTCAAGGGCTCATTTATATCAACGATTTGTAAAAAAAAATAATTTTAAATTTTTTCTACAAATTGGCGGGATGGAACCTACATACATGTTTTATGCCGACTCCGAACGCCATCTGCAAGCAGACTAATTTTCGCTGAGAAACTTTTTGTGGCAGAAATATACTCGAAGTGTTTGCCGAACACTGCCGAGGAGAGAACCTGCTTTTTTAACACGCTTTTATTAGCTTGGCCTGTATGTAACGGAATATTTGAGCTTAATTTTCACAAGTTTCTAGAAGTCTGATTAATTTGAAACTATGCATACGTATCAAGGACCGATGACAATGCATTAATGTGATGGTGTGGTGACATAAGGTCAACGGCCATAAGGTCAATTGGCCTTATTACCACTTTGAATGACCATAAGTTTGATTGAAACTGTTCACACATATCAAGGCTAGATGACAATGCATTAGTGTGATGGTGTGGTGACATAAGGTCAACGGCCATAAGGTAAATTGGCCTTATTACCACTTTGAATGGCCATAAGTTTGAATGAAACTTTGCAAACGTATCAAGGGTCAATGACAATGCATTAATGTGATGGTGGGGTGACATAAGGTCAACGGTCATAAGGTCAATTGGCCTTATTACCACTTTGAATGGTCATATGTTTGATTGAAACTTTGCAAACATATCAAGGGTCGATGACAATGCAATAATGTGATGGTGGGGTGACATGAGGTAAACGGACATAAGGTAAATTGAACCCAAATGGCCATAGATTTGAAACCTTGCACATAATGCGAAAAACGCATTCCTTTATTAATGATAGAAGTGGATGCATGGCACGTCTACGAAAGAGCATACTGGAGCCCTTTTTTAACATGCTTTTATTAGTTTGGCCTGTATCTATGTAACGGAATCTTTGAGCTAATTTTCACCGGTTTCTCGAAGTCTGATTAATTTTAAACTTTTCATACGTATCAAGGACCGATGGCAATGCATTGATGTGATGGTGCGGTGACATAAGGTCGACGGCCATAAGGTCAATTGGCCTTATTACCACTTTGAATGGCCACAAGTTTGATTGAAACTTTGCGGACGTATCAGGGCTCGATGACAATGCATTATTGTGATGGTGTGGTGACATAAGGTCAACGGCCATAAGGTCAATTGGCCTTATTACAAATTTGAATGGCCATAAGTTTGATTGAAACTTTGCACACGTATCCAGGCTCGATGACAATGCATTATTGTGATGGTGTGGTGACATAAGGTAAACGGCCATAAGGTCAATTGGCCTTATTACCAATTTGAATGGCCATAAGTTTGATTAAAACTTTGCACATGTATCAAGGCTCGATGACAATGCATTCCCAACAAACATTTAGGTTAGAAAACGATTAGAAGGCGAATCGAATTCTAAAGTATTTCTCTAAGGTAGAAGGTTCTAGGACGATTTGCCAAACTGTCGCGAATTAAAGCATTCTCGACAAAAAGGGGACTTCGGTCTCGATATCGAGAAAAGGGTTAGAATTCTAGTCGAATTCTAACGTCAATTTCTAATGAGTTTCTAATGAGAATTTTGAAGTGATGCGCAATTAAGTTCAATTATTTAAAATCAGCGCAATTTTCATTGTTTCATTATATCAAGTACTTTTATTTGGTTACAAGCTTATGTATTAAGAATGAACATATTTTAAAGACTTTTTCTATTATACTAAATTAAAACCGTACTTAAAGATTGAGCTCAGCGTTGGTTTGAGGTACGGATGAGGAAGCGTTTTCTTCATGCCATTCAAATAGCCACTTCAATAATCTGCTCGCTTTCGTTTTTTAACTTTTTTTCACTTAGTAGTGATTGTTATTATAAAGAAAAAAAATTATTTCGCAGCTTATATTATTTCCACACATTTTTTCACTATTTTTATTTTGTTTGTATAACACTAAGGATGAGTGATTATGTCGTTCAAATAATCGCTAACTGTGACAATGATCATAACATCGCATTTCTAGAGTTATTCGAATCGTTTCACAGTCGAATTCTAACCTTGTTCTCTAACCTAGTTTTCGAATCGAAATACATGTAAAATTCTAATGTAAAATTACAATATTTCTCTAACGTTAGAAACTGTGTTTGCTGGGTTAATGCGATGGCGTGGTGACATAAGGTCAACGGCCAAAAGGTCAATTGGCCCTATTACCACTTTGAATGGCCATAAGTCTGATTGAAACTTTGCACACGTATCAATGCTCGATGACAATGTAATAATGTGATGGTGGGGTGACATGAGGTTAACGGACATATGGTCAGTTGAACTTGTGACCACCCCAAATGGCCATAGATTTGAAACTCTGCACATAATGCGAAAAACGCATTCCTTTATTAATGATAGAAGTGGATGCATGGCACATCTACGAAAGAGCATACTGGAGCCCTTTTTAACACGCTTTTATTAGCTTGGCCTGTATCTATCTATGTATCTATGTGTACATGTATGTATGTAACGGAATCTGGAGTGGAGCCGAGAGCCCCGGTAATGCAGAGCTCCGAACTCCGTTGCAACTTTTGAGGCATTTTAAGATAGGTACGTTTAGCTAGTGCAGGCCACCAGAGCAAGGACCCATAAAGAAGGATCGGGCGCACAATGGCTGTGTAAATCCAGTAGGTCACCTTAGGGGAGAATCCCCAGGAGGTGCCAATTGCCCTCTTGCAGGTGAACAGCTCTGCTGCTGCCTTCTTGGATCGCTCCACTATATGGGCACTCCATAATAGCTTCCTATCCAGAATGACTCCCAAATACTTGACTTGATCGCTAAACGCTAAGAACGTACCCCCAATTCTGGGCGGTGTAAGATTTGGTACTTTGTACCTCCTCGTGAAGAGGACAAGCTCGGTTTTATCCGGGTTGACTTCCAAACCTGTGGCGGGTTGTAATCCTGGAGCAGCTCCAGGATGTCAGCTGAGTTCGTTGGCGTCACTGGAACCCAGGCGCTAGCCCTTGGTCGTGAGGGGATATCACGCGCCTCCACAACCTTGAGGCGCGCGCCCGGATATACCACCCCTATCAGCGTGACGGCGGCCCTATAGAGGTTTACCGACCTGGCGTCATCACAGGCAATTAGCTTGACCTTGCTCAGGAACTACCCTGCATCGGTGTAAGATGGCGGTGGACCAGGGTTGTCTTTCTTAATCTTAAGGGCCACAGTAGCGAGCGCGGCCTCAACCCACTTCCACTGTTGTTTCGGGATCCTGCCATCTTCGCTGCTCTCGTCTATAATGCCAATGATCTGCCAACCCTTGGCAATTTCGGCGAAAGACCACGTCCAGCCCCCTGCGTCTTGGCCCTTTTCGGTGCCGTGGGGTTGGATTCATCCATGGACCGCTGGCGTTTCGAGGTTTCATCACTCTCGGCTAAAACTTTTAAAATTACTTGAACTAAAAAATTAAAAATAAATAATAGTTTAAAAAAACTAAAAAAAACACGCTTTTATAGCTAACCGAACTAAAAAATAGAAAATAATTTTCAATTAAAAAGAGTTTATATAACAGTAGTAGAAGGTCAAACAATCATTTATAGTTAATCACCTCAAAATAAAATTATAATAAAATTTAAGTTATTAACAGAATAATTTAATTCACTGTAAAAAGCGTGGGGTGCTTGATATTGAATGTTACAATCATTCCATTGGCAACTATCTGAGAGGAAAGATATGTCCAGTTAGTATGCCTATGAAAAATTTTGTGAGTACAACGTCGTAGGATTTGCACATGATCTTAGAAATTTAGTAGTCATGCGCTCCTCTCCACGACTTTCCTGCGATGGACCATATGCAACTTCTGCCTCCTTTTGAATTCCCCCAAGTGGATGGGGAAGTCTATCGTCGATTCATCGGGTGCTGCCTCTTCCTTTGCTAACACATCGACCTTTTCGTTACCCTCTATTCCTTTATGACCAAGAACCCATTATAGATATATGGTCGAGCCTAAGTGAAGTTCCTCCAATGCATTATAGGACACTTCTTGTTGAAGTACTATTTGAAATTATTGATCCCTAAGTACCTCCGAAATGATCCTGAAACCAATCCCAAACGTTTTAAAACGTCCTGCTAACAATGCCTATTTATTCGAAGTGGGTCCAAAAATGACACCAATAAAAAATCTGAAATGATCCCTAAATAGCTCCGAACTCATCCCGAGAGTAACACCGCAATTATGACGAATTGGCCTCGAAAAGATCTAAAACTGACTTCGAGTTAGTCCCGATATGCTTTTTAAAATCATGCCGCAATGCTCCAGGGATGGTTTAGAAACAGTCCCGAAATCCACAAAACGCCTCGTTCGAGTAAAACATTCCGAAAGGATTTCTAGAATACTTCAGAGATAGCCCCGAACACAAATCCGTAAAAGTCCTGAAATATATTCTTAATTATACCTAAAACAATTCCAAAATGGACCCGTAATGATATCGGAAGCAATCGACCAGCAGTTCCGAACTTCTAAATGATTTCGAACACCAATTTGTGATAATCCCGAAAACAGTCTCGTAGTACTACCGAAACTATACGCAGATAGCCCCAAAAAATCTTGAAAAAGTATGAAATGATCCCGAACACAAACGTAAAAGTCCTGAAATATTCCCTAAATTATCCCGAACACAATTCCAAGTACGGACTGAAATTATACCGAACAATTACGAAAGTCACAAAACTTATCCGAAATAGTCCCGAAATGATCCCGAACACAATTCTGAGAAGGTCCCGAAATAGTAACGAACTGATCACGAAAACAGTCGAAATAATTCGGAAATTGTCCTGAAATTAGAGGCAGATAATTAAGAAAGGATGTCAAAAAAGTGTATAAATTTTCTGGAATGATATCAATCTAGTCCCAAAAGTGTTTTGAAATAGTCAGGAAATGATTTTGAAAACGTTTCCAATAGGACCTGGAAAGCGTACCAATATGAACTATAACAAGTAAGGAAGGCTAAGTTCGGGTGTAACCAAACATTACATACTCAGTTGAGAGCTATGGAGACAAAATAAGGAAAATGAACCTGGGGTAACCCTGGAATGACATGTATGACATGTGTATCAAATGGAAGGTATTAAAGAGTATTTTAAGAGAGAGTAGGCCATAGTTCTACGGATGGACGCCATTTAAGGATATCGCCATAAAGGTGGACCAGGGCTGACTCTAAAATTTGTTTGTACGATATGGGTATCAAATGAAAGGTGTTACTGAGCATTTTAAGAGGGAGTGGGCCTTAGGTCTATCGGTGGACGCCTTTTCGCGATGTCCCCATTAAGGTGGACCAGGGGTGACTCTAGAATGTGTTTGTACGATATGGGTATCAAATGAAAGGCGGTAATGAGTACTTTAAAAGGGAATGGGCTTTAGTTGTATAGGTGAACGCCTTTTCGAGAAATCGCCATAAAGGTGGACCAGGGGTGACTCTAGAATATGTTTGTACGATATGGGTATCAAATGAAAGCTGTTAATGAGTATTTTGAAAAGGAGTGATCCTTAGTTCCATAGGTGGACGCCGTTTCGAGATATCGCCATAAAGATGGACCAGGGGTGTCTCTAGAATGTGTTTGTACGATATGGGAATCAAATGAAAGGTCTTACTGAGCATTTTAAGAGGGAGTGGGCATTAGGTCTATAGGTGGACGCCTTTTCGAGATATCGCCATTAGGGTGGGCCAGGGGTGACTCTAGAATGTTTGTACGATATGGGTATCAAACGAAAAGTGTTACTGAACATTTTAAGAGGGAGTGGGCATTAGGTCTATAGGTGGACGCCTTTTCGAAATGTCGCCATTAGGGCGGGCCAGGGGTGACTCTAGAATGTGTTTGTATGATATGGGTATCAACTGAAAGATGGTAATGAGTATTTTAAAAGGGAGTAATCCTTAGTTCTATAGGTGGACGCCTTTTCGAGATATCGCCATAAAGGTGGACCAAGGGTGACTCTAGAATGTTTGTACGATATGGGTATCAAACGAAAGGTGTTACTGAGCATTTTAAGAGGGAGTGGGCATGAGGTCTATAGGTGGACGCCTTTTCGAGATATCGTCATTAGGGTGGGCCAGGGGTGACTCTAGAATGTGTTTGTACGATATGGGCATCAAACGAAAGGTGTTACTGAGCATTTTAAGAGGGAGTGGGCATTAGGTCTATAGGTGGACGCCTTTTCGAGATATCGCCATTAGGGTGGGCCAGGGGTGACTCTAGAATGTTTGTACGATATGGGTATCAAACGAAAGGTGTTACTGAGCATTTTAAGAGGGAGTGGGCATTAGGTCTATAGGTGGACGCCTTTTCAAGATATCGCCATTAGGGTGGGCCAGGGGTGACTCTAGAATGTGTTTGTACGATATGGGTATCAAATGAAAGGTGATAATGAGTATTTTAAAAGGGAGTAATCCTTAGTTCTATAGGTGGACGCATTTTCGAGATATCGCCATAAAGGTGGACCAAGGGTGACTCTAGAATGTTTGTACGATATGGGTATCAAACGAAAAGTGTTACTGAGCATTTTAAGAGGGAGTGGGCATTAGGTCTATAGGTGGACGCCTTTTCGAGATATCGCCATTAGGGTGGGCCAGGGTGACTCTAGAATGTGTTTGTACGATATGGGTATCAAATGAAAGGTGGTAAGGAGTATTTTAAAAGGGAGTAATCCTTAGTTCTATAGGTGGACGCCTTTTCGAGATATCGCCATAAAGGTGGACCAAGGGTGACTCTAGAATGTTTGTACGATATGGGTATCAAACGAAAGGTGTTACTGAGCATTTTAAGAGGGAGTGGGAATTAGGTCTATAGGTGGACGCCTTTTCGAGATATCGCCATTAGGGTGGGCCAGGTGTGACTCTAGAATGTTTGTACGATATGGGTATCAAACGAAAGGTGTTACTGAGCATTTTAAGAGGGAGTGGGCATTAGGTCTATAGGTGGACGCCTTTTCGAGATATCGCCATTAGGTTGGGCCAGGGGTGACTCTAGAATGTTTGTACGATATGGGTATCAAACGAAAGGTGTTACTGAGCATTTTAAGAGGGAGTGGACATTAGGTCTATAGGTGCACGCCTTTTCGAGATATCGCCATTAGGGTGGGCCAGGGGTGACTCTAGAATGTTTGTACGATATGGGTATCAAACGAAAGGTGTTACTGAGCATTTTAAGAGGGAGTGGGCATTAGGTCTATAGGTGGACGCCTTTTCGAGATATCGCCATTAGGGTGGGACAGGGGTGACTCTAGTATGTGTTTGTACGATATGGATATCAAATTAAAGGTATTAATGAGGGTTTTAAAAGCGAGTGGCCCTTAGATGTATATGTGAAGGCGTTCTCGCGATATCGACCAAAATGTGGACCAGGTGATCCAGAAAATCATCTGTCGGGTACTGCTAATTTATTTATATATGCAATACCACTAACAGTATTCCTGCCAAGATTCCAAGGGCTGTTGATTTCGCCTTGTAGAACTTTTTCATTTTCTTCTACTTAATATGGTAGGTGTCACACCCATTTTACAAAGTTTTTTCCAGAGTTATATTTTGCGTCAATAAACCAATCCAGTTACCATGTTTCACCCCTTTTTTCGTATTTGGTATAGAATTATGGCATTTTTTTCATTTTTCGTAATTTTCGATATCGATAAAGTGGGCGTGGTTATGGTTGGATTTCGGCCATTTTTTATACCAAGATAAAGTGAGTCCAGATAAGTACGTGGGCTAAGTTTAGTAAAGATATATCGGTTTTTGCTCAAGTTATTGTGTTAACGGCCGAGCGGAAGGACAGACGGTGGACTGTGTATAAAAACTGGGCGTGGCTTCCACCGATTTCGCCCATTTTCACAGAGAACAGTTACCGTAATAGAATCTATGCTCCTACCAAATTTGAGAAGGATTGGTAAATTTTTGTTCGACTTATGGCAATAAAAGTATTCTAGACAAACTAAATGAAAATGGGCGGAGCCACGCTCATTTTGAAATTTTCTTTTATTTTTATATTTTGTTGCATCATATCATTACTGGAGTTGAATTTTGACTTAATTTACTTATATACAGTAAAGATATTAAATTTTTTGTTAAAATTTGAATTTAAAAAAATTTTTTTTTAAAAAGTGGGCGTGTTCTTCATCCAATTTTGCTATTTTTTATTTAGCACATATATAGTAATAGTAGTAACGTTCCTACCAAATTTCATCATGATATCTTCAACGACTGCCAAATTACAGCTTGCAAAACTTTTAAATTACCTTCTTGTAAAAGTGGGCGGTGCCACGCCTATTGTCCAAAATCTTACTAATTTTCTATTCTGCGTCATAAGTTCAACTCATATACCAAGTTTCGTCGCTTTATCTGTCTTTTGTAATGAATTACGGCACTTTTTCGGTTTTTCGAAATTTTCGATATCGAAAAAGTGGGCGTGGTTATAGTCCGATATCGTTCATTTTAAATAGCGATCTGAGATGAGTGCTCAGGAACCTACATACCAAATTTCATCAAGATACCTCAAAATTTACTCAAGTTATCGTGTTAACGGGCGGACGGACGGACGGACATGGCTCAATCAAATTTTTTTTCGATCCTGATTATTTTGATATATGGAAGTCTATATCTATCTCGATTCCTTTATATATGTACAACCAACCTTTATCCAATCAAACTTAATATACTCTGTGAGCTCTGCTCAACTGAGTATAAAAATACTCGAAAATACTCCGAAATAGCTCAGATATGATCTGGTGATAGCTGCAGAATCATCCGAAATTATCCCAAAACGACATAGAGATAGTCTCAAGGTTATCCCAAAACGACAACGAAGTAGCCCCGGTAGGATCTTTTAAACAATCTTGAAATTGTTCTGAAATGATTCTGACGTAATCCTTCCGCACAGTTTTCCAAAATTGCTTAGACTTCGCTCCATATGACCCATATATAAAATCTATCAAAATATTTATGTACATAAAAATAAATAACTGACAGCTGATTATAAACTTTTTATACTCAGTTGAGCAGAGCTCACAGAGTATATTAACTTTGATTGGATAAAGGTTGGTTGTACAGTAGGGCGAATCGATTTAAAAATCGCTCATTGCTCTGTGAAAATCGTATTCTAGGGATCAAAGTAAGAAACTTTGCCGAAGGAACGATACCTCTAAAATGAATTCTGATGTCCCCCCCTATGGGTCGAACTTTTGGGTAGGCGCAATTTCAATTCTACCTGCTGTGTCTTGTGATGGCTTGAAGAAAACAACACAAGGAATTTTTGTAAAAACGCTAATTTCAAATAATTTTTTTCAATTTCTTTTCTATTACTAAGTTAAATTCATTTTTCATTTACATATGTTCTGACTAAAACTCCAAAAAGAAAAAACATAGGCATTCAAAGTGGGATTTTTCAAAATTTGCCCCTACGACCCAAAGGGGGGACATCAGAATTCGTTTTAGAGGTACGGTTCCTTCGGCAAAGTTTCTTATTTTGATCCCTAGAATATGATTTTCACAGAGCAATGGGCGATTTTTTTGCCTCCCCAAAAATCGACCTGGCCTATTGTACAGGTATAAAGGAATCGAGATAGATATCAAAATCATCAGGATCGAAAAAAAATTTGATTGAGCCATGTCCGTCCGTCCGTCCGTTAACACGATAACTTGAGTAAATTTTGAGGTATCTTGATGAAATTTGGTACGTAGGTTCCTGAGCACTCATCTCAGATCGCTATTTAAAATGAACGATATCGGACTATAACCACGCCCACTTTTTCGATATCGAAAATTTCGAAAAACCGAAAAAGTGCGATAATTCATTACCAAAGATGGATAAAGCGATGAAATTTGGTAGGTGAGTTGAACTTATGACGCAGAATAGAAAATTAGTAAAATTTTGGACAATGGGTGTGGCACCGCCCACTTTTAAAAGAAGGTAATTTAAAATTTCTGCAAACTGTACACAGTCGACCGTCCGTCCTTCCGCTCGGCCGTTAACACGATAACTTGAGCAAAAATCGATATATCTTTACTAAACTCAGTTCACGTACTTACCTGAACTCACTTCGTATTGGTATAAAAATGGCCGAAATCAAACTATGACCACGCCCACTTTTTCGATATCGAAAATTACGAAAAATGAAAAAAATGCCATAATTCTATACCAAATACGAAAAAATGGATGAAACATGGTAATTGGATTGGTTTATTGACGCAAAATATAACTTTAGAAAAAAACTTTGTAAAATGGGTGTGACACCTACCATATTAAGTAGAAGAAAATGAAAAAGTTCTGCAGAGCGAAATAAAAAACCCTTGAAATCTTGGCAGGAATACTGTTCGTGGTGTTACATATATAAATAAATTAGCGATATCCAACAGATGATGTTCTGGGTCACCCTGGCCCACATTTTGGTCGATATCTGGAAAACGCCTTCACATATACAACTACCACCACTCCCTATTAAAACCCTCATTAATACCTTTAATTTGATACCCATATCGTACACACATTCTAGAGTCACCCCTGGCCCACCTTTATGGCGATATCTCGAAAAGGCGTCCACCTATAGAATTAAGCCACGAGCCCTTTTAAAATACTCATTAACACCTTTCATTTGATACCCATATCGTACAAACATATTCTAGAGTCACCCCTGGTCCGCCTTTATGGCGATATCTCGAAAAGGCGACCACCTATAGAACTAAGGCCGACTCCCTTTTAAAATACTCATTAACACCTTTCGTTTGATACCCATATTGTACAAACGCATTCTAGAGTCACCCCTGGTCCACCTTTATGGCGATATCTCGAAAAGGCGACCACCTATAGAACTAAGGCCCACTCCATTTTAAAATACTCATTAACCCCTTTCATTTGATGCCCATATCGTACAAACAAATTCTAGGGTCACCCCTGGTCCACCTTTATGGCGATATCTTGAAAAGGCGACCACCTATAGAACTAAGGCCCACTCCATTTTAAAATACTCATTAAAACCTTTCATTTGATACCCATATCGTACAAACAAATTCTAGAGTCAACCCAGATCCAACTTTATGGCGATATCTCGAAAAAGCGTCCACCTATAGAACTAAGCCCACGCCATTTAAGTTTCTCATTAACATCTTTCATTTGATACCGATATCGTACAAACAAATTCTAGAATCAGCCCTGGTCCACCTTTATGGCGATATTCCTAAATGGCGTCCACCTATAGAAATATGGCCCACTCCCTCAAAACATACTCTTTAATACCTTCCATTTGATATACATGTCATACAAACACATTCCTGGGTTACCCTAGGTTCTTTTTACAACATGGTGATTTTCCGTTACTTTGTCTCCACCTCTCAACTGAGTATGTAATGTTCGGTTACACCCGAACTTAACCTTCCTTACTTGTTTTTATTTGATTTGATACATCAACTTCCGGCGTAGAACGATTTTGACATTTGTCCATCGAATTTACAAAAACTAAACTACATGGAACTTTTATTTATGTTTGTAGGTATGTCACCATGCTGCCACCTTGTATCATTGCGCCATGTGTGAAGGGTAAGTTGCAACGCCTGCTTTTAAAAGTTGCTCAGACCATAAATTTATCTTATAAACTTTCCTGGTCAACGTCAATATACTTAGACTTATGACTGCTGAAAAATTATTGAAATGTAACTGTTCTTAGAGGCATGTCGGAATTCGCCCCTTTTAAAACGTTTTCTAATGATGTTTAATTTCATTACCTTTACAACAATACAAATAGGTAAAGATGTAAATGTATCGCCACAGATGATGCTGTATTGTATTTGGTATTTGGTAAAGTCAAAAGTTTTTGACTTAAAACACTACAAATCATTCTGAAGTGTTGTTGCGAGCCAGTAGACATTCTTTAAGAACTAAAATATTATGCGATAATATTTCAAAAGTATCTTGGAAGGCACAGTACCATCATGGACAGCTTTAGTAATTAATGTTTCACATTTCAAAATTGCACACTAATACTATAATAATCAAATGCACTCTGTTGAAATACTTTTTTATTGATTTTAATGTACTATTGATCCACCTAGTAAGAGATTTGTAAACTTGTATCTGTTTTATTATCATAATTACAATGCAACTTTGAAAATGTTCGACATCATTTCAACTTCACTGGCTCATTTATGTAAGTCTAATGTTCGAGTGTGCAGCGAATGTTGTCTACAAAATTCCATACAAAAATTAGAATAGAATTGTAAATACAAAGAAACCAACAACATCACATATAAATGGGCGCGTATGAGCCTAACCATTTCAATTGAACACCACAATATAACATTTAAAAAAAAAAGGCCGTGTGGCACTCGGGGACTGCCGCGGTAAAGCTATTGCATATTATCAACTTATGCAATTATAATATTTATGCAACATTTTGTATTCTTTGATATTAATTCAAGTTTTGTCTTTGATATTAATTCAAGTTACACTTTTTAAGCGTGGTGACCGATAAGAAAACAAATTTTTTACTTTTATTGAATAAATGACTTAACTTTAACTTCAGATTTAACTTTAACTTTAACTTTAACTTTATGATAGAGATCCAATTTTATGTATTTGGCCTGTTGCTAACACCGAACCTTTTTCGAACCTTTTTTGACAAATATCCGTTACGGTTTTTTTGATATAGTCGCCAAGCCCGCGATAAAATCTATGCAATAGCTTAAAAACAAAAAAATCACATTTGCCCATAATCATAAACAATGTGAAGATGTGATCTGAACATGTCATGCTGTGCGCGCTAAGCACTAAACAATCACAAAGTCACATGATTTTTGACTTTTATGCCTTAACTACATAAATAAAATACGAGTTGGTTCTTGGCCTCAACTTAAGCATTCAAGGCCATTACGCACATGAATGAGACAAATACAAAACAAAACACAAACGCAAGAACGTTACGCATGCGCAAAAATGCAACAACATGTACAAAAAAAATATTTAAATTGCTGTTAAAACGGATCTGCAACAATATGTTGTTGTTGTTATGACTGTGTGAGATTGAAAGTGTTTTGATTGAAAATGCATAAAAATTGCCAGCTTAATATGTATGTAGTAAAACAACACGCAAGGAAGTCTAAGCTTGGGTTAAACGGAACAATATATACTCAGAATTAGAAGAAAGTTTTCTAAGCTTGGTCGCCCTTGACAGTGATTTGGCAAATACTCCGAGTGTACTTCTGCCGTGAAAAGCTTCTTAGTGCAAAGTCATCTGCCTTGCAGATGCCGTTAGGAGTCTTAGGAAAAAATTAAAGTGGCAAGACGCAGATTGGAAGAGAAGCTCGGCCTAAAATATCTTCGAATGTTATCGCGCCTAGTTTTTATTTTTATTTATAAATGTATAATAGCAATGCTACACCTGATTGGTAGCGGTGGTATTGGAATTTTACATTTGAGTACAATTAGGGAACCACATTTGAGTACAAGTTGGGAACTGATTTCTTTTATACTTAAGTAACAGTATTTATTTTTATTTTATTTTACTTTATTATTCTCAAGTTGAGGCACTGTTTCGGAAAAAATCTTGAGATTTTAGAAGTATGCTTAGTTATCAACATGAGCTGTAATGGTACTCAAGCCCAAATACTTATTGGGTATATTCGACGCCATTGTGAACGAACGCAAATAACTGATAGGTTAAGTATAATTCAACCCTGCCAGATCGGTCGCTTAAGCTCAGCTTATACTTCAGTTTAAGTAGACTGAGAAACTGTAGAATAAGTTTAAGCCTAGTTTGACGACAAACTGAGTTGAACTTGTACTGAAAGTTCGGACCTAAGAAATACTCACAGTTTTAAATTTATCGTTGCAGCACAGATCTCGGAAGAAATTTTTTAAGGAAAATGTATTGTAAAAAGGGAAAATACAAGTTTTGAAACAAAAGCACTTTAGGTTTGGCTAACAAGTGTAAAATAAAAAAACTTACTTGAGCCTTTTCTTGTGATCTGGGCCTGAATCGTATACATATCGGAAAATAATTTCAGTCAAACGATAAATATGAATCTGTTAAGCTTTTCGTAAAACTTATAACACATTATAGATCTAATAAGCATTTTGAGCCACTATTTCACGTATCACCTTAATCCCAAGTACCTGTACAGTGCTTTTGCGAGTTAAAAAATTTAATTCGATCACGGATCGAATAACACGATACGGGATTTGGATACCGCATTTTCAAATAAAATTTTTCGTTGACCATAAAATCAGCTGTTTTATCCAAACAGTGTTACAAACGCATAAGTATAACAATGCAAAGTCTGGTTGAAATCAATTTTACCAGTTTTATCAAACTAATTTTTACGATATTGGGACCTAAAAGTTCAAAGAAACACGATTCTTAAATATATTTGGGGCTATGTCAAAAAAATTCTTTTTAAGATCGTTTTTGTACCTAAAAGTACTATAATACTCTTCAAATCCATTACTGCGTTTTGCTCTAGAGTCAATATGTTGAAAAAATCCGAATATTGACGCATTTTCCAAACTTGGTAAATTCAATAGAGGATTAAAAAAAGTCCTAAAAGCGATCTGTGCTCAAATTCCCAAATAACGTTCCATCACTGTATCAGTATTTAGATAATGATTTTGTTCCATTTCCGAAATTTTGGAGCGCACTTATCATCCGATTTTGAATATCGTCAATATAAATATATTCTGGTTCCAAAATACATCATGCATTAAATTTGTTCGAAATATTTCTATTTCGCTCAAGTTGTCTGTGTTAACGGACAGACGGATGGACGGACGTGCTCATTCGACATCTATCTCCCTGCAAAAATCGTTGGACCATGTGGTCCACTGGAGTACTTACCATTCTACTCCACTGTAATGCAGCAATGGACCAACTCATGTTTCTACACGAACATGTTGTAAGCCGATCATTGCTCGTTTTTAACGATTGTAATCACTACACGATGTTTCTACTCACAACACACGATGTTTCTACAACAACAACAACAAATACACGATGTTTATTGGACTGTGGGTACTCCATGGATTACTCTGATGTAATGCGGAGCTGGAGTATATGGTCCGGTCCTAGGACATCGCAATGTTAATTGGACCATATTTTTTGTATGAATTGTGGTTAATTTTGAAGCACTCGCTTGGTCCATAGCGAGTACTCCATACATGCATGCATGCAGTACTCGCGATTTTTGCAGGGCTAGTTTTAGTTTTAAATTTGAATGCCCAGTTTAAAAGTACAGCTGAGTATAATAAACGATTCGAAGTGTGTGTGAATGTAAATGCGTATGTATTTCTTCTTGTTTTATTGTTGTAAGCCTTTAAGTGTTTGTCGCAGACAGCTTGGTCCCTGCAAAAATCGTTGGATCATGTGGTCCACTGGAGTACTTACCATTATACTCCACTGTAATGCAGCAATGGACCAACTCCTGTTTCTACACGAACACATTGTAAGCCGATCATTGCTCGTTTTTAACGATTGTAATCACTACACGATGTTTATTCGACTGTGGGTACTCCATGGATTACTCTGATGTAATGCGAAGCTGGAGTATATGGTCCAGTCCTAGGACATCGCAATGTTAATTGGACCATATTTTTTGTATGAATTGTGGTTAATTTTGGAGTACTCGGTTGGTCCATAGCGAGTACTCCATACATGCATGCATGGAGTACTCGCGATTTTTGCAGGGGTGTTGCGATTGTC
Source organism: Eurosta solidaginis (assembly GCF_040869045.1). NCBI lineage: Eukaryota > Metazoa > Arthropoda > Insecta > Diptera > Tephritidae > Eurosta > Eurosta solidaginis. The sequence goes on from NC_090321.1 coordinate 188,154,264, forward strand.
AATGTTCTTGCACACTCCGTACACATTGTTGTTACTGCTGCTGCTGGCCAAATGACCGCACTAACCATGACTATGGCATAACATATTTGGCACGGTTTTGGTTGCGCTAATGATTGTTGATACGATAAATTGTAGGTCTATGGCAAGTTTATATAAAAACACAAAATAAAGCACTAAATAAATATGTTTGTTTGTGTGTAATAGTATCATTCAGTATCAATGTCTTACTGTATACCCGCAGCTGTTAGGCCTGCATTTTATTATACAGCTTAAACGGGCTTTTGGCGTTCTGATTCAATGGTTCGTCAACGCGTTGAATCGCACATTATTTTAGCCAGTAGCACAATGGTTATTGTATGTAATATATGCACATACATACACACATATGTTCAGATATGCATAATTAATAATAGGTGCTTAATTTACTTAGCAATGCGTATTTTACTTATTTCAAATGCTTTAGTCCCGCTTGTAAAATAGTATTTTTAAATCGTTTAACGCAAATTATTTACTGAGGTTTCAAAGTTTTGCGATTTGCTTTGGATATGACTCACTGATGTTAAATTCTTTGATTATGTTACTTTGAAGGACAATAAATGTAAAGTTATGCAATTAATAACGTTTATTATTCAATTCAAAGTTGAGTATTCAAAAATAAGTACAATTAAAGTTATGGTTTAAAGTGGATTACAATTAAAGTAGGTTGGTACAGCGAATAATTATAGTAACGACGGCTGCTTTGGTCGACGGCTGATTACGACTGACTTGTCCGCTCGCTATTAGTTTTTCTCCGAGCTACTTTACTCAGGCTGCGCGCTCTTTATTCGCCTTGAGTGTTTTACGTTTGCGCTGCCATATGTGTTGGTATATGCGTGCTGTTACAGTGCCTCCTCACCCGACTTACATTCGGCCATCCTGATTAGTCATCTGCCTCAGATGACAAAAGCTCTTCGTTGTTGACTGTATACTTCCAAAGTTTCATATTATCGCAACTCGTGGACGTATTACAGGGCCCCTCTACATCTGCCGCCTTTCTAACGTTGAATCGGCCATTTCGTTTAACTTGTGTGATTTCGTACGGGCCGAGGTATTCGCTAGCCAGCTTTCGTCCGGCTACAAACTGCGTGCGTCGTATTGCTACTAAATCGCCGATCTTGTACCCGTATTCCTTCTTTCGTTTGCTATCAAACTGCTTTTTGTATTGCTTCTGAGCGCGCTCGATTTCGTGCCTCGCCTCTTGCCGCAAATTGTGCTGCCCTTCGTCGTATGCATCATATAGCTCCTGCTCGAGTAAAAGTTGTGTCTGATCACTGCATGTGTGGTTCATTTTGACACCAACCATAAGTTCAAACGGCGGCCGCTTTGTAGACGCATGAGTATGTGAGTTAATAGCTTGCTGTACTTTTGGAACTAACTTGAACCATTTTGCAGGTTCTTCTGCTGAGAGCTTTGCAATAATCGACATAACCGTTCGATTCACTCTTTCGATCTGTCCGTTTCCACGTGGGACCCCGGTAGTGCTCCAGATGTGATCAATACCCCTCTCCTTTACGTGCTCGGAAAACATATGTGCCGTGAACGCAGCACCTCTATCGGTAACTATGCGTGCGGGGTTCCCAAAATCGCAGACCATGACTCCAGCTTCTGAACCGCTTCTTCGCAACCTGTGCTCTTTGTGGGGTACAGCCACACAAATTTGGTAAACGCGTCGACGATTACCAAGATATATTTATACTGCTTTGAGGTAGCGTCCCCCTCACTATGGTAGGCACCTTGTCGTTGGTGTGAGGGCTTAGCCGAACTCCATAGCGCCCGACTATGAGGCGGAGCTGTTTAGGACTGACATCTACGCCGTTTCGCCTCATAGGAGGGCGGCGGGATGTCGGTGACCAAGAACTGCCAACCCCCTAATCCAGGGTGTTATGCGGACCGTGCCTATTGGACGATTTGCAGCCAGGGGATAAATTCGGCTGTATTCGAACGGAGCCTTCCCGATACCGGGCCATCTCGGGAAGTATTTATGGCCTTACCGCAGTAAGGGGCGCTGCTGTGGCGGACGGTTCTTTCCCCGTATATAATACTGGACCGCTGAGCCCGCCTTGTCGGGCAGGTGGTCGTACGACCAAGATGAACAACTCATTACCTGAATGTAATAAGGAGGATGTAAAGAGGAGGACTGAGTCGCAATCCAAGGACGACAAATACGAATTAAGCGATGCGTCGGACTCGGGGAGCGAGAGTAGTGCTGATTCAATGAACTCCGTGTTGGAGAAGCACACAAATGAAAACGGAGTAGAAGAGTGGAGAAGGGTACGGAGCAGAGGAAGTAAAAGAGCTCTCTCGCAGTACCGTGCAGCACTAAGAATTGTACAACGCTTGGGAGCAGTGGTCGACCCAACAGAAGTGGAGATCGAGCGCTTGGAATGGGCCCATGAAGCGGTAGAAGTAGGTCGAAGGCAGTTCAAAAGGTTTGCTGCGAGAAACCCTCGGTTCTGCAACCGGTACGAGGAGGAAGAAGCGTCGAACGGCAGAATGAAGAGGCAACGTTCGGCAGAAGGCGACAAGCCTGCTTTCAAGAGGCAGAAAGGACCCAGTCCTAGAGCCGCGAGGCAGGGCAGTCGCATAGACAAGACAAGTAGGCCCAAAGCTGTAAGACAGATGGGTTCCAATAGCGAGGTAGCAACTACCTCGAAAGCTGCCAGTCAGAGGGAAGTTCCAACTACGGAAGTAGGAGATAAGCCAAAGGGAGATAACGCTAAGACTCCGGCTTTCTCGGAGGCGCTAAAGGGAGTTAACGCGAAGACTCCGGTGTTCTCGGAGGTTCTAAAGGGAGATAACACTAAGACTCCTGCTTTTCCCGAGAAGATGAGTGATTTGGCAAAGCAGTCACTGACTGTGGCGCTGGTTGATCGTAGCAGTCCGTTCGGACAAATGACTACTGAAAGGTGGAGATCTGTGGAAAGGGAGCTTATTAGCTTAATGCTTAAGATGATGCGGGAACAACCAAGTAAGCCCCTTCCAACCTTTGATTCGGGGGGATGGTATAATGGTGTGAAGATGATAGCGTGCGACAACATCGCGAGCTTGCGGTGGCTGGAGGAAGTCGTTCCAAACCTCCAAAGGCAAGGCACGAACGCGCGGTTTGAGGTGGTGGATAAAGCGCAAATCCCCACGGTACCAAAAGTTAAGGTATGGATACCATGCGTGATGAAGTCGGAGGATACACTGCGACTTCTGCAGAATCAGAATCCGAACATACCGACACAGGATTGGAAGGTACTTACTGTATCTCGGCCTACCGAGGATGGTCAGTTCTACATCTTCCAAATAAACAAGCAGGCGGAGGATATTTTGTACACGCAGCTTGGCAAAATGTCCTTTGGCACTGGCAAAATTTACATGCGACTCAGGAAAAGAAGTCCCGAGGATAAAAATCCTAACACGCTGGAAGTGGGCGAAGTCGAAAAGGACCTCAGAAGCCTAAGGGAAAAAAGACAGGTGGAGGTCCCCGACGTCACCACGAACGTGCTAGAAGAGGACCAACCGCTAAATGGTGCTGTGACTCGCACAGAGGAACACACGGCACAACATTCACGAGGGGCTGAAGGGGGCCTCCAATACTCTAAACCAAAAGGGCAAGAGGAGGACGACGACGTCAAGACGAAGGTGCTGGAGGGGGACAAACAGCCCAATGGTGCTGCGAGTCCTACAGATAAACCTCCAACACAGTAAAGTGGCGTCGAGCGAACTCCTCCTAACCCTTGAGGAGGGTTCGTTTGACGTGGCGCTGATCCAGGAGCCGTGGCTCTCATCGGGAGGAAAGGTTTCTGGACTTAGCGCGCGCGGGTTTGGCGTTTACTACGCACAAACGGAAGGACGGGTGCGAGCTGTAGTAATGGTAAGGAAACAGCTGCATTCATATATGCTGCCTAATTACACCACCGAGGATCTCGTAGCGGTGGCCGTTGAGCAAAAGAATAAGCAGGCATTTATCCTGGCGTCCTGCTACATGGCCCATGCTGCGGAGGTTCCACCGATGGAGTGCAAAAGGCTAGTACAGGAGGAAGGGCGCAAAGGGCGGTTGGTCATAGGCGCAGATGCAAATGCGCACCACAATGCGTGGGGAGGAGCAGATACGAACGAGAGAGGCGAATCTCTATTTTGTTACATCCTGCAAACCAATTTGCAGATAGCCAACAGGGGAAATGTTCCTACATACATTGGTCCAACATCCAGCAATGTTCTGGATATTACATTGAGCTCCGAGCGTGATATATCAAGGTATGATTGGATGGTTCTCGATAGACCATCCTTCTCCGACCATGCGTATATAAGCTTCAGCATCCCACTAAAGAGGGTAGAGAAGGGAGGAACCTTTAGAAACCCTAGGGCAACGAATTGGACTAAATTCCAGAAACATGTAGAAACGAAACTGGGACAACCCAAAGAGGTTGCTAATGTAGAGGAACTGGAGGAGTCGAATGAATTCCTAACAAGGACGCTTATGACTGCGTATAACAAAGCTTGCCCTCTAAGAAGATTCAGAGGAAAAGCAAAGCCGCCATTGTGGAGCAATGAGCTGAGTCTTCTAAGAAGACAGGTAAAAGAAATGTTTAAACTCGCAAAGACCGCGGAAAGCGAAGCGTGTCGGGACGAGTACAGGGATCTACTGAGGATCTACAAGCGTGAAATTACCAGGGCGAAGAGAAACTCATGGAAAAGTTTCTGTACGGACATAGAGTGCTCCAGTGAAACAGCACGGTTGAAAAAAGTCCTAGCAAAGGGAAACATAGTCCAGGGACTAATAAAGAAAGAGAACGGGGAATGGTCACGTGATAGTGAGGAATCCCTTGAGGTGCTTCTCGATACACATTTCCCATCGGGAGACGGTTTAGAAGAACCAGCAGACATCACTCACACTTCGATCACGGAGCTAGTGGTGCCGGGCTTGGTGACCGATACCAAGATCGAGTGGGCAGTGAAGACGTTTTCTAAGTTTAAATCGCCGGGCCCAGATGGTATATTCCCGGCCATGCTACAATTCTCAAGCAGGGCGGTCGTGGAATGGCTTAAAATAATATTCGATGGGTGCATAAGACTGAATCATGTTCCGCACTCTTGGAGAACTGCTCGTGTAGCTTTTCTACCAAAGGCGGGGAAGATCGGTCACGTGTATCCCAAAGACTATAGACCCATTAGCTTAACATCATTTCTGCTCAAAACTTTTGAGAGGCTGATAGATGTGTACATAAAGTCCAACGTGGATGGAAAGCTGCTCTCCACAACACAGCATGCGTACACCAAAGGCAAGTCGGTAGACACCGCATTGCATAGGGTGGTAATAAGCATAGAGAAATCCCTGGAATATAAGGAGTATGCTCTAGGAGTATTCTTGGACATTGCCGGGGCTTTCAATAATGTTGCAAAATGGGCGATTATGGATGGTCTTAATTACATTAAAGTACATCCTGCCTTAATCAGATGGATCGGCTGCATGTTAAATTGCAGAAAGATTACATCACAATGGGGATTGTACGAGGCCACGAAATCAGTGGACAGGGGCACGCCGCAGGGAGGGGTGTTATCACCTCTGCTGTGGACACTGGTCATCAACCAACTGCTCAGGCAATTCGATGAGGGACCCGTAAAACTTACGGCTTACGCAGATGACGTTGCAATTGTCATAAGTGGAAAATGCCTTCCAACGATTAGTTCTTTGATGGATCGGGCGCTTCGGGATATTCATACCTGGGCATCTAATGTCGGGCTGAAAGTCAATGCGGAGAAGACGGATATGGTCTTGTTTACAAAGAGGTACAAGGTCCCAAATTGGACCAGGCCTAAGTTAGGAGCGGTGACCTTACAGGAGAAACCTTGCACAAAATATCTAGGAATCATCCTAGACAGTAAGCTGTCATGGAAGCTCAACGTGGAGGAGAGGGTCAAGAAGGCCTCAACGGCACTCTATGCATGTAAAAGAATGCTGGGGTGTACGTGGGGCCTATCGCCCTCTCTTTCTCATTGGGTTTTTACAGCGATTGTAAGCCCTATTCTATACTATGGAGTTCTTGTTTGGTGGAAAGCCACACAAAAAACAACATACCTCAAAAAATTAGAGGGGGTATGCAGACTATCGATGCTTTGCATTACGGGAGCCCTGAAAACAACCCCGACGGCTGCACTGTATGCCATTCTGCACATTCCACCTGTAGACCTGGTAGCAAAGAACAAAGCATTAACGACCGCAACCAGGCTCGGTGCTTCGGGGCAGCTTGAGCGCCGACCATATGGCCATAGTAGTATAGCGTCCTCAGTCACAAGACGAACAGACTACATGATTCCCTACCTGCACTTTGAGGGAGATCTTAAGGCCACAATAGAGGTGGACGGTTGGCGCAAGGGTGCGCAAATGGCGGACGAGGCGATACATGTGTACACCGATGGTTCCAAAATAGTGGAAGGAGTAGGGTCTGCGGTATACTGCGCTGATCCGGAATTAAGCAGATCCTACAGGCTGCCGGATTACTGTAGCGTTTTCCAAGCGGAAATATTAGCCGTAACCAAAGCAGTAGAAACCCTGGAAGAGAATAGCTTAAGCTGCAACCGTGTTAACTTCTATATTGACAGTCAAGCAGCAATTAAGGCAATAATCTCGCATAGCACAGCATCTAAATGCGTGTTAGAGTGTAAGCAGTCTCTGGAGAGAATCGGGACAGGGAGAAGCATACATCTATATTGGGTCCCAGGGCATATGGAAATAGATGGGAATGAAAAAGCGGACGAATTAGCTAAAAAGGGCGCATCCCTTGAAGCTTGCTCCGTAGACGTCCCAATTAGATTGGGCGAGATTAAGCGAAGGCGAGAGGTGCACATGATCGACCAAGCAGAGAAGGCGTGGGTTCAAGCGCGGGGCTGTAAAGTGTCGAAGATTATGTGTAGGTCTTACAACCTTAGACTAACACAGTTGCTTCTATCATTAAAAAGAGAGGACTGTAGACTCATGACGGGTATTCTGACTGGACACTGCCTTCTGGCGTCACATGCCTTTAAATTAGGCTTGGTCAGTGATAGCAGGTGTAGGAAGTGCGGGTTGGAGGAGGAAACGATCGAGCACGTTCTGTGCTCGTGCCCTGCACTTGCCAGGCTAAGACTCCAGCTATTAGGAGTGATACAGCTGTCAGATCTAGAATCAGCAAGTGGCTTAAGTCCTAGGAAGCTTCTAGTATTTGCCAAGAGGACGGAGTTATTTTATAACATAGGTCCTGGTTTTTGATAGGGTTTTTCAGTTTGGTCGTTAAAACAAACTTCTGGTAACACTACGGACTCAATCAGTCTATGTGAGGTCCTCATGGACCGGCCAGTTCAACCTACCTACCTAGCGTCCATTGTTCCCAGATGGTCAATATGCAACGTATGCAATGGTTGGTCACCTTTATCAATTACGTGCAGATAACCCTCTTTTTTACCCAACTTCTTATTATAAATGATACATTTCACACAATTGTTGATTACCTGCGTAACTTTTTGTTCCAGGTGTGGTATCCAATAATTTTGTTGTATAGCATGCATAGTTTTTTGCACCGCAAAGTGACCAACATTATGAGCATCGACAATAATTTCTTTTTCCATCTGCTTTGGAACCACCAAAAGATCGTTACCCTCAATATTTTTATATAATAGCCCACCTTTTATTTTAAAAGCTCCGTATGGTCGGCTATCCAGTAGATCTGCGATTGCTTTAGTCATTGTATCCTCTTGCTGTGCTTTTTTAATACGAGCCGCCAACTCCGACGCTATTATCATAACCTGCTGTGGGTATCGACTGAGGCAATCAACATGCTTTAACCTTTCGCCTGCTCGGTGTTCTACACTAAAGTCGAAGTCTTGTAAATAAACCACCCACGAAGCAACTTCTCGGGGTACATCCTTTTTACTTAACGTTTGTTTGAACGCCGCGCAATCAGTCACCAGCTTAAAATTAATGCCCAACAGGTAGTGACGAAACTTTTTAAAAGCGAGGTATACCGCCTTCGCTTCCAAAACATAACTGTGCTGTCGCGCCTCTGCCCCCGTCGACTTTTTGCTCCAGAAGTACACTGGGTATAGCTGGCCGCTATACCATTGCAATAGTGTTGCACCGAACCCATCCTTCGACGCATCTGTATGTACCTCAGTCTTTGCATTTCTGTTGTACAACCTTAGTACTGGCTCTTTAGTCAAACAATTTTTCAGCGTTTGTACAGCTTCGACTTCAGCTGGACCGATAGCAAACACAGAATCTTTACGTAGTAGATTTGTTAATGGTCTGGCGATGTGTGAGTATCCCTTAATGAACTTTCGAAAAAATCCCGTTAGGCCAAAAAACGACTGCACGGCCTTAACATTTTTTGGGATTGCAAACTTGTTAACCGCATCCGTTTTCTCTTTGCCTGGCCACACGCATCCATCTTTAACAAAGTGGCCCAGGAAACTTACAGATGCCTGCATAAAACGGCATTTTGGCCATTTGATTTTCAAACCGTGTTCTGCTGCCGTTGCAAAAACCAGCTTTGTTTTACGAAGACAATCATCAGCTGTTTCGTCCTTTTTCTTCACGATAACCATGCGGCTGGCGAAGTTGGACGTTGACTGTCTTATGATTCCAGCTCTAAGCCACTCATCAATTTGCTTGTTGACTGCTTCAACTTCGTGGAATGGTATGCGACTTGGAGCGTGCCTGAACGGGACAACGTTACCATCCGGAATGATCTTCAATACAACTGGACATTCCTCAACATAATCGACTGGCTTGTAGTTGGCAATCAAGGAGCGAATTTCGGCTTCGTACTGCGGAGGAACATCAACATGAGAATTTGGGTCGGTTACATTATAAATACTTATCTGATTAAGATCCTCATAAGTTTCCCCCACGTTTAGCGGAGAAAACTTATATCCATCTGCCGTCGCCGCCAAGTTGAACTTCGAAATAAAATCGTAATCCAGTAGCGCATCATACATAACGTCTTTGTCGGATACTACAATGAATTTTTGCTGCGTCAGTAAGTCGTCAACACCAACTTCAGCAACGAAACACCCAATTGGTTTTGTAGATTTAGTACCGAGGCCGCGAAGCTGTTGCATATACATATGTTTTCAGCACACCTCCACCAACTTTGTCGAATGTACTTTTTTTCATAATAGTTATATCTGCGCCCGTGTCTACTAACCCGCTTACTTCGACGTTGTTAATCTTTATGTTTTTACAGCGTTTCGAATTATGAACCAGGTTTACAGCAGCAGCTACAGTTGGAAAGTCTTTCGACATATGCCCACTTTTATTGCAACGAAAACACTTTGTTTCTGCTTGGCAATTTTTCCGCATATGATCCGTAGCGCCACAGTTAAAGCAATGTGTTTTCTTTTCGCTTGAAATGTGCGAACGCTTCTCGTTTACGTGTACTTGCCCTTTATGCTCTTTGTTGCTTTTTTTCCGCAAAACTATTTTCTCGTAAACTTCGTATTGAACTTGCAATTCCTTATATGACTTACAGCTCCAAAGGTTGTATTTAAATTCGTCTTTTAATTGCAGTCCACCAACTATATACCGAATCACCGACTGCGTGTCTATATTACTACGTGTAGCCAATTTCTTCATATGCAGCACATATTGTGGAAACTCTCATTCTTTTGTTTTTTCCGTTCTCGTAGCTCTGCGTGAACATCAGCACTACACATTTTTGACTTGTCAAATTCGTCTTCCAACATTGTGCGCATTGCACCATATTTGTAAACAGCTACCGATTCAAGAAAAAGTTTCGCAGTTTTCGTCATTTTCGCCCTTGCTTGCACGTACTTCTGTACATTGTTCAAACCGTATGCAGCTGCGTTTAATTCAAAGTTAGTAACCCAGTGTTTCACTGGCATATTTCCTCCATCAAATTCGGGTATAATTTTGCCAAAACTTTCTGCCGTAATTTTGGTTTCGGCCTGCTTTGTTTCGTCTGCTTGGATTTTCAATGTAAGCAATTGCACCAGCTGTTGTAGCAATTCATTATTCTTACATTCCACTGTTTTGTTTTGTTCTGCCATTGCCGCTGCTTCTTTTACTGCTTTCTGCTGCTCTGCTTCGGCCATGACTTTCTTGGAAGCTGCCTGAGCGTATTCTCTCCACCTCGTTGCCTGCTTTGTTGAGCGTGTGTTGTAACGCCGTCTCACTTCCTCTACCTGCTTTGTCTGCTTTTTGACTTTGGTGGTGTTTTTTGAATTGCCTGCGCTTTGGCGACTAGCACGAGTCATATGCGTTGAACGGAATTTTTTTTTTTTACCGATCAACGACCTTTTTTTTTTTGCGACTGCACTGCAACTGTAGAAGTACTGTTTTGTCAACTTCACTTTATTGCACTGCTTGCCTATTGTTCTTCAATTCGGCTGCAACTTACATAAGTTTGATTCAATTTGTATTAAGGTTCGGCAGGTTGAGCCCCCAAATGTAAAGTTATGCAATTAATAACGTTTATTATTCAATTCAAAGTTGAGTATTCAAAAATAAGTACAATTAAAGTTATGGTTTAAAGTGGATTACAATTAAAGTAGGTTGGTACAGCGAATAATTATAGTAACGACGGCTGCTTTGATCGACGTCTGATTACGACTGACTTGTCCGCTCGCTATTAGTTTTTCTCCGAGCTACTTTACTCAGGCTGCGCGCTCTTTATTCGCCTTGAGTGTTTTACGTTTGCGCTGCCATATGTGTGGGTATATGCGTGCTGTCACAGTGCCTCCTCACCCGACTTACATACATTTTCATACCATGTAATTCTAAGCCTTTTTTAACAGTATTTCAAAAAAGCTTATCCAAAATAATGATAATAACCCAATAAAGTTCTTGACTAAACTCGATATTACTGGATCATTGGGGTATTTAGGTCGAACATACTCAGAGTTATAACGATTTAAAAAACTGTTTCCAAGGGGAAACAACAATCCATAAATAAACGCTATATAATCCTAATAACAGTCCCGAAGTGGTTCCGTAAATAGTTTCGCAATAGTTCTAAAAATTATCCGTAAACTGCTCCAAAAAATGACGACAAAGTCAAAAAATGATTCTGACATCATTCGAAAATGATTCCCCCACAAGCACGGATATAATACTGAAAATTATACCGAAATAGTCCCAAATGATTTTGAAGCAGTCGTGAAATGGTCTAAAATTACAGTCCTACAATAATTACGAGCCACACAAGAAATTATCCTAAGAATAGTTCCGAAATTAGTCCATGCAAAGTATCGCAATTATCCAAAGCACAATCTCGATATGATCCAAAAGAAATTTCGAGATACCATCAAAATTGTTCCGAAATTACCCCGAAACAATTAGAAAACAGCTCTGAAATAGTTCAGATCCTGAACATGATCCCAAAATAGTTCTGAAAAACTGAACCCAAGTTTCCTGAAAAGGAAACTGTTTTGAAATCCTCTCGAAATGGTCCCGGTCTGAACAAATATAGAAATGGAGCCAGATTAGTATCGAAATATTCCGAAAATTATTCCGACAAGTTCCCGAAAACATTTACAAATTGCTTTGAAATAGTCTAGAAAAGATCGCGAATACAATCTGGAAGTAGTCCTGAAGAAATGAACCCAAAATGGTTTCGAGACGATTACGAAATAGTTCCGACATTGTCCTGAAAACAATCTGCAACTGATCCAGAGTTAACTCCGAAATGGTTCGGAAACAATTCTGTTGTGTTCCTGCAACTAATTCGGAAATTTTCTCGAAAAGGCCCTGAAATAATTCCGAAAAGGTTGTAATATACTTTTCTAAAATTACTGTATTCTTTGTGTGCCGCTGATACCATATGTTTTTGATTATTGCGCCAGCACAAAAAAGCTCAGAATTTGACAGATATAAAAAAAGATTCCCTAGCTGATAGGGTAATATATTTAAAGTTATAACTATTAAAATTATTTAAAAATAACTTTTCCCAGGGTGGATGTATCCTGTTTGCAATCAAGCTTACTGAAAATTACAAAACAAATTCTTGCACTCGTCACAAGACTTACATATTAGCTGCATTATTACGAAACAGTAAGTCTGTTGTTTAGCTGCGACTAAGGAGTAGCTTGGGTACAACCAGAGAGGACAGATAGAATAAGAGACGTCATTTAAATTTTTTTTGTAATGTACCTGATTGGCGGGTATTAGAAAATTGCGTTCTACACATTTTTAAGAAGTTTATATTAATATATATTGTGATTGTTGGAAAGAGGATGAATTGCTTAATTAATACGACTCTTTAAAACAATCAAAAATGCCTCAGGAAAATGTGTAGAAGCAATTTAAAATTACCCGTCAAATGGGACATTACAAATAAATTTCGCCAAATGTATGAACTGACGTCCCTCATTATATCTATCCTCTCTGGTACAACAATATTAATCAATGAACTCGTCATTTGTGCTGCAATCTATTGCTAGATGTCACAGTAACTTGTGAGCGAAGGCATTTGCGTAGCTACTTATGTAGCAGTTTACAGCGATATATACCGGTAGATAGCAGCATAAATCACGGATTCAGTGATTCATATTGTAACGAATTTCGGGAAATTCCTGACTATTTTGCAGCTTCGGTTAACGTTCGAATCTCTCAACTGTCGAATAAATAACTCAAATATTTAGTATAGCAAAACGTTCTTTATTTAGACTACTTTGGGAGTAGTACTTCACAATTACAATTATCGCGTACTTCACCAATAGCGTGTTTAAATCAAACTGATTTAGTCTCGCTTGCACCGAGCTGCTTTTATATTCTTATTTAGCCTCGCTCACCTATTTCTTCTAAGATCTAGACATTTCACGAACATGCCTTCAGGAACAGTTGTATCTCATACTTGGTTATTTGGCTATATACATGTATATGTGTGAGTAACAGCTTCTCGGCAGTGTCTGGCAAGCGCTCCGATTGTATTTCTGCCATGAAAAGCTCTCAGTGAAAACTCATCTGCCTTGCAGATGCCGTTCGGAGTCGGCATAAAACATGTAGGTCCCGTCCGGCCAATTTGTAGGGAAAAATCAAGAGGAGCACGACGCAAATTGGAAGAGAAGCTCGGCCTTAGATCTCTTCGAAGGTTATCGCGCCTTACATTTATTTATTTTTAACAGCTTCTGCTCTAAGCTGATGATAACTTTATGTGTGATTGTTTCTCTTTCTTTTTCGCACTTATCTGCTGACTACATATGTGTATGTGAAATAATCTTGTCTTTTGTTTTTAATAGTGCCAATATGCCACATGACTTATACTATGTACAAACACACACCAAATTGGCAATTTATACCATTTGGGCAATTTATTACGCCATTTATCATATAATAAATTGTAATAACAAATTGCCATATAGTTCAGCCACGCGGAACTGACTTTTAATATACTCAATAAACACACTTTACAATGTTGCATTTGCAGTTTGAAACAATTTAGTGCGCAATTTTTTTAAATTGGCAATTTATTATTACAATTTATTATATGCCAAATTGCGTAATAAGTTGCCCAAATAGTATAAATTTCCAATTTGGTGTGTGTTTGAACCTGGTATTAAATCGAAATTGCCTCAATTTATTTTTCTGTTTGAATCTAGTATTAATTTGCGGAAAAAATATAAATTAAATTTGCATGCAAAGCTTAAGTCGACATTTTATTTCACTCCACAGGAGCGTAAATACTCTTACCCCTGTGAAAAAAATGATAAAGTTCTTCGAATGTAAGTTTGCTTTTTTGGAAACTTTAAAAATTAATGAAATTTAAGAAAATTTTTATCAAGCAAAATTTAAAGCTTTCGTGGTTAGCTTTGCTTTAGCTGAAATTTTATCTCGAACAGAAGCAAACTCACTGACGAGCACTTGGAATATCTGCTCAGAATAAATATTTCAAATTTAGTTTTAATTTAATTAAATACATTTCTCGTAGTTTTTCTTTTCGATACGCGGTACATAACCCGGTGTTAAATCTTCATACGCGGCTGAAAGAGAGGGAGCTTTAGTGGGGCCACTCCTTTATTTTCAAAACTGTTTCAATATGTTTACACAAATCAAGCATTGTCTTCATTAGTTTGCTGTTTTTAACAAAATTGACCTCAACCCAACTTGAAAAATTTTCAATTCATATGTGCGTATTTTTCGACCGTTCAGTGTGGTAACAGTGCGTGTGACACTTCTTTACTGTACGGACGTCGAAATCAAATTAAATGTGTTTGGTCGTTAATTGTGACGAAGTAGTCATTTTTCTTTGGCTGGTTGTATACGTATATGGTCGCTTAGCAGGTGCTAAGCTCATGCCCACCCCTGCTTCTATGCATGTTTGTAAATGGCTTACTGTTGTTGTGTTTATTTACTAACAGCATAGTTATGTTAGAAATGCTAATATTCGCCACAATATTATAGCAGGTGATTGTACTGCAGTGAGGAGAGCTGTGACCGCGATTATAGAGAAGCATGATTGTGACCTGCGCTTTAAATCAATTTCACTTTTATCACTGGTCAGTTACAGTCACAGGTGAAAAGTGCTGAGACTGAGAAGATACAGATCACGTTGTTCCTCCGAGAAGCGGGACTAGCCAACTGTAATCTACTGAAAACTAATTATTTGGCAGAAAGAGCCTTCAGAAAATGCTGCTTTACTAGAAGCAAATTTTTTGGGTCTTTCGGAACACAAAATCTTATCTTAGCTACTTCATTAAAAGCTTATGAAATCGTTACTACATACGTACATTTAATATAAGCTCGTGCTAGCTTCGGTTACATCGAATTATAAAACCGCACAGAATTTTTACTAAAATCGATTGCAGTATGCACAAGAAAAAAATAAACACTAAAACAAATTAAATGAAAATTTTAATTATGCAAGTAATCAAAAGTTCTTTTTACAATCATGAAATTCTGCAACATTTTTTTGTATACAAAACATAAGTGCGTTCATTAAAAAAAAAACTTACGCAATCAATCTAATATGTAATAAAAATTTGAAACGAAAAATCATGTTTAACTAAAATAGAGAAATAAATATTAAAAAAATGTTGTCCACATCCGTTCAACGAACAAAAAAATAAAATAAAATACCAAACCACATAACGCAACAACCAATTCGGAACATGTTAAACGGCGCTGCGTATACGACAGCAGTCGCGTGAATGGCCTAAATGATTAAATTACCAACAAATAGTCGAACATTCATTTATGTAGTCATACGGTCAGCGAATTCAGTAGTCATAAATGCAGTTAATAAATAATATGCATCGAATCATTTCACGGTACACATTTTGGATAATAAAATTTCATAAAATAAGTAAATATATTCATCATATGCAGGGGGTTACATTTTTGCACCAAGAGGAGTTGAAGCAGAAAATGTTATTAGACAAGCGAACGCCACAAATTGTTGCATGCAATGAAATGTTCAATGCAATAGCGCAACTGCGCCAGTTCATTTGTAACAACATATATGTATATAATAGGGGGAATCATGAAAGCATATAAACTTATAAGGTGTAAAATTATATCCATTTACACACGCTGTTATATGAACGCACCTAGTAATACTCTTGATAAACTTGATTGTTTATCAGCTGTATTATTGCCGAACAAAATTTTTTTGATGTTATACAGATTAAAAATTGCCAAGATTAAGTGAAAAATCAAAACTAAAACGCATTTACATGCTGACGTTGGATATTTCTGATGAAAATGCCTGCTGTAATGTCTGCAAGGTTGCATTCCTTTGAGTTTACCGCGTTTACACAATGAAATGTGCGCGTAAATTTATACAAACTGTGTAAATGATTTTTCATACAAAATTTGACAGCTCGTTTACGCACTAGATAAATTTATACGTTTACACACTTTATAAGGCATTTATACGGTTACATGAGTCCCCCTAATATGTTGTCCAAGCTATTTATGCTGTTAATGGCCGGTTTGGCGCATGCGGATTAAAAAGGCTGTACGACAGTGGCAATCGACAGCATTTAACACATTTAAACGAATTTTTAAATGCCACAAAATGCCGTGTAAACAAATAATTACGCGCTCATTCGATTTCGCACGCATACGCACACATTAATGCACATAAACTTTAAGGTTGCGGCACAATGAATTGTTTCATATAGACGCGTTTAACACAAGCTTATGCATTCCAATAACATCGCCACAATCAACCAAGATATTGCGTTTATAAAAATGAAGGAACTTCAAATTTAGCAATTGAAGTTTATTTCGCCTTCCCCATTTACATACAAAATTTCTTGAAGCACTGTTATAAACATTGTCCCTATACAACAAAAATATTTGCTAACATTTTTTGTGCCGTATTCATTTGTTGTTTTGCAGAAAAGCTACCAACGAGTGGGAAAAATAATTTCACTTGCAAAGTGTGCCAGCACCCTTAGCCAAAACAAATGTAAAATTCTTCGTCTTATGCTTTTCTTGCAACAAAAGTTGCAAGTTGGCTGCTTTTTTATGTCAGATGGCGCCAGTGTCACTCAATCGACCGTTCTCCATAAAAATACGTGCAATCTTCTCATAATGCATAAGATTGAGTTAAGCGCATCCATATGACAAACTGCTTATTTTTTTTTTTTTTTTTGGTTATAGGAATTGAATCTTTCAATTCCAAAAGATGGCAAGAGGACCCTTAATTTGCCTCTTAAATCGCCAGGTTAACAAACGTATAAGGGTAATATACTTGCGACATTTAGACGTGCCTAAGCAACTAACACATGTCACAAAGTAAAAACCCGTAGCACAAAGATACAAAGATGTTTTCTTGTAAATGTTAGGTTTTAATATATGGCGTATTGCCATGTGTTTTTTCAAGATTTGTAATTCCTCCTGAATTATATTTTTGTGTCAGTATTACTGTGTTTGCTTTACGTTTTCACCATGTGAATAATCCATGTGTATGTCTCCATGATTTCAATGTCTATAGCATCTCTTATTTGTGGTTACTCATGTACTCATGTATCCAAAAATTATGTTGAAATAGATTTAATTTTAGTCAAGTCCTGTAGCTCCGTATGTCATGCCACCATATGTGTTAATTAATCCAATTAGTTCCAAATGTGATGATTTGTTTTATTTACGTAAATTTCTAATGTTCATTTCCTACAATAACAAACATGCCAAGTGGTACCCCCAACATGCTCCAATTGTTATAGAAATATTAATGTGACAAATTGTTGTGCTAAATCATCCAGCTAGTGCAAGTTGTGGTAACATGTTTATTTATGTAGATTTTTAATAATTGAAGCCCTAAAGTCCTCCCGATATTGCCATGTGGTGTCTTATTTTCCCATTTCATATATTTAATATTTTTTCCATGTGTATGTCTATTCCAATTTCAACTATCCGTGCTTTGTAAAATGGTATTTAAAATGTCCCACGCCCGGTTATTTTCAATTTATTTTCAATTTGGTTTGGTTTTTTCATGGCACCACGCCAGGTTATATTCAATTTGTCTTTAGTTGTTAATTATCCATTAAATTATGGTAATTATTTTTCTATTTTTTTATTTTTGTAAAAGGATTTCCTTCGTATTTAATGTTAAATTTTATAGAAATTATATTCACTCTAGTCATGTTTACATGACTGTACATTAAAATATGAGGATATTTTCTATCCCGTTATTTGTCCTCGGTGCAGTTATATGTATTTTTGTAATTTTTATATACGGTATTCTCTATCCCGTTACATGTTCCGTTTATTGCACTTTGATGATGGTATCATAAAAGTTATATAAATGTGTAAAACGAAAGATTTATTTATATGCTTTTATTTCTTTTAAATTTGTTTATGTGTTGCCTAAATTTATTAGCATATTAATGTTAAATCTGATTATGCCCGATAGCAATTATATGTATATTTTTGCACAAAGTCCATATTTTTATTTTAATGTTTTTTAGGATTTTTTCCCGATAGCAAATGAATCTTTCTTTGCACAATTTGCATATTTTTACGAAGAACTGATAACGCGCACAATTCGTAAGTATTTTTAATTAAATTTTTGTCATTTCGACTCCCGCACTATCCGCCATTTTATTCTCAAACCGCGTGAGTAGAGTCTCTTAATAACACCTGGTTGAGTTGTGGGGAAAACCGAACTTGACGCGACGACGTCACAAAACGAAGTGACATACTGCTTATGTGACGGGGCTTTTAGTGTGCATGCGTCACACATTGTTGGCAGCTATGTATAATCAGTGCTCGGATTTCCACCACTAGATTTATTTATAATCTAAATTTTAGATAAACCACATTTTTCTTAAATTAGAGATTATACTAATTTTGGGTCATTAAATATTTGACTTTAGTGATAATACAAACCTTTTATTAATTTCCCATAAGATGACACGGCACGCCAAATTATAGAAAGATTAACATACTTTGTCTAAAATTGGGTAGAAAAGTTATCCATATTCATGGACGCATCTATATGACAAACTGCTTATGTGACGGGGCTTTTAGTGTGCATGCGTTACACATTGTTGGCAGCTATGTATAATCAGTGCTCGGATTTCCACCACTAGATTTATTTAGAATCTAAATTTTAGATACACCACATTTTTTCTTTAATTTGAGATTATACTACATTTGGGTCATTAAATTTTTAGCTTTAGTGATAATACAAACCTTTTATTAATTTCCCATTAGATGATATGGCACGCCCAATTATAGAAAGATTAACATACGTTGTCTTAAATTGGGTAGAAAAGTTATCCACATTGTTGGACGGGTTTTCCGTCCCATCTGTCAGTGTTCGAATTGGCACTTTTTATCCGTGACTGTGGCTAAGGAGTCAAAGTAGAGCAATACGATTAAACTTATCGCATAATCACGCTCTCCAATAATCGCAATCAAAGGCCAAATCACATCAAAATAAACAATATGATTCCATGAATTCTTGTTTTGTGTCGCTATCTATTTCTAGATGTCCCAGTGAACTGCTACATAATTGGCTTTACAAACATTCACGTTCGTAGCTAATTGAGCGTTGGAATAACATTTTATTTGGACATATCCTGCTATTTAGTCACAGCATAAATCACAGGGTCATATGTTGATATAATTGCTGCGAATTGTTCCGTGATGAGAGCTGTGATTGTGTTTGTTAGCATGATTACGAATGATATGCGGATACTGTCACAGTTATCCAGTTACGGCGATTTCTTTGAAGCTGTAACTGCGAATTACTGTGATCTTCCTGTCGCTGTGTTTTACTGTGATCTTTCAGTTGCTGTGATAAAATAACCGGAGAAGGAATATTTGCCCACTTTTGCCATTATTGGAAAATGAAAATTTTTCTTTTCATGCCTGCGTTCACGGAAGTCCTTTTTACGTGAACGGATGCAATATGACCCTCTGAAACGTTCAGTGATTATAGTTTTTATCACAGAAATATAGGTCTCTGTAGCTCGGTGACCTTATCCGAAAGCTCTATATCATAAATCAGTGAGAACTGGAAGATGTTGAAGGTTACTACCTTTTCACAGGATGTATTGTCAACTTACTGACTGCATGTAGGGGTAACTGGGGATATTATCAAAAGAATCGAAACTACCCTTCTATTTCAATAAGAACTTTTAGAAATTCAGTTAGTTTTTAAGACTTCAGCTTTTTGGAAATGAAATCGTGATCTTTAGCAATAATCAACCCTCAAAAAATTTAGTTGGTTTCCTCTCGCATTAACCGTACACTAGCTTCGAAGTGCCACCAATTGTTAGAGCAGATAACCCAGCAAACGGGCCACGACTAGTCTCGAAACAATATCAAAGGGATCGCCTAAGGCATTGCATTACTGATAATAATACTAACGCCTGCCATAAACAACCAAATCTTTTTTCGATGGGTATATTATTACCGAAGTTACATCTTTCGAAATGTAGTGGAAAAACTAAGTCTTCAAAGGGGCAGTGATACCCCTATTTTTTAAAAAATTTAATCTCGGTTGTGGCCGACCCCAATGTTAGCCAAAAACTAAATTTGGGAAAGTTCGCTACATTTGTCACTAATCAAAGAGATTCAAAGTTTGAACAACTGCTCGCGCCTTCCATGGTGTAACTCAGAAATGGTTGAGTCCACGAAAATATAGTACATATAGGCTGGACTTGCGATAAATTTCATGGTGTATAACTTTGTACTGAGTAAGCGAAATATTTGCGAACAATTTAATTTCTTGAGCTATTCACTCCCGATTTTTTATGACTTTTAAGGCTAGCTTTACAAAATAAAGGCCCATTTAATTTTCCAGCTTCTTATCTCAAAATCCGATATTTGCTGTTTTTTACGCCTAAAATGCAACCAATAGATGCAACTAAAATCGACGTATGCATACGTCGAAATCACTCACTTTTTTCTTACCAGTTATAAAAAATTTTCGGTCCGAACACTGCCTATAACCAAAGCGAGAGTTGTCGTTGCCCTTATCATATCGTTCCAAACCCATTTCAGTAGTGCCTCCAACACAAATACAACAATCGGTAATCGCTACCGACCAATCGCAAATCACTAAAATCAATGCCAAACATCGTTGCCACAACCGTAACTCATAATTTTGGTTTATCTGATTAAGATCGTTAAAATGATAGTGACGAACGACGATCGATGTCTTGCCATTGATTTTCGTTGACTGGCCGGTTGAAGCAAATGCACTTATTTATTTACGCAGCAGACAAACTGCTGTGGTCACTAAAGTGGTTTACTTGTCAGCATCAAAATTAGTTGCTTGCTCTTAACAGCAACAATCACACTATGTACGTCAAATTCAATGCTCATTCAACTCAATGCACTTGTCTGTTTGTCATTAGCTGCTGACTTTGACTTTTACTTTGTCGTTCATGGATTAATGCACTTAATGTGGGCATAAAAAAAAAGAAATTGTTAAAATAACAACTTTTTTTTTAATGAGAATATGCTGTGTTAGAAACTTTAACTATAGCAACGGCGATCATGAACTGCCATAAACGGACCAAATGGGTTCACAACCAAATCTGTTTTCGATGGGTATATTATTAACGAAGTTACCAGCCCAATTCTAAACGAAAATTCCGTGCGAGTTTTTTCCCTTCTCCCATTCCTCGTATTCTAAATAAAAATTCCTTGTGAGTTTTTTCACTTCTCCCCTCCCTTTCCTCCTATTCTCAACAATGTTCGAAAAAGCGGAAACCGGTTATGGGAGAAAAGTAGGTATTATGAATGTGTAGGGAGAGGGAGATTTCTCTGCCATTTCATAGGAGTTTTTTCACTAGTTAAATTAAAGGGAATGCATTAAAATAGTTAAAGGAAATTGGTTCTTTTAAGAAAGAACACTTATTTATACAAATGTGTGCTAAAATATGTATGTACATTCTACCACAATATTCTCACTGTTAATACAACAACAACAACCACAATATTCTTTATTTTAAGTCGAAAAGTATATCAATAAGAAACGGAAGAGCTCTTCGTATATTAATTGCAGCCATCCAGAAACTGTGCAAGGATTTTTTAAGAAGGCTGAATTAGATTTTGACATATGGCGAAAGGCGAACTCAACTCGACTTGGCCGCCAGAAAATTGCTTTGCAGAATGAAAGAAGGCAACTCCGGCGGATTTATGTTATCCCGTCTTCTTCTTATGCTCCTCTCTTGATGTTGCTGTGGGACCAATTCATTACTCATTTCAGTGAATACCACATGAAATGCAATAATGTGCATTGTTTATACCTTATTTCTTAATTTCAAACAAATTCGCAACAATAAACTTTTCAATTTTTTAAACAAAATAAGAAATGCCCCACGAAATTTCAATTGATAAAACAGCTGACTTCGAAAATTCGAAATTCCTATTCCCCAATTATTCTTCTCCCTAGGAGAAAAGAATTGGAGGAATTTTTCCGCGGGAATAAAAAAATCCGCGAGAACAAAATTCTGCGAGAATATTTAGAATTGGTCTGTACATCTTTCGAAATGTTGTGAAAAAAGTAAGTATTCAAAGGAGGCAGTGATAAGCCTATTTTTTTTAAATTTTTAGTCTCGGTTGTTGCTGACCGCAATGTTGGCCCAAAAACTAAATTTGGGAAAGTTCGCTTCATTTGCCACTAATCTAATAGGCTGGACTTCCGATAAATTTCATGGTGCTTAACTTTGTACTGAGTGCGGGTGGGTTGTGTAGCGCAACCCTTTGCAGGTTGCCAGCGCAATATATAGCTTCTCCAAACCCAATTGTCAACATCACCTATCCGTGGCGAATCCTGTTTCATTAACAGCCGAGGCTCTGGCGACCCCGAACTCCTCATGGATCTAGGGGGTGGGAGGGCGGTATGGCCAAGAAGGTCGCATGAAGTCATAACAAATCGTTCCCGAGATGGTCGGGCTTGGTACCGGAACGTACCGGATCTGCATCCGGCAAAGGACCATCAACATCGATAACACTCCCCAGGGTCTTCGGGGAGTGTCCTTATCGCTACAACAACAACAGCAACATGAACTTTTTATTGTAAGATAAAGTTTTTATAAATATTTTTGGACGTATCATAAACTTTGAGAAACGCAAGATTACTGGTTGGAATTTTTTTTTTTAAATCTATGCATAAACTGAGCCCTTGCTAGGTATGCCATATGATAGATAACTCTGCCTAGATCTAGACAGGCTCTAGAATGGAAATTGTGTAGAGGGCCTGGTTAGATTATTATTATACAGGTAATTCTGTATTGTACCGTATGGGGTTATGGGATTTGTCTGGATTATTCCAGGCTATTCCTTATACGGGCTTGATAATAAATTATACCTAGGTACTGAAAGGGGCCTGTACTGTTTTTTAGATGCTGCATTGGAAGGAAGTTTCAGGCGGGAACCGATCTAATTTTCGATTTGTTTTGTTGATCTTCCGACAGAGGGAATAATTAGTGTATGTCAGAACGACTTGTTCTTCATCCGGTTTCGGCGTTGTGCCATCTTCTACCCCCTCGAAGTAGGAAATTCTCAACACCGTTTTTAGAATAGTTTTTATCTTACGATGCCACAACATGGCCGTCATTGCTGCTGTGAATAACTAGAATTAAAAGATTTAGGATTGTTTTCGAGATCGTTTCAACAGCCATTTTGGGGTTATTTCCGATGTTATTTCGTCATTATTTCATGGGGATCCTTTCCGTATTGTGTTTGGAATCATTTTGAGGCTCTTTGGAACAGTTATGTAATTTTTGTTATTAGGATGTATTTGGGATTTTGTTTGGGAATATTTCGAACCATTTCGGGATTGTATTTGGGATCATTTCAAAACTTTTTCGGGATTATTTCGGCACTGATGCTAGATAATTTTGAGACCATTTCTGAACTATGGAAAGATGACCTTTGGAAAATTTTAGAATACTTTTCGGTTATTTCAGAATAGTGTCGAAATTTGTTTTAGAAATCATAATAACCTCGAAAGTCTTTTAAGGATGAGTTCGGACCTGTTTCAGTACAACTGCGATGGTTTTCAAAATAATTTAAGATGCATTTCGAAGGTGTTTTGGGGATTATAATGGAACTATTTCGGTACCACTCGTTTTGCGGAATTGGTAAAGGAATAACTTCGAAATTGTTTAAAATTTACTGCGGGAATACTTTTCTTGTCAGTTTGTGACTATTTAGAGCTTTTTTTGGGGACTATTTCCAAATTGTCTCCGGGTTGCTTCAGAAATATTTTGAGGGTTATATCGGGACTATTATATTTCGGGACTATTTATGAATTTCAGCTCCCTGTTTTTGTAGCTATCTTTATAACTCTGAATTTGTTCGTGCAGCAATATTTGGTAAGCGAGTCATACACAGAGACCGACTTGTACGACTGATTAACTTTACCGCACTCTATGTGTGTAGTTCTATACGGTCAATGGTCATACCGTCAATTGACCTTATGATTGCACTGAATGGTCAAAGTCAACGATATTGACATTATGACCATCCTGCTTTACCGAAATGGTAATAAAGTCAAGTATTTTTTGTTTCGTACTACCACGTATTAAAATGTTAACAACTGTTGAATAATAGTTACGTTTTATTGTTTTAGCTAAGTAAATAAAGTCGAATGAAAAGAGAAATTTTGTTTTAAAATGTTTGGGTACGGTGCTCCTTTTCCTCTATTATGGTGCCATTCTAGTCAACAATCGTATAAAAAATGGCTCAATGAAGTCCTCGCTGAGATAGGAAGAACTTATTCAACTAAAAGTTTAAAGAAAATTTGGAGTACGAAAATGCGCGATTTATGATTTTTAATGTACGCTTGTTTTTTAAAAACTAAGTCGCTTCTTTTTCTATATTCCGGTTTCATTTTAGAAAAAAATGGGATTTCTTTAAAATAAGAAGAACCCATTTAAATGAAAGTTTAGATAGAAGTTCTATTTTCAATACGGTACAAAATCGGTTTGAAAGCTGGTCTTATAAGGATTCTTTCGAAATAAGAAGAACATATTCAATTAAGCGGCCACCATGGTGTGATGGTAGCGTGCTCCGCCTATCACACCGTATGCCCTGGGTTCAACTCCCGGGCAAAGCAACATCAAAATTTTAGAAATAAGATTTTTCAATTAGAAGAAAATTTTTCTAAGCGGGGTCGCCCTTCGGCAGTGTCTGGCAAGCGCTCCGATTGTATTTCTGCCATGAAAAGCTCTCAGTGAAAACTCATCTGCCTTGCAGACGCCGTTCGGAGTCGGCATAAAACATGTAGGTCCCGTCCGGCCAATTTGTAGGGAAAAATCAAGAGGAGCACGACGCAAATTGGAAGAGAAGCTCGGCCTTAGATCTCTTCGGAGGTTATCGCGCCTTACATTTATTTTTTTTATTCAATTAAGCGTCTAAACCATCCTGCGGAAAATGTTTGCTTTTGTCTCGGACGTACTTTAAAGACTTTAAACTATTGTATATGGTTGTGAACTTTTTCCTGAAATGGCGATAAGATCAAACGGAAATTTCTTAAATGACAATAAAGTCAAATTAAAGAAGGTCATAAAGTCAATTGAGCTGATGATAATTCGAAGTAGTCATAAAGTGATCTTATTTCCATGTGAAGGGGTCATAACGCCAGTTGACCTTTTGACTTTTGACCTTATATCACCCCACCCGAATAA